>NW_025763572.1:2400000-3000000 GCF_020736505.1 Alternaria rosae
GCCCAGCTCTAAGCGGGTCGAACGGCACCACGACACAGACACGCAAGTTCTACGACGACGTGAGCCCGGTTCCTCTCACCTGGAATAGAATGGTGGAGGACATGCGCCGTGCCATAGAGCGCTACAAGCAGGCTATCAACAATAGCGACAGGTCTGAGTTTGTGAAGCGCGCCGAGGACATTTCGGACCACCTGCGGTTACTGCTCGCTGCTGGTTCAGGGACTACGGACAACCACTCCGGCAATCCCTCTATCATATCTACAAATAAGGCCTTGTACCCTCACTTCCGCGAGACCATGTCGCGATTCTCCAAGTTGGTGCTGTCTTCGCATATCGCTGCCTCGGACTTTCCTCCCCCCGATTCCTATTCCAAGTGTCTGAAAGAAGCAGAGGGCGTCCTCAACGGAGTCTTTGGTTTTGTCGAAGTAGCACGCCAGCAGCGCGGAGAGGAGATTCCCCGTCTCGTGCCTGGATTTGTAGTCGGCAACAACACCGGGGGCAGTTGGCAAAACAACGGAACTGATACCCATGATTCCAACACTTCCATGTACTCTGACCAGGACGACTATGAACCCTCTGTTGAACCAACTCTCAAGCTTGACTCGCGCGTACTGGAGAGATTGCAGGATGTTAAGCGATTGATTGTTTCCAGTCTCCGGCGATTGGATGAGCAACTGATGGTCCGAGACCCCGTCATATCACACCGGAAACACCAAGCGATAGGTGACCACATATGCAGTGCCGCGGGAAAGGTGTTAGAGGCGTGTCGGCCCTGGATCTCCACCATTGAACAGATCGACCTCGCTTCTCTCGACGCAGATGCTCATGGACAACAACTCAGCGAATTCAGTGTCCAGAAACAAAAGGCCTACGATGTCGTATCCGAACTTGTGATTGCGTGTCAAGGAGTAGCCGCACCCTTGGGAGACGAGTGGGCGGAACTACGTGGTGATTCACTTGAGGACCGCATCAATGCGGTGCGAGCAGTTGTCCGAGATCTGGAATCGACATGCACCCAGCAATACGGCCTGCTGCAACAACTTTCGGATACAGTCCCCCTGTCCGACATCGTGAGCCGTGCAGACCCAAGGAGAAACACCGATAGCGAGCTGCCAAACCATACCCGAGGACCATCTGGACAAGAGAGACCTTTGCTTGGCAACATTCCCAAGGCAGACACGTACAGTGCAGGGACACCTCTTGGTATCGACGAGGGCAAGATTGAGCCAGTACGATCAGCGAACAGCAACAAGAAGCTCAAGGACTTCTTCGGTGAGGTCCCTGTCATTCCACAGCAGGCGATCGAAGAAACCCCAGAGTACTTGAAGCTCGACCATGAGGGCGAAATCTCTTACGATCACAAATCTGCACCGCCGCAGCTAAAGGGTGGTACTTTGGCTGGTCTTGTCGAGCAACTAACGCGTCACGATCGTCTCGATCCAGCTTTCAACAACACCTTCTTACTTACGTATCGATCATTTACCACGGCTTCTGAGCTGTTCGAGATGCTAGTCAAACGATGGAGTATACAACCACCTCATGGACTGGCCAAGGAGGATTATCAACACTGGGTAGACAAGAAACAAAAACCAATTCGGTTCCGAGTGGTGAACATTCTCAAGAGTTGGTTCGACAACTACTGGATGGAAGGTAATGACGAGGAGGCACGCATCCTGATCCAACGGGTGTACAATTTTGCGAAGGATCATGTTGCCACAACAAGCACCCCTGGAGCGGCACCATTGATGACATCGGTGGAGCAAAGGTCTCGAGGACCAGATATGCCCACGAAGCGCCTAGTCCTCACTTTGAGTGCGCAAACGCCGCAGCCTATTCTGCCCAAACACATGAAGAAGCTCAAGTTCCTGGACATTGACGCGACAGAATTCGCCCGACAACTCACGATCATCGAATCCAGACTATACGGAAAGATTCGCCCGACAGAGTGCTTGAACAAGACATGGCAGAAGAAGCTTGCCCCCGGTGAACCTGATCCGGCCGCAAATGTCAAGGCGCTCATCCTCCACTCCAACCAGTTGACGAATTGGGTCGCACAGATGATTCTTACACAGCAAGACGTCAAGCGCAGAGTGATTGTCATTAAGCACTTTGTCAATGTCGCGGATGTAAGTCGACGAACTCGTTTTGCAACATCACCGGCTAACACCGACCAGAAATGCAGGCAACTGAACAACTTTTCTACACTAACCTCGATCATCTCAGCGCTAGGAACAGCTCCTATTCACCGCTTGAACAGGACCTGGAGCGCCGTCAACCAGCGCTCTATGGCGACCCTGGAAAGCATGCGCAAGCTCATGGGTAGCACCAAGAACTTTGCGGAGTACCGAGATACGCTCCATCGAGCAAACCCACCCTGCATTCCCTTTTTTGGTATGCATTGCCCCAGCAGCATCCCTGTATCAACCAGCTAACCCATGTTGCCAGGTGTCTATCTCACCGACTTGACCTTCATTGAGGATGGTATTCCATCGCTGATCAAGCGCACAAACCTCATCAACTTCGCAAAGCGCGCCAAAACCGCCGAAGTGATCCGCGACATCCAGCAATACCAAAACGTGCCCTACCCGCTACAGCCGGTGCCCGAGCTGCAAGACTACATCCTCACCAATATGCAGTCTGCAGGCGACGTGCACGAGATGTACGAGATGAGTTTGAGCGTCGAGCCAAGAGAACGCGAGGACGAAAAGATTGCAAGGTACACTACCTATTTCTCCTTTGATCGTTCCAAAACTGGGCTAGAAGGATAGAGAGAAAAACTCAAATCAAACCCCCGCTTCAAGAGGAGGACACACCAACAAAGCGGGGATGTGAATGCGTCTTTTGGAGAGAAGATGGGGCTAACGGCGTTTTAGGCTTCTCTCCGAGAGTGGATTCTTGTGATGAGATTGTGACAAATGACGATGATACCCCCCGCACGAAATACTAGCATTGTTGTTTCTCATAGGAATCTTTGGAGTATTTTGGTTTTTCGATATTCGGCGTTTGCTTTTCTGGTTTACCCACCCCCCCTAACGATGGAATGAAACGAGTTGGGTTTTTGATCTTCACCTTGGTTGCTACTGGCGTAGAGCGAACGCTTCACGCGGGTGCGTATAATTTCCTCCCTCTCTCTCGGGTCTCGCAAGAACCGGTAAGCTCCGCTCATGGGACGGGATATTACGATGGGCGCTTGCGGTTGGGAAAATCTTTCTTGTTCCATAGGTAGCGGAACGGCATGTCTTTTTGTCGCTGGCGCGCATCTGCAGTTCGTAGCTAATTCACACGCGATTACGATTTCTATTCTATTTTCTGCGGCCATTGTGGCGAAGACGTCCATTATCATGACCCAGGGTCCCGTATGAAGCATATTCCTGGACGCTTTCTCGTGTTGTAGCTTGTTCGTTAGTCTAGGGCTCGTGTCTGTTTATTGGGCGAGCGGCAAAGGTCGCTCGGCGTTTCTTTCCACCTCGTATCGCCGTCGACCCTGACTCTGACTTCTGCTAGGGTGCCGATCTAACGGAGCGACTCAGACTCGAAAGTGACGGTGAACAAAACACCAGTTCACGATAGGGCTGTCAGGTGGGGATCGTCACCTGTGCTGCGATGAATTGTTCATTTGTGTAGTTGTGCGTGTGATGGAAACCATTAGATGGTGAGGCATTCTCCGCGACTGCTGCACGGCCTCTCGCCTTGAACTCTACTCTATACTTTCTGCCGGTGTCTGAAGGAGGGGAAGCAATTCGCCTTAGCTGCAGGACCTCCGTCTGGGCTTGTATGTTCGTCCGGGAGAGTGTACTGACCGAATCCGCATCATCTAATTGTAGGCGTGGGTAGTGCATATCGCAGACACTCGTGGATGAGCACTAGCACTCCACGATGCAACGCAAACTTTGCACCCCAGTGCAAACATGTCAGACTGCTTTAGTGCTCGCAGATGCATACTCTCGTGTCCCTCATCGGCAGATCGTCCTTTGCGGAAATTTCAGATCCCGCGCAGGAATGTTGTCCATCCGACGTGAGCATCGTGACTCTGATCCAGAGCTAAGGAACGCTGCTTCCTAATGCACACCCACTGCAATGGTCAGCGCAACATGGTACAAGGTACACATATCGGAGGTGAGGCAGGCGCTACAGTGACCTCACCCCCGCAACGATCACCGAGGCGCCCAGCGACGGCCTTATGGAATAATTGCCCCAGACTTCCATCCTTCCATGGCATGCGCAGTCGCCATGAGAGCTCGGCAACAGCGTGCCGTCTTAGATATGACCCAATACGGTC
This sequence comes from Alternaria rosae, assembly GCF_020736505.1. Classification (NCBI taxonomy): domain Eukaryota; kingdom Fungi; phylum Ascomycota; class Dothideomycetes; order Pleosporales; family Pleosporaceae; genus Alternaria; species Alternaria rosae. The sequence continues at coordinate 2,404,280 of NW_025763572.1, forward strand.
GTCGCCGAAGGACGCCGGACGAGGATCACCCTCACATCAAATCTGAGGGAGATTACTGACAAGGGAAAGTGGCCAAAAGAACGACAGCCGTTGTGGCAGCATACCCCAGCTTTTGTGTTTCTGGCCTGTCAGAAGACGTGTGCGCACGGTGCAGTGTGCAGCCAGCAAGGCTTATGACATAATGCCGAGGTGGACAATGTGTTGCCAGGACTTGGGATTGTGCGAAGAGGGTGACAAGAGCTTGGGCGGGTTGCTGATGTTGCTGGGCCTTGGTGTTGTGGGATCCGAGGTTTGCCGGAATGGGGAATAGGGGTGCTAAGTTGCTTTGGCGCCTATCACTGCTAGGTGATCAACAATAAACAAGATCGAATGCGCATCTTCTCGTCTATGAATGCGACTTGTTTTTCATTATGAACATGTCGAGCACGCGCATCGTCATGGCACCTCGCCTCAAGCAGAAGATTGAGATTGTAATCATCGATGCGGCCAGAGCGTCGTACCCCCTGCTACTCGCTTGATGGCGATGGGTAATTTCTTGCTGCAGTCGCAGGCATTGCGTTGCCCTGTAATCAGGCGTGCACAGCAACGGCGCGGCAGGGGCGTTTTCTCTGGTCTGCCATACGCTCGCTATTCCCCGAGGCTGTCACTAAGAGCGGAAAAGACTTCAAAGGATGCAGAGGATGCATGGCGCTCGTGAGCTGTTACTCGTCTAGGACGGCTGCAGTGGGGGTGCCTGGTCTCTGGAACATGGAATAGGAGATCTTGCGACGCACGTAGTAGAGCATTCAGGAGGGCATTGCGACTATGCCAGCCCGGATATAATCACAAGACATGCTGCTGGCTGCGATCTCGATGGTGACTGGGCAGAAACACGGGAGCGGCCAATCAACGCGGACGAGGTAGTGCGACGGCTGTGGTGAACGCTGGCCAGTCGTTGCGCTCTGTGGCTCCGAGACTCTGAGGGGTTCGAGGGATGGTGCATGTGTTATCGCGGCTCCCAGCGTGGGTGACAGCAGCGTTGACAGATAGGCACGAAGGAGGCGCGAATGGAGTCGCGCGGAGATAGTCCTGTCTTCTTACCAGCCGCCTCCAGCGTTCATCGTAGTTCTCCCAGTCAGCCACCATGTCCCAGCCATAGAGACCAGCTGACAAAAGCCGGTTCCTGCATACGATACGCCGCAGCTATTGACACTCCGCGCTGGAGCAGCAGCTTAGACGTGCGCTACGTCTCTTAGCCCGGACTTGGACACATTTGGCGACCCACAAAGTCACCTCGTACACGTTATTTCGGTGGCATTAACGGGCGATCCCTGAGGAAAATAGCGGAGGTGCCGAGACCCCAAGGGCGACGTGAGTGGTTCCTGCGTCCGTAATTGCGCTGCTTTGGGCGTGCGTGCCGGACTTTGCCTTTGTGCACCAGAGGGCCCAGCAGTTCATCATCGGCCATTGCGCTGCCTGCCATCGACCCGTCCGACCTCTTTTACTTTTGGCCGGCTGCACATCAACCTCCCGACTTCCGCCTCGCACGCTCTTTACCAGTTTTCTTTTCCGTCTGTCGCAAAGGGTTCACCTTTTCTGTCACTCGCTTTTAATCTAATCTTCTCAACATGTTGTCCCGTAGTACTTGGGGCGCGACGTCCTCGTTACTATTACTCGCTTTGTCCCGCTTCTGTAAGTCGGCTCCTCGCTTGTGGCTCCCAAAATGAACTCGTGCTGACCGGTGAACCTCATCCAGCCAACGCTGCCTGCGAATGTGGCTACTCGGTTAACAGCACAAGCGACTCTTCCTATGCCGTCTTCACAGAGCTCATGGAGAACGACTTTCTACACACTTCCACCGATGACTTGAAAGAGGTCGGCTGGCAGCCGCAGGAATACAATGTTACTTCGCAGAATGCTAGAGGGCCTTTTGGAAAGAGTATGGAGTTGACCAACATTGTCACGAACCCGTTCAAGAACAAGAAGGGTTGGTCGGGCGATGCAGAGCATGGCGGTGATGCCGGACTAGAGTTATGGGTTCGCGGAGACCATCAAGATGGCCTTGTTAGCGGTGCCGAGCTTGTCACCATGCGCAACGACTCTCTACTTGGAAGCTTCCGTGTCGGCATGAAGCTCTCGAACTCCTCTGGAACGTGCGGCGCTTTCTTCTTCGTATGATCCCACACCCTCTTCACCAGTCTCAAACGCGACTAACAAGGACAGTACCACAACAACTCACAAGAAATTGACATGGAATTCCTTTCTCATCAGTTCAACAACTCGCAAGGCTCCGTGAACCTCGTTCTCCAAAGCCCAGAATCTGTTACGCACGGCTTCGCTGCTCAAGGAACAAACGGCTTCGAAGTTCTGGCTCTCCCTTTCCGCCCGGACGAAATGTTCCACGAGTACCGTTTCGACTGGACCGCTAACCGTGTCGCCTTTTACGTCGACGGTGTGTTTCTCCACGAGATGACCGAGAACATTCCCACGGAGAGCGGTGGCATCTTCCTAAACCACTGGAGCAACGGTGACCCATCATGGTCTGCTGGACCCCCGGATCGCGACACCGTCATGACCATCTCGTACATGAAGTCATACTTCAACTCGACCGACACCGAGCGCTCTCAAAACGACTACAAGAAGCGTTGCCCTCAATATGACCCGGCCAAGGTCTGTGCCATCCCCAGCCAGATGAGCCCACCGGATCAGAGCAAGGGTCCCGAAGCAGCGAAAACCTACTTCTTCTCGCAAGATGGAGACGATATGACACCCGGTCAAACAACCTTCACCGGCAGCGCGACCAGCATATTCGGTGCGCAGTCATTATCGATCGCGGTCCCATTACTCGTCACGCTTCTCGGCTTAATACTGGCGTAATAGACATTTTGGGACAGTTAACACCGCTTCTCATCGCAAGCGCTTGTTCCATATACCCGGGTTCATGGGCTGGGAACTTTCACGAGCATACGACCACTTCTTCAGCGTTCTTGGAGTAATTTGACTACTGCAGTCCGACTTCTACTTTTCACTTCGACTTCTCTCCGGGCCCGTCTTTGCACCGCCCCCACACCTTTTCTTTGATTCAGCAACATACTCGTGGCGCAACACCGCCTGTAGTGTCTTTACTATTTTATATTTTCTCTTCTTGTATATACCCTTCGCACGGGATTCTGGGTAGCCAGCCCGTTTGCCCACGCCTTCTGCCCTGGTCCAGCAGCGGCTCCTTCTCTACCTCGGCCCTTTCTGGCAGAGATTTTCTTTATTGTATCGGAGTGCACTCCGCCGGAAGCCGTTGTTCAACAACCGTCCTTTCGGCCCTCATACCCCCATGTCGCATACCATCGCGTCGCCTGTTTTTGCATTGGAAAGAGAAAAGAATCGGAAGATACCATCTTAGACCATTATGTGTCGATATATCCTAGCCTATGACAGCTACTACTATAAGAAATTAACAATTCAAACTTAACCTTTGCGCTTGCAGTCGTTCGTGTCATTTCATTCCTTACAGGCACCCTGGAATGAAAAAGGGTGTTGCCCTGCATCTCAGCAATTGCAGAGATCCTAGTTTGCAACATCTGTACCTTGCATACGCGCAAGAACTACTCAGCTAGCATCGGAGTTGCGATGACTGATATCCTGCTCAGTGGAGCTGCCTGGCGTACGACCAACGGAGCCTCTCTCCGGAAGCGTCGGAAGACCCTCCACCGCGTCTCGACCAGTCCACGGCCAACAACGCCAATCAGACGCGCTATGCAAGCCTATCGAAATCTTGCCCTGCTGTCGGGACGCGTCCGCGGCTTAGTCGTCAGAGACCACGTTCGCGGCATGTAGCTCATCCGACGAGCTTGCCAGACTGTCTGAAGATCTAGCACCTCAACCCAACGCGAGCCGTGAACTATGGCTATAGACCAAACCTACGAGGCCCGGGAATCTGCGACGGCGAACGCTAAACTCTCCCCGGTGTTGTTTTGCACTTGTGCGCTGGCGCGCGGTCTAGTGCCGTCCCGCGCCAAATTTCTGCTGTGGCGTCTGCCGGTGCGTTTCGGTACTTGGGGTTAGCTGCGCAGTGAGTGACGTAATGGGCTTGTAACTCGTCGCCGTTGTACATCGGGAATTTGAACTCTAGTGTTGGTGAAGCGGCGGTTCCTGAAGATGGTCCAGGTACTCCCGTGATAGTGGGGCTGCGTGTCTATTGGGAGCTGAGAGTGGCGAGAGGATGTTCTGATACTTCGTCGTGAGATGACACGATGATGGATTGATTGTGTGTTTCACGTCTTGAGGTAAGTCGATGTGACTGAACTTTTGCAGACCATTGATTGCATTTCGTCCTTCTGACTTTCCCGCATTTTTCATCTTCGCTCCTTTGTCTTCCAGGCTGCATCGGATCCCCTCCTGTTTTTGTTCGCGTCCTGCATGAAGCTTGTGTTTGCGCGCCCCCTGCGTTGCTCAAATCTCTTGCAGCCACCTAAGCTTCAGCATGGCGTCAATCTTGTTCTCTTTGGGGTGCACTATTGAGCGGGAGAAGGCTTGTTCCCATTTGGCATTGCATTAGCGTTCGCCGGACGTGCGATGAACCGGGTCGGCGAGATTGTGTTGTCGAGACGACCTCCGACTTCGATTGCGGCTCGCATAGCCACATTGCGTCCTCGACTTACATGCATAGAACTAGCGTTAGCTGATTCTCAGATCTGTTAACCGGTGTTCCCAGGACCGAAGACTGCAGTACACAGTGAATGCTAGCCCAAGGACTGCATCACGGATAGGGTGTATGAATACATCGCATGAGGAACCCGTGTGTTTGTTCTCAGTCGCATGAGCTTTCAGGTATGTCCACGGAATAGCAGCGTAGATGATGCCTAGGCGTCAAATAACGCCGTGGAACTACTTGGCAAAGTCAACGGCTATCTCCAATGTCGTACCATGGCTATAAAGCAGGAGCTACATCTTCCCGTATTGTAGAATGGCAGTCGTAATGAAGCTATTGGCAGTCACTTCCTACCCGCAAGGAGAGCCGCTCCTGATGTTCTGGTTCAGGGTTTAGTTGCTGTATCTGTATCCTTATCGCAAGGCATCAACACGGCAGCTTTTCAACCACACTCTTTGCTGCACGTCTACGCTCTTTTTGGCTTCAGCGTTTCGCGCGCGTCTCTAGACTTTCGGATTTTGGCTTTTGGCTCTTTTGGCTTGATCATTTTCTACCTGTTGTTTTTCGTTGTACATTACGATACATACCAAATTTCAAGCGGCATCGTAACATTGTACCAACTTCGACGCGAGCAACTGCAGCGGTTTACATTCCGGCGTAGCGCTCGAGTGTTCAATATCATCCAACCCGCCGCTCGGTCTAACAGATTCGAGTTCGGGCTTGGGTGCTTCAGTCTCGAATTCCCACGATCGACAATCACGGGCGAGCGTCCCTCTCACCTCTCGACACCGGACGGGATGCGCATCCAAGATATCTACATCCTTCTTCTGTCGGCAATCGTGAGCGGTAGACTCTTCGCCGAGTCTGAGTACCTGCAAGACATTGAGGAGACTACAACCACGATAGGTGCGAGCCCAGCTTCGGTTCCTACGTCGGGTTCGCCTACTGTGACATATATCGCTGACTTGGGCGACATTGGGTAACTTCCCAGTAAAATCGAGGGTGATTGAACAGGTTCTAACGATTGTACAGGCTCCGTCAGGGATCCGGCATTGCTTCAGTCGAGAGTGCACCCGCGCCAGTTCAGCAACCACCTGCCATCATCACAGCGATACCAGCTGCAGAGCTTGTCCCAGCTTTTCCCGTTGTCAATCACATACCACCACCAGCTCTCGCGCCTCCCGTCAATGCCATCGCGCCCGTAGCCCCAGCACTACCAATCAATGTTGCTGGGACTGCAGGCGCAGATGTTACGCGTTTAGCGAAGCCATTCAGCAACGTACCCTTCTACACCGTTGTATGGGCTGAGACATGGATCGGCGGAACTTATTCCACCTGGTGGCCATATACTATATCGCTTGACTTCAAGCCTGTTCAGACGCAAGCTCCACTTCCAGGCGTAGGATCGATCGGTATGGGTACGCTCACTGGTAAGACGGGAGTGACGCGAACGGTCGTGGTGAACGCGGCGCCTACACAAGGAGTAGGATGGGCGAAAGGTTTTGCTGCAGCTGTTGGGATTGGCATGGCGGGTATGGCAGTATGACGATAGGAAATTTGCAGACGAGGAATGCGATAATTTATGGATGAAAGAGTTATATTTTATTCCAGCTGCAGATTTGGATCTGGACATACTAGTTGTCATATATGGCACTTAACGACTTACGATACATGTATACTACGCGAAGTATGATAACAACGATGAACACGATGAGAATGATAAACATGACTAGTTGGTCATACCAAGAACCTTCAAAGCCAGTGCAAAAGTCCTCTTCATTCTAGCAACAAACGTTGGTCATGCAATCTGATCTCGGCATGTCGTACTGGGCATCGCATTTGTTGACTGGTCTTAAAAACGATCGTTCACAACAAAGCGAGAGGCACATGAGCTAGTCCGTACAAGAAAATGCAAAGACAAGGGTATGGTATGTATTAAGGCTGCAGGACGGAGAAAAGTACAGTAAGAGTTTCTCGTGGTTAGATATGTACGAGAAGGGTGATGTACGATCAATCCATCCGGTGTCCCCAAATTTGGGAATCACTGAGATAGTCACGCATTCTCCAACCTCCTGATCTCCCTGTTGCGCCCAGAAGACTTCATGACGAACTTAGTCGTTGCAGGCATGGCGGCCCTGTGCGGTGAAGAAGCTCACGTCGGAGGACTTTCCTCCAGCATTGCAGGGCTTGTCATTCTCGAACAGCGGCGCGACGTTCAAACAGGACCTGGTGCAGCCGCCATTGTTTTCCTGCAATTATGGTCAGTCTTCTGTCTCTCTTCTGAAGGGGATTGAGGGACTTACAGCGACACAGCAATGGGAACCATCTTGGTACAAGCACTGGCAGTAGAAAGAAGCCTGGGTACCAACGGCCATGGTAAGAAGAATGCCGAAGACGGCTGAGAGGCGAACCATTTTGATGTTGGTCAGAAAGAAGAGAGAGATGGGTTGGTTCGGAGTTGAGTGAATGGATGAAGATGACGAGTCTAGGTACTTTATAGAATCCAAGACACCTAGTGGTCAGGACATATGTCCTAACCTAGTGAATTTTGAATTGGTGATAATGAGTCGGTCTATCTCGCAGGTGACTGCGGTGGTATCAAGAGTCACGGTCATCGCCATTGTTTCCCCGCTACCTCGAGGGCCGAACAAAATACGACCTCAGGGGTGTACTGATAGACCAAGCTATGCGACGAACACGGTACTTACCATATGAAGCCCGAGTACACCTCGTATATCATAACCACGTGTTGAGGACCAAGTCCCATCTTGGCTTAGAAAGACAAGCTCAGCTAAGCCAAGAGATCCAGTGGCTGGGCCACTGCTAATGGCCACCGAAGTATCGTCGAAAGGTGTCCCGATGAGGCTTTAGATCTCCTCAGTTTGTTGCAATTTGCGGTGTGTAAAGAACGGTATGGGGAAGGAAGCCGAGATTGGTACCTAGTTGAGTAGGTAGTAGAAGGTCCGAAAGAGATACACGAAAAGGTCCGATAACAGACTAATCAATCCGCTTTACCTGTCTTGCTATCACGATGCTACCAAAATGCTTCGCCGCGAGGATAGCATGATAGTCATGAAGGACATGTTAAAAGGCAGGTGATTTCGCCTCTGCAGTGAAGATATCACAGCAATCAACAAAGCTTCTCTCACAACTTCAAAGACCCAACTCCACCTCAACTTACCCACTCTCTCCTCAATCCATCATCATGGTCCGCCTTCTCTCCGTCGCCGCGGTCTTCTTCACGATCGTGTTCGGTGCTCAGGCTACACACATCTGCCAATGTCTCTTCCAAGATGGCTCGCACTGCTGCGCCAGCGTCGTAAGTCCCTCAATTCTCTTGCATATGAAGACCGAGCTAACCGCAGCTTCACTCCTTTACAGAGCAACTTTGGTCCTCAGGAGAACTGTCAGGATGTTTGCGTGGACAAGAAGCGCAACAAGGACGGCGCGGCCTGCAACGCTGGCGGCAAATACTCCAATGTTGGCGGCATCACCGTTCAGTTCCGCGAGCCATGCCAGTAAAGTGGTCCTGCTGGGGCAGCCGTACTTGGCGCAAAACAACAATGCCGTTGGAGGCATGGTGGAGGTGTGTGTGGAGCATTGTGGGAGGCGGCGGCCTGAGCGTGATGTACAGAGTGGAGCGTATAGTCCTGGTGGATCGTCCGAGCTGTTCAGGAGTAGGTGGGCTCCACCTGGACAACATGTCTGCGTACCGTCAATTTGCCATCGTCCTTGTCGATTGCAATCCTAAAAGCACGCAGAAGCAGCTATCTGAGCTACACGTGCTGAGTCTTCTTTGTTTTCTCTGTGTTGATCAATGCCAGCTCTGGAGTGAAGGAGTAATGGGCGAAGAGAAGAGAATACGACTTATTTCATAATCACGGCGGCATGAACGCAGCTAATGCCCACGTGACGCCTGTTGTGGCCCGTTGATAATCCCCCGCGGCGGGGTTCCCTGCCAATGCATCCTTCCCAAGACCGAAGCGCCGACTCAACTCTTCGCTGTGCCAGCGCGACACATGGAATCTGTAAACAAGACGATTTTTGGTAATTGCATTCGAAGATTCATCATGCGACAAGTGCAACAGCCATAGAGGGAACTTAGTTCAACAAATGGCGGTGGAGTGACACCCGGAAATGTGGCGCGACTTTCACGCTACTTGCAGACGATCTTGCCCTTTTCGGACTGAGGCTTGGAATCTTAACGTGACGCCGAGCAGACGACAGTACTGATGATAAGGTGATCAAGACCAATATCACGCACGCACTGCCTTTTATGAGGATTGAATCAATCCAACAGTGTTGTATAACATACTTATCATCATCGACTGTCGGATCCACGTCAGCAACAACTACCCGAGTCAGCACCACCCGATCGGGACAAAGACGAATCAAGCCATCAGCAACGAACAGCATACCGTTTTAGGATCTGGGAGGAATATATATCGACTGGAAAACCAGACGAATTGACCAACGAGAACTGTGAACTGCGAGTGGTGAACCCTAGGATACATCAACAACGTTCTTCAAGCACTGGTACCAGTCGACCACCCCCCAACCCATTGCCAGTCTAGACGAGCAGATACGCAACATTGCAGAACATGGCAACAGCATACTACTTCGCGGCGCATTTCAACACGTCCAGAACGCATGCAACCGATGCATCGCCGTTCCCTGCAAGCACGCTGAATACCATCTCACCGTCAACGCTTATCCCAGTCACGCACGAACCAACACAGACCCAGTCTCTTATTCATGTGGCACCAGAGATAGCCGCAAGGATGAGAGGTGTAACAAACCCACAACAAACCTCAATCCTCTTCCGTCTCCCGGCAGAACTCCGAAACCAAATCTACGAAGAGCTCCTCTGTCCAGACACACCGCACCACAAAGACCTCGCAACATACTCTACGCCATCCAGACCCCCAACGGTCTACCCAGCCATCCTCCGAACCTGTCGCAAGATCCACGAAGAAGCCCAGGATCTCTTATACACAACACACGTCTTCCACGCGCACCGCTCTCTCCTAATTGCTCTACCACATCTGATCTTGCCCGAGAAACCAATCTTGTCTCCAACCAGCATCGCAAAAATCGCGCGCTGGCAGCTTGAGCTACGCCTAGATATCGATCCCCGGTTTTCCAACAGTCAAGCTACGGCTGCATTCTCTGGTGCGGAGTTTCTCCAAGTAAAGGTTTGGCAGAGTATGTTTGATGGGGCGGATAATTCGGTCTTGAAATTGTTTACTGGGGTTAGGGGAGTGGGTGTTGCGAAGGTTACAGGGTGTGACGATGAGGGGTTGGCGAGGTGGTTGGAGAAGAGGATGATGATGCCGATTGAAGAGCAGGAGAATAGGGAAAGATGTTGTCAGTGTGGAAAGAAATCAGATGAGGAGATGGAGTGGTTTGGTGTGGCTAGAGATGCTTGGACGTTTGGGAACAGGTAGGGCGGAGGATAGCGTTGAGTTGACTTTCGATTCCGGCATGAAGTATTTTCCCTTTTCTGGAGTTCGTTACACTGGCATTACTCACTCAGGCCGAAAAGTTTAGACTATCGTGGTTCAAAATGGATAGGATTTAGCTTCAAACCTACAGGCCTTTACAGCTTTCACACTGTGATGTGACTATCTTTCTTTTTGGGTGGGTATCAAGTGTTAGAGAATCGAAGTATTGACAAAGGAAATTCTAGAGTCTTGCCCTGATTGGATGAGTAGCATGTCGAATGCTGGCCCAGAGCCCTACGTTGGACCCTAGTGATCTACCGCAACTCTTCCCTCTCGTCCTCTTCGTCGTCCTCGATTTTGGCGCAAGGGAACGCGCACTTCATTGATCGTTGCTGCACATGGTTATTAGCAATGCAGTTCTCGCATGAACTCAAAGGAATAGCATACCCTGCTTCCGTTCCCACTCTCTGCCCAGAGACCGGTGTCACACCACGCTTCGGGGTGCAACTTCTTGCTCTCGCCCTCGGTCGCCCACTTCAGCCCATCGTACTCAAAGACCAGTGCGTCTTCTCCATCGGAGCCGTAGATAGTCAACTTGGTGTCATCTAACAGTCCATCGATCTCAAAGATCTGCGTCGCGGAGACCTTCACATGCGAGTTGCGCTCCGTCCGGGGTCTCGAAGAAGCGACATCGATGGTGATTCCGTTCATGTGGTCTTCCAAGCTGTCGACTTGGACGTAGTTGATCTTCCCATCGCTTGCCGAGGCTGGACGGGCAGCGGTCATGAGTTGCTTGTGGAAGAGGGTGAAGGTGCACTTGTCGGCCAGAGATGTAGCGGATGACGATAGCAATGACTGTGCGTCACCACGGGGGAGAATGCGCGGGGGCTGAGGAGGGACGACGCGCGCTGCGCATAGTGAGGGGGCAAGGAAGAGAACCGAAGAGAGGATGGTGAAGGTGTTGGTGTGCATCTTGAAGACCTGCTTACGGATGCGACTGATGTTGGGTACTAATTTCGAAGAGGAAGTAATGTTGATGACGCAGTCAGTCAAGTGAGAGACAAAGACGAGCGGATATCCGGATCCAAGACCAGCTGAAAGATGCAAGTAAGAGTGAATACAGGTATAGGAAGCGCTGACGAGCAGGTACCTTTGTACCTTATTAAAGCGCAGAGAGATTTCGTTTCAGAGTAACTGCGCCGGACTACCCGCCCTTCACCCTGTCTATCTGTTCATCGCTACTATTTTGGTGTGGCGATCCCGCTTGAGTACTCGGGCCATGCGGCGGTTGTGCAAGGCTGACATGCGGGGTTGCGGCACGGTGGCTCAAATAGATTGCTCTGGCGGCAGCGTCAGCGGCAAGCATCCACTTTGTGCAATGAGGTGCGTCGTAGAGCCGCAAGGAATCTGGGGGGCCTGCAAATAATGTGTATTCATGAGGGCGGCGCGAGTTATTGCGCTGGGCAAAGTTATGTGAGATGGGCGGTGCTCGAGGGTCGAGGGGCCGGGAAATTGGGAACGGCGCAATGAAGTCATGATCATCGTAGAAAAGGCATTGATATCCTCAAGGCATGCGCATCTTCGAGATGATGACAGAGGAAGACGAAGATACGTCATGTGCACGCTGGCTTGAGCTCTTGACTTCGCTGTTTCAAGATTCTGATGTTCCCTATCCACAACGAAGATCCCTCGTTCTTCAAGAGATTGCTGTTTAATCCTCGCACCCTATTCAAGGGAAAAGCTAGACACCTACCTCTACGAAGTATAACTACAAACAAACTAACAAGGCTATATTGCCTTGATATGTTATAGAAGTACATTTCAAGACTAATGTAGGCTGCAAGGCACCTGTCCAATCTTTCCCGTCAATGGAGTACTCGGTCCAATGTCACTACACAAGGAAGCATCTAGGTTTCCATGGCCATGATTTCAGAGCTCAGCAAAGTCAATATCGTACACGCCTAGATACGTCGGCTTGGCCTCTGCTTGTTGAACGCCGTCGTGAGCGCCCTGGAGGCTAGTGAGATAAGGCTAGCAAAGACATATACGATTGGTGCAAATGAGTCTTTCCAAGGTTGCATCGCTTTAAAGGACTCAATATCAGTACGATTGGAAGTATGAAGCCTCTGGCATCACACGGGCGGCAGCCATTGAATGTTGTTGGTAAGACATAGGTGCAACATGGCTTTCGAGACAAACCAGGGAGAATTGGTTTCGCATGGCCTCTTGTCGCAGTAATGGGTAAGGGTTTGGATTTTAGGAGCGTTGAGGGCAGGGTCTGTCCCATATCCACACGTCTTTGAGGTCCGTGAATATGCGCCCAGATGCGCAACAGTCGCATACAACCTTGGAAATTCAGGGTCCATGGTGTTGGACGTGCGCAGGGGGAGGAAGGGCAATTTCGGGATGCCGAATCGGTAGTCGTGGGGCCGAGCGTCTCGAAGTCTGACGTTGAGCACACAAGTTGGAATTCGTCATCTTTCTTACCTATCTCACAGCCAAACACCGCCGTCGCAATGTCGCGCCCCTGCCAGCAACGGCGCGCCAGTGCGGCTGCGAACCGGAAATCCAAGTCGTCCAAGCCAACCGGACCGCCCCCAATAAGACACAAAGCACGGCAAAAGGCGATACACAACGCTCGACGCAGCGAGCGCGGCGGAGCACGTGGAGGGCGTGGTGGAGGCCGCGGAGGAGGCGGAGGAGGCGGAGGAGGAGGAGGAGGAGGAGGAGGAGGAGGAGGAGGAGGCCGTAGTGGTGCAGGACGGGGTGGGCGAGGAGGAGGACGCGGCGGACGTTTTGCGCAGAAAAATGGCAGGAACGAATCGGGCCAAGACTTTATACCTCTATCCTCTGGTGGGAACAACTTCGAAGCGCTCTACAGGTCCACACGGAACGACGACTTCGATCTCGACATGGACGGTGACAGTTCCGACTCAGACGAATTCGGCGACAACTTAATCGACGACGACATGTACGAGACCGAGGATATCGAGATCAACGTACAGGCGCCACTACCCACGACCAGTCGAGGAAGACAACCACGAGCACAGATAATGTTTACGGAGGCAGCCGCGGTCGCAGTATACAGGCAACTCTATTTGCGCGATTACCCACTCAGTACCACGACCACTCGAGTGCGCTACGGCCTCTACCAGGAGGACACCTCTGCCGATTCGGCCGCATACATCTCCCTTGCACCATCTACAGCATCTCGGCGATCGAGCGTCATCAGCATCAGCAGCGACACAAGTGAAGAGTCCACGGATGGACCGACAACACCTGAGTACAATACTGCACGCGACTACGTCTTCACGTTTGGCGTGCACATGGGCAAGCGGTTCACCGACGTGAACGAAAACTACATCAAGACGATCGGTGGTCAGCTATACAAATACATGGACAAGCATGCGGGCCTTTTGGAGGCATTCGAGTACCATAGGCCAGGGCAGGCACGTCTTCGGCCAGCCCAGACTGAACCCCAAGAGACACACGCTCAGCTATCACAACCTCGACAGCCTCCTCCACGGAACGCACAAGCCTCTCGGTCGAATGCTCCTTCGGCATCAGACACGTGGAGATTCACCAAAGGGATTCACCTAGGAAAGCGACTACATGACGTACCTGAAAACTACCTACGAACGCTAGAGGGCAATCCCCTGGTCAGAGATGCCTGGCCTGGTTTCAAGCAAGCACTCCAGGACTTCAATGCCAAGACTGGTAGAAAAGGTCGGGTTTGATCACACGATGGCCGTAAAATAGCTGCCACCACGTGGTTGCGCCTTCTACGAGCGTTTGTTGGTGGTCCAAGCGGCAATTTTGGGACTCACCTCATCTGGGCGACCTACAACTTGCAGAACCAGCGCACCCACTGCGACTGCGAACCTCTTTGTCTGAATAGTCTGAATGCGCGGGCTTATTGCATACTATACTCTCTAACTCCAGACCCATAACAGTACCGCTTCTCGCTTCACCATGGCGAGAACCAAGAAACATGCGCGAGCGGATCCCCAATCGTCTCAGTCTCAGCCGCGGCTTCGTACCAGGCGACAGAGGGGACCGAAAGTCATGGCAGCGCAAGTAAAAAAGGAGGCCGACGACACTACTGCGCCAGATGATGTGCGATATATGAGAACGCAACCAAAGGCCCAGGCACCTATCGAAAACTCCCGAGCCAAGTCCTTCCCTAGTCAGACGTCCAAAGTCATTGACTTGACGCTGAGCGACGAGCACGACGATGTGTTCTCCGCATATTCATCGAGGTCAGAAGCTCTCCAGGGTCAGGCAGAAGAGCAGCGCCACCCAAAGTACGCTTTACAGAGCAAGACGATCGGAAAACCTGGCGGACGTTCTCTAGGCCAATTCGGCGACGTGCAGGGTACTGAAATCAAAGTTCCTGATATGAGCCAAGGTGATGAACGATGGACCCTTCCTTCAAAGCCCCTACTATCTGCAGATATCCTTGCCAGGTGCCAACACAGTGAAGAGGCCCGGGAGAATAGAGAAAAGGCGGAACAAAAGAGGGAGAGGAAGAGGAAGGAGTCGGCCATCAACGCCCAGCGCGCACATGCATCCGTCATGTTCACCCTTCCAGGGGCAGTAGCCTTTCTCTGGCAACCCCAGCTTGTGATCACCTACGATCTTCCGACTGGTGCCTATGTACCGTGTCAGTAACATCCCTGTACGAACTGTATGTGGGATAAATACTGACTTCGCACACGCATCTTTAGATCCCGTTCATAGGTCATACCACTTGGGCGGTATGGGTCGGTACGAGGATACTCGTGTTGCTATGCATACAAGTCTTCCCCATCGTCCTTCCGACTCTGCCAGACGCGACCCTCGTGCGGACGACCTTAGGTCAGAATACACGGAGGCTCACGGTCGCCGTGCTTGATCTCAGGACAACAACACGGGCTGGTCGATTATAACGAGTAGGATTTGGGTCTTTTTGATTGAATTTTCACCAAGGCCGCAATGCGGGCATAAACATACTCAACCACGGATATCATGACTGTCTCGGATCTGAACACGATATGACGCTTCAGAGATGAACATGATGCCTACTGTTGGAGAGCAGCCCCAGACTTCAGGAAAACAATCTAAAATATACGCCTCAATTGAAGATACACGTGATGCTTCTTAGGAGTCAATTGAGTCTACCACAAACAGACAGTAGATGCATTAAGGTGCTATCCACCCGACACAGGCCATGGGCCAGCGTATCCAGGGCTTGTGCTCCGTGGGCAGAGCTTCGAATATTCCACTCATAACATGATGTGTCCACCCTTTCATGTACCAAAATCTTTCCATGTCAAGTATCAGAACGACAAAGTGCGCGTAAATGATGAGTGTTAGCGGATCGCATTGTTGTAGGCGATCGAGGAAACCGTCGCTCATTCGGTAGAGCCATCCGAACGCCACGTGGTATTCGCCGTCTTTGCCACCGTAACGATTCGAATACATTTCCTGTAGGATATCTACACTAAGCACGTTGTCGTCGCGGTGAGAAGCCTCAGACACAATGTCGATATGCTCTTTCAGCTCTTCAAGATGCTTTTCGTACTCGAATGGTCCCTCTGTTGGTGGCAAAAGCCGACCTTTGTTACGGACTGATGGCGCATGCGTCTTCGCGAAGTTTTCTACCTCAAAGGCGCTGAGTGTCGTACGGATACCCCGAAACATGACCAGCCACTCTGATCTACCGTGCTTACCGAAAGCAAGGTATTCACCAGCCTGTGGTCCCCTTGCCCAACTGACAAAGCAGATTAGTTGGACAGATTGAAGGACCGCGTCGCAATTGGAGGGGTTGAGCTTGGCTATCTCTGGAGTGACAAGTGCTAGGGCGCATTCGTAGTGATGGTTTGCAGTAGCGGTATAGGATTCTTTGCGGTCTGGTCGGCATGTAGCGAGGTGGAGAGCCGTAAATGCGAATATGAGGTGTAAGACGTGTTCATTTCTGAATGCGATTTCTTCTGTGGTTGATTGTACGCGTGCAGCACCAGCAGGCCATGCTGACAACGAGTGGCATGTCGTTGTAGTCCAGTGATATGTGAGTTCAATCTCAGATATTGGAAGGCCACCGGGTTGTCGTAGGTCGGTGTTTCCTGGAGCAGCAGTAGACGTTGCCGGATACTCGCAGCGGATTTGCCGCCGTTTACAATTGGTGCAGAATGGCTTGCCCTCATCGCACTAGGTATAAGGTTAGCATATTGAGCGTACTCTTTAACTTTCGTTATCTTCTAACGAGAGTTCGGCGTATGGAATACGGGAATGTGAAATCCCTAGTCGCATTCGAAAGACACTCAGATACTACGTACCTTGATGCGACGCGACTTGCAATTGACACACCCAGCCCGTGACTTGCGATGAGACTTCCTCGTTATCTTCGATGCTCTTGACTTAACTTTTCCATTATGCTCGTATGGAGAGGACTCCCGTGAGTTTAGGAGAGACCCTCCCCTTGAAGTCGACGTAGCTTCCGTGAGTGGCGAATCTTGTTGCATGTTGGTGTTGCTGATGAAGATGTTGAGATGCCGGAATGCGTATTCTGAGCGAGGAGCGCGTATTAAAAGAGACCACAACCGCTAGCGGCATACATCATTGTTCTTAGCGTGAACGCCTTCTTCGATGGCTGCCCCCGGTGCGCATCGTCGCAAGCATCTCCAGCCCGGGAATCCCCCGAGACCTGACCTGGCCGAATCTGTTCGAATGCGTCACCTATTCGTGAGCCTTTTCGCACCCAAAATACCCGCGATGGGTGTGGCGGCATCGCATTGGTCGTTGCTGATCCGATGCGGGTTCTTCCCTCCGGTGTTGACGCTAGCGCGCCAGTCCTCGCATTCGCTCGTGTTCTCTTAGAATACGCATTTTCCAGGGACGAATGTCTGGCACACTTGTCGCGCTCCACTTAATACAACTAAATCAGAAAGAAAGCACCACGAAAAGCTCTTTCTCGTGCATTGCGCCGAAATTCACCCAAACTAGCCGCGTCAGCAGTCTGAGTGCACATATAACCTCAGGATGACCCGCTGCTTTGCTCCGGGCTAAATCATCTTCACGCTTCTCTTCGCGACTTCGACTACTAAGTTTTGGACATCCACTCGAGCGAAACAATTACAATGGGTCAACCAAAGCAAACCGAGCCTGTCTATAACAAGCCATGGACACCATCATCATCGGCCTCATCGACCCACTCAATACCATCCGTACCACCACCACCCTACTTCAAGTCGCATTTCATCTCTCCCTCCTCTTTCAAATCCGCAGTCAATGCCAGACTCGACAAGCCCGCTGTATCTCTCTTCCGTCTCAGCATCCGCATATTCCAATTGGCTTTCGCACTTGCATCGGGCATATCCTACGCCCTCGAACTCAGTCATGCAACAAGCATTTCGAAGACAGACTTCATATTCGCGCAAGTCGTTTTTGGCCTTACCCTGTTGGTTCTAGTCATCGACAGTGCTACGGTACGCAACTACCGTGTCACTTGGATCCCAGAGTGGATCCTAGCCGTCTTGTGGATTGCCTCTTTCGGCCTGTTCTATGCAATCTATCTAAGCGGGGATATCGAACAGGGATATCAGAACGTGGATGTCGAGCGCATGAAGAGAGCTGTGTGGTGCGACCTTATCAATGCACTGCTATGGATGGGAAGTGCGCTGTTTTCTTCAGTCATGTGCTGTTCAGGGATAAAAGCCACTATCAAGGCAAGGTTGGAGAAACGAAGACAGAGAAAGGAGGCAACGCGGCAAGTAAGGGACGTTAGTCAGATGGAGCAGGGCGTTATTGGCGGATGAGGTGCAAATCACAGAATTGGACACAATGTGAGAAGAGGACGCATATCGATTACTAGTACTAGCGAAGGACATGCATACTTGGTATATAGCAGAATCATCCAACCACCATCGTTCCACATCAATCAAAGCAGCAATTATGTACACACAAGAGATTAAATCATCTACTGGGATGATCGGACCTGCTCAATGCGGACGTTGTCATCCTTCTCGTAGCCGGAAGTCATGACGTTCTTCTCAACGTGCTCAATGTCGATGTGAGCCACCTCAGCCTCATCACCATCGAAGATCTTGGCGACCTCCTCAAGAGTGGGACCACGGGTCTCGACGTAAAAGACAGTGACGAAGATGAGCTCGAGGAAGATCCAGCACTGGCTTTAGTTAGTACATGATACATTTCAAGGCTTATTGCTATGTGACTTACGGCGTAGATGGTGTAGAACTTCCAGGTAGGGTGCAGGTGTTCGAATCCGAGAGGGTTGACGTATTGGTTGATGGTCAAAGCGATCTGGATGAACAAGTTCATGATCATGAGACCCTTAGCACGAATCTTGAAGGGCAGAATCTCGACAGTGTAGGCGACGAGCAGACCAGACCAAGCCAACGCGTAAGCGACGGAGAAGATCCAGATCATGGCAATGACGGCCTGACCAGCAGCCTTGCTCTTGGTAGCCTCCTGCTGAGACGAAGCGATAGTCCAGACGATGAAGGTAACGCACATAGCTGCGGTGGCAGAGATGAAGAGTGGGCGACGACCAACGCGATCGACGAGCAGAGCGCAGGATACGGAGACGATGAGAGAGAGGATGGTAAGACCACCGTTGATGCCAAGCTGAGTATCGGCGTCTGTGATACCAATGGAGTCGTAGACATCGGTGGCGTAGTAGGAGACAAGACCGTTGCCAGACCATTGGGAGAAGAGACCGAGAGATGCGAGGAGCATGAGCCTGTACCTGTTGCCCTTGGTCTTCAAGAAATCAAGGTAGGTGGAAGTCTTCTGGTACTGGAACTCGAGGCGAAGAGTCTCCTTGATCTCAGCGAATTCGAATTGGACGGTAGCGTTGTTAGCGTCACCGTTGGCGTGGTACTTGGCAAGGATGGCAAGAGCCTCTTCGTTCCTCTCCTTGGCGATCAACCAACGTGGAGACTCGGGGATAAACCAGATAGCGGCCAACTGAATGACGGAAGGAGCAGCCTGGGTAAGAGCAGGTACACGCCAGCACCAGTCGCTCTCAATGCGCTTGGTACCGAAAGTCAACCATGTGCAGACAATGGCACCAACGTTCCACAAACAATTGTAGACGGCAGTGACACGAGCACGATGCTGAGGGTGGCAGAGTTCGGTAAGGAGCAGGGGAGACGAGAGTTGAGCAAGCGAGTTTCCGAAACCCATGAGGAAACGCCCACCCATGAAGTAGTCAAGGTTCTTAGCGGCGGCCTGGATGCAAGCTGCGACAACCATGATGACACATCCGAAGGTAATGCAGGCGCGACGTCCAAAGCGATCGGCAATGAAGGGAGCGACGGGAAGCGAGGCAATCGAACCGATGGAGTAAAGAGCAGTCAAGAGACCGAGGGTGTCTCCCTTGGGGTCGCCGAAGAACTCCGTCCACCTGGGCAGAATACGGAGGTTGTTCAACATAGAACTAGGATGGATCAGCTTTAGTCAATTGAAAACGCCGATGGGAAGGCTTACCCATCGTAACCTGTGGTGGCAGAAGCGATACAGATGAAGAAGGCGTAGAAGTAAAGCTTGCGGAGACCGGCGTCGGACCTCCAGTTGACTTTCTTCAGGTGAGGAGCCTCAGCCTGAGCAGCTTCGACGTCGGACCTGCTCTTAGCAACGGCACCCATCTTGGGCGTGAACTTCTGGTAGAGACCCATGGCGTCCGACTCTTCGTCCGAGGACTGCTTGTTGAATCGAAGTAACGAGGGAATGAGTGAAGGTTGGGTTTGAAACACACAACCTTACACTGTCCTGGGCAGCAGGGTATATAAGCTGTTGACTTGTCGGGTTGGGCTGATTGCAGCTGGGGCCTGGATAGATTGAACATGTTGGTGCTTCATATATATGCCTTCCGGCCTGCAAGATACTATCCTCGCAGAGGACCTTGGCTCCAGAACAACGGTCTAGCGGACCGGTTAAATTCGACTGGAGAAATGTGTGGCCCTCTGCGCGGATGAACCGCCGTATGGGGTAGAGTGGGCGGCAAATTGCCCAAAACGGTGGGGTCAAGGGTAGCTTGCCCAGACCCCAAGCTTCGTCTTGCCCATGAACGGATCATCTTGCTACCAGTGTCAAGTCGGCCTCGGCGCGCGGGACGGTCAGCCGTCAAGAACAACAAGAAGCCTAAGCAATGAGGCTCGTTTGTCTTGTAATGGAAATGTTGGATCTGGCCTAATGGATGCATGCACACAGTGCGACAAGGCCCGCCAGCCCGGTATGCCTCGTGAAGCTCACCTGGGCATGGACAAGCCTCCAGCCGCGACTTTGTTCCGGCTCGGCCATACAGGCTTGACACTTCCGCCAACCTTCTCGAAGGTCGTGATCAGCTGTGAGAGTATCGCATGCTACGGTTGAATAGATTAACCAGCCACTAACCCCTTACTCTAAGCTCACGACTCCAGCGACCGAGAACGTGGGTCTGACAAGCGCATTTTCAGGGTCTCCCCATAATGATTGGGGCCAGCCTGGGGAAGACAGCAGAAAGCGCGGAGCCGAGGTGATGAGGCGTGGTTGGCGGAAAGATGGAGCCGGATTTCCCCAGCCTGCTAACTCAATGGTGCCCCAAACACGTGATGGATGGGAGGCACGGGCTAGCGCCGAACGGCAGAACGCTCCCTCGCTCATGGCCAATCCAACTCAATATTGCACTCCGCGGAAACTCCACATCTGCAATGCGATATCCCGCTTTTCTTGTTGCACCGCCAGCGCGTCGAGCCGTTCCCCAGAGGTTTCCCCAGAGAACTTCCCCAGAGATCAACAACAACTAACGCGCTCCGAGGAGGCCTCACGCGATACATTGCAGATGCTTCACCAGGCTCATTTAACACATCTACCCATCGTCTGATTTGATAGTACATGCTGCAAGCAGCACAATCCCTGATTAGCGTCCTGTCAACGTGATTCGGCCACCGTATAAACGGGTGGTCTCGCTTACGCCTGGGCGATGTCTGGGCCAAGCCGCCAACGGGTGGCTGGCTCTTCTCTCAATGCCAATCTTCCAACACTCTTGATCAGCCGAAGACGCCATAAGGTAGATGAGATCTAAGCATCCCGCTGCCTAGCCTGCACCGGCTGAATCACAGCAATTATCGAATGCGTTGCCTGCAGCTTCCCACGGCCCTGAACGCCTTCAACTCCTGCGCTGGATACTCTGGCCGCTGTGCCCTCCCTTTGGATCCCACAGGAAGGGTCTGCATGCGCGGCTGATGCGGCAATTGCTTCCCCAATGCTTGTTAGCGATCCCGAACGGGCTTTCAGCAGACTTGGCTACTCTTGCATGCCGTGCCCGCCCGCACCTAAGCAATCTTTGCCTGCGTTGGCATTTTGTCTTATCGAAAAGTCAAGTCTGACTGCATCAAAAGCAGCCATGTCCGATGCATCGTCCAGCATGGTGGATTTGTGTACATTGAGGGCGCCTAAAGGTCGCGCAATCATATCGCTTTGTTATGTGGGCTAACTAGCATCACGAGATGCGCAGGGTACTCTGTCGGATCACCCCAGACAATGTGCACGGAGTCAGCCCAAGTATCCACAACGCCCTCCAACACCGAATCCTTTGAACCTCGCGTCCAGCCTGATGAGCCACCAAAGCTTGGAATAGTCTACAGTAATCATGACTATGTGGTGTACCGATGCTGGTCTAGTGTACTCCGACTCCGATCATGCGCAGCCACTCATTGAGATTCCACGCTCGGACCGTCGTAGTTGTCGGGATCTCCAGCCGTTCTTTCCTCTACAAGGGCAGAAATCAATGAATGACCGTTCGAGGCGGCTACGCGAGCACGAGATCTTTGAAGGTCCTAACCAAGGCCTCGTCCCATGGGCCGCCGTCGAACACCACAAGCGCCGCGCCACGAAACAGCTCAATTATCCTCAAAGCCTTGCCACTGGGGTATTAGGCTAAAAGGCTCCTCATCACGACTCGGTGGCTGCTCTAGTTGAGCCACTTGGTAAAACATCTCAAGAAAGCCAGTTGGGACACGCACCGCCGATTGAAAGTGTAATGGTTCATCGTATGTCGTAGTGATCGGACCCAAGACTCCCTTTCGTTGGTCTAGTGGTATGTGGTCGCCGTCTGTGCGGACGTTTCAATCCTCTGTTCTTCACTCATGTGTCATTTCTGATTGACTTGAAAACAGACATGCGAGAAGACTGCCCATATCCTGGATACGATGCAAGAATAGCCTGTATCAGATGACGGCCAGCCTCCGATCTTTCACCGTATCCTTCTACGACGCGTGATATTGGACGATATCAACACGACCTTCGTACAACGGTGTATAATGTGTGCCAGCTGCAGATTTCCTGTGGTTTTGCTTTTTCGCCAAACCAAGTATGCGCATCCGCGGACACATTGCAGTAGCCAGAGCATTTTGCATTGTGCGTATCAGCTGATGCTATGCCTTGTTGTGTGTGCGCAGTTTGCATACCAGCCGAGCGTTGAGCTCGAATCCACCGGGACCCCGAGCACAACACACCCCCAGATATTGGATGCGCGCATCTCAATCAGATATGCCTCATGCTGGCCAATAATTCGCTGTTTCTTTTGACAAGGAAACGTGGACTGCATCATTCCGAGTAGGACCGCGTTCATTCCGTTTTCTGCATCCTGTGTCGACACCTATACGCCGGTAATCGGACCGAGAAGTAATATCATGGCCATATCTCGCTGTGTCAGTTGTCAGGCCTTCTGATCTTCCGCACTCTCTCCGGCAAGTGGGTGATGTATCTGTCAGCCCTTGTTGCGAATGATTCAAAACTGCGAACACAGGCTACAGTCTCCAGGACCCCCTCGAATCCGCGCCTTCGGGTCAGACGCCACATCCACGAATTACAAGTTATTCGCGTACGAAAGGGCTTCTCAGCTACCTAATACATACACCAGGGTATTTGAAGACTCAGTCTACTGCACAACGACAAGTTGTTTTCGAGCCGAAGCAGTGAGGCAAGACGCAATGCCGAGATTGTCGTGGGAAGCCACGATGGAGGCACAGGAGGAGCGCCCGCAATTCTCATTCATACGTCTCCAGCTTAGCTGTTTCCGATGACGAGGATGAGGTTGCATTCACGCGCATTGTTTGTGTGTCGATTTGCAGACACGACAAAAGGATGCTCACTGGATCGCCACAGCTAATCTTACTTTTTTAGTTAATGACGCCTGCCGGACGAGCGAGGCGCTCAAATTACAAAGCGTACACATGCCACGGACACGGACTACAACGAAAATGCAGACACGGAGCTGTCGAAGAGCTGAATCTCACCACACCTGCATGATAATCGTATTGCGTCCGTCTGGCAAAGTGACGTGAAAGGTCATCACTTTGGCAATTACTGATCAGCTGGGTCCGTTGAGAGCGATGAAAGCCCTCGTTTAACGGCAGATCTCCAGGGCTTGGACGTATAGGCTCTAATCGAACAGGCTACCGTGTTGCGTGCGATAGACATGGAGGCAACGAGTGCAGATACCGCAGAAGGTAGGATATAGTTTGGACCGAGTCCTGGGCTTGCGATGTGTCGATATGTACGGAATGGGAAACTTTCCATGGCTGACAGAGGCATAGGGCAGGCGATCTATGCGGCATCTACCTTGGTTAGGTACCCAATAATGAGGATTTATTTTTTTTGCGCATCTCAAAGCTTGCTAGCAGGTCGGGACATTGCTAAACGTTACATCTATAGGTGTATATGGGCCCCGTAAGCGTTTTGGCTGTTCAGAGACGTGAAGATGTTCTCGAAATCGTCTTGGTCAGCTAAAGTGGGTCCATTCGCGTTCCGTGGAGCACCCGCCGCAGTTCGCGTCATGACTTTCCGCGTGCACGCGCCGTCATCCTTCGCATTGCATAGCCACACTCGCCCAATAGTCTCTTGCGCCCAGGACGTTACGACCACGATCAGCAAAATGTGGAGCAGTAGCGGTTTGATACGAGGGAAGAAGTCTTGGGGCCGCGTCTGAATTCTTGGGTGTGCCACCGAAGGCGCGCAGTTGACATCCGACACCATTGTACCTTACAACAACACATTCCGGTCTCTATCTACTCTACGATTGCTTTTCGCACACACCCTCGCTACTAGTACATATCGCATCATCTATCAGATCATGTTTGCGAAAACAGGGCTTCTTCTACTGACCGCAGCGGCGGGCGTCGCATGCGACTTCATGGTCTATACAGAACCGCCCATTCCCACGTCCGCCATACCAACCTTCGCCAACCCATCTGATGTACGCTGAGCGCAAACCTGGGAGTTACCACCACCGTACTGACAATTACGCAGGCCCAGAGCTGGACGACCTCTGTCTTCCTCAACGCGCAGATAGCGTACGGTCGCTTCACAGAATCCCTCGGGGAACCCTACCAATCTTCTCTCACATCCGCGCGCTCCGAAATCGACGCCTTCGTTCGCACCGCCTCGAATTACAGCATCCCAGCTGAAGTCACCATGGCCGACGAGACCCCTACATACTTTTCAAAGCCAGATTGGTATACAGCGCTACCGAGTGCGGCGAGGTCGTTTAAGGAACAGCAGGTCAGCGATCAGTTCAGCATCGTGAGGAACGTTATTGCGGCGAGGGCTACTTCTACAACCGGTTCCGAGGGAGCCGCGATGCCGACTGCACTTGCTGGACAATGGCTGGGGGCTGAGTTCGGCGTCATGGCTGCGGCGGCTGCGGCTGCCTTCTTGTGAGGAATACAAGAATTTGACGAAGGGTACATCACATTTACACGGATGTAGTTCTAGACTGCAATCGTGCCCAGGAGGCACGCGTCACGAACATGGGTTATGCTGTAAATGGATTCATGGCGCGAAGTATGCTAATGAACGCACCTGTACTCCCAAGGTGCAGTCAAATCGAATTCCATCTACCATGTAATACATTGATCAGCGTAAGCAAACCAGAGATGTAACATGCTAGCACATCAAGCCAAGTTGATGTAGGCCCGTCAAATCCTCTGTGAAAAACACACCAATCACGCACGCCGCTATACGCAGATGACCCACTCATGACTATGCATTCTTGGCGACAATGGCATGCCAATCTAAGAGGAATAGTCTATAAGAGTCTGTAAGAGGGCACCTGGGCATACACAAGATCCAAAGAGAGGTAAAGCAGCCAGTCCTACTCTAGCAACAAACAGTCCATCAGTCTTTTTACAATGTCGACTTCTGAGCCAACCCACACACCACGACTCCGTCCTTTCTCAGTCCACGTTCACCCCATTCCTCCGACCACCCCGAAGACATGTGCATACGAGCGCCGCCATACCAACTCGGTCAAGTGCAACAACGCCTTGGTCTTCATTGGTGGGCTGGGCACTGGTCCGCATACAACCCACTACCTAGGACCTTTGAACGACGCTTTGGAAAGCGCAAGTCTGAAAGAGGGAAAAGTTGTACAATATAGTATCTGGGAATTGAGAATGCGAAGTAGCTATACAGGGTTCGGGTATGGAAGCTTGAAGGAAGATGCCGAAGACTTGAAGGGGTTGTTGCAGTATCTAAAGGAGATTGAAATGGGGAGGGTCATATTGATAGGGAGTTCAACTGGTGAGTTGATGCACCACTATTATAACGAGACGATGAGCTCTTACTTGTTTGTTGCTGTTTACTAACGAGCAAGAAGGATGTCAGGCCATCATGACATACGCAACTACCCTCCCAGCGCCTCCTCTAGTCGATGGCTACATCATGCAAGCCTCAACTTCAGATCGCGAAACAGCCGGACTGCTCATGCCGCAAGATTTGCTCTCCGCTAGCCTCAAGCACGCCGAAGCTCTCATTGCCAAAGGTGAAGAAAAGACCATCATGCCCAATTCCTTCATTCCACCCATCATCACATCCCCGATAACAGCATACCGCTGGCACTCTCTAGTCTCTGTGGGAGGCGACGACGACTTCTTCTCTTCTGATCTACCACTCTCGACTCTCCAATCTACGTTTGGTACACTGGACAAGCCGACATTGATTTTGATGTCGGAGAAGGACGAGATGGTTCCCTCGACCGTGGACAAGGAGGCATTGCTGAAGAGATGGGTTGGTACGATTCCAGATGGTTTGGCGAGTAAGCAGTGTCAGGTTATTCCATTCGATGCTGACCACGAACTCTCTGGTAATGAAGCAATGCGGTACTTCATAGAGACGGTTGTCAGGTTTCTAGAGGAAGTTGATGAGAAATCAGTCGGAGAGTCATGAAGATAGTTATTTTCATGGATGTCAAATGCACCAATCTTCCTTCGCAATACTCTTAACATCCCATCTCGCTAAAGCACAACACCACTCATTTCACCCCTGTTCCTCGTCACGGTCAAAATGACGTCAGTGGCCCATCTGTAACCCACCCGTTCATCTCACCTTCCCGTCGCGCATGCGCGATGTAGCGACCCCGCTATGTCATGCATCCCGTTTTCCAGGTTTCTGGTTCAACGAACACGCCATTTAATCGCTAAAGTCTAGTCCCGCACTCCTGTTCTATCTCTCGACAATACCCAGCGCGAATACCTGCATCCCGACGGACTAGCTTTGGGCGCACACTGCCACCCGAGATGGGTATACCGTACTCCCGCCAAATCAACGCTGCATTCGAACAAGTAACGCCTCTCGTAGCGGCGGGCTTCAAAGTCCTCCGTACAACACGCGATATCTCTATCTTGCTTGCCGTCATCCAAGTTCTTACCGTCATCCTCCTGGGATTTATTTTTGTTGCGCTCGTCTTACTGCTATATTGCGTGAATCCGGATTTGGAGGTTTGTCTTCTCTTTGAAGGATATCGAAGTCGATGACGTTAGATGCTGACACGACATAGGAAGAAAGAAAAGCCATCGTAACGCCATGGCTCCGGTACTTCGCTAGTATAACGTTATGGTCGATTTTCAAGACCTTGTTTTCAATGCTAGTTGTGATGGGGCTTGCAGCAGCGGCGACATGGCACTTTCTCTTGGCGAAGCAGTGGGTGGAGGATGTGGAGTATGACGCGAATGTCGACGCTGATACGGCGTTGGAACATCTGGATGGAGAAGGTAAAGGAGAAAGTGGAGGCAATGGAGGCAAGAAGGGGAAAGGTAAGGGTAAGAAGTGAGAAGAATGTAGTTCGGAAGTGATAGTAGTGTCAATGGATAAATGAGAGAACCCTAATGATGATAGAAAGACCATGCCAGATCCACTCAACTACCGTAAATATTACAAACATGACAGTGAACACAGTACTTGCCGGCATGTCTCCAAGAGTCATGTGTGCAGTTCATATAAACCTCACAACACCCTCTTCCTCGCACTAAATCCCTCACTATCAAGCAACAAAAGCGCAAATAAACCCCCCATTACCGGTCTAGCCTTGAAATCAAGACCAGGAGGCTGCGTTCCATCATTCGTCTGATAGAGATCGGTAAAAGGGTGGGAGTTAGGCGTCTCATTCACCCACTTCGCCAGATCCTTAATGAACATATCCCTCGTTTCCTTACTCGCTACCGCAGCGCAGAAAATCTCCCAATCAGACTTCGTGTAATAGAGGTTCCGTGTGTCCAGGGGTACGCCGTAACGTTCTTTGATAGTGGGGTAGAAGGCAGATTGGATATCGTAAATCTCCTGGGGCACGAGGTTGAGTCCGAGGAGACGGTCGTTGTATAAATTGTAGAGGAGGCCATGGGTGGTTTCATTCCCATAGTTGAGAATCGAGTGAGAGGGGTTGGCGGCTTTGTTGATACCTAGGTCGATCCAGCGGGTGATGTAGTCGTGGGCGATGGCGGTGTAGTTGTCTGCGTCTGCTGTTTCGCCAATGATGCGCGACATTTGGGACATGGCTTCTAGGCCAATGATGCCTTTAAGTGCGAGGTTAGTTTGATTGACGAGTCTTCCCGCGAAGTCGTCGGTGGAGAGTTGATCGGCTGGGAGGAGACTTTCTTCTATGAGGTATTCGGTCCATTGCTTAAGGATGGGGTAATGTTGGGAAATGTAGTCGGTGTTGCCAGATAGCTGGACGTAGGCGAGCATCATGAACATGTGGTTCCCACATTCTTCCAGCGGCATGTGTTCGTCCATACCGTCTGGGTGGCCGGTAGCGTTAGGGTAGTGCGCTCCCAGGTCATGGATAGCAAACTTGTTTGGATAGTGCCCGCTTTCCTGGTTCTCGAAGTGCGGATCAAGCAGCAGCTTGACTAACTCTGGATTGGTATAGTAGAAGATCGGAGTAGCGGGGTAGATGACGTCGACCGTCTGCATATTTCCGTTGGATGAGATTTCTTTAAGAAAGAGGTAATGTTTGTCCTCAGTCCCGACAAGCTGAGTGGCACCGAATGCTTGACGAGCAGCCAAGCTAGTCAGTATAGCGTAGTCATCTCCTGCAGCTGCTTGGGAATCTTGGGAGATCTTATCGTCGAGCTCCGTGGACAGTTTGTTGAACTCTTCGTAATCCTTGTAGAAGAAAGATAGCGCGGCGAGATCGTCCCCGAAGTAGCTCTTCCAGAGTGATGGTACGTTCTTGAGGCCGTCGGCGCCCAGAAACTGTATAGCATCGTCTTGACATAGACCGATAGTGTACAGCTGTTTCTTCACGGCAGGACCGACGGAGCCCATGTCTAGAGCGTATCCAAACACGGGCCATTCAGCGTTGATCGGTCGGAACTCCGAGTCTTCCGCGTTGTCGAGGCTTCCATCATTATCAAAGGCATCGCGAACTTCAGAGTCTGCACCAGACTTATGCGAAAGGCCTTCGATTACCTCGGTAGAATAGTACTGTTGATGTTAGGTCGTGACTCCATGTCTTTTGGTGGACTACTTACCCAATTACCCCACTCTGCGCGGTCGTTGACCTCACTCAAGGTCTGTTGGTTTTGCTTCCAGATCTTGTGATAGCCGATACCATCTGACGTAGTGCCGTAACTCCACTCGGCTACAGCAGCGACATCACCAGACGTCCATTCTGTCTGCATGTCAACTCAGGCGCACGTCCAGAAAGGAGAGAGATGCTCACCAGCACTGATATCTGTATAAATCTGCACATTATGTGGAGAACCGTCTAGAGACGAGACCTCGACATCCATGTACGAGAAGATGAGAGATTGACGCTTGAAGTCATTTGGAGTCAGTGGTGACAGAAATGTAACTTTGAGCTGAACGGTATCGCCTGCAGTGATGGTAAAGATGCTCTTAGTTGACGTATATTCGTATGATGTCTGATTAGCGAAATCGTTGTAACCGTCGGGTTTTCCCATCCAGACAAATGTGTTGCCATCGACTTTGATCAAGCCAGTCCATCCTACGATCTGTCCACTGTTCGGCGTCAGTATGCATCTAACATGTAGCGTTCAGAGAGAGCTTACGTCCAAAATGACGGCCACTGGCCAGGAAGATAACCTCCGTTTCCTCCATCACTACCGGCAGGGAACCACGTACTTAGATATGGACTCTTGACGGCCAGAGGCAGGGAGGGTGGACGAGCTGGAGTGAACGTCGAGCTAGACTGCGCAGCAGTAGTAGAAAAGAAGCTGCACAGCGCACTAAGAATGGGAAGATACATCTTCAAGGATAGAAAAGACTAGAGAACGGGCATGCGCGCAAGACCAGAGTAAAGTGATATGTAAAGGTTATATAGACATAAAATTCCGAGTCGATCTCCCGTTGGTGTCACCTCGTGCTCGCTGCAGCTAGCCATGAGGGACGCAGGCATCGGTGCGTCAAAATGGCCATTTCGTTTGTCGAAGGCGCC
Source organism: Alternaria rosae (assembly GCF_020736505.1). Lineage (NCBI taxonomy): Eukaryota > Fungi > Ascomycota > Dothideomycetes > Pleosporales > Pleosporaceae > Alternaria > Alternaria rosae. The sequence continues at coordinate 2,434,065 of NW_025763572.1, forward strand.
GTGATGTTTGTCGACAGCTTCACGCGTTCTACGGTCAGCACTAGCTAGATTTAACGTTCAAGTGACGATACAAATGTCAGGAAGGGTTACGGGCGAACCTAAACAGCATGGGCGTAGCCCCGAACTTTTTTTGATACTACACCACGTGGTGAAGCTTTAGTATCACCTTACAATGTAGGCAATAAACCCATAAAGCTCACTGACAAGGCTTTCTATCGGTCACCAAGATTCTTGGTTACTTTGGGATATGCGGTGGTTAACCACGTCCGCAGAGGCACGCCTGACGTACATCATAAGGTTATGCCAGACTAGCTAGTCTCTGTGAGCACAAGGCTGATCAGTCCTCGCGACATGCTGTCGGACTGCTGCTAATCAGTCGGCGAAATCAGGCGACCTTTACTATTGCACTCCATGAGCGTTGAAACGAGGCCTTGCCTGATTTGGTAAAGCATCCTCTCCGCGCAATTAGAGACGCTAGACCATGGTTTGCTGCCCGGACGGTATGAGTGGAGACGTGAGTTGGCGTTGTCAGATTCCACGATCCTCGTGATGCTACTGCCGCGGTGTTGAAGAGCGACGAAGCACGGGCGTCCAGTAGTAGAGAGTACGAGTGACGTTGAACCGCGGGTTTGGAAGGCGTGGTACTTGAAGTACACGGGCGCACTGCTAGCGTTGTAGCCGTTTGCGCTGCGAGCGCTTTAGCTCCTTCCCTATTCAAAAACAAGTGTGTGTGTGTGTGTGTGTGTGTGTGTGTTAGATACCCGAGAAGAGCAAGCCACGATAGCGCAACGCCGTCCGTGCTTGGAGCAAAGTGTGTGGATGCGACGGAACGTGTGGGTGTCGTACTGCGGGGAAGGCGTGCGCGGATCCGGAAAGTGCCATCAATATGCTTGCACGTTCTGTATTCGGGGTTACCACCGGTCCAACGCGGTAGCACGAAGACCATGACTGTAGGTCTTTTGGACAACGTTGCCACGTTGTGTGCGTTAGTTGTCAAGTACCATGTGAGCAAGACGATCATGAGACAGACAAGGCTTGTGAGTAGTGACAATACATTGCAGAAAGCTCATCAAAGTATGAGGTCGTATGAGCCGCTAATAGTTGCCTACCGACATGACAAATGATGGAGTCTGTGGTGAGAACCACGCTCATCCGGCAGCCAAGTAAAGTACAATGCATCATGAGACCATCCGCTCTTTGACCCAACCATTGGTAAGAAAACGCCGGCAAAACCAGGATCATGAGTGGAATAATAGCGCAGGGTATCCAAAAGCCAGCGGAAGTGACTGAATCGCAGAATGCCGGATAATAAGCGAACACCAAGTATGAGCAAGAAAAAACGCAATGCAAACCGGGTATCCAAGGCCTGTCCAACACCAAACGTAACTCGTACAAAAGAATTCATCAGCTCATGACTCTGCAACCCAAGGACGAGCCACGTGCTCGAAGCGTTGCTCGCAGTCGCGCAACAATGCGCACTCTAGGATATCATGGACATTCCAGCGCTTTTCAACGTCAGCCTCGAGGCAACCCCTAACTAATGCGAGGGCATCGTTAATGTTGCCTGCTTGGGCTGACTCTGCGTTACGTATGAGGTCCGCGTCCCATTCGCAGTTCTTGATCTTCTCAATCGTCTTGATATCGAGGCCGTCATTAAACGGTAGAGTCGCGGTCAGTAAAGCAAAGACAACTACACCAAACGCCCAGATGTCCGCCGCAGGTGAGAATACGGGCCCAGGTGTATTGAACAGCTCAGGGGCCGCATACTGTAGGCTACCGGCGATAGAAGTACTGGTCTCTGCGGGGCCTATGTTCTGGTTGTCACCGATCGAGTGCGGCTCGGGACCATCGCGCTGGTCGCTGACAATGAAGTCTGCCATGCCGAAATCGCACAGGAGAAGATCACCGCCGTCCTTCTCAGCGTAGGGTACAGTCATGTCAAGAAGACAGTTCTCGAGCTTAATGTCGCGATGTACAACCTGGACATCGTTGTGCAGGTAGCGCATGGCTGACGCCAGCTGATAGGCATAGCGCTTCACCAGGTGAGCTGGTAGTCCGTTCTTCTTCTGGCGGCGTGTGTCGCGGATCAGGTCGAAGAGAGTCCCACCCTTGTTCAGCCTGGTGATGCAGAAAGTAGCATAGTCGGTAGTGTATACCCTGAGGAGTGGAAGAATGTAGGGGTGCCGTAGGAAGCGCCAGATCTCCACCTCGTGGTCGAACTGTGTCTGGATCTGTTCGTTCTCGATCTCAGACTTGTCCTGTTGCAGCCTGCGCACAATCTTGACAGCATCGATGACCGGTTTGCCATTCTCCATGCTTGTGACCTCCTTTACGATGCTGAAGCCACCATAACCAATCTGCTTTCCAATGATATACTCGCTGTCATAGCCAATACCTTGACCTTCGTCGTCTGGCTCGGGCGGCTTGATTGGGGCCTCGGACGCCTTGTAACGCGCCAGGAAGGAGGCAGCCGGCGACATGGACGACAGAGACCGGCCGGAGCGGGCAGACGATCGACGGCTAGTTCTCTTCAAACTGCCATCTTCGCCAATCTCCGATCTCCAGCTCTTGGTCCGAGGTGGGCCGCCGCGGCGCGGAGAGGGCGAGAAGAGGGGAAACTCCATGGGGGAGGTGGCAGGCATTGGCGAGAGCATGTACTCGGACGGCGCCTCGAGGGGTGTTTGCGCCTCGTCTAGCGGCGGCGAAGCGGTAGCGTCAGAAGTCAAGGATGCGACTTGGTCGCGGTACTCGGAGTCGTTGGCCAGGTCGTCTACGGTGGACTGGGCGAGTGGGTATCGGGACTCTCCAACGCGATACTGCATGTTTCGGCGCATGGTGTAGGGCATCTCCATATAGTCTTGCTGCGAACCATCCGAGTAGCTTCCATTCTCGATTGTGCGTGAATGCGACTGCCGTGAAGACTTGGGCACAGGCACGCCCAGGCCGACGCCTTCTCCCGTGTCGAGGCGGACTTCATTATTGAAGCTGATGCTCGTCTTTCGTTGCCTGAATTTGGCTACAAAATCCTCGTCACTTCCGCTGCTGCCTATAGCCAGGGAGCCCTCATCGTCAGACTCGGTGCGCAAGTCGGCGCCATGGTGGTCACGCGTAGGGAAGGAGGCGCGCGAGATGTTCTGCGGTTCTGCAGCAGCGAATTCGGCGGTTAGCTGGGACTGGCTATGGTTGTGCGGGGACTGTTTACGGGCTAGAGGCGCGAAAGATGCAAAGGTGGAAGCGACGGGTTTGTAGGGAGTCGAGGTGTCGAGTTTAAGCTTCTGGAAAGTGTGTGAGGGTTCTGAAATTGGGGCCATTAAACCGGTTCACAGTGAGAGCAAACCTCTTTTTACACCGGCGAGAGGGTGTATTAATGTGTGCGGCGATCGTGGGGTGAGTCGCGCGGCGAAGGGCGAAACCGGGAAGTAAAGTAATAAGATTATGTTCGGGCTTGGTGACAGCGGAGTGCTAGCGGAACGAGGAAATTGCACGCGCGCCGAGCAACGGTATGCCTGGGGAAATTGCTCGGGGTGGCAATTGATTGATGGATCTGGGGTGTAGTTGATTGAGGAGCAAGGCAGAAATGGGAAAGGAGGACATAGTTCTTTGTCCAGAATATTGCTTCTGGTCTTCCGCTCGGAACCTCCCCCACGCATTTTGTTAATAGGCGGCCGTCAGCGGAGGCGCGGGCGCAGAGGCACGTGAGCGGCCGTGAACCAGCCATGCAGTTATGCGCACCTATGGGACGCGTCCCCAGGGTAATCTGCTGCTTTTGCGCATAGCGAGTGGGTGCTCGGTAAAGATTCTGGGCAGCCTAACGCAGTCGGAGTGCTGGATGATCCATGGTATAGCAGACAGCCAAGCGGCCGTCGCCGCATCGCGACGGGTAGAGGGCGAGGAGAGCGGCTACCCCGCACGGAGGCTCTGCAGAAAGCTGCGCAGCAACACGGCTTCATTCATGAGGTTTCCCAGGCGGTGATAACAGTGTCAGAGGACGTGGGGCGCGTCAGACAGATGGCCTGCATGGCGGGCCGCTAGACCGTACATGACGCCGGGCGTTGCAAAGGCGAATAAGGCAGCATGAGGGCCATAATTGTGACCTGGCCGGCGCATTGTTGGTTGTACACGTCAAACGGCCGAAACATGACGTTGCGGCCGCCGTGAAGCTCGACGCGGTTGGCTCGTCACGGCGACAAGCAAGAGACATTGCCCGGGGTCCCTGTCTGCATCGCTGGACCCTTCAAGCCGGGCAGACTTGACCGCGTTGATGATAGCGGACGCTTGGAATGCACATATACATCATCTTATAGCGTGCTGGGGTGGTTGCGATAGGGCCTTGGAAGACCGCGAACACCTTCAGAGCTGCTCGAGGGTCGCATAGCAGCCAGAACACACAGAGCACAAACGCATCGACGCGGCTCTCTACTGTCAAATCTACGTCGTCTTCACGTGAAGCTGGCTAGCTCGACGCTTGTGACTGCATGCACGGGCGACGCTGCCGCGCTACTGCTAGACACCTCCAAGTTCCCTCTGCCAAGCTCGATTCAACACCCTGGGGCGGGTGACAACATCACCAAGCTCATCAACCCATCGCACCGGCCCAACCTGTCTCCCGTCGCCAGCTGCACGCATTCTTCACTGCGCCACGGCATTGTTGGCTGAACCTGCAGAGCCGATAGTAACTTCGATCGGCCGGACTGCGACCGTCTGCGCCTCCAGCCATGGGCGTCTCCGACCTCTGCTACCGTTTCTTCTGCTGCGGCGGTCAGTCGACCCAAATCTTCGCTGTGGGAGCTTACTGACAAAATCGGGCAGGCCGCTCAAGAGACAGCATATATGACCCAGTGTTGGCAGACAGCGAGCGGGAAGCTGTTGCCGACCTGCTGGGCTTCCTCGAGAACGTACGCTGCCCACCGCCTCTGCTGCCGCTGCTCCCCATGCTAACCTGCGCAGCGAGCCGAGACCGACTTCTTTTCTGGCGAACCCCTCCGCGCGCTGAGTACGCTTGTATACTCGGACAACATCGATCTACAACGGTCCGCAAGCTTGACCTTTGCCGAGATAACGGAGCGAGGTACATGACCCGGCACCACACCTACATGCAGCATCTAACAACGTCCGTCTAGATGTCAGAGAGGTTGACCGAGACACCCTGGAGCCTATTCTGTTCCTGCTCCAGAACCCCGACATCGAAGTGCAGCGTGCAGCGAGTGCCGCCCTGGGCAATCTGGCGGTAAACAGTATGTTCACACTCTACACCCCCAACGCGATGACTAACCATCGCAGCCGAGAACAAGGTAGCCATTGTCGCACTTGGAGGTCTTGCGCCATTGATCAAGCAGATGAACTCGCCCAACGTCGAGGTGCAATGTAACGCCGTCGGGTGCATCACCAACTTGGCTACACACGAAGACAACAAAGCGAAGATCGCACGCTCCGGCGCACTGCAGCCTCTCACAAGACTAGCAAAGTCCAAGGATATGCGCGTGCAGAGAAATGCCACTGGCGCGCTGCTGAACATGACGCATTCAGGTAAGATGCTCGCAGTGTTTCATCATGCTTTGTGCTAACACCGTTCCAGACGACAACCGACAACAGCTCGTAAACGCTGGCGCTATTCCCGTCCTCGTTCAGCTGCTATCCTCATCCGATGTCGATGTCCAGTACTACTGCACCACGGCCCTCAGCAATATTGCGGTCGATGCAAGCAACCGCGCCAAGCTGGCACAGACTGAGGGCAGGCTGGTTGGCTCCTTGGTACACCTCATGGAGTCGTCTTCGCCCAAGGTGCAGTGCCAGGCTGCACTCGCTCTTCGTAACCTAGCATCGGACGAGCGCTACCAGCTCGAAATTGTACGCGCTCGTGGTCTACCCTCCCTCCTCCGCCTGTTGCAATCGTCCTACCTACCGCTTATTCTATCCGCCGTCGCATGCATACGAAACATCTCTATCCACCCTGCCAACGAATCGCCTATCATCGAAGCTGGCTTCCTCAAGCCCCTGGTAGATCTGCTCGGCTCCACCGACAACGACGAGATCCAATGCCACGCAATCTCCACCCTGCGCAACCTCGCGGCAAGCTCAGACAAGAATAAGCAATTGGTTTTGGAGGCGGGTGCTGTGCAGAAATGCAAGTCGCTCGTGCTCAACGTGCGACTCCCGGTGCAGTCTGAGATGACGGCAGCAATTGCCGTTCTTGCCCTTAGTGAGGAGCTCAAGCCTCATCTGCTCAACCTGGGCGTCTTCGATGTACTCATTCCACTCACCGAGTCGGAGAGCATCGAGGTCCAAGGCAACAGCGCGGCCGCTCTGGGAAACTTGTCTTCCAAGGGTAAGTTTGACTAGTCGCTACTACAATCTTCGCTAACAAGTACAGTTGGTGATTACTCGATATTCATTCAGAACTGGACGGAACCCGCAGGCGGAATCCACGGTTACCTCCGTCGCTTCTTGGCGAGCGGAGACCCAACCTTCCAGCACATCGCTATTTGGACGCTGCTACAGCTACTCGAATCGGAAGACCAACAGCTAATGGAGCACATTGGCAAATCGAACGAAATCATCGACATGGTGACCGAGATCGCCGAGCGCAATATCGAATCGGACGACGAGGACAACGAAGACGGCGAAGGCGAAGTCGTCACCCTCGCACGCAGATGTCTTGAGCTGCTTGGCAAGAGCCCCAAAACTCTCGTCGAAGGATAGAGAAGAGTTGGATCGCATCTTATACCCTGTTTATCGGTTGTTCATCGCGTTGGCACTCTTGCTCGTATCCGCCATATTCCGGTTCTCTGCTAATGCGTTCATGTTATACACTGCTTTTGGGCATCTTGGAGGCTGGCGTTCAGGGAGCACAATCATCCTCAGTATCTCTAGCGAGCATTGGCGGAGCGGGCTTTACATACATTGGCATGCACATAACTTACCACTACTCTTACCTGAGCATTCGACGCGGACAAATTTGTAATTGATAGAGTTGGATCGAGGCTTCGGTCATCAGGAAATGAATTAGATGATGTCCCAAGACTCGTTGGCCTTTTAGTGATGGAGTGCTTCTTAACGATGATTGTGTAGCAAGGCCTGCATATATTGTGAAAGGCGAGAGCATCCGCTCATACACTACTGATAGGTCTATGCCGGGGACTAGTCGAGGCCCCTCATCTAGACATGTGACGTCGCGTTGGAGCTAACTTTATCGATAGCCAAAATATTTGTGAGTCTCAGCATTGCGCGAGTCACCGCACACCACCACGTCCCAACATTCGAGTAACAGCAATGCCGCCAAAACCAAGAGGACGGGGGGCTAGTCGCGCTCGTGGAAGCGCAAGAGGAGGAGCAGTGGCAGGACGAGCCACGACTGGCGCCAGTGAATCCACAGATGCGACCCCGCAAAGCACAGCTGCCGCAGATGCCTCGGAAGCTGCTGCTGAGCCTGTGGTCCCCAAGCAAGAAGACGGCGATGCGAAGCCCGTCGTTAGTGGCGATGGCGCGTCGGCAGCCATAGAGTCGCAAGCCTCTGAGGTGCCTTCAGCGACTGCATCGTATGCTCTATTCCCCCATCTATTTCGACGGCAGTACTGATATATGTACAACAGAGCTGTCGCATCACCCCAACCTAGCGCAGAACCAGCCACGCGCGCTCCAGTGCAAAGACTCGGCAGTCTCCAGGGCTCAGTGCCTCCTTCGCGATCTGCATCACCGTCTGTACGCGGTCGCGGCGGCACAACTCGAGGGAAGAGGGGCGTCAAAACCCCCGCCTTTACCGGACGAAGGAGCAAGGAAGAGCGAGACGCTATCGCGAAAGAATTAGCAGCCCGCGACAGGGAAAGGACAAAGGAGCAGGTTGCAGCGGAAGCTAGAAAGCAGGCGGACGCATCAAGGGCAGCAAGACGAGAGGCCAGCAAGCTGAAAAATGCAAGAGGTGGATTCAGTGGTGTTGCCAGTGGACCATTCTCGTTAGGCAGCTCTAAGGAAGGCATGTTAATCGCTCTGGCTATGGTTGTACATACTAACCTTGAGTAGACAGGAAGAACAACCCGAATCGCGGATACTCTGGTTTCGGATCAGGCTCAGGCTCAAGAGCAGAGCGCGTCAAGAACGAGGACGGTAGCTATGGAGGATCTAGTTCCCGATCGGGTGGAGGTGGCGGCGGCGGCGGCGGAGGAGGAGGTGGAAGTGGAGGCGGTCCATCTATCAAGAGAGAAGACGGCGGTCTTGTGTCGTCTGACGAAGAAGACGAGGCTGATGTGCCGCGCAAGGACATCGACTTGATCGAAATCTCTTCTGACGAAGACGAAAGCAAACCCAAAAGCGCACCCACCTTACGCGGTGCAAGAACAGCCTTACCCGTTCGCATTGGCAGGAAAGAGCACCAGGAACGGACATTTGGCATCAACACAGAAGCAAGCTCGGAGACTGCGGCGAAGATCTTGGAGCAGGCGGAAGCGAGTGGGCAGTCACTCAAAGATGCTGCATCCGAACAAACAAGTCGGAAATCCAAGAGCAAACCGAAGGACATGGAGATCACAGGTTCGCGGAAACAGTTCAAGGGCGTCTGGCACGATTCGGAAGACTCAGACGTTGTTGTCAAGACTGAGCCCACCAGTGAAGACGAGAACATGGCCGATGCTGAGCAAGTGGGCCAATCTGACGGTGCAGCTCAGCCCGCAGAGAAACAGGAACCACAGTCACCAGATGCCGACCGAAAGCCAAAACTAAGGAGGAAACCTATAGCAGAGCCAATCCTTCAAACCGATGAAGATCGCGCTGAATGGGCACGCTTCCAGTCGAATCTACGTCATATCCGAACCGAGTTGGGTCCAGAAGAGGTACCACAGGTCGACGGGTCCGGCGACGTACCTATGGAAGACGCCGCCAGCACGGAGAAGAGGCCTACGGTGCGAGATAACAACGTCTACCTGTTTCAAATACCACCCCTCATGCCTGCGGTGGAGCCACCGTCCATCAAGAAAGAAACTTCCGATACTCAGCCCGCTCAACTGCCTGCGCAGCCATCAATCAAGCCGGATCCAAAGATCAAACTTGAAGAGGGCAGCTTCTCCGACCCCTCTGCTAGATCAAGGGAGGGCGTACGATTCGGGAGTGGGTTGGTAGGAAAGTTGCGCGTGCATGAATCCGGCCGCACGACACTGGACTGGGGCGGCACGAGCTACGAGCTTACACCTGGACAAAAGGCCAGTTTCCTCCAGGAAGTTGCTAGCCTTAATATCCGACCTGAAAGCGAGAGGACGGCGCCGGAGGACGGGGGTGATGCAACCAGTCTTGGTAGGGTGAAGGGCAAGTTCGTGGTAGTGCCGAACTGGGGAGAAATGTTAGGTTAGGGTGGGATTCGACCCAGGCGTTGATGAAATGCATATAGTGGCGCTGCAGGGATCAGTTAAAGTTTATGGGTTGTACATATGTAGCTGTATCTCTCAGGAGCGATCTTGAAGTCTGCCACCATTCAGCAACAAATACTTGAGATGAGAATCAAGTGTTGTCCAAAACCGGCGTTATTCGTGTAGAAGCGACTCGCAGCACTTCACGCCTTGCTTTAATCGGCTCGGCCAGACAAACAAGGCGTGCACGCCAAAGTTCCAGACAATAGACGTGGGGTGGGGACGACGACGGACGAGGCGGATCTAGGTCCCTGCTGCGTTAGTCGCTCGGCCAGGAATCCCCTGGTGGCAAGTAGCGAGAATTGAATTTCCATAACCGGCCGACTCGTGCACCTGCTTCCTGCTGCAAGACTTGCATCTTCGCACACTGCAAGAGTACAGAGTCATCTCAGCCATTGCATGCAATAGGACTGATATAATCACCTGCATATCGCATCTTCACTGCATTCACATTCTGCGCTGAGAGACTGGTGGGATCCTGCAAGTAAAGTTGCAGCCCGCCATCAAGATGAATTCCTGCATGGACGATACAGATGGGCCAAGTTTACATGCAAGCGCTGGTTGATGGTCACCATCATCGAGCAGCCAGCACCGGACGATGAGCAGCCTAGCTACCTGCAGGAGCCTGCGCAATTGGCACGAGGGAGGCTGTCCTCGCCACGTCTGCAACCAGTTCCAGACACCGTCTTTACTGTCAAGATCCAGTCGTCAGAGCTGCGCGCTCATGTTGAGCATATGTGGAATGTCAATTGGTCCAAGACATCACTTGGCCCGATCAGTTCCTAGGGTTATGAGCTCAATATTCTAGTCACTACACTGATGCTGGAAACCCGGCCCACAGCGCTCTTCCTTGGTCCTGAGCATACTATACTGCACAATCTCGCGTATGCCTCTGTTAGTGGCTCAAGACACCCCGCTATTCTTGGTCAAAGTATTATTGATGCTTGGTATCTACACTACCACGCGTATATACAATGTTTCAGTATTTAATTCGCTTTAGGCATGAACTTGCCGATCCTGTTAGTGCCACGATGGCTCGCTCAGAGCAGACACGTTTTGCAGATGCTCCAGAAGAGGAGTATCATTTTATGGTCGAATGATTTGGCTTCGTCGAGGAAGCGTTCTTTATGGGGAGCTTGATTCTCCTCGTCGGCGTTCACATCGACGGCATGTACTCCATCGTAACCGAGGTGACGAAACAAAGGTAGGGATCCTGCGTATCTGATACGGACAACAGACTAATTCACCGAATATAGATTGTTGGAAGGACGCGTTGATGCCCTGCTCAAAGTAGGCCAACTGACTAGCAAGGCAAGAAGCACCAAACACTTCTGGCAAAGCTTGGCCGATACGATGGAAGCGACCAGATCAGAACCATCAGAGTGGAGAAGCTGGCGACGACGTTCCCGCTGCCGACAACGTTCTCTGGGCATTGTCAGCATGTACGCCTATTAAAGGCGCAAACGGGCTTGTCACAGGCATATTTGGGTGCAACACCGATATCAGTGCTCAGAAAGAAGCGACTAAAACCGTACTAATGCGCTCGGAAGCAGAGCGACGTCTAGCCTCCTTTACAGAGCTTGTACCAGTGGGTTTATATCATCTCAACCCAGACTTGACGATGAGATATTGCAACGACCAATGGTTCCGCATTAGCGACCATCCCAAAGTACCCATTGATCAAGTAGACTGGCGAACTATTATCGGTCGCGATTTGATAGACTGTTGTAATCAATGAAGTCGAGGTCGCCAGACGCAAACAGGGACCACATACCTTCTCAATAAACCTCGAGAAGAGGTGGGTGGACCTTGACGGTATTGAGACACCCACTTGTATTCTCGCATCGGGACTATGACGGGAACGATGACTGATGTCAGTCACATGATATGGGCTGGACCTATGCAGAAGAACAGATTCAAAGAGGCGGTAAATCTTCCTATGTACGAACTGCGTGTGAGACATACACTGACTTCGTACATCGACATCTCAGCTTGAGTCAAAAAGGCAACAGGAGAACTTCATTGATATGACGTCTCACGAGATGCTGAATCCATTGAGCGCGATGGTACAATGCGCGGACTTCATACACTCATCCCTGAACGAGATGAATGGACTCGCGAGCGGAGATACCCTGGCGTTATAACCTGTCATTCAGACACAACTAAAAGGCTTGATCAGCACCAGTATAGATGCAGTCGATACGATACAAGCTAGTGCTACCCACAAGAAGCGAATTGTGGATGATATATTGATGTTGTCGAAACTCGATTCAAAGCTGTTAGTCATCAACCCCATAGTGATACAACCCTCGGCTCTTCTACAAGACGCTTACAAGATATTCAAGGACGAGGCGAACAAAGCTCGCGTAGATCTAGAAGTGAGATGCGACTTGTCCGTTGCGGATTTGAACATCGACTAGGCGATACTGGATCCCAGCCGGGTTTTACAGGTCCTTATCAACTTGCTCACCAATGCCATCAAGTTCACCCAAAGCCAAGAAGTGCGCAAAGTCGACGTTATTATGAGCGTATCACGCAAGGCAGATCAGATGCCTGGTGTGGAGTATGTGCCCCAGGAAGCGGTCAGAAAAGATTTCTTGACGCAGGCTGAATGGTACAACACCGGGGAGCCATTCTACCTACACTTTACTGTCAGAGACACGGGATGCGGTCTGTCGCCCGAGCACAAAGCCAAACTATTCCTGCGCTTTTTGCAGGCGACCCCAAAAACACATGTTCAGTATGGCGGCTCAGGCTTAGGTCTGTTCATCTCGCGCGAACCCACCGAAATGCAAGGCGGAAGCATCGGCGTATCATCCGTTCACAATGTTGGGTCAACATTCACATTCTACATCAAATCACGGAGGGCAAAAGATCCAAATACCCTTTCAACCACAAACGGCAACAATAAGAATGGCAGTCTGCCGAATCGGTCCAAGGCTCAGATCATCCAGGGCGATATCAAAGCCCCCGACGGAGCACTACCTTCCGCCGTCCCCATGGAAGATCAGGAAAATGGGAGAGTAATCGATGATCACAAATACTACATTCTCGTCGTAGAGGACAACCTCATAAACCAACGCGTGCTATCAACCCAACTCAAAAAGCTGGGACACACAATTCACGTTGCAAACCACGGTTTTGAGGCCCTCTCCCAACTATCACGGACATCATTCTCCCCAACGCCAAGCGTGACGCCGCCTCTTCCTCTCTCCGTTGTCCACATGGACGTTGAGATGCCTATAATGGACGGTTTGACGTGCACGAGGCGAATACGTGAGATAGAGACGAATGGCGAGTTGAGCGGACATGTACCGATTATCGCTGTTAGTGCGAATGCGAGAAGAGAACAGATCGATATGGCGAAAGAAGCAGGCGTGGATGAGGCGATTTGTAAACCTTTCCGCATCCCGGAATTGGTGGCATTGATCCGGGGACTGGGGATTAGAGGGGAATGAGGTGGGTGGTGATGCGGCGTTCATCCCAAGGTTTGCTGCATACATACATACTATTATATCTTAGCAAGCAGGTAGCGTGCAAGGTAATGTATACTTCTACTCAAAACATTTGCTGTTGAATGCGACACGCACTCTAGTCACCCCTAGTAGTGTGAGTCAAGGAGTCACGCAATGGCAGCATAGATCAGGCATGGCTACAGTACAGGCGGTCACGCCGCAGATACCATGAATATAGTTCCGTAGATGACGTGGTTCAGCTACGATGAAAGATTGACTCATCCTAAACCTCTATCGAAAAGCCCCCAAATTGCTTCCGGAACGTTGACATCTAGCGGATCTTATATTTATGCAAACTTCCGCCGTATAGTGAGCCGAGTGGTCTCCCCCACACCTAGTGCGACTACCCTCAGACGCGTCCGAGCACGCGTCGTCCAGTCAACTAGTGGGGATCACTCGTGTAGTCTCGCCATCGAGATCGCAAACTCGTACAAAGTATGTGTGGGATAAGGGACCAAGTCAGGGGAAGGTGAGCATCGCATAGACGGAACACGGTCTCACGACGCGTTCTCAGGCCAATACAAGTCCAATTCGGCGTGTGACGAGTCGAGTGGAGCCAACCAGCCATCAGCGTCAGATCATTATCAGAGAAAATCTAATCTGATCCGAGGCCGGCACGAGCACGGCCAGAGGGCAGCCAATGCAAGCGTCGAGACGGGCGTCAAGGCGGGCCAATCTGGGTTTCAAATGTATTTCCAAGCCTTTGTTCAGCCGCCAAATGCAGGACTAACTCGTCGCGGAAACGGCCCTTGCATGTTGTGGTGGGGAAACTCGACTCATAGCGCGTTGCGACGCGTCTGGCACAGACGGTTTTTACGTGAAAGCTCGTGGCTGGGCGACGCGCTGGAAGACGTTGACGGTGATTGTCGACGACCAACAGACCGAAAGAACGCAATATGGGTGTCGTTGGAATGCGCACACTCGACCATGTAGTTCAGGCATATTCAGCATTTAGTCGGGTGTTCATAGGGCACCAAAGTCACGGTGATCGATGCCGCACATGGATGAGATCATAGCGTCTTTTCGCGAGGAAGGCGCGTTAGTGGCTGGCCAAAACCGATCGCCCAGTCACGTGCTAGCGTCTTGACGCGGATTTATAGTGAAGTCGCGTCTGCTCTTCGTCTCTCTCTACACCACAACCATCATCAGCCCACATCAGCGATACTTCTTGTAATCCTGACTGCACATTCGCCTTTCTACATACAATCCAGAGCTTCACACATATTTTCTCTTCACAATGTCTGCTCTTGAGTCTACGCCTTCCAAGCAGGTACGTCGCGATACTTCCGGTACTTACACCCTGCAAGACGCGTCCATGCTAACGCGTCAACAGGTCGCATCTGCGATTGACTCTCTCAAGATGAACACCTCGCCCGCAAAGAAGCTTGACTTCTCGCCGGCGCAGAAGGAGAACACTTTCAAGCCCATCGTCGGCATCCCAGATGACTTCGAGGATGACCTTGAGGAGGTTAAGCCTACCGTCGCGCCCACGATTAAGGATGAGGAGGCCGAAGAGCCCCTCCTTCAAGAGAACCCTGGCCGCTTCGTCCTGTTCCCCATCAAGTACCACGATGTAAGCCCCACTCCGATCTAACGCGCTTTACGCGTAACTAGACGCGTCAAACTCCACTTAAGCGATACTCATGCTAACGACATGGCTACTACAGGTCTGGCAGATGTACAAGAAGGCCGAGGCTTCTTTCTGGACCGCAGAGGAGATCGATCTCTCCAAGGATCTCCACGACTGGAACAACCGCCTGAACGATGACGAGCGCTTCTTCATCTCCCACGTCCTCGCCTTCTTCGCCGCCTCCGACGGCATTGTCAACGAGAACCTTGTCGAGCGATTCTCGAGCGAGGTACAAATCCCCGAGGCGCGATGCTTCTACGGCTTCCAGATCATGATGGAGAACGTCCACTCCGAGACCTACTCTCTTCTCATCGACACCTACATTAGCGAGCCCAAGCAGCGCCGCTACCTCTTCAACGCCATCGACAACAGTAAGTTATACCTACAACGTGCTTTGCAACATCACCTAACGCATTCCAGTTCCCTGCATCCGCAAGAAGGCTGACTGGGCCATGCGATGGATCTCCGACAAGAACTCTACTTTCGCCAACCGTCTTGTTGCCTTCGCTGCTGTAGAGGGTATCTTCTTCAGCGGCTCCTTTGCCTCCATCTTCTGGCTCAAGAAGCGTGGCCTGATGCCCGGTCTTACCTTCTCCAACGAGCTCATCTCCCGCGACGAGGGTATGCACACCGACTTCGCCTGCCTTCTCTTCTCTCTCCTCAAGAACAAGCCCAGCATGGAGTCTGTCAAGGCCATCATCACCGAGGCCGTTGAGATCGAGCAAGAGTTCCTCAGCGACGCTCTGCCATGTGCTCTGCTCGGCATGAACGCCAAGCTCATGTGCCAATACATCGAGTTCGTTGCTGACCGTCTGCTGTTGGCTCTTGGCAACACCAAGGCTTACCACGCCACCAACCCCTTCGACTTCATGGAGAACATCTCGCTAGCCGGCAAGACCAACTTCTTCGAGAAGCGTGTCGGTGACTACCAGAAGGCTGGTGTCATGGCTAGCACAAAGAAGCACGAGAAGGACGGCTCATCATCGCCCGTTCCTGAGCCGCAAGGCCAGTCCGGAGACTTCTGCTTCGATGAAGACTTCTAGACGCCTCGCTTTGTTCTTTTGCTATTTATTTGCGATTTAGTTACTGTACAACACTTTTGGACGCTTGGGTTTGGCACTGATGCCGGGCATCTTCGTTCACATACCCCCTTTGCATTTGTTGAAGTACCCACTCTTCGCACTTTGGAGTCATGGCGTTGCTAGCTAGCTAGGATGGGCCTCTTGGATGAGAGATGCGGTAGGATAGCTATGGAACGCGGCAGCGATGGGATCAACGACTTTATCATTTTGAATAATTACGAATACACACCTTTACATATACACATGTCTTCACTACCACATCTCCACTGACGCGTGAAGGCCTCGATGATGTTGGTCGTGCATAACGCGTGCAGCTTCGGTCCGACACGCCACGCGACAGCATGCGCTTGAGCAAACCAAGCTTTGCCGATACCTGCCCATATCTCCTACCACGTGGATTACTCGCAGTAGCCTTCATGCGCGCGACTTCCTCTGCAGATGCTACGCGCCACCCAGGCGCGCAACCTTGCCCTTGGAAGGATTCGCTCAGGTACCGCCTACTATGACGTCAGCTATGCGTGAGGCGTCCCGCGGCTGCCATCTTGTGGAATTGCCACAAGCGAGCTCGATACTTGCAGGCTGTCCAGCGCCATCTTCAGTCCTACAGTTTGCAACATCTTGACTACTTGCTTTTGACCAATCGCGCGCTATGGGGATATTGGTAATCCTGTCCCTGCATTTGCGCACAGAATTGGTGCACCAGACAACGACAGGCTAGCTCGTAAACATCCGCGACCCTCCGCAACAAGATCCGACTTTATCGCTGTTCTAGTGCAGCGTAAATATTTTATGATTACCACTTGAATCAAGAAGCAGCACGCAAATCCGTCTGTTCAGCGAAGACTGTCAAGTACCATTGGGGTGGCGCCGGGGTAGATCCATGCCGCTTCGTGACAAGTCAACATGGCAGACACCATACCCCAGATCAAGGTGACAGACCCACCTGCCGTTGGCAAAGGCTCCTACGTCCAGAACCAGGAGAATGCGTCTTCGATTACAGTTGACGGTACGTCGAACATCAGCATCGATTGCTGTTCCAAGCCACATCGAAACCTGACAGATGCTTACTCCAGGATCTATAGGCCCATTGTCCAACAAGAAGCTCTCCGCCAAAATTCGAAGCCCCACCACACCGTCTGCGCAACCGGCAAGCGATATACACAATGGATACATTGGCGATGGAGAGAGATTGCCCGAAACACCCATGGACCCGCTCTCGCAAGTATGTACAGATAAGGTTCGAGATGCGGAGACGGACGCTAATTGCGCATTATCGTATAGCAAATCCTCCAAAGAACGAATACGTCGCCCGCCGTACAGAAACTACGATCGCAGAACACCGAGCCCTTGTCGATCCAATCGCCGACATCGCCCAACGAAACGAACGCAGAAAAGAAACTGAGTGGAGAGACAACTCGTGACACAAGCGGGGGTAAGGCAGACAAGAAGTAAGTGCACATGTTTGCTCAAGAGAGCGTAGGGAATGTCACACGGCTACATGCCAAGGATTAGCGCGTATTTCGTACTGAGGTTCAGGACCCGCGTATAGAGGCTGAGCTCGCGCTTCGCTCTCTTGTTGGCCTGATCGTCATGGCCGACGCTAGCCCCAGACATGACCGGTAAGGCTGACTATGCATGTAGGAAAGTGTCATTCCTTAGTCGCTTCATCGGAGGCAACAAGAAGAAGAGCACCCTCGATGGCGCAAGCGATAATGGCTCTGAGGCAGACGACCAACGACCAGAGGGTATGGATGCCCAGCTCTATGTCGACAACTTCAGCTTCAGTCCGAAGATACCACATCCTCCGGCATACATTAAAGTGAGGACAAAGTTCAAGAAGGAGAAGGAGTTTGACCGTGTCTTCCTGGCGCAGGAATTACGCTCCGGATCGGATAAGAAGAGTCCTCCCGCTGCTGGATCAAACCCTGCGCCCCAGTCTGGGTCAGCTGCTACTCAGAATCCTATTTGGGCGGTTGAATTTAGCAAAGATGGGAGATATCTTGCTGTTGGTGGTCAGGATAGAGTCATTCGGGTGTGGGCCGTGATTGATAGCCCAGAAGGACGTCGCGCGCATGAGATTGCCGAGAGCGATCCGCATGCCCATCTCAGCGCACCAGTCTTTCAGCAGAAGCCCATCCGAGAATACCAGGGACATACGTCGACGATCCTGGACTTGAGCTGGAGCAAGGTATGTCGAGTTTGCCTGACCATAAGTAGTTAGCTAACACCCATCAGAACAACTTCCTGTTATCCTCTTCCATGGACAAAACCGTTCGGCTCTGGCATGTTAGCAGAGACGAAAATCTATGTACCTTCAAGCATTCCGACTTTGTTCCTTCTATTCAGTTTCATCCTACGGACGATCGGTTTTTCCTAGCTGGATCGCTTGACGCCAAGTTGCGACTATGGAGCATCCCCGACAAGAGTGTGGCGTTTTCGATCACTGTTCCAGACATGATCACGTCAGTGGCGTTTACACCCGACGGAAAGACGTGTATAGCCGGTACCCTCGGTGGACTCTGCATGTTCTACGATACCGAAGGATTGAAATGGCAGGCGCAACTACACGTAAAATCGACTCGCGGCCAAAACGCAAAGGGCAGTAAGATTACAGGAATCCAAGCGACGTATTGGCCTCCAGGAAGCGAGAGTGGCGAGATGAAGCTGCTAGTATCGAGCAATGATTCGAGGCTGCGCATCTACAACATGAAGGACAAGACTCTAGAAATGAAGTTTCGTGGCCACGAAAATAACTGCAGTCAGATACGAGCCACGTTCGCTGATAGCAGTGGACATATCATCTGTGGAAGTGAGGATCGGAAAACCTACATTTGGTCAACGACATCTACGGCAGAGGGCGAAAAGAGGAACCATCGTCCGGTGGAGATGTTCGAAGCCCACAATTCGATCACGACGTGTACTGTCATCGCACCCGTCCAGACACGGCAGTTGCTCAGCGCATCAGAAGATCCCATCTTCGACCTCTGCAATCCACCACCGGTTACTCTAGTGTCAAAAGCTGAATCTGTCGTTTCGTCACGGGCACCTACAGAAGCAGGCTCAGCCCATCCAACACCCGCACCCACAGATACCAACTTCAAGAAAGCTGCCGAAAGCCCAGCATACGTTGCTCGCTCGGCACATCGAGGCGGCAATATCATCGTTACAGCGGACTATACCGGAGCGCTGAAAGTTTTTAGACAAGATTGTGCCCATCAAAAACGAATGCGCTTGAGCGAACAATGGGACGCCGCGTCCATGAAGAGAGCATCGGGTATCGGACGACCCAGCAGCATCATATCGCGGACTAGCCGATCACGGCGTGACAGCGTATCTACACAACCACCAAACGACCGAATCATGACATGGCGACAAAGCATCTCGCACGCCAGCTTCGACTCAACGAATTCTCTTCCTCGCCGCAGCGCTTCACCTCGAAAGTCGCTGGCCGCTTTGAGCTTTCACTCAACACCCCACGAATCCCCCGTCCTACATCCTACAAAAACCAACGATACATTCGACACCAAGCCCACAGGCACACCCAAGACATCCATATCCATGGACCGGACCACCACCTCTTTACGCAGTGCATCACAATCTGAAGCCTCGTCACCAATCAAAGAGCCGTACACTGTTACTGCTGACCCAGACGACGAACCGGATTCGCATGGACAAAGAGCTAGTTCTACAAACCCTCTTGCTTTGTACAACGGTCAGAGCTGGCTCTTTTGGACAAATCGTGATAAGAGTGCGCTGACAGCTGGGAACAAGAAGGAAGCAGAAAGACCGGATCTGTTGGGTCGCATGAGTACACTTAGCCAGATTAGTAGGCTGACGGATGAGAGGAGTGAGGAGGAGGGGGACAGCAAGAAGTAATGCGTTGTAGGCGTTTGTGAGCATATGGGGGTTGGAGTCTTGCAGGTTACAAGTCTTTGGTGTCTACTCGCGCACAGGGCTGGGTTGGAAGTGTATCGCAGCACGATGAAGTACGCATATGAGAAACAATATCCAGTTACTTTGCAAACTTTCACGAGAAGGTCTGCATTTTGCAGTTCGTCAAGTGCCAACACCAAGTTCTCGTTTCAATCGTACTAATCATCACATCACTAGATACGGAACACAGAGGTTGCGATGTCAATTTTCTCATTTTTTATATTGTTTTTCGGTCTCTTCTATTTTCTTCTATTTTTTTTTGTGGTCCAAGCATGTTACTCAAAGTCGGTCATGCTTCAGGAAACCAGTTCAAACCCGAAAAGCCAAGCATCATGACAACTGATCATGTCCGTGTCAAAGTCTGCTGTACCGGTCCGCTCCCCTTCCTGCGTTACGAAATTGAACAAATAGACTCTACATCCTGGACACCATCTCTAATGATATGATAAGTCGTAGCGAGCCATGGAGCGATCTACTGGATCGCGGAAAATGCCTCTGCGAAATCAGGAACATCAGTCATCATGGCTGCGCTAGTGGGCCTGAGAAGCTGGTGACGATGACTGAAGAGCCAACGCCTATTGAACGTAGCGGTCTCGTGTTCGGGGTCCCAGTCGAAGAAGGTCTCCTCGGCGATGATGGGCGTGTTGAAGGAAGAAAAGGAAGAAGCAGAGGCGGTGGGAGTAATGTATGTAGTAGTCTCCTTGACGGGATCCCAGTCGCTGAAAGTCTCGGGAGCGATCTTGGGGTAGTCGAAGGAGGGGGAGGAAGACGGTGTTGCAAGCACGTTCTTGGCGCGAGTCAAGGTCGCCAGCGTCGAGGCTGCGACCGAGGCAGATTTGTCGATGGGCAAGCAGGCAGCGAAGTCGTCGACGATATGACGGATACTGTAGCTGAGTTAATATATGTTGAGAGGAATGTAGTGAAGAACTTACCCGTAAGAGTCGGTCTCGGAGATGTCAATCTCATCGTTATCACGTAGCTGGCCAACGTTGGTAGCGAATCTGCGTTTCAGTTAGAGAAAGTTCACAGTAGGTACGGCTTGCGGGATAGCTTACTCTATTGGCCAGTACTTGGAGAACATGGCGCAGTGCTGGACGACAGGCACGTTGTTGCGACGCTGCATGTACGTGTTGACAAAGTGGCACTGGCGGCCCGAAGCATCATTTGTCTCCCCGCAAGCAGTGATGCACCTCTGAGCGTCGAATTTACCGTCTTGCCAGTACGCAAGGCCCATGTAGGTGTCCTCGCCGTTGCAGTCAAGAGGCGCTTCGATGGCAGCACCGAGGGCATATTTTTCGAGGGCATAATCGGCAGGGACATCGGGCGTGACAACGTCCTTGACGTAGGCGTTGGCGCCGGCCATGACGACGTGGAAGTCCTCACGGGTCTGACCCTCGTTGATGGCGATGCTGGGGAGGATGGTGCCGGACCACAAGTCGCACTCTGAAGGTGAACAGGAAGTTAGCTCATGTTTCATATAATCTCCGAAAGAAGAGACGTACTGATGTGAGTCGTGGACTCAGGGTTGGGGCAGTGGACGCCGTGAGGCGCATTGGCGGGCTGGCGCTCGAAGAAGATGGTGAAAGCATTGCACTTGGCGTCGTTGTCACACTCGGCAGCACCTGAAAGTAGTTAGTAAACTTGTTGAAGCCATGGTGCACTTGTCCGTGTGATGCTCTTCGGCACAGAGTTGTACTTACACCGGGCGACATCGTACGAGTCCATAGTCACGTAGTGGACAAACTGCGATGGTTCATCGTACGTGGTGAGGAGGTTGGAGTAAGCCTGGACGTAGCCAGCGGGAGTGACGGCCGATGAAGCAGCATCGGAGAAGGGATTGTAAGCCTGGAAAACCTCGGGGGTGTCCGGGAAGACTTTTGGGCCAGAGCCCGGGACGAGAGGATCGCAAACCAACTTGTTGCCGAAGTTTGCGAAGACGGTTGCTACCATCAAAGCAAGAAGTCCTAGAGATTGGACTAGAGAGAACATCTTGTCTTTGATGTTCGAATTGTTAGTAGTAGATGGAGAGAGGAGAGATGAAGAAGAATGGAGGAAAGAGGAGAGGAAGGCAGTATCTATATGGATTCAGCAGGAGCTGTGCGAAACTGCTAAGACTTGATACGTGGTAGAGTACGAATGCAAGTATCCTCTATTGCTCTTGTTGAGCTGGGTCGTGCCCACTTCATTCATATGCTGCAATCGCGAGGTCTCCTTCACAAGAACAAATTGGTGGAGCGAAGTGCCCACCTTGTGATAAACGCGCGTAGTGTTGAACCTGAATTGCCTCTCAGGAACGAGGGCTGAGAGTTAAATTAAAATAAGACGGCCCGGAGGCGGCTTTGTTCTCCATATTGTGGACTGGGTTCCAGATTGTGATCATGAAGGAGGGAGATCAAGTCTTCTTCAGGCACGTTGCTGTGGATATCCGCGCAATCTTCCCTTCAATGACTAAACCGTCGAACGCATATCGAGCTCTGCGAGATTCGATTAACGAGGGTCAAAGTCCTTGAGACACTGCAGATCTATCGCAGTTATGTAACAGTTCCCTACTCTCCCGCGCCGAGACCTATGGATCTAATGGTACGAGTGGGTTATCGGCAGTACAGCCACGCTTGGGGTGTGATGGAAGCAACAAAATGGAGCGCACACGCAGCATGTTTATCGAAACGTGACCTGAGCCTGAAGATTGTGGTGGATTCAAAAAGCAAGAAGGGAGCTGCTCGACGAGCGAAGGGTATTAGCTCCACTAGCTCCAGACCCGCCCAAAAACGTCATAGTCTCAACCAACCAGCGACGACCAAACCAACCAACATAGTACTCGCGAATAGCAGCAACTACTTTGCCAGAACCCTCTCTGATTTTTGGGGAAGTATCCTCCTTCTATTACCGAGGTTTCCACTGTCGCAACCAGAAAACTAGAGATAAGGGCAATCCCCACAGTCATGGGCCGCACCGAAAAATCTCAGGGTCTTGCGCCACCCGCCGTGCGCAAGGACATTCGAGCCAAACAAGCGCGGCACGTGGTGAAAAAGGTTGTTCCCGCGATATTGGCATCAAATGCAAGAGCTAGGCGAGGTGTGGACGGGAGTGAGCTTATTCCGAACCCCGGACCAAACGGCACAGCAGGGCAGGATAGTAAGAGTACGGATGGTGCACGTGCTGAGGGTGACGAAGAGAAGGGGTATGTGAAGAGGAAGGGTCAAGGAAGGCGGAAGATCAAAGGTGGGATGGATGATGTTGAAGAGGAAGAGGCAATGAACGGTGATGCAGGAAGAGATGCTGGTAAAGGAAGAGGAAAGGGAAGAGGCAAGAAACGCAATGGTTCTCTCGAAGAAGGATTATCAAACCTCAACTTGAAGAGTAGTGCAACAACACCATCCAGTCCGTTTAGGAAACCGCGAAGTATACGTATGATGACGACGGATGCCCTCACAGCTGCACATATGCTTGCCCGCCCCTCATTATACGATGCCACCGCGGCCAATACACCAAGGCAGACGTCGAAGAAACAGCCGAACCCATGTATCTTGAACATGGCCTCTCCTCTCCGTCCAGGTGGCGGTCTCCTAACTGGTGCTACTTCTGCCGAAGAATCCCTCTGCGCACGCACGACCCTCCTCCCCTCACTTAAAGAATCCTTCTATCGTCTCCCGGAATACGGCGGCATATACACACACGATGTACTGGTTTTTCGCTCTGCCCTTCCGCTCGGGAATAGCGCCGGCGAGCTGTCCCCCACTGAGCGCTGGTACGTCGATGTTATCAGTGCGGGGATGTTGCGGTTTCCTGAACTAGAAGGGGAAGAAGAGGAGGAGGAGAAGAGGCTGAGCAAGAAAGACAGAGAGATTGTAGAGAGCAAGATTAGGGGTGTGTTGAGGATAGCGGAACAAAAGGGTGTGAAGAGGTTAGTACTAGGGGCGTGGGGCGTTGGGGCTTATGGGAATCCAATTAGGGATGTTGCGGAGGCTTTTGTGAAGGTGTTGGGTGGTCGTAGCTCTCATCCTTCGTCTGGAAGCAAGAAGAACAGCAAGTCACCGTCGACTGGTTTTGAGACATTTCCGTCAATCGAAAACATCATCTTTGCTATTCCTAACCGCAAAGTCGCCAATGATTTCGCAGCTGCATTCGGAGGCAAGATCGAAGTCGAAGAAGGCCCTGGAGCTTGTGCCGACGGAGGCGACGAAGAAGACGACGAGGAAGACAAGGTAACGGAAGAATTGAGGAGCAAGATCCAAGAGATGGAGGGTCAAATAAGTCAGGTTTGGAATCCAGATTTGAAACTAAGGCTGGGCGCTATTCTGGAGGGTCTGAGGACGCAGTTGAAAGAGAGGGAAGGGACGCCTCAGACGGGTAGTGTGGATGATGAGGACGAAGAGGATGATGAAGACGAGAACAGTGACCAAGACAGCGATGAGGATGAAGAAGACATTGAATGCAGCGACGAGGCAGATGCAGATGAGGACGATCAAGACCTTGTTGAGCATCAACGTACGAGATCCAGCAAGACGAGAGATATGATGGATGATGGCGATGGCGATAGCAATGGTTAGTTAGACTCGTACGAAGCAGAGTTCTCATCACTAGAGACGATCGTCAAGACGTTGCTAGTAGGAATACATTGTTGGGTATCTCAAAATTTCTATATGCTCGAACTTTTATATGTACAGCAGATTCCTTCGCATCAACGCTCAGGCGGTTGCGCTGGCAGCGTTTGGTTTTTCCGATACAGTTGCTGACTTGGTATCTTTGGTGCCGTTTGTGGGTGTCGCGTTGCTCGGCTCATCTACGTCCTCCAAACCGAGCTTCTTCAGGTCCACGGCCAAAGGATCAGACTCCTCTGTGCTTTCAGTAGGGCCTTCATATCCAGGTGGAGGCAACGCCCAATCTGGCAAGCCAGTCTCATAATCCCATTTCCCTTCCTCGCATCTGTATCTGCGCGCATGCAGGTAGATGCCCAACTCATGTACACCCGGATCGCTATACAGGTCTGTATCGCACACTTTGCATTTCTCCCCAGTCATTCGCTCTGCTTTCCTCTTGTTGTAGGCATCAACCATCTCGTCGTGGTATGCGACGGCGTCGGCGACTTCCTCCTTGCCCATGCGCGAGAGGCGGGACATGATGTCTTCGTCATCTTCGTCTTCGGATTGTCCGCGGCCGAGGGCGGGGCCGAAGACGCGCTGGTTGGCGTATATAGGATCGTTCGATATGGGATGACCGAGGAACTGGAGGTGAACGCGCAGCTGGTGGGTGCGGCCGGTTACTGGCATGCAGCGCACGATGGAGTAGCCGCGGAGTTTCTTCCACGGCTGACCGTTAGGGCCTGTCTCTCCATCCTGCTTCCCGCCATTGTTTCCGTCGTCTTTAGGTGGATAGTATGCCAGCCGCTTGAAGACCGTCTTCGCTTCCTTTCCGTTTGCGCGCACGCGGTTCAAACCGAGCTTCGGGCTGATCTGCAGGATGGGTTTCTCGCAGAGGATCTCTCCTTCTGGGAACTCACCCACCACTCGCGTGATGTACTCCTTCTTGACCGTCCTCCCTCTGATCTGTGCACTCAGTTCTTCTGCCGCCTGCTTGTGCTTGCCAATGAACATGATGCCGCTGGTGAGCCTGTCCAGCCGATTACACGGCAAGGGGTTCCAGCTGTAGCCACGATCGGCCCTCATGATCTCGATGATGGAGTTGAAGTTGTAGCGTCCGGCGGGATGTACGGGCATGCCCGCGGGCTTGTTGATGACGATCATGTTGTCGTCTTCGTGGACGATGCCGATGGGCTGCGCGGTGCACGGAGGCTCGTGCCGGTGGAGGGTGTGGGATATGACATCGCCGTTCTTGACTATGGTCTTTGTGCTCGGCACTGGCTGGCCATTGAGAACTACGCGTCCCTCTATTATGGCCTGCTTGTAGTACTCGGCTGGGCGGTCGCGGAACTCGCTAGAGAAGATGTCGAGAATTTCTCTGCCCCGCCATCTCTCCTTGCAGAAAGTATTGTATGTGAAGTGGTAGGGCGTGACCTTGCGCAGGCCATCTTCGAGGTAGTATGGCCGCGGCCAGGGATCGCAGGGCGTGATTGCGACAGCCGGGGGCTCCTTCCAGGGAAATTTGTCGTTGGGCAGGGGCGGGTATTTGTCGCGCGGGGGCGAGGGCACTAGGGCCATGGAGGGAGAGCCTGTGCGAGTCTTGGGAACAGGCAGGCGGCCCTTGGAGGCGAGGTATGCGAGGATGCGCGGAGAGGGCGCCAGAATCGCGGGGTCGAGGGGTTGAGGTGCGTGTGGGAGAAATCCATGTTGCGCAAGCCGAGGCTGATGGGTGACGCAGCCAACCTAGCCGGCCGTCTTCATCTCCGAGACGCGTCTTGCCCCAACACCAACCACAAGACGAGACAACATGGCACAGCAGGCATTGAAGTCGCGTAGACGGGGCGACTACAAGTTTCAACTCGAGTACAGAACAAGATGGTGCGTCTTCTCGCGCGAGGCCCTTCTCCGTACTGACAGCAGGAAGGAGCGACAATGACATGTACCACCACATGAACAACAGCGTCTATTACTATCTGTATGTCTCTTCACTCTTACAAGCGACGCTTACTAATGATGAGCAGATTTGACTCCGTAGTCAACACCTACCTCATCCAGCACTGCTCACTGCATCCACCCACCTCCCCACAGATCGGCCTCGTCGTACATTCGCACTGTGATTACCTCGCCCCTGTCGAGTTCCCCTCCGTCGTAGACCTCGCGTTACGAGTGAACAAGCTTGGGAAGAGCTCGGTAACATACGAAATCGGCGTCTTCGAAAGGGGCCACGAAGAGGTCAAGGCCGTTGGCGAGTTCGTCCACGTCTTCGTTGACCGCGACAGTCGCCGACCTGGAAAGGATGGTATGAGTGACCAGCTCAAGATTGGTCTCGAAAAGCTGCTGGCGGAGAAGCCAAAGCTATGACATACCTTGGGATCGGGGCTTCCGAGCTGTTTTACAGCAACACTCACAATCCATCCATGTTCGTTGTACAAACATCATGCTGAGAGACGGCCGACGACAGGCGAACACGGTGTTACAAGCGACGAGTATCGCAACGCACGCTATGATATCACTCGGTCGCGATGTTCGCTATGATCGAGAAGCATTGGACGCCGTGAAAACAGTGCCAACCTCAGCGTATATGCAGCCTTCAGCACCCGGAGCCGCTACATGATTCAGGACTGGGAGAACATTACATATCTCCACACAGTTCTGGACGAAGCACCGACCGGATCGATCACTCGATGACGAGGAATTGATGTACCAGGGAAAGCGCGTACACGAGACCGCTTATTAGACCATGTGCGTGTATAGGGCTGGTAGCATAACGAGTAACAGGACACATTGCTGCCATCTCTCATCACAAAGAGATATCAGTGTTCTCGAATAAGCACAGGTGGGGTAACACTTAGCCACACTTCGGCAATGTATTTCCGATACTCCAAATCTACTATTTGCGTGGGCTTTAGTTCATCCAGCGCGGGCGGGCGTTGTACATATCTCCCCACAGCAAAAGCCCATCATATCTTGACTCATCGCATTGTTTCTTCCTTTCCCCCAATCCAACATTCTGCAGCTCATATCTCCGTCTTCAAGACCTCAAACACACGCCACCATGTCCACCTCCGCAATCCAAGGCCCAGGCATGCTCTTCGTCCGCTCCCGCATCTCCTCCTCCGCCCGCGACATACTCTCCGAGCCGACGTTTCTCACCTGGTATGACAACGAGCACATTCCCGAAGTAGTCTCTACGTCGGGCATCGACTCTGCTTTCCGCTTCGTCGATAGCCACAAGTCCTCTCCTATTGCCAACGAGCAGAACCCAAAGCCATTTCTGGCCAGCTACCCCATGGATGATTTGGCTTTTACGCTAGGCGACGAGTTCAAGAAGATAGGGTTTAAGAGCAGTGCGCTACCCGGTAGTGGTGTGATCTACGATTTGGCAGATATGGATGTTAGTTACCTGGGCATTGTGGGTAAGACACCGAAGAGAAGAGAGGGAAAAGGAGGTGGACCGAAGTATGTGATTACATCGGGTATTCGACCAGAGAAGCAGCCAGCAGAAGAACAAGTCACTGCCTTGTTCCAAAATGTACGCTCCCCTTGTGCCACACCCAGTGGGTGGTTTTGTTAGATTTGATACTGATATCAGTGCCCCAGGAAATCTCCACACTCGAAAATTCACCACAGTTTATACGCACACTCCGCTTCAAGCTCCTATACGCGAGGACTAATGCGCAGTCTCGTGCTCTCAAGGGTTTGCCAACGACCGATGAGCCCCACCCTGAACCTTCGACTTGGCTGGCTATACATGAGTTCGCAGGGTCACCGGATGAAAACCTCGTAAAGGCGCTGAATGATGGCATGAGCAAGGCTGCTGAAGAGTGTGGTTGGGGCGAGACGGAGATGGAGACGCTTGTCTGGAGGCTGGATCGTGTGCATGGAGATGGGAAGTTCTTCGAGTAAAATCATTACAGAACTGAGGTGTACAAAATGAAGGCTGTTGTTGTATGATGCAAATGCTGACTGTTTCAGAGACGCTGAATAGTACATAGACCAATATGAGAAGCCCTACAGATGTCTTCTTACCTTACGAGACAGACTCGTCTCCTTTTTCGGTGCGACAGCAATACTACTCAATGTTCATGTCCATGCTCATGATCATGATCATGTCCCTCTCCTTCCTTCTCATCCCACGGATGCCCCTCACCAACACCCTCCCAAGGATCGCCCTTCCAAGTCATCCAAGTTTGATGACCCCTAACATTCGCCTCCAACTCCCCACACCTCCTCTGCTCCCAGCTCTCTTTACCTGCTACAACAGCCCAATGCTTCTGCGCCCTCCCCGCCCAGTATTTCGCCCGATCCTCAATTCCGAAACTACTCCACGTATACGCTAGGATTTCTTCGTACTGTGGTAGTTCAGTTAGGAGCCCTTCCTCTTCCAGATGCTCAATAAGTTTGGGGAGAAGACCGAGAAGCTGTGGCGAATCCTCTGGGTCAGTTGGTAGAACAGATTTCAGAGCTTTGATCTCTGAGAGGCGGTCGTTGGATGCCATTATTGTGTCATCGTCCGCGGTGCATAGAGGGCAAGCGCAGTTGAAGCCGAAGTTAGCTTCTATAGACTTCACGCGACGCCGGCGAGAACGTCTTTCAAAGCCATCTATGCAGTAATTAGATTCGTACTTCCATTGAGTTCTTCGGCGGATGGTCGCTTACAGCTTCTTGTAATCTCTTCTCCTGGCTTGATGTCCTTGAGAGCGAAGACTTCGAATGAGAGGGTGTAGTCGTCGAAACGCCATAGAGTATTTGGTCGACAAGCATGATTGATGCGCTGTATTGAAGTTAGAAGATATTCAACGGAAAGCCCATCAGTCATGACTTACAGCAGCCTCAGGGATGACTGCTAAGAGCTCCGGAAGCTCGTCAACCCATGGCCATTTCACAGCAATGCCATTCGTGATGGCAATGTCCTCGACAGTGCCATCCACATTGACGTCCAATTTCTTGACCATGTCTCTAGTCTTTGTCGGTAGCTGATCGACTGCTTGCTTCAACACGAGCTGTGGCCTCGGCATTTCCGGTATTTCCAGTATCTGCTTGGCGACGAACAGCACGGGAGTCTGCACGATCAAGCTCTCGCCTGGAAAGATCCCGGCGATGTCTTTCTTCGCAAACAACCCTTTGCCCTTCTCTCCCGCGTATTTTACCTCCCACATACCCATCTCTTCGCCCACCTGGCCTTCCATGCCCCCAATGCTCATGCCAAAAGTCTCCATCGTTACGCTAGCCGCGACCTCGGGACTTACGACGAAGCTGATTCCGCGACCGTTGTTGTAGTCGGCATTGGTGTACGCGCAGAATGTCTGATGAACACCTGATCCTGTGTTTTCGTTCTCTCTGCTTGGTAGTATGACGTCTACACATGTAGGGTGATGCGTCCATGGGAAGGTATCGGAGGTGTAGCCATCCTGAGCGACGGGACAAACTGTTGAAGGTTTGTTGATAAGACCATCCTGAACGACGGGACTGCGTGCTGTGTAGAAGAGTTCCGCCTTAACGGTCGATGCACATAAAAGTGCTGTAGAGACAGCGAAGTAACCAGGTCGTTGCCGTCGCCGCGGCCATGTTGCTGTGACCATCTTCCAAGCTCTTCGCTCTCTTATCTATCTGTCACAATCGATGCTAAAAGGAAAAGAAAGACTGAAGAAGTCAGACGTCCACATTCTCGATGTCGGAAGAATTAATCGCGCGAGATAGGAAGCCACGTTTCACGAGTAATGATCTCCGAAACCCCTGTTGCTGAAACGTGCTGGCTGCTTGGCGGTTGCATTGCGCCTGCATCTAGATTGTCTTGGGGATGCATGAGGCCAGTGAGGTTTGGGGCTGTTACCGTCGTTTGATGAGATAGTTGATCCGGCAGAATGGTTGATGTGGGGAGGACTAGCTTCAGTGCCGGGAGAGTCGGTTGAATGGCGCACGTGAGCTGTGAGAACATCGCGCCTTCCTACTCTACCTAAACGATATCTCCAGCCGACAAATCACGACTTTATCGTATGATTCTCATAGTTTTCTTAGACTCCATTCTCGGCGGATGCGACGATGCTGATGGTTCCCACGTCTGGCAGGGTCGCGCTTCAATAGCGAGGTCCTGGCTTGGGCCCGCCAAACCGACGCCAGAGGCGATACCATGGAGGAATCTATCGCTCTGAGTAACGTGTTAGACTGTTGTCGAGCACGATGACATCTTTGAAGTCTAACAAGCACCCCGATTGCTTGCAACGCGTGCAGCAACCCTGCCCAATTATAAGGCACGAGCTGGAGCGCTCTCATTCAATGGAGCATCGATACATAGCTAGCACCCCTAAAATTCAACATGCCATCAAGCGATGCGCTCAACGCTCGTCTCATAGAGCTCATGGATGTGACATCAAAGCTGACGATTGAAGAAAAAAATCAGCTCGCGAGTAAGTCTTCTAAGCGTTGCTGTCCCGCTCCGCGGACGCCTACCTATGTGGTATACAAGAGCTAATGTAAGCAGATAACCTACGCTTCATCATCACCGTCGTTAAGGGGCACGTCGATACTAGTCCACTATCTTTGAATCTGGCTCTAGAGTGTAATCGTCAAGGCAGCTTTCGCATGCTCTTCAGTCGTGATGACCAATTCATCTTGGGGAGGACTACGAATGCGCGCCAGGAGGCATTGGATGGGTTACGACAGACGGTGGAGGGCTTAATCGATGTATTTAGAACCCGTAACCCTGTTACACTACTGGTATAATTGGTATTATCAGATGAACCCTATCACATCCATTCATACAATTCAGTCTCGTTGTAACCTTGACATGTACTGTTGCTGCAAGTTCCGCCTATGATGCTCAGCCAAATCCTTCTCCAGCCAGCATTACAACGTCGAAATGATTCTCCCCGACAGCCTTTGCAACAAATTTCTTTTCCTCCTTGCCATCTACATATAGGTTTGCTTCCACGGTCTCGCTATCTCTGCTGCTGATGATCAAGAACTCCTTCTCATCCCTTACCCCGAAATCCGGTTCGTAGATCGCACGACCTAAGCACTCATCAGTATTGTAAACCACCACCTGTCTTGACAAACGCCAAACTCACCGATAGCCATCTTGCCTTCCCTCGCCAACCAAGCCATAACGAGCGCCTCCCGCTTATCAGGCACCCTCTCACCCTTCTGCTCCGCTAGACTTCGTATGTTCCGCGCCGTCTCCTCATCTTCATTATTTCTCTCCCATTCCAGCTCGCCTTTGACTCTTATACTGACGTTGTAACCACGATCAGGGTCGGAAGAGTCCCATGTGAAATGTTGATGTCTCCAGTCGTTTGCAGCTGTTCTGGATGAGCGGTGTTCGCGTGTGCGAACTACTTCTGCAGGGTTATCGACAGCGCAGATGTGCGTGTGATAGTGGCTGGAGCAAGAAGGTGGTAGGAATTTAACATTGATCTGGTATGTTGATGCGATCAAGGCTGCGCCGTGGAGACGCGCAGGGCTGGTTAGCATGGTTGTGCTTCGGGTGTTGGGGAGTATGCGGTGATTGGATATGTTGAGATCCGTTAGTAGTCAACGGTAGTTGAATTGGTGTGAGTATTGAAGTCAGCAACTCGTTATGGTAGTCACATGAACGGCCCGCTCAGACAGTGAATCCATTATTGCTAGCTGGCTGGTGAAGCGTCGCAAACGCTGTGCGAACGCGGCTTCAGCAACGCACATAGCTCGCACTATATTCCGTGTCTGTTTGAAAGCTAAACAAAGCTTCAAGCATCGTGTAGTTTCATATTTCATATCCCACGTCTCGAAGTTGCGAATCGCGATGCTTGCTTGACAACGATAATTGCGGCGTATAAAGGATAGGACTATTTTACACAACGCGTCATGTATGTTTGATAAAGCAAGTTATTAGTCAAATACTAGACTGTCTGCAGGGTTGTCTATTGCTGAAAGATCCGCCCTAGAGTACCTTATATAAGGATAGTCATTCCTCACGGAGTAAAGAGAGTCGTAATGACATATCGCGTAAAGCTGTTCAAAAACGATCACTAGTGACGATTGCCTAGACCTACGGGTTATGCCAGTCCCACACTGAGCCCTCATCTGACCCAGGGCCCACGCTATTGCAACTAGTTACATGGCCCCACTCCTAGTACCTGCCACCTGGTGGCGGTTGGCCATACTGTTGCTGACCTGGGTATCCGCCGGGGCCTCCTTGGGGCGGTCGCTGCTGACCATATTGACCTGGTGGAGGCGGCTGTTGACCGTAGCCTTGTGGAGGTGCGCCAGGAGGAGCACCGTATCCTTGAGGCGGATGCTGACCAGGGGGAGCACCGTAACCCTGGGGTGGCTGCTGTCCATAGCCTTGCGGGGGCTGTTGACCGTAGCCCTGGGGTGGCTGCTGACCGTAACCTTGAGGAGGTGCGCCATACTGGCCGGGTGGTGCGCCGTACCCGCCAGGTGCTGGGTTGCTCTTCTCGTCCTTCGAGTCGTAGCTTCGATCAATGGCACCGAGGAGAAGCTTGATGATCCACAGATCGGGTGTAAGATCAACAGGAGGGTTTGCGCGCATCATCTCTTCCTGTTCGTTCTCGAAGTCTAATTTTGCGTTAGCACAAGTCTAGTCTGGACTGTATGAGACTTACTGGACGTGCAGTCAACCATAGGGCCAACCTCGGGTTCCTCATCGAGTTGACTGAGGAATTTCCTTGCGGTCACATCGTTTCCTACCTGAGCAAACTCGAAAGCGACAGCGCCACGGCCGTAGGGCGTCGACTGGAGCTGTCTGTAAGTCTCCTTGATGACCTTGAAGATCTCGCCCGAAGGTTCTCCCGCCGGCTGCCCATCGGTGATGGCAATGACCAATACTGGCTTCTGCATCTGTCCTGAGCGTGCCTTCGGGAGTACTATCTCCTGGATTACTTTCTTCTCCATAGAGGTACCCATGGGTGTGAGGCCCTTGAAGTTGACGCCACGCATGATCTCTGCGACCTGAGCCTCAGTCGCGACGCCATCTTGGAGAGGTCGACCCTGTTGGTTGCGAGCTCCTGAAAGATCGGTGTTCATGCAGCGGACAGAGATGCCATCGTTGTCAAAGAGAGTTGCGGCGAATGAGACTCGATCCAGAATAAGGCGCAAATCCGTGATACGGCTGCCTTCCTCTTCGAACTGCATGGATCCACTGTCATCTAATGGGTGTCAGCTTGAACAGCATTCTAGAATTGAGCGGCTTACCGATATATAGCACAATGTCGTAAAGCGCTAGCTTAACGATGTCATTGGCAATCTCCTTTTGGATTTTCCAGCGCGAGATGACTTGGTTGATCTTGGACGGAGCTTGTTGGGCAATCTGGTCAAGATTTTGGCAGATTGGGAAGTTCTGGAGGCCCTTCTCTTGAATACAGGCTTGCAAAAGCTGCTTGTAGCCCGCAATCTCAGCTGGTCCGGCCTGAACCTGTTGAGGAGGGGGCGGGCCGCCGTATCCTCCTTGTGGCGGAGGTGCGCCATACTGACCTTGCGGAGGCTGTCCTGGTGGTCCACCCTAGTGAGATGTTAGTTTCGATACAGATTTCTAACAAATATCAATAGCTCTACGTCTTTGCTCATACGTAATTTTTCAAATCGAAAAAATCTAGATTAGTACGAACATTTGGTTGGAAAGTAGCCTGGGCGTAGGGCTGTCCATATTGCTGCGGTGCCTGTCCATAAGCGGGTTGCTGTGGTTGTCCCCATTGGCTTGGCTGTTGATAAGGCTGTTGGGGTGGTTGCTGTCCATATGGCGGCGGGATCTGTGGCTGGTTCCATTGCGCAGGGGGCGCTTGACCTGGTTGTGGAGACTGTGGGAATGATGACTGAGAATACGGAGATTGAGGCTGTTGTCCTGGCGGTGGTGGAGGGGGTCTGCTATACCCTGACTGCCCTTGTGGATACGGTGAAGATGCGCCATAATGGGTGGGAGCTGCCGGTTGCGCAAAAGGTGACTGTGGCGGCGCATAAGAGCCAGGACGCGGAGGCATAGGAGGACCAGGCTGTTGTTGTTGCGCATAAGGATTTGGCGCCTGCCCAGCGTTGGGCTGGTAGGCAGTGTAGCTAGATGACATCTTGCTTGATAGAGGCATGTGTGGCTAGGTCTAGGGACGAAGTGTGGCGGGTTGAATCCAGAGTGGACATGCTCCGGGCGGGCGATAATTTATTGGAAGCCAAAAGCAAAGTGGGGCCTAGGGAAAAGGCTTGCGAATGCCCAGTCTTAAGTGGCGGGTAGGAGAAGGGCGATGACGACGCAGAGCAAGTGACAAAGAGAAAGAAGGAGCTTTGGGCTTACCCCGGGAGCGCCGGCACCTTGGGCACCTGGATACGCTTGATACTGTGGCTGTCCAGGCTACGTTGCATTAGTGAATCATTGCCAACAACACCCCTTCATCTGGACACTTACGTAGCCACCTTGCCCACCTTGAGGAGGATATCCAGACGCAGCCTGAGCTGCCTGCATCTTACTTGCGAGCTTTGCTACGAATCAGCCACGAATGACGCATGCGGGGTATAGAGGGGCAGCCAAGGAGCTGGCCGATAACATACACCCATCTTACTATTTACGTGTAGAGGTCGTAGTAGGAGGTTGAGGATTGAGGATGTCGGACAAGGCTGAATCTCGAGATAAAAATCAGACAAGGTTGAGATGGAAGGTCAGGTTATAATGTATGCCTTGCGATGTTAGCAAAGGCCGAAGCTGACACGCAAGACCCTTGCCTGCTAAGCCCCCGTCGGTGCACAGCCCTAACCTGATCACGTCCCTATTGGCTAACGCCACATGGCCATTGTTCATTTGCGCGCCGTGTCTGTTTGTTATGAAATGTGGGCAATGTGGGCACGCGTGAGGCTGTGCTTGCAGGCTTCGGATAAGCGACGCCACGAACGAGAGGGGTATCACCAGGCAACCGGATTTCGTACCAAACGTCTTTGAGGCATGCGAATGTGCTGGTCAAGGACCCTGCTGCGCCTCCAATCGATCCGACTGACAGTTACAAGCGCTTATACATTCGTATTGCGCCCACAGCTTACAGGGCGCGTGATGCTTGGAGTTGTGTAGTCTAAAACATCTTAACGCGCTCATGTTCACCATCAAACTACGACAAGCGTTCGAATTCTCGACTTAAGCCGGCGCATCTTGATACTTCCGTTGCTTCAAGGTGATCTTGCACGGTGTCGCTGACTCAAGACACCGCATCTACTTTCTGTTAAAAAGCTAGTGTCTAGGAACTCAAAGTACGTACAGAACCCTGATACTGCCCATTACCTTCTTTGGTAGTAATTCTAGATCGCTCCAAGCTGGTTTCGAAGTAGTTCTCTCTGATACCCACGCTAATGTCATAGCCGTCTAGCGTCCCAGGCTCGGTAAATCTTTCACCACGCTCTGCTGCGAGCGCAGTTCCCAGTATCGTACTAAGTTGAGCCTCATCTAGAACGTTCACTCGACGGAAGTCCATCAGACTTGGGAGATTACAATATTTGAAGCGAATGTCCTTGCTTGGAGCTGGGTCATGGAGGCTTCCGTAATCCAAGATAAAAGCAATGCCTTGGACTTCGTATCTCGTCTCTGGTGGGGTACGGTGGTAGTCTTTGTATACCTCTAACACTAGGGCGTTGTGCAGATGCGTTGCGCCGGAGAATACTGCAAGTCTTGTGCCCTTGGCCAAGATTTGTTCACCCGAAAGATACGTTATGGGGTGAGTGGCCTCACCAGTGTCGCCTTCCTCTGCAACTTGCTGCATCGAGGCCCAGCATTCTTGTGTGTTCTTGGTGATAGCGCAAGACATTATGTCTGACATGCTGCCATGATCGGTTCGATGGTGTCTGTTGCGCTCAGTCGCTCGATGCTGCGACTGTTCGGTAAGAGCGTTGATAAAAGCTCTTTGAGACAAAGCCACGGCGGCTTCACTGGAAGTTACCAGCCGGCTACCCAACCAGCGATACCTGAAGAAGTCTTTGAAAGCACGCATACGTTCGGGTCCTGCGTTAAAAGACTTCACTGTCCTCTGGACATCTAGTGGTAAGGAAAGCTGGACCCCTTTCCTAGTATGATACCAGTACTCGTACCGATACGGAAGATAGAGTACGTCTGTGGCATTGAGAAATTGCAGTGATGCAGTTATCTCAAGTCCTCGAGCGAGTACAAAGCTGCTATCCCTAGTACCTGGTGCCACCTCAAGCGCGTGTCTTGCAATCTCTTCACGATCTAGTGCCAGCACACGACGAAACAGGTTAAGAAAGTCGCGCTCTTTCCACAGATCCGGTTCTCCACCTGCACATTGGTTTTGCAGAAGCTTTACGAACAGCTGCTTAGTCGACATGTTGTAATCAGGAATAAGACGATGCGCGGTCTCGTGATTCTGCGATGTAAGACCTAGCAGTGCGTATACTTTATCGTGGATATCGCTACATTGAGACTCGGAGAATTCTTCGATTAACCACCGGAGTTCAAACTCTAGTGGCCAGTCATAACCAGTGCGAAGCGACCGGGATCTCCTAGGGTCTCTATAGGTTCGATATTCTCCCCGAGATATCAGAAGTTTGAGGCCTGGAATATCCGGTTTGTCGTAAATGTCCAAATAGATCGCGCGGCCCAGTTCATCTGCATTTGCTCGGTACTCGCCTAGCCAGATTTCCAAAATCGGTGGCAACAATGCTTCCTGAACAACCCACATGCGGCACCAGTATGGCTTCTGGAGGATGTTTATTATGGCCTTTCGGGTCCACTGCCTACCAGGATGGTGATCGGGTATAAAAGGATACGCCACAGTTTCCTCGGGGGTTGTCTCTCCCAGCCATGCGATGACTGAACTAGCTGTCGAATACAGGTCAAACATCTTGGTAACTTGTTGGTTTCGCTCCTGGATATCATCTTGATTGATACCTGTATCCACATGTTAGCGCCTTTGAAACACTAGTCTCGCTGACCTGTACTCACAGATAGCGTCGACCCACAAAGCATCATTCTTATCAGCATTCCAGGAGCGAAAGCGACGTAGGAAGTCCCCAAGATTCTTTCCGATCTCGATGTTCACTCCATTACATTGTATGCTACACTTCCCACTTTCCGGAGACCAGGTATATGACAGTGCGTGGTAGAAAAGGTGTTCGTGCAGTTCTGCGTGTGTGAGAAAACATCGGAGGGGCTCATGCGGCTCTCCAGGACACACTTTGAGTAACCGAATGGAATTAGTGTTCGGATCAAGAGGTCTGTATACAAAAGCCGGCATGCCGCCTGTGAGACTGTCCAAAGCGGGGCCGACCGGGTAAAAACAGACTGCCTGCGTTCCCTTGACCTGTAGCTGAACTTAGGGAGATAGATGAGGATTCTGGCCACCAAGCTTCTAGTAAGCTCAGGCTGCGTGAGGCGGGGTGTCAACAAGTGTGAGGGTTTCGGACGCCGATGAGGGCAGCACATGTATGAAAAGTAACACCCCATGACTTGTGCATATGCTGTGACACCGTGTGTGATTGCCACGTTGTCAGCGAATCAAATGCCGGTCTTATGACGAAAAGTCGCGTCGGATATTTAGCGAGTGGGCGGATGCAGGTGTACTGGGGGATGGGCGCTTAATTGTTTGTACCTATTTGTAACACACAGGGTGGGTTTTTCAAGTTCTGGTTCTGTAGTTTAGCTAATAAGTGATAGAGGAATCATTCATGCACACCGTTGAGGCATATCAATCTAAAGTGACTAACCGCTGCTTCGGTCAATAGCGTGCTACACTTCGCTCTAGAGCTTGTTTGTAGAAACGAAAATGCCCTACTAAAATCGAGGTTAAGCGCCGCGCAGGCTAAGTGTTATGGGCGGAAAGAGGCCTGCTAACGAGTATGCATTTGTCCTATATACAGAAGAAGAAAGATAAGAGAAGAAAGGTTCTTCTTACGCGTACAACTCGCCTCTTATAGGCCTTGTGCTTTACTACTTTAGTCGGCGCTAAGTCGTACGTCATGTGACCAGAGCAGTCTGCTTAATATGGCGTAGCCTCTTACACTAAGAATAATGTAGATAGAGTAATTCTTGAGAAGACTCGCCGACATTATTAGCTTAGTAAATTAGGTGTATTGTAATTTAGCAGAATAAAGATAAACTAAGAGAAGACATAAATAGATAGACACATCTTTGATTTCGCATAACACCGCTTTTCTTATACTCTTTATGAGCGCTGTAGATTTAGCTTAACAACTGTGCCGTAGCACATGCATAAGCCAAAATTAATCAAGACCTAATCGTTCTTCTCTAACACGAATTAGTGTACGGGCAACGCTAACCCGAGTGCAAATCCATATTAGCTAAAGCCAGAAAAGAGTCGTGGCAGAAGCGTGTATAAGGCGTAGTAAGTATTAGTAGGACGTGCGTAGCGCTAGATTCACGTGTTTTGCGCACCAGCCACCCTTGCATCTTTGAGTGCACGCTGCGTTTCCCTCCCGCTAATTGCGACACTCATATTCCTTCAACTTCACCTGGAGCTTCCTAACTAGTCGACACACCCTTCATTTGTACTTCAACATAAGCAGCGTTATGGGTAGTCCGTACCACACCTCCCGATGCGCCCCCTACCTCTCTCGCGATGAGGCTTCTCTTGAGGTCCAAGCGATTTCTCTAATCGCGGAATCACTTGCCCATCCCCATAGAGCTCTCCTCAGCGCCTTTATACAGCAGGCCGTCGATAGAGAACTTGCGGCTCGTTTCTTCCTCGATGATACTGTCGGGTCCGACAAAGCCACGGTCGCTGACTTCCTAGCTGATTGGATCAGTCTCCCACGGAGGAGTACGTTTACATGATACGTCTCGTCAAACTATACTAACGGTCTCATCAGTACGTCCGATCGTCTGCGAAGAGTTGGAGCCGTCACTCAGACGGAGCATATGGCGGAGAGATGGAGGCAGATGCTGTATCTCGAAGGCCGATGGCAGATGGAAGTACGATAAGAATCTATTACCTATATATGTAGTATCTCCTACCCTCTTTCAAGATGGAGACATGGTCCGAGATGTAAGATCTCAATCTCCATGGCCCCTAATGTGGCTAAAATTCCAGCAGGGAAGACTCTGCAACATGCTCGCCATGTTCATTGGACGATCGAAGCTGGAATGTCTGAGGTCGCTCTTGAGTCAAGATTCCGACATGTCTGGCTGTGATTCTTCCGATCAACTGGTGCTGCTGTCGTCGCAAATGTTTGCACATTTTGCAAATGGAAGGCTTTCCCTAAAAGTTGATCCGCTGGGAGCTCAGAGCAACTCGGTCAGTCTCCTTGTGACATCACCAACTTTTCTAATAGCACCAGGTCCGGTACTTCGTGAAAACAAACTCTTTCATGCCGTCTATACGAGTCGATGTTCTCCCGTTCATAAGACTAGAGAACAGAGCCACGGATACCTCGTCCCTCCCCAATCCGCAACTCATCGAAGTACACCATCAGTTTGCACTAGCTTTAGCATGGCTGGAGGTATTTGAATACATGAGGCAAAGACCCAGCTCTCCATGCAGCTCAACGGCGCAAGACCGGGCCAGCTTACCTAGGAAGGTTCTAGTGAAGGAAAGTTGGATCCGGCGGTGCACCCAACTTGTATCTCCGATACTCCAACACCTGTGGTTGCAAACGCCCGTCTCTCTTCGAGCAATTGCCTACAACTGCCTAGCATCACTTGGACAGCAGTTCTATGGAGACACTGGTTCCGACCGGATTCACCGATTGCCCTTCAATCTCTACCTGCGAAAAGCACATCAAGACTGGGCACCAAGGCACCAAGCAGAGCTTCGATCACTCCAGATCGTTCAGGCATACACGCGTATTCCTGCACCAAAAGGGATAGATACAATTCAGTATCGTGAATCATCGTACCTCCTCATGACCGGTCTCCATGGACATGGTATAGGACAAAGGCTGTCTACCATGACTGACGGACAACTGGACGCAGCTGCACAAGATCTCAAGGACTATCTCACCGAATTGCGGCGTATTCCTAACAATACCGGTTCACGATTCAGCATTTGCAATTCATTGGGTGGTGGCATCCTGGATTGGCGAATCGGTGACTCTCAACGCAAGCAATTGCGATTCCACGACGAGACCGAATTCAATCAATTCTTGACGACCGATCTTCCACTTGACGAAGATGCATGGATACAAATTTCGAAGTCGCACGGCGTGAAGCACGACATCGTCTTCACCCACGCAGATCTCAATCTCAGGAATATCCTTGTCGATGAGATGGGGAGAATCTCGGGCATAGTGGATTGGGAGTGTGCAGGATGGTATCCTGAATACTGGGAATACTCCAAGATGCATTTTACTGTTCGACATACTCCTCGGTGGATTACAGATGTTGTCGATCAGATCTTTCCGGCTTACCGTGACGAGTTGAATGTGGAGAACATGCTCTCCGGCATGATGCCGTCGTGGTAATCAGGCAAGTACCTTAAATAGTTATTCGTTGATGCGCAGAAAGCTATAGTTTGGAGAGGTGCAGGGTCATGTCACAATCGTGTCGTCGGTGTCGTTAAAGTAAGTAGACTATTAAAAATACGCTATATTAATATAGGCTATAACTTACGTATATATAAGTAAGACAAAGTAGAAGCTTCTACATAAAAAAGCTTACTATAAATATTGAATTCTATTCTAGACGTTACGAAATAGTAGTGTATAGTCATAATGTTTTACAGAGTTTTAGTAGAGTAGTTAACATACCTATAAGGTAAGCTAACCTATGGCTGCATACAGCGAGTACAAGGTGTTTAGGAAATACACCTGCATTGAGAACATTACATTAAGTTACGCGACTGCGTTTTGTTGCCCTGCTCTGCATCAACACTCCACCGTAATAAGGTACGTCAATTACTTTTCTAATAGGAAATTGCTTTTTTTATACTACTTATGTAGCGTCTATAATTCCAGTAGTTAACATCCTCGCGCTTAGCCTCGCGGTAATCGGTTTCGTGTATCTGCCTGAAAAAGTTCAGATGAATGTCTTGGACTCTTACCCGCTAGCGTCCCATTAAGGCACATAGCTCTTATTCGGACTGCGTGTCGTGTGAAAGTCTTGCTTACGGCTATGTTCTCTAGATTTGATAGTCTCGGTGGAGACGCGACAATATGGAATGAAGGCTGCGAATGAGGACTAGCCAGAGACGCAATACACAACGTGTGAGAGTGTGTCTAGTTCGCATCCGACAGACCTTGCAAATTCCTCATTGAGTATGGACCATGGAACAGCGGTACATTGAGCCACCGACTCAAAAGCGATAGATCAAACAACGATGACAAGGGAACCTGCGCTGCATAGATTGAACATTATGTACATGTCCGTCTATGACCTGAAGCAGCCCCAACTATCCACTCCCCCAGTGCACCAAGCATACACTCCGGAGCCATACTGGTACGCACATGCCTTGGGAGTATCGACACCCAATGCGATATCAAATTGCGCCCACCAGCACTTCCAGCCGTTGCATGAATTGTCATACCGAAGAGCTCTCCACTCACTCCCATACTCCCTATTGCAAAAGCCCTGAATGTCAATTCCGCCGACGTATTCGCCAGATGCTGCAGCGCTAGTGGCCGGTGCGGCAACTGCAGGTGCGACCAGGAGGCCGAAGCTCATGATTGCGCTGAGAATGGTGGTATGAGTGACCATATTGGCGGCTGTATCTGTAAGATAGAGTCAGTAATCGGATGAGTGAATGGATACGTTTCCAAGGTTGTATGTCGTAGATTGTGCTAAAGAAAAGAACTCGTAACTGTGACGTACTTGATGAAGACTGATTAAGACCGGTGTATGGTATATAGCTCTTTCGATTTAGAAGAGGTGTGTTGCGTACTAGTAGAGTGGGTAAGAATAGAGAGAAGCTGTTCGAAATGAAGAAGAGCTGTTCTTATAGTAGTTTCTTTGTCTTTGGACATATACTTCTATGTAGGCCATCAAGGCGTAAGGCGTATTAATTGACAGCCGCATCGAAGGTCATGACTAGGCCAACTTAATCGTAGGCTAAGACCCTGGGGCGTATGTTCAATAGTTCTTATGCTGACATGCGACGCGGTTTGGTGGAGTGTCGTTTATGCTGACATGCAGCGCAGCCCGGAGTGGATCTACCGACAAGCGGCCCGACCCTACGTAGCAAGGCTTTTGAAGCTAAACACAATTTTTAGTAGACAGTATCGAGACACTACTGCTCATCTACCTACTCTGGGCTTTGGCGTTGACAGGTTGTTGAGCCTGAACGGAGGTAGATCCAGAGGAGGAAGGTCTGAGGTTAGGCCCTCCACTGGATTCGGTTACTGGGCACACTGGGCAAGCCGAGCACGCAGGGATCTACATATTAACCGTAGGCTTCAATATTCGTGATTGGTTCTTTTTGAGATGTTAGCGAAGGTTGCTGAAGGATGCTCACTACAGGATCGTTTAAGTTTGTAGTTAGGAAGTGTGCCGCTTGGAAGGGCAAAACCCACCAATCGTTGTTTGGGTCGCGACATTCCAGTAAAGCTTTGAGAATGTACATGGGTCGCGGATTGGAAGCGAACAGACTCCTACAACAGGCGACGCTTTGAAAGCATCGCTAGATTTTCATGTGGATCTGGTAGTGACGCAGAAAGAAAGAAGCTCTACGATGGAATTCAGTAGAAGAAATAGTGGTTTGTCGCTCGGATCCGAATCGTTTGTCAAACAAGCAGATGCGTATTCTTTCTGCTTAATACGGTTATGCTACCTCATGCATTACTCGAACTGATTCCGGCTAGGATCAGGCGCAGCGTATCCTCTCCTGAAGAGGAAGCTCTGCAGCCTATCCTCAACCCTCGCAAACTATGATTCCGTTAGCCTCAAAGACATTACTTGTGACTCCGTTAAGTCACTATTTAGGACGCGCTCTACGAGCTGAAGCACTTACAAAACCCCGTCCCTGTACTCCATCTCTGACCCATACCCCATATCCGCCCATGAGGTTTGCCATCATGACGTCCGTAGACAGGCGATCTCCTACTATTGCAATTTGATCTGGTCTGGTCACACCAGATTCTGGATGCGCCTTGAAGTAAGCCATCACCTCTTCTTTACAGCCAGGCTTCTTGGTGGAATGTCGCAACACTTTGACACCGGTGTTGGCCTCCAAGACATCGGCCTGCGCATAGTCTTTATCTGATGATGTGCCAGCTGTGTTAGACACTATCAAGAGTTTCGTGCCTGGATAAGCGCGTCGCAGGCGCTGGAAATGATCCTAGGACAGAGGTTAGTAACGTTTTGAATAAGACGAGGCGCGCAACAGTACTTCATATGGCTTGTGAATCTCATCGGTATGTGGAACAGCAAAACAGTTGTCTTTGTCGAGCACTACAGCTTGGATGTCAACCTCTTTCTGCTCGTTGACCCCATCCTTCCTGAAGGCTTTCGACAGGGGAATAGGTAGATGATTGAATGTCGAAACTGTGTGTTGCGGGAGACATAGAGTCGGGTTCCAAATCAATCGAAAGACGTTTAAAGTGCCCGAGATGTTCATTTGGGATGCAGCGTGGTAGGATTGCGATGGGGGATTGGATGGTGACGCGCTTGTTGCGCGCTGCTTTTCCCGAGATGTTATTTCCGACGATTCCGATCTCGTTCCGAGCACCTCTCGAGACCGACCGCTGCAATCAGTACCAGTGAAATCTACTTAGCCTACCTATACGTTTATTCAGTTCGAAGATGCAGAGTGGTATTAGCGTTCAACAAAGTTCCAACAGTTTTCGCTGCGCTATCGAGGAGCGAGCGTACGGCTATGTCATGGAGATGAGAGAATCCGATATCAAAGACGGAAGTCATTCATATTATAGCACATGATGATATGTTAATGTGAAACGGATGCAGCTTGACTTGAAGAGGCAACGAGTTCTTGAGGAGCATTGAAGAGCAGGTAGCAGAGAGCGATAGTATGATGACTAAGACGTGGTCAAAGCTCAACCTCAACTTTCTGTAGACAGCGATATTAGCACTGCGCACGCGCTCTGCACCCACGACACCCAAGACTGCGCCGTGCACTGTTACCGACGACTCTTGCGTACCGAAAAGGCGACGAAACCCACGAGACACAATCGCGCCACGAGTGCGATTTGCGACTACGACACGAAGTCTTCACTTGTTGCGATCTACCACCATCCTACGGCTTCGAACACGCGAAGGACTCAGCTAGTAATACCAGTCAACTTGGCCGAGAATCAATACAAGCAAAATGACGAGCACTATCGGTATCCCAATCAAGCTCCTCAACGAGGCAGCAGTACGTTC
Organism: Alternaria rosae; assembly: GCF_020736505.1. Classification (NCBI taxonomy): domain Eukaryota; kingdom Fungi; phylum Ascomycota; class Dothideomycetes; order Pleosporales; family Pleosporaceae; genus Alternaria; species Alternaria rosae. The sequence continues at coordinate 2,478,442 of NW_025763572.1, forward strand.
GCCGTCATTTCCTGTACCAGTTCCTGAGCCTGCGCTAACAGGTCCTAGGGTCACATTGTCACTCTTGAAATCACATCTGGCGAAGTCTACCGCGGCAAGCTAATTGAAGGTATGTCTCCATATATTCCTCAGCACTTAGGTATTGTACTAACGAGCTACAGCCGAGGACAACATGAACGTACAGCTGAAAGACATTACTGTAACCGCCCGCGACGGTCGCGTCTCACATCTCGAACAAGTATACATTCGGGGAAGCCATGTCCGGTACTTCATCGTCCCAGACATGTTGAGGTAAGATATATTGGCTTATTAGAAGGAGAATAGAGCTAACAGGCCACAGGAACGCACCCATGTTCCGATCGAGAGGCACAAGGGGTCGCGGTGTCGGTCTTGCGCGTGGAAGGGCCACAGTCAATAGGGCCAGGGCCAGCACTCGTGGCGGTGGTCGCTGAACGAGCTGAAAGTTACGGGCGAAAAGACAACATAAGCAGAGAGCTTGCTACCGGAAGCGCAACAGCAGCGAGGACGCACGGTATGGTGCGAGAAGTTGACAGTGGAGGGAAGGACAGGTATGCAACCAGATCATTCTTGCTGGACATACGCTGAAAATTGGGATAGCTCCAAATTTGATGATACCTTTGAATGGGATGAATGCACATTTTCACGTCACCAGAAGTCGCGCGTGCTCAAAGAATGACCAGCGATATATGAAGTGAACACGCAATCGGGCGTAGTCGCGAATGTCTGACAGTCCCAGCGGCAGGCGCCTACCCCACGTCGAAGGCGAGACCCCCGAGAACTCCGCAGCTCGACACTTTTTCCACCAACACAACATGGACATGGAAATCAAGAACCCACGGCGCATCCTCGCCATCGGTGCGCCGGAAGCAGGTGTACTTCCACTCCTAAAAGGTACATGCTACACCCTCTACATTACGCGCATCTACTAACTCTGCTTAGAACTCACAGGTTCCGCCCCAGAGCCAACCTCCGAAACCACGGCCGGCCTTACCCACGAATGGCGTCTCGAGACCAAATACTACACCGCAAATCTTCCCATATGGATTGATGAGCTCAGGAACGTCGCGGAATGGCGTACCGAATTCACCAAGCCCGAGGCCCGCGAAGTCGTCACCGCGCTCGGTGCGTGGATATACTGCTTCAAGAAGCCGGTCGAAGCAAAAGACCTAGAAGTGATCAAAGAAACCATGCAGGCCGTTTCCGACGTCATCGAGCGTGCCTGTGGCTACGGCGGTGACATGGTGTGTCTGGCTGTCGCAATGCCGCAATCCATTACACCTTACCTTGAGAAGAGCAATGAAGATTGGGAAGAACTCGCCATGGACTACGGTTTCGAATACGTCGACTCAGAGAAGAAGGGCAAGAATGAGTTCGGCGAGGCGACAGGAATACACAGAGTTCGGGAAGCGCTTGAGGCTGGGGAATGGGAAAGCATGGCGGGTTTAGACTTGGGCGAGGATGACGGTTTTGAAGGCAGCTTTGCGGCAGAAGAGGCGGAGATGAACATGGAGCTGTTTGGCATGAAAGGTGCGCTAGCCGGATTCGACGATGATGAAGGCCAGGAACCTGGAGATAAAGAGGTCGAAGATCTGGAGGTCATGATGCAGAAGATGGTTGCGATCAAGGAGATGGGCGAGGGCATGGAAGAGGCCGAACGAAAACGTTTCGCTGCAAAGGCAGTGAACGACCTGCTGAAAGATCTATGATATGGACACATCTGAACTGCCACAGACGCCGTCGAACACTATCGTAATTGCCTACCTACCAGCGACTACTTCAACTCTTCACCCCGAAACACAGCAAGAACGGGAAATCCATCTCTCTCGCCGGCTTCCCATCCTCAGCATCAACCTCCTTCCGCAGAATAAAGGCTTCATCGACCCTCACCTCATTAAACCCTGTCCCTAGCAACAACTCTTCCATCTCGCTTTTCTTAATCCCATGTCTTTCCACTCCCGGCCTTTTGCTCACCGGATGAAATGGTACAGCCTCCGGTCCAAAGTCCTCATAGTCTGTCAACGCAACAACACCTCCAGGCTTCAAACACTTGTGCATAGTCGCTAAGATCTCCGCCATCGAAGGGATATGATGTAACGTCAGGTGGGAAACCACAAGATCAAATCGATACGAGTAGGGCGGCGATGGTGCCTCTCCGCGATGGGTGGCGAGGAGCGCTGCTGCGCTCTGCAATTCATGCGAGTCCGGATTCGTTAGAAAGTGGTTTACTGAGCAGAGGTTTGGGTGCTCTGTTGGAAGATCCGCAAGCTTGGTGTCGAAAGCGCTTATCATGCCATCTGCGGTGTCGACGCCGATGAGGCTGCGTACGTGTGGAGCTAGCATGAAGGAAAGGAGGCCAGTTCCGCAACCGATTTCTAGTACGTCGAGATCTGCGATGCTTGTTAGATCTAAGAGCGCTGTGGGGCGGCATGATGATACCTTTGTTGCTTCCATCTTTAAAGGCAGGTACGTATCGCTTGATGGCTTCGAGTGCTTTCGAGGTTGATTCTACATGCTTCTCATTCGAATCCCACTCTAGTGCTTCCTTGCTGAAGCGCGCGTTATTGATCTCTTGACTAGTCGTCATGGCGTTGGTGACGTGAAACTTGAAGGTTATCTGCTTTTGAAGAAAGGTCCGAAAAGTACTAGTAAGAGTCAAGCATGAAGGGGGTAGTGCATGAATAGTTGTGAAATGCAATGCTGGTGCGTGTCGTGATTAATACGGATATGTAATTGTGTATACGTAGAATGCTGTGCGGGGTTTGCGGGCATGATGCGGGGCGCTTCCGTCCTAGGATGACCGACAGTCGCGACTTCCTGTAATCATGTCCCGGGCCACAAATGATCGAGATCTACTTCATTCCTCCAGTAATTTGGCAAAGCCCTCTGGTTTGCCAACTGCTAGTGCCTATATGGTAGAGCAAGCAGTCAGAAGATTGGAGGGCTCAGCCTCCATGCAGGAGAGGCTGTGCAGCTATGTCTTCTCCAACTGAACGCCCAGGCTGAGTCTCAGCCGGATCGTTGTTGCCTCGCTCTTCCGTCTCACATTTCTCAAATACCCCAAATGCAAATCCCATCAACCTAGCAGAAATATCAGCTTCTGGTATACTCCACTGTACGATGATCGAATGAGCGATTCGAGCTTACTGCAGTACAACATTATTGCACGAAAGAGCATGGGAGAAGATGGCAGCCTTGGGCTACACACAGCTGGATCGAAGTAAAAAGACTATTCGCCTCCTCACTGTAGCGCCCGGCGACCCGCAAGAACAGATTCGCTGCGAACTCACACATGCTGATCTCGACGAGCATCCTTCGTTCATCGCTTTATCGTATACTTGGGATCAAGGTGGCGGACTCGCCGAAATCCAATGCTGCGGGGAAGCCGTTCAGGTCGGCAAAAACCTCCGTAACTTCCTCCGCCGTTTCCGAGTCTGGGATGAAGGTCGCGGAAATCGTCTGTGGATCGATGCGTTATGTATGTGCTAGATGCGGCAGAGCAGAAGACGACTGTTCATTAGCTAATTGCTACACAAAGGTATCAATCAGTGCGATGTTCACGAGCGTAACCATCAAGTCGGCCAAATGCACATATTGTTTTCGACCGCGACGTCTGCTATCGCATGGTTAGGTGAAGCAAGTTGCAACTCAGATCTTGCCTACTCAGCCGTATCCGCTCCACGGAATTCCCTTGGATTCGTTGATGATAAGACGCGCCAAGCGCTGGTAGACCTCCTCAGTCGCCCATACTGGTCACGCGTTTGGGTTATACAAGAGTTCCTTCTGCCTGTCGATTTGACTGTATGGTGGAGCGGATGCCGTGCCACAGCCCACGACCTCCGTCTGGTCGTTTGGGACATGGCCAGACTCTCCTCGGGAAGCAAGCCACGATATCCTCGTATATGGGACACGCCGGGGAAAACTCTGTTGCGTTACAGGGTGAACTATCAACGAATGCGTGGTTCTGATAAAGGCGGCTCCTCTGCGGCATTTTGGGAGTCAATGAGATTGCGGTCCCTGTTACAGTCTTTTTCCGCATCTCAGTGCACTCTAATACAGGACGGGGTGTATGCTCTACTAGGAATCGCAAGCGATGTCACAGATTCACCTGATCCGATTTCACCGGACTACACCAAGCCGCACATCGAATTATTACTGGATGTGGTCCGGAATCAGTGCGGAGCCGAACTTCCTGAAACTAGAGATGCATGGTGTCTCATCGATTCACTTTGTAATATACTCAGATGTAACCGTCAAGAGATCGAAAAAGCTGCTTTCGTAAGAGCTCGGAAGGTCAAACGAGAGATGTACGCTCTCGATCTTAGAAATCACTCTTTTGTATCTTTCAATTGGTGCTCCTACGTTTCTTTGTTAAACTTAAGCCAGCATCATCCTAAGTTGTATTTAATGAAGATCGTTGTACTAATGGCAGGGGAAAAAGGCTGTTTGACAGCACTGCAGGATTACCTCGACTACACAAAGTCGCACTGCGGAATTGCCCAAGGATCTATCAAGGACTTGCTTGGACAGCATATTGCGACGTTTGGCAAGGCTGATCATCGACCCTGGACTGACGTATCTAGACCGACGATGGTACCATTCAATCATCAGAGAGAGAGGCCATACAGTGCAGATCTACCTAGCGAATCTTCCCTGGTCAAGCCTATAATCGAACAGCTCTTCGATGAAGGGTGGTCAGCATTCTTCGAACCGAATATGGTGGGGCTCATGAGAAGAGCGATCGGCAGAAGCGAACACACTGGAGTCGGACCCTGTAAACGCCATAATCGAAAGATCGCTTCCTATCACGAGTTTGGAAGATATGGAAGTGCTATAGTATTGGAATGCCAGAACCAACGAGCTCCTGGAGGTGCGTCTTGTCGTAGTTCTAACTGGTATGCAGTAGGCACGGCTTTTATTCGTCAGCAAGAGTAGTTATGACTAAAGCCAAATAATCTTTCGCAAAGAAATACCAGGGTCTAGCATAGTGAAGACTTGTTTGGAAGCCATAATTATCAGCAGCGAGGTACGGCAATAGCCTCATCTTGCTGCGCTAGAGGGAATCGAGCATCGTAGAGCATCTACCTAATGCCCAAACATGACCCCATCGAACCGCAGATCAATCATAATCCTCAACAAACCCATGCCTACTCCTCCCAAAAATCGCTTCAATCGCCGCCGTAGCCTGCAACTGCGCATGCGTCTCCTTCACCTTCTCCTTCTCCCGTTCCAATCTCCTCATTTTATCCTTCTCCCTCTCTAATTCGCGCTCCTTCTCCCGGCGTAGCTTCCTGAGTTTCTCATGCTCGATATCACTATACTTGGCCCGCTCGTAATCCCTCAACTTCTCCACTCGCTCACGGTCGCGCTCCTTCTCGCGCTCCAAATCACGCAGACGGTTGATGTCTAGGGAGGAGAGTTGGCTGGTGAGGTCGTGGAAGCTATGCCAGGGGCCTGGTGTAGATGAGCGACCGAGGAGAAGAGGTGAACGTCGACCGAGGGCCAATGGGTGGGCAGAATAGCTCATGGAGCGTTCGGTAAGCATCCTGGGTGGATCGTGAGGTAGGAATGTAGACCAGCTATACCAACCGGCAGCTTTGAGTTCGGCACGAGCTTTGTTGACATCGTTCTCTAGTGCTCCACTGGATTCAATAGCATCGAGAAAGCGCATGCGGTGGGAGCCCTGCTGACTCTCAAGCTTGATCAAATTTGGTGGCTCAATGGTAGTTAAACTAATTGACGTAGTGTAGTACTCTGGGTTCGAAGTATTTGGCGCGCGGACGAGGAACTTTCGCGCCCAGTCCTTCAGATCGGAGTCCGGCTCGTAGCCTTTATAGATCTCGTTGAGAATGGCCACGGGGTCTTCATTGAGGATGCCATAGGCGTTCATTCGATCGAGAGCATAACTCTTGCAGTCTTCGAAGCCCATTAATGTGCCGAGCTTGGCAAACCGAACATCAGTCAAAACGCACGATTCACTGATCGTTGCTTGGGGTTTGATGATGGGTGGACCTCGACGTTCGATGCCCAGACCGGCTGCTACGGTGGCGAATGGGCGTGGGTCAGGCCGGTAGGAGCCAGTATGTAAGAATTCAAGGAAGCGGACGAAAGTCTCTTCAGAAACTTCCTTGTGCACCTTCAGAAAGCGGCTACCCGCCTTATCAAAGGCTTTGACCACACTCAAGAACTCTTCGATCTTGTCTCCATCAACGAAGACGGGCCTGTCTTTGTACATGAATTCGACCGATTCTGCAGAAGATCTCAGACGTGCGCGGCGTCTCGTCTCGAGCTCGTGACGCCGCTCGTTATACGTTTGAACTTCCGGCTCGCGCACGCATTTGGGCTGGTCGAACAGGGGCTCGCAAACCTTCCCGTACCATTTCTGCACTTCGCTCTCGGATGGCCCCTGCCCGATGCTATGGCAGTGGCTGCAATGCCATCGCTCCCGGTCCTCACGCTCAGCTACTTCTCTCCTCCTTGGACCGTAGTGTTCCTCGGCGATGTAGCGAACGTTGGAAGAGCCATGCCCATAGTTGAGTGGCGACAACTCTTTCCCGTGCACAGCTGAGAGCTTCTTGATGGTAAACATGATCTTACCGAAATGCACGTCATGATCCAAGCGCCCATAGTCCACCTCGTCTTCTTTCTGTGCGCCGCAAGCGACCAGAAGGTATGCGTGTATCATGTGATGGATCAGAACAGCGACGATGTCTTTCGCCTTGGCGTACTCGAGTGCGTCCACATTCAAAATGATCGAGATGCGCTTGACATCAGGATTTGGTCCTAGTCTGTGGGTGTAGGTGGCGCCTGAGACGTCAGTACCCAGGCTGTTGATATCGAGGAAGACTGCATTTTTCAGATGGCCTGCAAAGAGCACTTCATCGAGCTTGTTGAAGACACGATATGGGATCTCCTGGACTAGCCCGTCCCTCTCAAGCGTCGCCGCCCGTATCCTTATGTTCTTCAAATTCTTGGCTGCGTCAGCCCAATTCTGCTCCAGTCGATCAACGATGAATGCAACTGCCCAATCAATATTCCACCCAAGATCCCTATCGCACCTCAGGAAGGGATCTTGAAGTCGCACGGCAACGCTCGATAGCGGTCGACGATAATCGTGAGGCTCGAAAGGGATGTAGAGATCTGATTCTGAATCAGAGGGGTAAGACCTCGATCGAGCAAGCGCTGCTCCGCCAAAGAAACGATCACCGTACGGCAACAACGCGAACTGATCAGGAGAGCCGAGTGTCATCGAGTAACGAGATCAATGTCGAGGTCTGAGCGTCTTGGCAAAGGGTCAAATGCATCAAGTATTGACCGGACCTCTGCGGGAGGGTAATTCTATTGCTGTTTTATAGTTGAGTCAAGTGGGAGGCCGGAGCGGATGATGGCTGCATCTAGCTGGCGCGACGTAGTCATTGGCGGCATCTTCTCCGTTCGGAGACTCAGCATGGAGCACGAATGATGATGGATGCTAAAGTGACGCAAACGCTATTGTGTATTGTTTGTCATGGGTAAGCCGAAGATCTGGGTCCGGGGTTCGTTGGGCTACGGGCGAAGTGAGATATCATTGGGTCGATACTGGAAACCTGACGGTTTTCTTTGATCTGACAGCTGTGCACCATGCCTATGGGCCAAGGTCGTGTGGTACCATATAGACGAATGTAACGCAAGATTGCAAAACACTGGCTGCTGGAACGGATGTGATGGCGCTGGTAGGTGGACGGCTTTCAGCGCCGCTTCTCACTCTGCCTAACAAGTGTCAGTACTAACGGAGACATGCCTTGTGGGGATTAGACGCGAGGACGACATGATGGAGGTGACACGGATCGAAAGCTAGGTGAAAATAGTAGTATTTATTTAGCGAAGAGCGCAACGAACGCCAGTCGCGGCTCCAATGATCGAGCAGGAAAACAGATGGGATATACAGAGCACGTAAAGGGGAGCGAAAATGAAAGCGCACTAGATGGTGAAGCGCCTGACTGGTAGCCGAATATCGTTCCCCGAGTTTGTCGTAACACATGAACAAAGACGGGTGATGCCTCATTCTTAGCCGCTGGGGTTGCCACGGCTGATCGGTATATAACAGCGAACAGGAATCCGGACTATCGCGCTGTCATTACCAGCCCTGACATTTAGTAGCGTGGGCGGTCGTCGGGACGACCGTACTCGTCGACAGGCCTTCCGCTGACGGAGCCAGGACGCGAACCAGGGCGCGAGCCAGGGCGCGAACCAGGACCCACACTCCTTCCGCTGCCGTCGCCGTAGTGCTTTCGCCTGAGAGCGGCTAACCTCTTCTTCTTGGTGTGCGCATTGATGTAGGTGCCAATGATGAAACCGACAATGTTGAAGAAGGGCACCCAGGTGGTCTCGGGCAGGAACTGCTGGGCGAATGCCAGCGAGATGGGCGAGACGATCCAGCTGACCTTCATGACAGGCCAGAAACCGGCCCTGACGGTCGCCTTGACTTGGTGGAAGGTGCGAGCGCCCGCGATGAGGGCCATGGAGACGAGGTAAACGCTGTTCTGGATGGGTGAGATCTGCGACGGTTAGCGACATACTGGCAGTTGACGACCGTTCGGGTTGGGACTCACGATCAAGTTGCTGAAGAGAATCTGCAGGATCTTGGCCTTCAAGCTCTTGCGCCCCTGGAAGACCTTCTGGAGAGCACTAATCAAGACGTGTCCAAGGGGCGCGCTGATCAAAGCACCGTAGATGGCCATCTTGGGAACACGCGAGGTGAAGTAGTGGCCCGACTTGCTCCTGTCATGGGCGATCCACGATGCGAGGAACTCTTGGAGACCAGAGAGGGTACCCGATGTCAGCATCTTGGTGCGCAATGGGTTGCTCTGCAGCTGCTTGAGGTAGGCCTGGCGCGCGTGCCGTCAGTGAAGGGCTCGTCACATGTTTCGTTGCACAAGACTCACAGCGAGATAGCCATTGGGACCGCCGCCTTTGGTGAGGGCCTGGCCGAGCTCGTGCATGATGTCGCCATCCTTTACTTTGCTCGCAGCGTCGGCAACGGCGGCCGTCGTCTTGGTTGTCGTCTCCTTCTCGAATTTGACCGACATGACGCCTCAATGCGATGCGACAGCAGCAGACAGCGGATGGGCGCGTGTGGAAGATGGGGCTGCGGTCGACGAGGTGTTTTGTGGGGGAGGGTTGACGAGCTGGCCAGGCGTCGGGATGGCTGGGGATGAAGTGTAAACACCTCGGACGACTTGGGTGCTCCGTGCTGCTAGCGCCGAGCCCAAGATGCGGAAGCGCGTGGTCTGGCACAACAACACGACCTCGGTTTCGGCTATGGAGGAGGATGATGGTGCTCATCCAGCTTCTTCAATTCCAGCCTGCGGTCTCTGCATACTCTTCTCAAGAATACTGATGAAGCTGAGCTACACGACATGCCGAGGGCGCGTTCGCCTGATGCTTTTGGCGGATGGCAGCGCGTCGGAAGCCGCCGCCTGCACTTGTTTGCATCGCGCCAGCTCGAGAGTTGCCCACACGGCTCATTACAGGCTCTGCACCCGACGACGATTGTGATTTACGTGGGCGATGGCGAGTACAGTCATGCGCAGGGTTGATCGCGGTAGGGGACCCTTACGCTGTCGTTGTCGATCGTGAAGTGATTTCCCTGAGCTCTTATCGCTGACTGATCCTGGTCCCTTCAAATGCCGACTATACATCATCGCCATCTCTCGCCTGAGTAATCTTCTGGTGGAATGTGCACCGCTGGGCAAGTCACCAAGCCAACTCTCAATCGTCTAGACATAGTCTTAAATTGTCGTCTACAAATTACCTAGGTAGGGTGACCTGCGTCGAGGTGCCACAATATAGAATTAGACACATCGTTTGTACGACCCCAAACTTCTTCGCAAACGCCAGCGCCTCTCATTTCTTAACCCTCACATGGCATCACGTCTGCCCTGGCATTCCGACTGGCCTGATCACGCCCCGCATGGCCTTCTTTACTCAGCGTGGCTTTCTTTTCTTTGTCCAGCTCCAAAGCGTCGTCAAAGCGCTTTCGTTCATTTCATTTCGTCGTTTGTATTGCGAGACAACAACAACAAACAGTCAAGGCACGTGCAAAGACCGTCAGAGGGCTTCAACATTGGTAGAATAGGTACTCACGAGGCCAGGCCAAACCCGCAACGTGCAAAGCCGCCGGGTTGAGCATGGCCAGCCGGTGACAGCTCGTGTGAACGGTCTTTCCCAAAAGATTTAATTGGCTTCGACTGCCCTCTTCCTTCAATTCCTCACAAAATTACACGTCGATTGGAGACGACTTTCCGAGATCGCTCTTGCCACGCCGCTGCTGTCTTAAGGTCCACGCCTTCACTCACTCCTCGCAGTCTAGCGTGCGTGCACCTGCCCTGTCATTGTCTTGGAACAGAAACTTCAACTGCCACGCTCTTCCGTCCGCCCACCTTTGATCCTCGTCCTTCCTGTGGATCAGTTGTCGCGTGTGTCCGCTGTCCCAGCGACGATCAACCCCAGCACACTTGGCCATCCTCCTGACGAGTTGAGGCCTATATACAGCCGATAGTCAGCGATTGCGAACCTACGAACCCACGGTACCTGTCTCACGGTCTTACGGCGCCATGGGAAAACGACTGCGAGTCCCAAACTGTACCCACCTGGACATGGACCGCGTTTTCGGTCAAGAGCAGCACTGCGGCATTTGCGGGCGCTCACCATCTATCGGGTTCCTGTATGAATGCAGACAGGACTGTGAACCCTGTCTTCTCCGCACTCTACTAGAACAAGATCAGGATAGCATCGAGCCAGTCAAGTCTGCATTGCGCCAAGAGTTAGAAAAGATTGGGTTGGCCGAGAGTATCATCATCACAGCGGAGAGCGGACATTACACCAACACGCAACTGAACAAGCTCAAAGACCTGAAGCTTGAGCTCCAGCAGGTCATTTTGGACACGCAACAAGCCACTCAAGCCAGCGATGTCGTCTCTAGACTCACCGCTGCCATGGCTAAGGCGCCATATAGCACCGACGGGGCCTTCAACAGTATGCCTGATATGAACGCAGTGAGTAGTTTCCGATGTATTGAAGTCAGCGAACAGAATACTAACCAGCCAAAGAATTCCATGGGATGCAACGTAAGAGCCTGCCATACATGTCGCCCGTACTATCGAGAACGGATGTACATCCCCTTCCAAGCGGTACTCAACGCAGAGTTCCCACCCATGACACGGGAAGACATGGAGGAGCTCCCGACAAAATCCGCACACGTCATGCGTACCATCGGCACTCGAGCGCAGCCATTGCCGTCCTCCACGACTCTAGGCACTTCCCCATCGACACTGCCCAATTCAAATTCTTTCGCTACTTCTGCAGGCTCACCATTCACCGCCTCATCCAACACCACCCATTCAAGCGAAGCGACATTCAAGACCACCCAGACTGACGTGGACGAGATCTCCGCGCAGCGCCGCCCCCGCCGACGGTTCTACAAGATAGGTCGTCGATCGTCCGTAGACATTGCCCGCTCCCTTTCTCGCGGGTCCAGTCTCCTCACATCCCAAGGTCTCAAATCTGCTGTCCAGGGCATCTTCCGCCCAGGCCGAGAGTCCAGCTCCGAAGGCTCTAACATCACTCTCCCCCTCCCACGGACTGGCACAGTGCGTGATAACACCGGTTCTCCGCCTGTAGGCGAGTTCGATCTCGGAGCTTTGCGTCGGGTTCGGAAGCAGAAAGAGCGCAATGAGATCAAGAACGGAACATTTACTGGTGGCTTCGAGAATGTCACCGCACATGTCACCGCGCCCAGTGACCCAGCGTCGGGAAACAACAGTAGTACCGACTCTGAGTTTTCGGTATACTCCTTCACAACTGAAGGGGAAGTTGAAGTCGCAGTAGAAGGTGTGGCACTTACAGAAGAAGCCGCTGAGACGCACATACCCGATCTTGTTGCCCTCAACGTACCTGCTATTCAGAAGCTGGATGCGGTGATCAAGACCGCAGAGATTAACACCTCCGAGGTCGAAGAGGACGCGACTATTGGATTACAAAGCATCATGACGCAGGTATAGGGAGGACCACCGTCAGAACTCTTGGACATATCAAGCAGGCGGCCAGTAGGAAAACGGAGTTCAGGAGATGCGGTTTGATGATTTCATGATAACGGAACAACAGTCATGGTTCATACGAGATTACGACTGGGTAATAGGGAAGGGAAGCGGAAGTAGGTGGAGATTTGCTCACACGTCTCCTTTGATCCCCTCTTCTTGCTCGGATGATGACTAGAGCAGTATCATTATCCGTAATTTAAAGCCTTGCTACACTTCAATCAACGAAAAGAATGGAAGCCCTAGAGCAAACGTTATCACCTGATTTTCTAATGTGCTTGTTTTATCGCCGTGTAGTCTCCAGATCTGTTCGGCTTTGCCCTGGTACAAGGTGGCTAGACACACTTGGTCGAGATTGTAGTCAGCCCAATGCAAAAAAGCGAAGGAAATTTCGTAATTTTACATTTCTCATGCTACCAATAGCTATCTCCATGTGCGAGGCTCACAGGGTAATCATGATATTCATCTTTTTGTCCCACTCCTATCATACAAGTACAGCATTTACAGTTGCCTCTCCAGCCAAACCGCATCACTCCCATAGTCCTCTATTTACGACCAAGCTTCCATCTAGCAATCCTCGTCTGTATGTCATCCCAGGTAAACTCTTTCCTCTTCAGCCCCTCCTGTTCGCCCTCTTGCAGGACAACGGTCGGCGCACCCGATCCACCACCAACATTCTTCACTTGACCGCCGAAGACATGACGAGCGACTCTCCTCAGATCCTTGACGGTAACGTCCTCGATCTTCTTGCACATCTCCTTGACACCCACTTTGCGGCCGTGTACCTGGACTTGCCTGCCCAGGTCTTCTAGTTCCACCATTCGGCTTTCGAGGTTCATGAGGAGCGAGGAGCGCAGTTGGTTCTTTGCGCGTTGGACTTCGACGTCGTTGAGGGCGGAATAGCCGGTTTCGTCGCCGAGCGATTTGAGTTCGCGGCACATTACTTCGAGCATCTGAGTGACGTGCGAGGGCGCGCATGAGGATGCGATGCCGAAGAGGCCGCTATCAGTGTAGCTGTGATTGAATGCCACGCAAGATTCTACCCATCCGTGCTGGTTCAGAACGTTGGTGTAGAGGCGCGAGTACATTCCCTTTCCTGGACCACCTGCACTGAAGGATCCGCCACCACCGAGTAGTGTTTGTAGGGTCGCGAGGGCGTAGATATCGGGCGAGGAGATGGGTAGGGCTTCGAAGGCGAGGTGGATGTGCGACAGGCGGGGGAGCATGGGGTTCGCTGGTGGTGGGATCGGCGGTAGTGTGAGGAAGCCGCCGGTGTACTGTGAGGGTAATGAGGTATCTATCGGCGGGAAGTTGAGGTCGAGGGATGTATTGACGGAGGCGTTGGAGGTAGCCGATGTGGAGAGGTTCTTGAAGAAGGGTATCTTGGAGAGGAGTTTCGAGGTCTGCGGCGGTGCCCCGGTGGGTGTAGGGTGGTCGGCCGTGAACATTTGCTGCTGCGGTGCGCTGTTAGATGCCGAATTTGTGGAGTCGAGACCGATGAGCGATGGGCCGGTGCCCTTCTCCATGTCGCCAAAGTACTCTTCTGTCAGGCGGACAGCTTCGTTGTGGTTCACACCGGCAAAGGCAACTACTATCCGGTCGGGCTTGTAGAACTCTTTCCGGTATGCCTCGACAACGGCGCGATTGATGAAGGGCAGGCGCTCTTTCGGGCATAACAGAGGGTTGCCCAGCGTGTTGTCCTTGTACGCTGCCATGTGTACCAGCTCCGGCAGGATCAACTCTGGCTTGCTCCAGATCTCTCCAATCTCGTAGTCAGCTGTCTCGAGCTGTTGTTGTATCTCGTCCTCCGTAACCATTGGATCCCGGATCGTCTCAGCAAGGACACCGACGGTGGAGGGGACGGCGGAGTTGAACGTGGCAGACTGGTACATGAGCGACTCTCGGCTAGACGCGCATTGTATATTGCCGCCCAGTGTCTCTATCTTCTCCATCATCTGGTCGCCGGTGGTGGAGCGTGTGGACTTGAAGGCCAACCGGTCGATGATATGACTGACTCCGCGCAGTGCATCGTTCTCGTACCGCGAGCCGGCGTCGACGTAGACTCCGATACCCGAGAAGTGGCCCGGCAGGGCTTCGGTGGCGACGCGAATGCCATTGGGGAGGGTGGTGATCTGGTCGAGTTCGGCGGGGTCCTGGACAGCAGTTTAGAATGGCTTCGGCTTGCTATGTGAACTCAGTGCTAACCCTCTCTTCAGCGATGGCCGTGGCCAGGCTCCGTCGACCTGCGCATGGCGCTGACCGTGTAAGCGACGCCGAAGTCTTGGATAGCCCCCGGGATAGCGGTCGGTACGTGTGTGGTCTTAACATTTCTGGCGTGGGTGAGGGCAGCACCCGTCGCGCGTTCCGAAAAATTCCCCATCTTCGGATGACATGATGTCACGTGCGCGGAGACCCAGTGCAGCGGATCCCTTACACCATGAATGCGGCCCCACACCGCAACGCTGCGATCAGCGCATGAACTCTATCTAACATGTCCATGTCGGTTTGGATGCTCTGATATATCCGCGGGGAACTATATTTAGTCGGACAAGCGCCGCCGTGATGCAGACACATGGAGTACGAGGGCGGAGGGGTTTCAGACGCCATCTTGTCATGGACCCGGACCTGGCAAGGACCTGGCAGCTGTTGACGTCCCGCGTGACGTTCAGCATTGCATCTGGTAGCGACGGCCAACAAGATCTGACTTCATCACCTCGACTCTAGAGCCCTGTTACCAGTGCATGCTAGAGGTCCGTATTCTTGGTAGTCCCGCATCGCCAGTCTAGAGGCGGCCTGCTCCTCTTCTGGTTTGCTTGGCCCGTCACCAGGCCGCCCTGGCCTTGTTCGCGCGCCATTTGTTGCATTGCTGCTATCATTTGCCTCAGTGCCGCAGTGCCTCGGACACTCCCATTCTCATGCGTGCTCTTGTAAACGGGCAAACTGTGTCGGCTGTCAAACGCTGAAACTCGCGCATTCAATTCCCGCCCACCCCAGCTTCAGGCCTTATACCCTCGTCTTAGGGTGATGTTCACCACAACAACAACCCCAGCTCTTCCTACAGTTACGACTGCCGTCCCCAATTCGCCCTCGCAGCGACCCACGGGCGTCCATCGAGGTATCAGCTTCCTCCGAAACCTGCACCTGCACTCCGGCAGCCAAGCCGACGCTTCACGTGAGGACTCCCGAACCGGGACACGGCCACGCGCCTCAACACACACTCCACCTGCCTCGCCCGCCTTTGCCTCGTCGTCCCACCAACACACGGTCGCTCGTCCAGATTCACTGTCGAGGAGCCACACAGCCGATAGTCACCCCCAGCCTCCTGCCACTGATTCCCCGCCCACTACCCCCAAACCTACCATGACGAGAACCCGTTCCGAGACGGCTCAGCCCCAACTGCAAGTGCGCAACAACACCGGACCCACGCCCACATCAACACCAGGGCCCACCAACGCGCAACCGATGGATGGCGCTCCCGAGAGTGCGGGCGCCGTCAAGCACCTCCCCTCGATTCGTTTCATCCCGCATCAGGACCCCCGAGCCGGCAGGCCTTCGCTCATATTCCCCACCATCAACCGCACCCTACCCGACGAGAGCGCGATTCTTCGCGTAGGAAGATACTCGGAGCGCGACAACCTTCCTGAAGTCCAGACCAATGCCCCGTCGGCTGCAGCCATCGGCTTCAAGTCCAAGGTCGTCAGTAGAAAGCACTGTGAGCTGTGGTGCAAGGACGGCAGCTGGTATATCAAGGACGTAAAGAGTTCCTCAGGCACCTTTCTGAACCACATCCGTCTAAGTCAGCCAAACGTTGAGTCAAAGCCCTTCCGCATAAAGGATGGCGACATCATCCAGTTGGGCATCGATTTCCGTGGCGGCGAGGAGATGATCTTCAGATGTGTCAAGATTCGCGTGGAATGTAACCGCGGCTGGCAGCAGGGACTGAATACATTCAAGTAAGTTTACTTGTCTGCGCTAGAAGCCGACCACTAACCCGCACAGCAAACAAACCCATCAACGACTACGCGCGCTTGCCAAGAGCAAGAAGGAGGTCACGGGAGACAATGCTTCCGCACATACGTCCGAATGTGCGATTTGTTTGATGTCCATAGCCGTACGTATTCTCATAATATCGAGACCCAGCCGTACTAATCAGTGCACAGCCATGCCAATCCCTGTTCGTAGCACCCTGCTCTCACGTCTGGCACTACAAGTGCATCCGTCCTATTCTGAATGGACCCACATGGCCCAACTTTCTCTGCCCAAACTGCAGGGCGGTCGCGGATCTAGAAGAGGATGTAGAAGACATGGGCGAGTTCGAGGATTGGGAGGGTGACGAGGAGGTAGTCAATGGCGACACCGCTCCTCATGCCAGCGCAGAGCAGAGTGATCGTCACGTCACGCCCCGTGCCTCTGTCGCCCAGATAAACGGCACCGATTCAGACGGTGGTGTTGATCTGACGGACCTACGCCATCAAATCACAAACATCGAGAACCAGACGGTACTGGAGACGCCCGATCGCCTCCTCACGCCCCCAACGTCGTCAGTCACACAACCAGTCTCCATCAACGTCAACGGAGCGAATGAGTACGTGGGACTATCGCCTCTGTATCCTGCCGGCAGCAATGGCCTCAGCCCTGATCGCGTACAGGATGGTCCCATGACTCCAAGGAACGACGTCGGGCCTTTTGTGCTCGATGGCAGTGCTGGAAGAACAGCTGGCAGCCGCATGCGCGACACGTCTCCGCCGTCTGACTCCGACAGCAGTGGAGCGCGAAGTAACAGCGGAGCACCGACTCTACCTCCGGTGCGATTTGACTAGCCAATCCGTGGACCGAACGTGCTGCATCTTCTACTTCTTTCCGTTGGAAACCTCTCCTTTCGGGCTCATTTGCATATTTCCGGGCGTTATGGCGTGTTCAAAGCGATTGTTACGATCTCCATGTAGGTCTGGGTGGGGGGATCATGTTGCAATGTGTTATAGTTCAAGAGTAAGCAAGACATACAGGAGGGCGGAAGAACGGTAGCTAATGTATTGTAACAAAGTCAACCAAATCTTCGCGCTTTTAGCTTGCTTTCCGTGTAGGACACATTCGTTTGGTCATTGTGCTTCTGGGGTATCTGCGCTATGGAAACTCGTAAAGACCAAAACAGACAATCGTTCGCAGCTGACTCTTTCGCTATCTCGTCACACTCCATCTCTTCCCTTGATCAGATCGTTCGTTCTTTCACTCGCAGAACGACTCACACTCAAACATGCCGCCCATAGCTCTTCCCTCATGACTCGCCCTCCACTCCTCCAACAACACCATAACCTCTTGTCTCGTATCCTCAATGATCCCATCCATCTTGATGTCATTCTTATCATATCCAAAAGGATCCTCCAATTGGACGCCAATACCCTCGATACCATAGAGCGTAAACGCAATGATAGCAACGATAGGCACACTCCACCACCTGTAATCATCGACAATAGCAAATGGCAGCACACATGCATACAGCGCCAGGACCTGCTTCTGGTGGATCAGATGCGCGACAGGGATGGGCGTGCTGTGAATAGTCTCCATAGTGCCATACGCAGAAACGAGAGTATTCAGCTGAACAGTCATTTGCGAGGAGAGCGGTGCGTGGAACCAGCCTCTGTCGTGACCGCGGCGGATGTAGCCTTCCAGTAAAATTGTGAGCTGCAATGGCAAGCCCAGACCCTGATCTTCATAGCCCATCAAGCCTTCCGGAAGGAGAGACACGTATTCGTCCTTCTTCATAGGCGTCGTGCCATCACCGTTTTCGAGAGTAGCAGTCGAGCCGCCGAGAAGTGGAGTTGTGCTCGTGCTGTTGTTTGTGAGAATGGGGGGATAGAACGGGCCGAAACTACCGGTGCGGTCGATGTAGCTGGGGCGTCTGGAAACTGGGCGGGAGCGATTTGGGTAGACGCTTGGTTGAGGAGGCAAGGTAGCTAGACTCGCAGGTGGGATGTTGAACTCCGCGCGGAGGTTGTGTTTGATGGAGTACAAGACTGCTACGAGGACGCGGACTATGTTCTCTGTATCTCTTCTTTCTTCTTCTGTCGCATGGCCATCTTTGTCGCGGGAGTTTACGAGACAGATGCGAGCGAGGTTTCGGACGCAGGTTCCGATTGTGGTGAGGCAGTTGCGGCCGGTCCAGAAACGGTCGTAGCCGGTGCTATTGCGGAAGACTAGCATCAGACCGACCACTATGGAGAGCGACGGTATGATGGTCGCCGGGATGGATATGCTGTCCACATAGCGGGTATCGATGTAGACGATCAGGACGGTGAAGAGCGAGTGAAGGAGCACAGGTATAAGGATGATGTCGTGTACAGCGCCCTTTGAGAAGCGAAGGACGAGAGGTAGACGACGGGGTTTACGGCGGAAAGCGTGAGCGAGAGGGTAGGTTGGTCGACGCGTAGGGGTCTCTGGCGTCGACATTGTTGCGGAGGTTGAGGTGAGAGCGAAAGCGATAGTGTTCAACGCGGCCAGGCGGTGTATAAGAAGGTGGAGAGAGAGCCCGCTCTCGTATCTTCTCCCCGCGATAGATGAGGCGGTATGAGTGGGGACGATATGGGGAAGACGTCGAGGTGGCAGGGATCCGCGCCGTAGGCCGAGTCGAAGCTTTCTATACGAAACCCAAATGGCATACGGCAAAGTCCAGGACGACTAGCCCTCGCCATGGGAATCTGCTACCATGGCTCACGAGACGCGATCGGTGATTTGAAGTTAGTGGTTGACTTCTCAGGGTCCATCTATCGTCACATGTGAATGAGGATGGATGGGTCGTCGCCAACGTGGGCTCCACGTGCGGGCCGATGACGCGATAAGCAACTTCCCGAGCAAACCTCGGTCAACACGCGGTGGTGTCATGTTTTCTCTACGCGCGGAATCACAACACCATGAAGGCTCGATAGTACCGACACTCCTTTCTGCTTGCTTCCAAGTCTCCCTTGAGCGTCTACCCTAATACCTACTTTCTCAAAATGGAGGACTCGCATCCGGACTCCACTACCATCCCTTCCTCGATCAGCGCAAACCATCCCACTCCACACCCCGATGCCAAACCTCCACCCACACCACCGTCGCGATTGACAGCAGTACAAAAGCTGCGTTTCCTCCTCCTAAGATACCTCGCCAGAACAGCTGGCACCGCAGACCGCACGCTCGTCCGCCTCTCCAAACTCCTCTCCACACCCAGCGGCACCGACGTCCTCCTCTGCACAACATCCTACACCCTAACCCTCATTCATGCTATCCTCTCCCGCGTTCTCGAACGCCGCCTCGCGTCCATAGCCACCGAAATCGCCGAGAAAGCAGAGGGCGTCTTACTCCCCGGCGAAACGCTCATAGCCACCCTCCCAGCGCCCACGAGTACAAAAGTCATCGCACAAGTAGTTGGAAGTTCGAAAGCGCTTGCGGCTGTCATATCCGATTTCCGCATCTTTGTAAGATTATGGGGGGTGTTGGGCTTGTATACGTGGGCGCGGGACACATATCAAGACCGGTTGCCAGAAGATGCAAGTAGGAAAGAGAAGATATTAAGAGGCCTGACGTGGACGGCTATCATGTCTTGTGTTGGTTTCCAGGTCTTGGAGAATGGCGCGTATTTGAGCTCAAAGGGTGCGTTGACGACGGCAAGCTGGACGGGCGATGTGGGTAAAGCACGGGAAAATGCGTGGTGGTTGTGGAGTTCGAGATTCTGGGCTGCGTATGTGGGTGTTGAGCTTGTGCGTTTGGGTGTTCAGCATTATTACGCTTCGCCGTCTTCGTCAATATCGGCGAACACGGGCGATGGAGAGAAGGAAGATAAGATCCAGAGGGAAGAGCGGATTAAGGCTAGGAAATTGGAAAACTGGCTTTGGTGGAAGGATTTTGCGTCTAATCTGGCATATGCGCCCATGACTGTTCATTGGTCATTGGAGCAAGGGTTGCTGAGTGATTGGGGTGTCGGTGCTTGTGGTATGGTCGCTGGTGGGGCACTGTTGGCTGACGCGTGGAGGAAGACTGCGTGAGCATTTGGCAGGCTCCATCAAGTGGGATAGCACCGCATTGTATTCCTCAAACTCACACATTTCCTACCGCGAATCATCACGTGGCCAGTCAAGTACAGTTGGGTTAAAAGGTTCGATTGTTCTAGGTACGCTTCCGTCTCGTGTTGAACAGACAGCCAAACGTACAGAATCAAACCTACAAAGAGCGGAGCGAGATACATCGGAAAAGAAGAAGAAACGGTAATGACTGTCCAAATATCCACGCCGTTGCCAGCTCCGTCTACGAGGCGCCTCATCCACCACTCGTGCTCGTTGTCCAACAAATGCGACAATCTAGCAAGTAACCTTGTAGCTCACTTTGCCATCAACAGGCTTGCATGATAGGGCGTAGTTGCTCTCTTTCTTGTACGAAGTAAAGACACCCATGCAATTCGGTTCAGAGTAAGTGTTCACTACACATCAGTCGTTAGCGCCACGATGGCAAGTCTAGGATTGCTGAGAGCCGTAGACTTACCTTGGCAGTTGCCCTCCAAATAGTTGACTCTGATGCTCCTAGCGTTGGGTAGGTCCCCGCATACGTTCGCTTGAACCGTTGGGTAGTGGTGAAGATGTGGCAGAGTGCCAAGGCCGTCGCAGGTGGTGACGTCCCAGGTGTCGAAGTCGGCCTGGAAGGCACTCACGCTGGTGCTCATGACAGCGAAAGCGGACAAGGCGGTAATAGTGGTGGAGAAATGCATGTTGAAGTGTTAGACTAGAAGGTACTGATGGATTGAAAGATCTCTAATGTAGTGAAGATGAAAGTGCGAGAAGATGTGTGGTGCTTGTTTGACTCCACTCCCCCATGGACTTTATACCTCGTCACTTTAATAGTCCCCCTCTTCAGATATGATGTTGCCTTCACTCATCGGACGTAAGACGTTGTTGGTTGCATGCCCTTTTGCCTGCTACGGTCACTCTGTAAGCTGTTGATGATCATCTTGTCAGTTGCTGTTACGACGACATGGTACCAAGTGGTGCTTAAGAATAAGTTATAGGCCTCATGATGGCTCCGGTGAGGTGTGATGGTGCACGTTGAGCTGATGTTATGTTGTTGGCTGGGCGGTCACACAGTCAGGATCTCGGGACCCTTGACGCAGTAAGCGCGCGTACCCAATAGCTTCTGCTCAGCAAGGTTTGATACAGTGTATTATAGCTCGATGTGATCATGCGCTTCGCATAGCCATGCTTCTTCTGGACGTGCGCTCTGGACGTACACTGGTTTCGACAGCTTGGGACCGTTGTCGGTGGAAGGACACCGTTCTTACAAATTCTACTACTAAAAACAAATACACAGGCATCTCTCTACTCTGATTCAGATTCGCTTTCCGATGATGACTCGCCACTTGAACTCCTAATCCTGCTTCTCTTCGCAGAGCGTGGCTTATGAGAATCCCTCATACAGCCCTTAGCGTCACCCTGCTCTTCGCAACAACTCCAGGCGAAACCTTCGGGATAGTTTTTACGGTTGTATTCAGTATCCCATGGGCCATGACATTGATCCCAATCGGCCCAAAAGTCTTCATCTTCGTATATTTCCAACTCTCCTTATACAGATGTGAGTAATGCATTAGTGTATCTCAACGCCCGGGGTTTTCTTACCTGGATGCCATACGCATTTTCCGTTCTTCGTTGTGTCGAACTCTTTCTCACACTGCTCACAAATGTCGTAGTGTCGAACGCGCTTCTGAGCTCTTCGTGGCTTGAACGCCGAATTCTCTGCAAGTGGCCCATCAAGAAACGATATAGCTGGTTGCCCTACTTGTTCTTCCTTGGCGAATAGTTTATCGTATGCTAATTTGAAAGCTGCTGGCGATTCGTTGCATACTTCGAGCAGGACAGATTGTAAACGCTTCCTGGTCGATGTCTTGACAACGTCGTGTAACTCTTGTCGCATAGCGTCTCGTCTAGTAGAGACGCGTGACATTGCGCCTTTTATAATGGTGTGACAGATGAGATGAAATCGTTGGGTAACATGTGACGCGTTCTGGTAGAAAGTTCGTGATAAGAAGGTTGCGGATTGACATCCCGACTCCTCACTAGTACAAACACGAGATAGCGTGCCTTCCGGACGGGCTACCACGTGAAAGCACGCCACATTTCGATTTGAAGTTGAAGTTGGACTAGTCACCAATGCATTACAGCTTCAAAGATATCTTCAATTGCCCCAAAAGATATATACATGAATGGGCCATCTCCAAGACTACCGACCCTTTTATGGGAGGGCTTTCTCATAACACACCGATCCTTCGTTACAACTCGCCCGTTGGCAGCATCGCGGAATCGTGCCCAGGTGGATTTCTCTTTGCGCATGAGCGCCAGCAACATTCGTCTCAAACTCTTCGTGACTAATATTGCGAAATGCATTTACCATCCAGAGCAAGCAACAAAGGCATTGCCACTGGCACCAGTGTGTGTAATCTCCCCCGCACGCTGTCCAGCAGTGTTGAAGATGACACGGTCAGCACCCGGTGAACCTAAATTCATCAGTCAGCACTCATTCTCTAATCGAACTTCTCTCTCATCATCACATATTTCACTTACCACCAGTGTAAGCACCAGAAGTCCTCAGCGGGAACTCCTCATACGGGCCCGAAACCAAAAAGTCAAAGCCCTCATAGTTGTTATAACGATGCGGGTAAGTGGAGCTACCCGCTTCGTCTCCGGCCTGGTAGAGCTTGTAACCGGCACTGCGTGCAGCAGAGACTTGGGATGAAGTGTAGCATGTTGATCCACACTTAACGTAGCAAGATTGCCTAGCCTCAACGGCAGCAATCTCAACGGGTGCCTCCTCGGAGACAGAAGTGGGGAGAGCGAGGGCAATGGGTGCAATGAAGAGGAGGATGTTGGTGAGGAACTTCATGTTGGCGGCTGAAGGAGAATGAGACGACGAGCGAGTGTCTTGTCAGGCGTTGTGTAACGAGGGATCGGCGGGGCTGCTAGACCTGTCTTTCAAATGGAGGGTACTACATGGTAGCTTTATACTGTCCTAGTACCCGTCACCCCAGTGTAGTCCGGCGGTAGTCCAGCGGTCGCCTCCGAACCATCTCAACCCTAATGCGGAAGATCATACTCGAAAGCAATTAAACCCGGACGCAGAGGTTCTTAGCACCTTTCCGGAAGGAACAATATGTCCGCGAAGTCATGCAGCGGAGGCTCTCTCAAGCTGGGGTACAACGACCTATCACAAACTACTACTTCAAGCGTGGGACCTACAACACCATACTAAGCGCAAAGCCTCGGTCCTTTCATACATCCACCACCCTCTCACGTTACTCCGTCTCATTCGCTCGACAACAATATCATGCATGAATTCCCGCTACCAAGATGACCGGAGCATCAACATCCCCAGCACCACCCCATGCATCCAGGACATGCGACTTCCGCCGATCAGGAAGGTACGGACAACGATTCGCCGGTTATCTCCCGGAACTAAGATGATGTGTTTCAAGCTGCTTATCGCCGGAAATCTGGCGGTTGTGCACATGTGCGTGTTCGATAGGCTGAGTGCGGTTAGGGATCGACAGGGAAACGCGGCAGCTAGTGCTGGATTTGGAAGGTGGGCCTGGGCATTTGGTGTAGGAGGGACGTAGACTAGGAGATCGACCTCCACGACGGTAAGTGCGAATGGTAGTAGAAGCGAGTGCAGCGATGCCGGCGGCTAGGGAGAGGTGTTGATTACTGAGCGAAATGTGCCGGATGCGGTCTTGACCGTTGTTCAGTACTGATGATAAGCAACTCGCCCAACATGTACTGATGGACCGAACGCGAGGATGGGTAGAACATAATGCAATCTTGGTAGGATATAGACCACGATAACAATATCATTGTTGTACACTGTAAGCCTGCCTTCTGCGGCTATGTAAAGTATATACTGAGATCCAAACCAGCTGGCAATGTGCATAACCTAAGCAATATAAGCATACAGCCCGTCATCCTCTCTTTCTAAGAATTCCTTCTCGATTAAGCGATCGATGTTTCTCTTGATACCGCTGACCTCCAATGTTCCCCTGTTTCTCGTCGCCGAGATTGTCTCACTGACGAGTTCCGCATGGCTAATTCTCTTCCTTGCCTTGAGGATTCTGACAATGGCAGCTTGCGTCTCGTAGTTGCGATCAGCAGCGACACGCTCGTGCGTCTCCTTGTTCTCGGCTGCTGTTTCCTTGAGCTGGACAGTGTTGACCTTGATACGGTACTTAGGGTCTGTGAATGACGCGTTGAGTGTGAAGGTATCGGTCTCGTTGATCTCTCGGCCTTTGGGGTGCTTGGTCAATGGCCGGACTTTTGCGCAAGCTAGGGACTGTAAAGTGCGGTTAAGCTCAGCGGTTGCTGTCAGATGTTAGTAATGCCAATATAATAAATTCAGCGGGCGACTTACGTAGTCCAGTGGCTTGCTTGAGATACTCGTAGTCAATATGCTCATCGTCCTGTCGGCCATTGAAGAGCAAAAGAACGATAGCCTGGAAGGATGACACCACCAACTCCTTGAGTCCCTTGGGAAACCTGGCTTTGATCTGGCAATGGGCGAGCGCGTGCTTGAATTCTAGCTTGCGACCAGAATGCTTGACCTTGTAGTGTGCTTCAAACTTGTTGATCGCAGACTGGATCTGCGGAGGTAGAATTACAGGGACCGTGGGGTATGTAGGCCAAGCTGACGCAGAAAGGACGTTGACGTTGAGATCCAGGCTGAGCTTTTCGTTGCGCTCCTCACTAATATTCTTGTACGAACTCATCTCTTCTCGTGAAAGTTCGATGTCGCGGAACATCTGCTCGAGGTTGGCGGTGAAGCCGGCACCACATTCTGCAGTACGTTAGTATCTCAGCGAGTCGCAAATACTTGCACACTTACCAATCTTCAGCCTCGACAGCATGCTCCTCTCAGCGTCTGCACTCGCACTTCGGCCCATCAGCAGTCGTCTGGCCAGATCTTTCTTGTAGAAAGCCTCAAACACTGCCTTGCCGTGCAAGAAGCGGAACAAATCGAGAACCTGATCGAGCTGATTGTTGACTTCTGTATCTTCATCGAAAACACCTTCCTCGTTATCTTCTTCAACTTCTACAGCAGCAGGTTTGTCGGATTTGCGGCTGAGCTGAGCTGGTATCGCTTTTGCGCCTCCCCTCAGCAGCATGTCCACGTACTTGGCAATCATCTCGCCAGTCTTCGAGTTGTCCGTGCCCCAGCTTGCACTCGTTTTCTTTGTCTTGTTCATGAACTTATCAAAGGATTCTCGCAGGCCGTGACCCAACTCCTCATCTCTGTGGAAAGAAGCCTTCCACAGAGTGTCCAATTGGCGCTTCAACGTGAGCAGTTGTATCACCATGTTATCCTGCTCCTTGTCGTTAAACACAATAGCTGTACCTTCGTCCTCGATCCACTTTGTGAACCCTGGCCTTAGCTTTGAGCCAAGTTTTCTCCGTTCGAGCAATGTGTACAGAAGCTCAAGATCTTCAATGGCATTGGTTTCGAGGAGATCCGCAAGCTCGTCTTGATTGGTCAGTCGCTCCTCCTTCTTCGATATCAAGTGATCCTCAAATAATGTGAGGAGCTCTCGTTTGGTGGTGTTTGGGAGGCTAAACATGTCGACCCTATTCATCTCGCGATCCATGAGTGCTTTCGAATTGCGGACGTATTCGGGTAGTGACTTTTCTGAACTCTCTGTGTTTGCCCACTTCGCAACGTATTCTTGACTGATCTCCATTAAGCGCGGCTCAAAGGAGCGTGTGTAGACTTGCATGTCGTGGAACATATTGACCGTCTTAGAGAACATCTCGCTGTCCAGGTCACCGCCCGTCCGGTCGTTAGCGACAAGATCGCAGGCACCATCGACAATGCGGGGGTTCAATTTGGAGTGTTCGAAGATGAGGGAGCGGAAGAGGCTGATCGAGATTTCGCGGAGGGACTCGTGTCGTGGGAGTAGGTAGGCGCGGTCGAGATAGCAGAAGATCCAGTCAAGATATTTCTTCAGTTTGTCAGTATGACAGCGTCCCCACGTATATGGGTATGACTGACCATTTGGCTATTCCACACCACCCACGCCTGCAGAGTTGCCCGCAATACGTCAATGTTTGGCCTTCCCAGACTCTCCTTGACCTTCGCCTTCAGACTTCCACCCACGTAGTCCTTGCATTTCGCAATCAAACGTTCCTTGATGTCTTTCGCCATGTTTTGGCGACATACATTCTCTACACCTCTGTATAGTTCCTCCAGACTAAAGTCCACGTCCCCCTGCAGAAAGATGGTGTCCAAAGCCTTCTCAATCTTCGCCCATGTCTGGTCCAGGAAAACCCTGGGGTCCACCTTCCTCGTGGGCTTGAAGTTCTTGACAACCAATCGCTTGGGGCCATTGTTGGCATGCATGTTGGGCGCTGCTTTGCGCATGCCATTCCGTTGCCCGTTGGCTTTGGCAGGACTGTTGTCGGGGCTTGACGTAATGTCTACCACATCGGCATTGCTCGACATGCCCGCCCTCTTGCTGGGGAAGTGGTACATCTCTGCTGTGCTCATCTTGGTAATCGGCGCTGGGGATGTGGCGATCTCCGTGGTGGGGATCGGAGAGCTGTCACGTCGTGTGCGCTTGCTAGTGGGTGATAGCGGCGCTGCGGAGGCGAGCTTCGGCTTGGATTGTGTAGTAAAGAGCTCTTTGATTGTCTTGCCCGAATGCTTCCGTTTCAGTGCACCTGGATTGGCTGACATTGGGCGGACGTGGGAAGGTCCCGGAAGCTGGTGATTGCGGAGCTGTTGCTGTTAAAGCCGCGGCGATGGCAGTGACGCGCTTGATCCATACCCCTTTCGGGTACACTAATGACGATATCGATAACGACGGAAATCCGAAGGTACATGGACAAACGAACCTCTTACATCTCATCTCGTATGCGCATATGGGAGCATTTCAAACTCTTGTCCGACCATTCTTTCAGGCGGCTGTTGAGGCTCTGGGTGCGACAACATGGTTGATAATGCTCTGTGCATGGTGCCGCAGATCTGTCATCAGCCATTGACACCCGCCGCATGCATGCTGCGGATATTGCGATATCATCATTCCAGTTAGTCGTGACATGTACGCGTTTCGTACCAGCGAGCCGCATTCTCCTGAAAATGCTTGGAAAGTACAGCGAGTGTGGATGCCTAAGGTTCTTACATCTTGCGTACTTCCAGCGCCTACATCACGAACACTGACAGACGTCTGGCTCAGTCCACTTCCCCCTATCAGCTCCTCATTCTTCGTTTACAAGATATGATTGCGAGATCACTCAACGTCTGCGCCGTCGCCGCCGCTGGTCTTCTATCTCCCCAATGCTACCCAACAGCTTTGCGGCGTAGCTAGCTGCCATCGGGTTCTTTCTATTATCAGACCTCTGTTCCTTCTCTAATTTCTCTAGCGCCTACCCGATTGATGTAGATACCGGCTAAAGTAATCCAGGCTGACACTATGAAAAGAGATTTGGGGCTGAAACCTTGCGGTCAGCCTTTGCACATGCTTTGGCCGCCCCTTCGTTGCACACTCGCCGGTTCCTTCGCTTCAGTCATATCTTTTATCGTTATCATAACGCCCATCTTTTCTTTTACGTATGCGCGGCCAAACGGACCGCAAAGACTCCGTTCGTCAGCTACGGCATACGCACGCGCATTGAATTGCCAACGATGCGACGAGTTGCGGTCACCCCACGCGACGATTGTGGGGTAACTACTTCTCCAGACGGCCACCGTTTGTGGAGACACGGCCCCGGGGACTCTCCATGTGCGCACGCGAGCTCTGACCCGCAAGAAGGACGGAAGTGAGCACCAGAACCGTAACATCGATGCTAAGGGCTTTCGCCAGCGGTTACACAACTCAACAATGTCTCAAGAACTCCACCGTTAGCCTCTATCGATGGCCTCACGGTTGGGCAAACAGTGGCTCTACCACACTTCGAAGGTCGTTGACGATCAGCTTCAGTGCTGTCAAGATACAGCAACGGCACCCCCGCGCAGAAGAAAACGCTACCGCCATCGCGGAACGTTCCTCGTATTGCAGCCATTGTGTCCTTGGGTGGGTCTCCGAGGCTACCGATAATAGTCATTTTGTTGCTATTATCGTGCCACACGCATGAGCAGCCAACAGGAGGCCGAAAAACGCCACCCTCTAGCCTCTTGAAGAACGCTCGCATCTCTTTGCATATCACCTGCAATGTCTCGCACCTGCCCCTGGTAAGGCAAAGCCTGCGCTCGATGTGTTTCGATTCACTTCATACAATGCGAACGACTTGGGGGTTTTGTCACGGAAGAGACAAATCCACCCAGACTTTCGCCTGTGCCCGACAGTAGCAAAATCAAGACTGCAAGAACTGCTGCAAGTATGCAAGCCCAAAGGCCAAGACCGACAATACCCGTCTATGATTGCTCGAGGTTAACATGTGAGACGGAACATGGGGCTCTTATCCTCACCCACGCGACAACAATCCGCGCGGGATGCGACAAACCTTGCCGGATGAGCCATCCTACTGGTACCTGACCAGAGAGCTGGGTCTTGATATCAGAGCCGTGCCTCCACATCAGTGCCCAAATAGATCGGAGTTTTCAGCAGTAAAGCATGTCGGTCAGGCCCTCTCGGTGACAGGACGAGTGGGATTGAACAACCCAGCGATTGAGCCTTACTTGACTCCAATAGTAGCTGCGTTTCCTTAGCGTCGATGGATGAGGTGCCAAAATTGGAAACATGGTTGGCTAGCACGGTCTCTACATGACGTCCCGTTGCCCGAAGTGGAAAACGCTGGTATGACCGCCTTTCCATACCTTACCACACAGACCGTGGCCCCATCGATCCCCATACTCAGCTGTTACTCAATCAACCATGCCATTCAGGGCTAGCTGCCTATCGACGCAGCCAACAGGACGTCGCGGCAACGTACTACTCACTTGATGGTTTTACGCCATTTCGCCCGTTTACTCGAGCCTCACTGGCTCTCTGGCTTCCGATATCCAGCATCCCTCAACTCACTCGCCGTGAGACCTTCATTATCAATCTTTACTGCGGCCAAGGGGCACTGTCTGAATAGTGGCTTGTTCATCCTTCCTACAAGGCTCACTGGGGCTTGCATCCATTCCCTCGCAACCTAGATCTGTGTTACCGATAGTCATTCGCCACCCCACGTCGTGGCTGGCTTCCATGTATATCAAAAGCTGGTCTGTCGGACGCTGTCCAAATGCCACTCCCGCCCTTCCGATGACACACTTCCCAGTCGCATACAACTCATTATACTCCTAACTACAATCACACCTAGACAATAAATCTCATTCGAAGTATTGACCAAGCAAATACATTATCACAATACACATCACGAACCATGAATCGGGCTCCACGGTGCTTGGCCAAGTCGAGTAGGTCGGGCCCAGTTGCGGTCTCGCCCAGTAATAGTATGTTCGCCGCTCCCAGCAGCCCAGTACGTACATGTACTAAAATGCCCAGCACAAACAACACTGAACCGCCCATCTGGATTAACATGTCTGTATCATCACTCGACACTTCAACTAAAGGTCGTGCCGGACACGCTTGCAGATATGCACCCCATGGATCGGTTCATTGCGGCGCCCTCATCACATCACTCTGTGGCGTTTACGGAAGCTTTTAAAGTAGGCACTGCTGCTTCGGATGGATGTACTTGCATCTCAACCACGACCGTCACCTTGGAATTACCGTCGTAGATCACCATGGTGAATGTTGATATCCTGCACGCACCCCACCAAGAACAAGAGACGTCGACCATGAAAAGGCGTGGAACATGGAAAGCTCTGAAGCAGAACTCGAAAGCATTGCATGGCGATTTGATACTACTCATGGAAACTCAAAGGCGTGCTTTGATCGGTTCGGGTGTCAAATAGGGTTGAGACACTTTCTCGTACGATGACACATGATTTGTCCCAACCTAGGAATCAAGCTCTATTGTCAGTCCCGTAGCATGAAATCTGTCCAACTCCCATGTGCCACATGTCGCCCCACCTTTCACTCCACGTGTCTTGGCTTCGCGATGTTTTGCTTTTGCAAAATGCTGTAATCCACGCCCGTTTCGCCGCCTACCGAGATAGGAAGAGTCTGGCACGTGACATAGCCTGGCATTGCGAGCTTTTGCTTTTGCGAACGCCGTCTTCAACGAGCTTTCGAAGTTACCCAAAGGGGTAGTGTCCGTGCATCATTCTGTTGGATGGGACGCCCTCTTATTCCAGCGGCCATCAACAGTGCCAAGATTCTCTAAACCTTCCCAACGCAGTAACAGCGATGTTTTGCTCTTAGGAGTTTGCTGTCATCAACAGATTTTCAAAGTTGCCTAATGCGGTAATAGCGAAGTCTTGCTTTCACAGAAGTGCCGTCTTCAACGTATGTTTGTACCGCTGAAGTGGAAGCTGGACACCCAGACCCCAGCCGATTGTTCACCATGAGCCGACGCGCGGCACGACAACAGCACAAGCATACTCCTCCCAGCAACAAACAGCGATGCTACAGGTTTCTACTCACTGGCGACAAGTCTCAGTGTGCTTGTTCCTGCAGAAAACGTACCCAAGAGTGCCTACATAACCATGACCACGGCGATGGCGATGACGATGACGACGCAGTCGTCAACAATGCCGGTCACAGCGATCCGGTATTCCAACCGACTCGGATAACGACACCGCGCCTAGCATCAGTAAACCCGAGTCTGGCTCATGCGGGGGGTCGCTTGATTTAACCGTAGGAAGCGCTGCGCTAAGTATACCGACGATGGAAAGAACTTCAACCATCTTAGGTACCATACTAGCCGTTGCCGAGTGCAGGGCTACCTAATGCCGATCAACGTGCAAGTCGTGAATATTAGTCTTTGTGAAAAGCACACGTCGGGTCTGATACAATGCAGCATATGCGGTGGTATCGACTACTTCACTGAGGAAGAGAGCCGCGAGAATACGACATGCAGATGGGAAGACTATGGTTTAGCAGGTTCCCAAAAGCCGACGTGGGACCAGTGTCTTGTCACGGATTGCATACAGATATGGACTGTGCAGATGGGACAGCGGGACCCATTCGCCTGTCACCTTCACTCATCAGCAATGCATCAGTGTGTAAGGTGCAAGCACCAGTGAATAATAGATACCACATGCTATCCGTGTATCAGGCAGTTTAGGAAGCTAAAGTTGGCGGAGGCAACCATCGAGTAAGCTAATCTGGTCTAGTCTAAATAGATTCACCTTCACCGCGTATGCAAGAAACCTACCTATGTACTCATCTTTCTTTTTGAACTTTGGACTGTCGCACAACCACCCACCGCACCAGATTACACACTTGCCTCCTCTCACATAACTTCCACTCTGCTGCAGGCACCATGCCGTCCACCAGCATCGCCCCAAATGCCGCAGAGACGTTTTTCGGGGACTCTGGAGGCCTAAACAACATCAACCAACCCATCGCAGATACACTATCACGCACAGATTTTGCTTCCTTGCGACGTACCTCGCGGAATGTTCAAGCCCATCGAAATGCAGAAGTAATTTGGAATGCGGTGGGGGTTTTCACGAAAAGTTGTACACGATCTGGTCGTGTTCTTTGCACATCTCCACTCATCCATTCGTTCGCATCACTGTTGTTAGATCTCATAGAACAACAACGCATTGCTGATTGAGGTAACAACTGGCTGTAATGCTTCAATGAACCATGCGATCGACATTTGCAGCATGGCGTGATTTGGATGTATCAGGGGTATCTTATGATCGACCAAAACCGACACATCATTCCTGCGTCCCCCTCTTCGCGGCCATCATCTCACGATACTTGTCAATCATCCTTTGACGCTCCTCGCCCAACTCCTCCCGCTTCCTCAAACTGCCAGCGGAGTTGGGCACATTTCCGACCTTTGCACCGGCACCGTTTTTCACCTTGAAGATCTCTCTTGGTACCTTATCAAATGTTGGCGGCGCATGGACAATGTCGTGCAAGCCCTTCCGTTCTTCTCTCTTCTTCTTGAGAGCCTCCCACTCGTCTTCGCTGCCATTGTCAACCTCGCCTGCTAGCTTCCTGCGTTTGTTCTTCTTCGCCTTTTTCGTCTTGCCGTTGACTGTTCGTGTAGTTGGCAAGTCGGATGTCTTGTCTTCCCACATGGCATCCAGCTCGTCTTGTTCCTCCTCTGCTAGTTCCGCTGCCTCCATCTCCTTCTCTCGTATCCGCGCTTCTTCTTCCCTCCATCCCTTTTGTAGACGTTTGAGATGCCGTTCGTGCTTGGTGACTCTGTGATCGCTGACACCTGCGACCTTTTTGCCGGACTTGCTGATACCTGAAATTGGCAACGCTGCGTCGACTCGCGACCGGAACTCTTGCATCGACTCTCCAGGTTGTATCTTCAGCGCGGTCGTTGATTGCACCTGCTCTTCGCTCTTGTTGTTTGCATCGTCCTTCTCTACCGCCTCAGCTGCGGCTTGCTTCTTCTGCTTCTTGGTTTTCACAGCGCCGTCGTCGAGAGCTGAGCGCTTCTTTGGTCCTCCCTTCGAGAAGGCCATTAGCCGCTGGAAGGCCTTGGGTGTGTCGTCTGCGCCATAACCTTCGACCTGGTTTACTTTGCGCTTTTTGCCTTTGGGTGCTGTGCTGAAGGTGCGCGCTTTGCCGACGGCGAGAGGAGCGGCGTGGACGTTGGGCGGAAGGTTGAACCTGTTGGCAACGGGTCAGATTACCGTCTACAAGTGATTAGGCTTGCGAGAATACGAAATGACGTACTGGGTATCATCCTCTTCTACGCGTCTGTGTTTGTGAGGCATATTGGGTATTGGTTGGCTGTCTATTCGATACCGAGTCCCGACGGTGATCAGTCGATGGCTGTCGCAAAAAGTTACGGAGCCGCGACAGGGATTGTCGGGCAAGTGGGGATCGGATATCTTGGCATTGCGCGCACGTGTCGCTCGGCTTCACCCCGCCATCTTCACTTGCGGAGGTGCTACAAGACATGGAGAGAGTAGACACGGCCTGCCGAGGCGGGGCTTGAGATGCTTAGAACTTCCGGCTTACCGCCTCATCTGCAAGCTTTCAAGTGTGGCGCAGGCCCAAAACAGAACGGCCGAAAACTCACAGCATACGCTGGGACCAATCACGGCAGTCGCATCGCCGTGGTCAATAAGCTCAGCGAGAGACACGCAACATGCAACCCGTCAATCGTGGGAAGACGACGCTATCGAGACTAAATGCATTGTTTTGCAATCAAGGCAGAAATGATGCCCCATTGTGACAGTTTCGGACCGAAGCCATCACCACTACGCGTCCGGGCAGGTGCAACGTGGATGCGTCTATCGATACCAGCCCACCGCCGCATTCAAATAAACCACTGAGTGCGCAAGCTCAGCAACGTGCTGTTCCAAAGCACGACCTTTCTGATCATCTGCTCCGACTTTCACCAGCCTGAGTCGTTAGCATCTGCCGTTGAGTGTCGGTCATCCTCTCACTTGCAACCAATCACCATCGCCAGCCGTGTTGCGTGCCCGAACTCGCTCTCCAGGCCGTGCACCAGTTCTCGAACGCTGCTGGGCGCTGCGGCTGTTTCGAGGGCATGCATGCTGATAGCCCGCACTTTATCATCGTGGGTTGCATTCGTTTCACGGGTGGGCTGGCCGATCGCACTGTGTCTCGCAATAAGTAGGGTCCGTCCCATATTGCTCTTGACAACTCCAAGCCCTTCGCCTTCAGTCCATCAACACCCAAAATCTTAAGAGGCTCTACCAAGGAACTGGACCCTGCGTTTTGCGCGACTTTCTGGATCCTGCACTGAACTGCGGAGGTGCATCGCGCCAGTCTAGCCTCCTCCGAACCCAAGGACGGGACAATAGCCAGTCTGGATCACCGGTACACAGCTCGTGGCGTTTTGGAGCGACTGTCGAAGAGGAAGGTGTTTTTAGCCAGCGAACGCCTTGGTTTTGAGGTGCAAACTCGCCTGGGCGAGCAAAGACGACCTTCAACATCTCAATTCTTTCATCGCATCCTCCATCTTTGAACAGGTGCGCTGCATATATCAATGTCGCTTGGCCCACCTCTCAGGGTCCAGCAAGTTAGTCGTGCCAGATCCCTGCCTGCGATTGGCTCGTGCCTGAAGATGGCTACCGAAACCCCCTCCACCCAACCCCTTCTACGCATCTCTTCGGACTCGGAATCTTCTTTCGATGCGAAATCACCTCATGTTTCCTTGCGCCAACTAGAAGATGGCAACGGCTCCATCTTTGCTTCCGACGAGGAGGAGATAGTATCGCGACCTGGGTTCTGGCGCCGGCTAAGAATGAGCATTCGAAGACGGAATGCAAAATTGCGGGTCGACGAGGACTGTGGACGTGTGAGGCTACCGGATGAAAAGACGCAGTCGAAGAAGTATCGAGTGAAAAGGAAGTATGCAGCTAGAGCCTGTGTTATAATACCATTGCTGGTATTCATCTTCTTGTAAGTGCCTGTCAGACATTAGCTTCCGCGCGTTCCGGCGGCAACCCTCTCATTCGACAGTCCCCTGCCCTACATGCAGCTGTCATCCTATCATGTTCTGGAGCAAGAAGAATAGATGTACTGACTCTATCAGTGGTGTTCTTCACATCGTCAACGTATTCCTGGGCTACGTTCCTACCTTTCTGGATGATTATGTAGTCTCGTCGTTCGACTCGAGTGTCTTAGACAAGACGCAGCTGCTGGATATAACACGCGACGTAACTCCGGTCCCTTGTCACTCGCACAACGATTACTGGCGCCGAGTACCACTATACGACGCCCTACGCTGGGGTTGCACAGGCGTCGAAGCAGATGTTTGGCTCTTCGACGAGGAGTTGTACGTTGGTCACAACACCAATGCCCTAACGCAAGATGGCACCTTCACGTCCATGTACGTCGACCCATTGGTCAAGATGCTAGACCACAAGAACGAACTCGGAGACTTTGCCACATCATCAAACGTCAAAAACGGTATCTTTGACACCGAGCCTGCGCAGACTTTGGTCCTACTAGTCGATTTCAAGAACAACGGCCACGACATCTTCCCCGTAGTATCCCAACAACTCAACGTACTCCGCGAAAAGGGATACCTAACCTACTTCAACGGCAACACCACCATCGAAGGCGCCATCACCGTTGTCGCGACCGGTAACGCCCCCTTCGACCTCATCACCGCAAACTCAACCTACCGTGACATCTTCTTCGACGCTCCCTTGGATAAGCTCGATGAAGGTTCAGTCACCACCCGCGACGGTCAAGGCACAGTCGGTACAACACCCACTTCCCACTTCGACAGCACAAACTCGTACTACGCATCCGTTAACTTTGGCCATTCAATCGGCACGCTCTGGCTCGGTCGCATCACCGAAGCCCAACGCCTCAAGATCCGCGCTCAGATTCAGAGCGCAAAGGAGAGGGGACTGAAGGCGCGGTACTGGAGTGCGCCCAAGTTTCCTATTGGACTTAGGAATAGGGTGTGGAAGATGCTGGTTGAGGAGGGTGTGGGATACTTGAACGGAGATGATTTGCAGGGTATGACGAGGCTGGACTGGGGCGTCAAGAGGCATTGGGGGTTGATCGGTTGATTGCGACCATCGACCCTTGAAGGGACGGGAGAGAAGATGAAGATATGATTTACGTGGTATGTATGGCGTTCTAAAGGTGTTTGTTCTTTCTGGGGGACTTAGCATTACAGTTCTCGGTGGCATTAGTTGAAGATACCCGATAGATGAGATTGCAATACACATTTCTCATACTTCCAAGTCGTCACCCTCATGCAGCACAGCTTCCATATTGGCCGTCGATCATCAAAGTACAGACCTGGATGAACGGGGAAAACGTGATCAGAAAGTCATATATACATAATCAAGCCAATAGGACCAACAAGGGAGTAGCGAAGTCATCGTCATCAACATCAACAAAGAAGCTTCTTTTCCGCTTCACGAAACGCCAACAGCGCCATACAGTCTATACCCAACACGAAGCTCGCCGTCATCCAGTCGTTTCTGTGTCTAAAACATACTCCAGCCCTTCTTCCTTCGCTCATCCCTATCATCTCGGCGTCCCATCATGCGCTTCTCTCTTTGCTCGAGTTGGCGCAGACCCTCCATCTCCTTGAGTACGTGTTCGAGGAGGTCCTTGCGACGCACGACATCGAGGTGACGTTTGATCTTGGGGTCTTCCTTGGCGAAGCGGTCGATTTCCTCTTGGGAGAGGCCGCGGCCTAGACGGGCGTCGAGTTCACGTGGGAACTAGAAGGTGTTAGCGGGAGCTGTGTGGTTAAGGAGAGGGGTGGTGGCTTACGATGTAGTAGAACTTGCTTAGCAGCTCAGCGTCAAGGAAGAGATCGGCAGTCGTCGTAAGCTTGTCTGCGACAGCGTCGAGGAAGACTTCTGGGCAGTGGTATTTGTTCTTCTTGCTGGCGCATTGCTTGCTCTTGATGGCGAGGAGACGTAGTTTGAGCACGTCGATGCGGTCACGGAGGAAGACAGCCTCGCGGCCTACAACGTTGTTAGTATTGAGTTCGAATGTGTTAGATTTGTATAAGAAGTAGACTTACCCTTAGCAAGGAGTGCAGAGCTGAACCCGCCAGCTCCACCAACTCCGTCGCCTTCGAGAACAACTTGTCCGCTTCGTACGCGGTCAATGAAAGACATTACGTCCCTTACTCGCTTGCGGCCACCAACTTGTTCTTCAAGCTGCTTTACGGCAGCCTCGACGACCTTCAGCTCGTCCTTGAGCACAGCTGTGACATTTTCCCGACCTTTTGCCCATTCGTTGTCCTCGACTTCGATGCGGTATTTGTAGGGCTTGATGCAGATCTCCAACTCGTCGGAGATGTCATAGGAAAGGTCTTTGAGGATGGAGGTGGAAGCGTCGGTAATGGCTTGTCGGGCGAAGGGGTGGGCGGCGAAGCGAGAGTTCGTGATGAGGCGGTCGATGTGTGCTTGTAGCGCACTTGCGACAACGTTGGTAGCAAGACGTCCGACACCCAATTTCGTCAGTGCAGCACTGGAGCTGTCGAGCTTGATCTGCCATATTTGATCTTCGCCATCGATATCAGCTTTGGCAAGGTTCGTGAGAGGGTCGGTCTCGGGGAAGGGGACGCTAAGGTCGTCGAAAGGCCTGTTCCAGTAGCGCTGTGCAAGCAGGTTGAGTACCTGCTGGTCAAGCTCGTGCTTGAGTAAGTCGCGAACTTGTTGGCGACCGAACTGCTCAGTAAAGCCACGGAAGGAGTGCTTGAAACCATCTAATGATTCCGCAAGGTATGACTCTGCGCTGATGGGTCGCTCGTTGTATTGAACCTTGTACTCGTATCGGGCATCTTCGAGCTCCCTTTGGATAGCCTCGCTTGTTGTCTTGAGGCTGCCGGCCATTGTCTGCTCGAGCACGTGCATGAGCTTCTTCTTGAGGTTCTGGGTACCGACGGCGAGCTCTGATCCTTCTGAAAACTCGGGATGTGAAGAGAAGTATGCTTTTTCGTTCTTTGTAATGGCATTGGTGATGTTACCGTTGCCACGGCTGAAGAGCTTAGAGCCACCAGCACCGGGTGGTACCCGACATACGACGCCGACGTATCCCAGACGCAGGGCATACTTTTGGTCGCTGAGAAGGCTGGCACCACGTTCGGCGTCAACAAGATCCATCTTTGTAATGACACCAATGGTCCTCTCACCTCGAGGGTCCATTCGTCGGGACGCTCGCAGCGCAGTGCTGTTGGCCAGATCCACGTCGGCGGCGGAGATGGCGAGGATGACATTGGGTGCCTTGATGTATTTCTCGCAAAGCTGCGAGATCTTTTCCTTCAGCTGCGGGGGCTGGTCTCGGCCAACGACCTGGATGTAGCCAGGCAAATCGATCAGGGAGAGATCAGGGACGTTTGGCGAGTAGATTCTCAGCTGAATAGGGTCATCGGAGACGCAATCGCTCGCTGGTACAGCCAGGTTCAGGTCTGTCAACGTCTTCTGCACCTGACTGAAATCTGTGACCTTTCCCAAGCCAAGAGCAGGAAATTCGCAGTACTCGGCGTGCGCATCCGGTGTGTTGACAAGCGTGAGCTCGATGGGTCGTCGCGTTACCATGTTGTGTCCTTTCGGTAGAAACTCGTGGCCTACGATGGCTTCTAAGACCGAACTCTTTCCGGACGATTGCGAGCCGATGACAACGATGGAGGGCAACGTGAGCGAATCAGACTGTCCAACAGTCTGCAGAAGCCCACGTATCTCGATCATCTTCTTGGTGAGCATCATCATCTGCTCGTCTCGTGCGATCTTCTCCGCCTGCGGCCTGTCCTCGTCGTCTTCCTGAGCATATCCAAACGCCGCTGCTGTCGACGCACCGGCTGCAGCAGACCCAGCACCGCTCTGCTTGGGTTCTTCTGGGCCCCTGCCGCCACCACTACTGCCTCCACCACCAGATTCGTCCTTGGTGAGTAGCCGCTGTAGCCATTCCGGGTATTGCACGCCCTCTAATTCGTCCTTGGTCGACTTGAAGCCTTTTTCTAGCTGGTCGAAGAACCCATTTGCCGTGCTGAGTGCGCCGCCCGCAAATTCGGTCGCGCCGTCTTTAGTTCGGTGGAAGAGATCGAGTGCGAATGTTCCCGCCTCTGTTTGGTGTTAGAATCAGTCAACATGGTAGAATGCACGTAACATACGGCCAGCTTGGTACTGGATATATGAGACTCCTGCAACAACAGCTCCTCCTGCAGCGGCGCCCACAGTCGCAAACTTGCCCACCAGCTTCGGTATGACCCGCGCAAAGGAGATAGATCGGGTAGCGGGGATGTTGTGCAGCGAGTAGCTACCCAGCGGCCATGGTCGTCGCTTCACCAGGCGTAGGCCGGCTTGATTGCGGAGGAGGCCACCAGCGGGCAGCGAGTGCGTCGTGTAGAAGCGTGGAGTGAGCAGCGGTGAGCGGCGTGCGATGGTGGAAAGGCGGCCCGCGACGAGCCTGCCGCTCATATTGACGACAAAGAGACCACGACAGGTCTTGGGTAGGGCATAGGTTCAGGTAGGGGACGTGGCTGCGCGGCTGGACGAGCGTTCAGGTGCGGCTATGCACGTCACACCCATCGACTTTTGGGATGCCGGGGTGCTTGGGCCATCAACACGCCGCGTGGGGCTGCGAGTCGCTCGACGAACAACATCGAGACACGACATCTAACCAACTATGCAACTCAATTCATCTACCTGGTCTCGGGTATCTTCGAATTCTAGCTTCACTTCAAACACAGAATTGCCCTTTCCCCAAATGTATCCAGCAGCGACCCTTCCTCCTTGATCATGTCTCTCAGCCAGTTCCTCGAGCCTTCAACTTCTCTGCTGGCGAACTTGATCAGGACAAAGCCTCTCACGTTCGCAGCACTCCATATCAGCCCATCGGCCTTTTCTCTCTGCTGCCTCTCATACCGCCTCTGCTCATGCGCCTGGAGCTCTGGCTGCACCGCGTCGCCCCAGTTCCTCCCACCAATACGCGGCAGTGCCTCGAACTCATCTAAGAAGAACTCTGATAGTGACGAAAAGATGGGACCGCGAACGATCAAGGTTCCGAAGACAGAATAGCTATCCATACGTGATGAGAGTTGCAGCCCTGTCTTCCCATGCTTGTCCAAAATGAGGTTGTCCCGTAGAAGTAGTCTCCTTTTGCCGGCATCACCTACGGTCCAGACCTCGTTGCGGCTCTTGTATTCGTAGATATCCCAGTTCTCCCCTCGTGCAGAACGGCCACTCGTGACCCAGTCGCAAACACACAGGTTACCTTGCTCTTTCTCCAAGTGATAGATCTGGGATTGGGAAAAGGCCGTGTTGGCAAAAGGCTGCACTGGGTCGGGGAGATAGACTAAGGCGGAATTGTTCTTGAGATGTATGTTCATATGTTGTCGTGAGACTAGTTCTGGACTAGGGGTTTTGAAGATCTTGGTCGAACCTTGCGTCAATAGTATCAGCCGTGTACTGCTGTCTAATCTGACTTCCAGGTCTATGCTGTCTCCAGCTACGATACCTCCACCGTAGGTCAACAAGAACACTGTATGAATCAGTGAGGGCGTGGCCGCTGCTGTGTCGGCCGCTGCTTCTCTGCCATAGTTGGGTGTTGCTAGGGGATCTGGGGCGACTAGCTTGAGCGGGTATTGATATGACACGGTCCGGAGGACAGGCGTATCCGGAGGGAGTATTTCAAGGATGATGGATCCATGGCCAGGTTTTGATGTTGATGTACCGAAGGGAGAGACGAAGGACATGTCGGAGTGCTATTGGTGCTCGCAAAGAATCATCTTCTACTGTGGCCGACTCTGAACATGCGTCTTGTTTTGCCTAAGCTTTGTGTAAAGGTGCATCCAAGCTTTGAGTAGTACGATTATGTAAACCTGCAAGTGAAAGATCAGCAAATTCCCTCTCGACGATGGGACGACGACTATCAGATAAGTGAGTGCACCTGCCCTACGAGATCGATTAGCGCGAGCGCGGACCAAGCCGCCAAGACGCGACGCGGGGCAGGATTCTTCCTCTCTTAGTCACTTTTCTGCAGCTCCCAACCCCACCTAAACGCAGCCAAAGTATTTACCGATTCGACAACCATTTTTGCACGCGTTCGAAACTCGACATCGACAGCTTCTG
Organism: Alternaria rosae; assembly: GCF_020736505.1. Taxonomy (NCBI): domain Eukaryota; kingdom Fungi; phylum Ascomycota; class Dothideomycetes; order Pleosporales; family Pleosporaceae; genus Alternaria; species Alternaria rosae. The sequence continues at coordinate 2,519,139 of NW_025763572.1, forward strand.
CAAACCACTCCAAGCGCGCGCTAGGATTTTTGCAATCCTCAGTACACCGACTTCTGCGCTCGGAAGTAATCCACAACAGCTGCAGCCAGTCACGACGCGATCTCACCTAGCATTGTCCTGCAGTGCGCGTTCGAATCGCCGCATCGTCACTTTTGACATGCCTTAAACGCGTGTCATCGCAATCGCAATCACACTACCGGAGTTGAAAGGGGACGGGTGGTAGCAACATGTCGTCAGGTTTTGACAAGCTGTTGGAATTTCTGCTGTCAGAAATTGCACTTCGCGGCGTCCAAGGTATGCATGACTCGTTGCGCGTGTAGTCGTTGCTTCCGTTCGCGCACTGGCCTTCGTCCGAGCGAATCGATATCTCCATTCCTCCATAAGTTATAACACAAGACCGCTCGGAAGGGAGAGCGTCGCGTTCGCTTCACCTTGATCGCTAGTTATCTTTCGCTCCAGCCTTTTTTTCATTTACTACATCAGATCAATCACTGACATCTTATAGGTGCTACTAGCACAGACTTCCGTCACTTTGTTGAGACCTTCTACAAACAAGGCGTCGATAACGGCGGACCCAAATCTGACAATGGAGATAACTGTCTTCCGTCAGCTGGACTTGGCCGCACGTTCTACGAGCGTCTGTGGCAATGGCTCACCAGCCATCCTGATATCCGCATAGTCTACCAACGGGAAGTTCGTCAATTCACTCTTTCAGAGTTCGAGGCGGCCGAGCTACACGAGACTAGTACGATCGGCGAGACACCCGCAACAGGCTTACTTCAAACATCCGTGAATTCCGTCAAAGCAGTAGAGCAGCCTTCCAAATCTCTCTTCGCTTTGCGGGACTCTCTGCGCCAACAAATCCTCGGAGATCAACATAACCCGCAACACCTCTTCACTCAGTCGCCCGAAACTCCTACTCATCCAAACTCACCACGACCACGACGCAACCTGCCAAATGGAGCGCGCCATACCACAGCAGTCTTCGATGAACCCAGCTCTACCATCACTGCCCCTCGTTTGTATGCCAGTCAAAGCAGGGTATGGCAGGCGTTGACAGGCCACGGTATCGACTTGAAGAAGGTTCCCAGCATGGAATTTGTCTTGCTTTCTCTCATTGCTGCTCGCGGATCGGCAGGCATCACACAACCCGAACTGATCAACATCAGTGGCCAGGATAAGAGATCTGTCCCGCATAGAACGGACGAGTTAGCTCGCAAGAACTACATCAGCAAGATTTCTGTACAGTCCAACAAGATGCGCACCAGCCTCTGTATTCACAGCAAATTCGTCTCTCAGAACACCTTCATTGAGTCTAGTGCCGTTGAGGACGTGTATCAGGAGGATGGTACGTTTGTGGTCAGGAACTTTGCTCAACTGCTGTACAACAAAGTTGGTCAAGGTGGCATCGTTCCCACGCGATCCATTAGGGACAAGCTGGTAAGTGCATGGCCTTCACAATTATATGTCACGTTCTAACATTACTAGGGTGTTCCAATGTCATCCTGGAACAAGCGCGCCACCCAGGGTGCACTTATACGACTGGATCAAACAGGGATGATCAAGCGACGTAGAATTCGTAAGAAGAAGTCTGCCGACGCTTGGATCACATGCATTCAGGTGATGCGCGCGCCACAGGACGAGGACCTCAGGAACCTTGGCTTTCGTCGAACAGCTCCTATTACAACGGATTCGAAGGGCGAACTACGCGATGAAGACGTGGATGGCGACTCGTTGTTGAACGATCTCAATGACGACATGCCAGACGATCCAGATGCCAAAGTCAGCGACCGAGCCAATGCTCAGCCTGCTACTGATCAAACTGTCAGCATTCCTCCACAATGGACGCCTGACCGCTTTCTTCCGAATACTATCTTCAACGCTGCTGCACTGGGTGGTGTGCAGGGTTGGGACGCTGAGGTTCTACGTAACCGGATTGTCGGGCCCTTTTGGAGACGCCCCATTGAATCGTACTTCACCCGTGTGACCAATGACTGGGAGAAGACACAACCTTTCCATCTCCGGCATTTGGCTGTCATACGAGATGCTGGTACTACCAAACCGAAGAAGTTCGTTCACTACCTCTATCGCACACACGAGAATTTCCAGAAAGCTGTCGATGCCAAGATCGCTGTCTGGGAAGGTGTTTTGGTGCCTGGAAAATCTGCGAAGAGCTCTGCGACCGAGGTGTGCCTCGACGCTTGGGGTTTCCCAGCCGTCAGCGCGAAAGAGTTAGTTCGAAAGACTGGTGCAGCAACACTGTCTGAAGCTGGTTCGGCTATTATTAAACCGCGCAAGAACGGTCCACGTTGGGATAACGGTATCGCCGAGCAGATCGGCTATCAGAAGCATTCAAGTTCAATGCTGAAACCTAAAACATTGGATATAGTAGGTCGGTCCAAGGAACAGAAAGTCGTCAAAGTGAAGCCCGCCAGGGTACCAAAGGCCGCTAAAGCTTCCAAGATGCCTTCAACCATCTCGCTCACTCCTGAGCAGAAGTCCAAGCTGGGACTGGATCGCCATGCCCGCCTGAGCAGACATGTTCAAAACCAAATTCTTGCTCATCGCGAAAAGACCAATGATCCGTTAGCAATACCTGACAGCATTGAGCATGGGTCGGTGAAACGTCCACTAGCTCAGCCATTAATGACAGCAGAAGAGCGGGCAGCGAAGGGCATACCAGTAAAAGGACGCATGCCAATGGGCCTGGAGAACAAGATTCGAAAGGAACGCAATCTACCTCTGGTGGTGAAGAAGGTGAAGAAACGGGCGACGAAGTCGGCAACCGAGCCTACAGTCCTTACCAACAAGCAAAGGATAGCTATGGGTTGGTCATGTAAGGGTCGGATACCAGACGCAATCATTGATGGTCTACGCCAGGAGCGTAAAGACGGTATCCCTTTGGAAAATTCGAACATCATTGCTATCTGGGACGCTGAGATGAAGGAAAGGGCGAAAAAAAGCAAGGAAGAGGGCGCAGCATCCACCAAAAGGCGAGCCACACCCTGCGAGGAGAAGAATATCGACGTGTCTATGGAGAACTCCGAGGCTGACTATGTGCCTGGACCTGCTCTTACGGAGCCGGGGACTGTTCACGCCTCGCCCGAGCTCGTCACCGGGAAGCGGAAGGCGAAGGACGTGGTCTCTACCCCAAGAACGTCAAAGAGACGCCTTACCAAAACCCTGGTCTCACAGAGGTCAGAATCAAGGACTGTGGCGTCGATGTCTCCCTCGCCCACTGATGTTGGAAGTCCGTTCGGAAATGCAGCTTCCCCTGTCCGTCCTGATGATGATCTGGGCCAGTCAACTACAGTACACATTGCCCGGCCTTTGACGAAAACATGCATTCCGCTCGACGCCTCCAAACTGGATGCTCGGGCACGGAGTGTGGTTGATCAATACAACAAGCGATGCTCCCCAGGCCTGTTTCTCAACCCTCATATGAAGCAGAAGGTTGCGCGAGGTCGACCACGCAAGGCCTTGATGGCCACCTTCAAACTACCGCATCTAGCCGATTTTGACTGGTTTTTATCAGAATCGGAGCAGGAGCAAGGTGCGATTCAAGCTCAATGTTCTCAAATACCCCAGTCTATACAGACCAGTGTTACTCAGCGGGATGGAGCGACAACTCAACTGCAACAAGGCACTTTGGACGAGACTGTAACGGAACCGCATGTTGAGGCGCCACTCGCTGATCTGGAGACCATCCCACAAAAATTGACTCCGGCCGAAACACGGTCACCCTCTCCAGTGCAACCGCAGTCACCAACCGAGATGCAGACGGAACGGGATGTTCTGATCCATGAGTCGTCATCTGCCTCCGCTAAACAGTCGATCCCACCTGATAACGAGCCATCACAAGACAGCAATGTGGTCAACAAAGAAGAAGCAACATCGTTTGTACTAGACTCAATGGTCACCAGAAGCGACAACCTCGTCCCCGCTACGACTGCAGGTTTCACCAATGTTGAAGAGTATAGCAATGGTTCTCTCGAGCCGGCACAGAGACAACTTCCACAGACAGTCGTACCAACACCTCGTATGGTGGGCGGCTGGGCCGCCATCAATGCAACCGAGCGCGCCCGTATGACACCGTATCAGAGCCCTTATGCCGCCAGCCCAAGTCCGGTAGCTCAGTCGTCGCCAGCTCCCGTTCCCGAGGCCAATTCTGGTGCTCCTCTCCCTAATGCGGTTCATAGCGCTATCGTAGAGACCCCAGTACCGACTATCCCGGGCACCAAACCAAGGAAAGCACAAGGTGGTGGCATTGCAGGAACTCAACGCACGTTGAGGCAGAACCTCATTCTCGATATCATCAAGAAGTGCGGCGGTGTTTTTCCAGGCGGTGGTGAGATGCCACGACCGTTCCTCACGCTTTGGGAGCAGCGGTACCCGAACATCCCGAAGCCTTCTCCTAGCACCATCACCGAGACGCTCAGGAATATGTCTGTAGACCCGAAGTTCGGGTTGAAACATTGGAATTTTGCCTCGCAACATCAGAACATGCCAGGGACCGCCGTTCGAAGAATGTATACGTGGGCACATCTGAACGAAAGGAGCCCGGAAGTCCTCAAGTTGGCGCACAACATGGCGCAATATTCCCAACTCAAAGATTACAATGCCCGTATGTCAGAGAAATCACTCCTGTATTATCCAGAGGAGATTCGTGATCTGATCGGCGAGGTCGTGTCGCACCAACCAATTGAGCCCGCGCCCAAGGACGAGAGCATCATTTTCAACCAATTGAATCCTGAACTCGAGAGGCAGATTACTGAAGCTAAGCTTCGAAAGCGCAGCGTGTGGTCGAAGCAGAAGAGGCTAGAAGCCAAAGCCCGCAAGGCTCAGAACGCTCAAGTAGAACAAGCGTCTTCTAAACAGATCGCGGACGGCAGCGGCGCACCGCGCACAAAGCGGGCACGACTTGCTAGTCTGAACGACAAGAGCAAGAAGTTACGTCGAGCTCCTTTGTATACCGCCAACATGGGAGCTTTCGATGAAGACTCCGACGATATGGCAGATGATGAAGCTGCTGCTGCGACGGCCGCGAAGTCCGGGCCAATAACGCTCATTTGGACGCGTCCCATCGTTGCACCCGTTCCGGAACGTGAGCATCAGTCCGATGAGGAGCTGCCTGAAGACGATGAGAGCGATGAGGAAATGCCTGATTCGGTCACGCAACAGGCGCCCAGAAACGCTGTCAGTGAGCGCGATCCACCGCCCACAGAACAGCCCGTCGTGGAGGGTTCTATTGGAGAGATGACAGCGGACGAACCTGAATCCACTGCAGCCGACAAGGTTGCTTCTTTGGCTTCTAATGAGCAGGCTACAGACGGACCTGCCAATGTGAAGAAGAGCAAGAAGCGTGTCAGGATTGCAGCTCCGCGCGACCAGTCCTCGAGGAAGAGGGTTCGGATCTCTCTAGCAACATCTACGACTGCACAAGATATAGCGTCCACCATTCACTCCAGTACAGATGATGAGGCGCGGTCCGCCTCGGAGGTCGAAGATGAGCCTGAAGACAACAACGACGCTGTGCCGTCCAACACAAAGAAGCCAAGAATAAGGAGCTTCGGTGGGCGGCAGCGAGGCAGGCCAGGCCCTACCCCCACTCTTCTGGAACGCCTTACTGGTCTGACAGGTGATCCAAACGATCCGATCTACCAACCTCCTCAGCGTGCACCGAGACCTGGAAGAGCAGTGCAGACATGGCGCGAGCGTAAGAGGACACGTCTTAACAGGTTCAAGGAAGAACGACAGTATGCTCGGGCTGCTGACACGCTGGACGACTTCAAGAGGCTTTTCTACACCTTCGTTGTGGTCTTTTCGCTATCTGGGAATGATCAGCAAATCGATTGGTGCCTTTTCAAGAACGTACATACTGGCGACAGGTTCTTCGACATGGCCAAGTCCAAGGAGCTTTGGAGCTGGATGCAGATGCACATGGCTGAGCAAATCCGTGAGCTCACCACGACATTCCAGTCACTTTACTTGGAAGCGTATGAGACCGGCAAAGTTGCTTCTATCGAGGATCCCGAGACGCACGACTGGGCAGGCCTCATACAATGGGCTATGCGCAAGTGTGCCTATCCAGAACTTCCTCTTCCCGTCCTGAGGCAAGCACTGCAGCAGTTCAATGTCGATGAGTCAAACTACGAGATTATGGATCGGGTATTGTGGTACAAAGCTGCAACGGCAGATCGGACGAGAACGATGCTTCAACTGCAGCAGTCTTTCACCGCTCCTTTGCATCGATCGCGGAAGGCAACCTGGTCCTCTGACGACAAGCTTCTCAAGGCACGGTCATGGATTCGTGCAAACACGGCTACCCCACAAGCACTCTACAACGCCAATCTAGCCCACGAGAAGTTCAAGGATCTCGGCGAGACTGTACTTGTCAACGTCGTAGGTGATCTCGTGGACAAGCAGCATATCAGGATGCGCAAGCTCAAACGTCTCTTGCCCGGCCGTAACTACAACTTCACGCAAGCCCTAGCGAAGAAGTATACACGCCTGTTCCAGCTCAACGACTTTATGAACGCCGTCGCAATTAAGAAAAAGATGGACGCTGCATTTGCGGACGAAAATGCAGGGTTTTACAATATGTCGCGTTGCGAAGACGATGGTGCTTTTGCGGCAATCATGACTATGGTGAACGAGGGTATCGTCAAGCTTGTACCTCAGCTACCGCCTGTCAACAGCGATTTCGACGCCGCACTTCCGAAACTGTCCAAGTGGGGCTTTTGTGAAGGCGGCTACAACCACCGCGCGATTGACCGTGCTCGGTTGTTCTGGGATATTCACGTTATGCCGACAGCAAGCTACAAGTTCGGCAACCCACTACAGCCGTTGACGACACCACCGTCACAAATTGATGATATTGAACCTGCGGTTTGGTCAGCCTTGCCCGAGCCGCCTCTTCCTGGCAAGAACGATGCTGGCGCGCTGCTACCTATTTGGAGCAGTATCGACGGCCAATCCGTTACGTGGCCATGGTGGTACCGGGTCTTGAACTTGGTGCTACAACCTTTGATTTTCTTGGCTGGCGCGACTGCTGCCGACATCCACTCTCATTGTCCTGAACATACCACCGAGCTCTTCGAGGTCGAACTTGTTCTAAACTGGCTCCAGTCCGTCAATGCAGTCAAGAAGACGATCGGTGGCGGCTACATTACCCTGCCAGGTTTCTGGGCTGCATTCGGCGATCATCTGCGCGATACGGAAGGCGACTGGTTTGGCGAGCACGTCAAGCGCAAGGCGAAGAACCACGAGAAGCAGCGATGGCGCGTCGATTATAACTTGAGACTCTCGACACTACAGGCGCGCAAGGCCGTAGGCACTGACACGACTCCTGTTGATGAAGAAGGCGCTGCGAATGTTCAAGATGTCGGCCCTCTGGAAACTAGTACTAGTCGCGAGATCCTCAAGAACCCAAAACAACAGTACCGGATCATGCACCGCGCCCTCAACTCTGAGCAGTCTCATGCAGAAGAGAACGGTTCAGATCTTAGACCCGTTTCCCGCTCTGCGACCCCACAAATTGGGCAAGAGCCCGTTGCAAACCCGACGGCAAGCGGCTCGCACACTCACTCAGCAACAAACACGCCAACGGAGGATGTGGAGATGGTGGACGCTGACGTGGACGCTGAATGCGAGGAGGACATTGACGCAGAAGGAGAGATTGATGACGAAATGTACTGAACATGCACGTACGGAACGGGTGGTGAATCATGCATACGAGGCGATGTGGATTGGCGGTGAATTTTTCTTTTCAAAAATTTGTCCTTTTTACATGCATAGCGAGGCGCGTACTGTTGGATGATACCACGATCTGAAAAGAGAGGCGTCAATGCCAAAGATCCTGTACAATAGTCAGAAACGTATGAATAATGCGCGAAACGGTAATAGCAATAAGCCTTCGCAAAACGTATGATCGCCATTGTGTGACGTGGAGATGTCTAGCGCGAGTTGTTAGATGGCTGGTCACGACGTTCTCAGCCTTCGAGCAGGTGCTTGGGTGCTGAGGGAGGGTGCAGCTGTAGCCGCCACCGCACATATCCGCGCGACCAAAGAGACAAACACCACCACCGCCTCGGAGGACACCGCATAGTCGTTTACCTGGAGTTATATATTATTGTACCTTCTAATTGTCGTTTTCCTTTTTCTAACTCATGACGCTCGTTCCTGTTGGGTGTTCATCCGTAAGCCCAGCAGGAACGAAAGCCTTTGTCTTTGTATATTCTTGATTGCATCTCGCTCTCCACATATACACACAACCATATGCAATGTATTGCATCGCCCCTCTCTCAGTTCTGGTATACTCCTCGGTCTCGATCTACGTATACATCTATATATAGCAGACCGGGGTTATCCCACCGTACGATCGCGTGCATCAACAACCTCCTCTCTGGCATACAGACTTCTCTCATCTGATGAGACTTTGGCAACGCCCTCAATACTCTCAAGATCAGAAGAGCGACCGCTAAGTCGACTCGCACTTGTCCAAACCATGCCGAGCGAAGCTATCACCGCATCCACAAAAGATGGTCGGCTGGTCAACTCGACGACGCCGAGTACATAGAGGACTTATTGGATTGTTGATTGGGACTTTCGAATCAGTTGGAGGTGAAGCGGTACGTATGACTCAAAACATCATTGCGGTGGATGGTGCATTTCGCATTGCCACATGAATACGACACTTTCATTCCACGTCCAAGAGCAACCGTCCATGACGGGCGTGCGAGACCCGTGGTCACGACGTCGTATATAAGCAAAACAAGAAGGACGCTACGTTCTCAGTCCTCGGTTTCAACTACATATTGTAAGTTTCATTGGGTTCTGAGAAAAGCATGTTGCTAACGGACAGTAGATGTATATAGCAACATCGTCTCGCCCGCCATGTGATTTTGGCTGCGCCTGGCCGTTTGGGGCCAAATTTTTGCTGTCTTGCGAGTCAACTCATCACCAAAGACACGCACTACACCTGGACGCTGGGAGCTTGTGTTCGATGAGTTGATCGAAGCAACGCCAGGTTACCTAGTCATAAGACTCCTGGTCGCTTTCGACAAAGAAGACTACAACCCAGCTGTCGATAATGAGTGACGAAGAAGAGAATGCGCCTTTCACTCAGGCTGGGGACTGGTCTTGGTTCAGGCGTCGAGCTTTCATGCCTGGACCATGAATTTCAATGAGTATTGCACATACGGACACTTCATCTATATATACCTCGATGATCCAGTTGTGCTGGAGTTTTGACATGGCCACTCTAGAGAATATCAATACCAATCTGCAGAACATGGCGACACAGCTCAGGCATTTGTGTCCCCAAGCGCTCATGGACGAGCCAATTCACAGCGATGCCTAGTGTGTGAACGGAGAAGTGGATCAAAACATATATAATCGAAGGAAAACAGCAGGAATTGCTTATATACACGATGCTGGAAGTCGCACCCCCAGAATCGAAAGCAGAAGTGAAACGGACACTCGTGCACTAGATCATCTAATGTGATGCGCTTCCCTTGCCGCGAGTGCCCTGCTCTACTTGTTTGCTTCATTATACCTGGCATGGACTCAGCATGGAGAAGATCGTGCAACGGTGACTACCGCTACTACGAGCACCCGAACGCCTAAGTGTGTTGAGGACGGTTTTGCTTACAGAGTGAAGTGGGTCAAATAGTGGATAGACGACGAAGACCTACTTGGCAATGGACGCGGAGGGGCCAACTAAGAGAGCCGATGACGATATTCTGGCATACTCAGGATGCGAAATAGCCGTACGTGCAGAAAAGCTGGGTGCAATTTACTGAGCTGCCAGATGTTGGCCCGGCGACTTTCGATGGTGAATACTCCAGCGACGATTGCAGCACGTCGGCTTAGGATTACGAACGTACGGGAGAGGTCTACTGGTCATGTGGATGTCCGCGTGTAAAGAGATTGAGAATCTCGTCGAACTGGCCTTCGGGTAAGCTATCACAGACAAAGCAACAATCAAATGCGTATCATTCCCTCGTGTTGTTTGTAGGCGCCTCTTGTCGTCATAGTCACATATAGTTCACGCTAGACTAGCGTCTGTTGCGTGACGCGTCTAGGGGTACCAACCTTCTCTCTACTCACCCAGCCTCCCAATTCCCATTACCGTTGATTGCATCGTAAGACACTGCGTAAAATTATGAAGAACCACATCGATCACCGTCAGTGCGCATAAAAGTTGATAAGAGTATTCCTGCTTGCTCGAAACGAGTACATAGCACCAACATCACAGTCAAACGATTAAGTCCAATCATAGATCATACGTGCGTTCGTCTATTAAACTGCAGACTATTTACACGAACAGCTTCCACTTCACATCAGCCACGGCTCTTGATGATGCTCGCGGCCTTCTCGCCGACAGCATACATCGTCGACTGGATGTGCTGAGAGGGAATAAGAGGGAGGATGGAAGCATCGACGATGGACAGTTTCCCGACGCCATAGAAGAGAAGCTCATCGGACACACAGCCACCCATATCCTCAGGTAACATAGCACAGCTGCCGGAAGGATGCGACAGTGTCGGCCAAATGCTTCCTTGCTCAATCATCTTGTTGATGATCTCATCATCAGTCGTGTACTGGGCTCCCGGCGTCGTCTCGACTGGGGTGTACTTCGCTAGTTCAGGGCCCGACCAGACCTTACGGATATAACGGACACACGCAGCAAGAACAGCTTTGTCAATGGGGTTGCTGAGTGCATTGTAAGAGATCCGTGGTGGTCCTTGAGGGTTGGTTGGGTTGATCATGATGGTTCCACGAGAAACCGGCTTCTCCAGGCCGACTAGCATGTAGCCACCTGAGGACGGAACAGGGTACTCTACTACTGCGGCCTTTTCGTTCTGGTAAATATCAGCGAGGACTTTACGCTGTGCTGCGACACCCTTGAGCAGCTTCGCATTGTTCTTGTAGATCGATGGCAAATGCGCGTCATTCTCCTGGGCAAGCACCCGGTCCGCGATACTGTCGTAGTTTTCAGGATCTACTACCGGAAGCGGCATCATCGCTAGACTATTGCCACGGGCTTGAGTCAGCGGTCCAGTCTTGTTGGCACGGTATTCTTCCCATGCTGAAGCGTTGTATGCCGGGTCTGTGGTCAAGGAAAACGAGTTCGGGGTGCTGCCACCGGTGACGTTCCACCCAACGCCAGTATACGGATGGTCTTGGAAATTCGAACCCACACCGTCATGCTCAAGCTTTACAGGGATGCCAGCAGCCTCGAGTGCGGCTTTTGGTCCGACACCGCTGTTCTGGAGAAGCTTTGGTGTGTTTACGGCACCCTGGAAACGAAAATGACAAGTTAGTATATGCCCAATTCTGCAGGCAGCTTGACCTTTCACTTACCGCGGCTAATATGACCTCTTGCTTCGCATAGTAGATCTTTGACGAGCCGGTCTTCTTGTCGGTGATCTTTACGCCCTTTGCTGTGAGGGTTTTGTTGCCGTCGAACACGAGTTCAGTCGCGAGAGACTCCAGTATGACCTTCAAGTTCGACCGGCTCATGACAGGATCGTAGTACGAGTTCCGGGCGTGCGTTCTTTCTCCAGTCCTAGGGTTCATGGTATTGGGGTACCATGAGGTACCATATGCCTCGCCGTTGTTTCCATCGCGAGCGGCATGCGCGTTACCGGTGCCTTCGAAGGCTTCGAAAAAGTCAGTTATATCGGAGTATTGTGTGTCCGTGACGCCGATCTTCAATGGTCCTTTCCCGTAGCTGGAGGTTATTAACATTAAAAGCTGCTCACACGGGCAATGTTTCGCTGACTTACGCCTCGGGGTCCCAAGTAATACCGACTTGATCAATAGTCTCCTGTGGAGCTGGGATGTACTCTGTTCCCATCTTGAAAAACGGATAGATCCCCTCCCATCCCCAACCCTTGTTGCCCAACGCCTCCCAGGCATCGTAGTCTGCCGCTGATCCGCGATCGTATATCATTCCGTTAACGAGAGATCCGCCGCCGAGAATCTGCGCGACACGAGTGTTCCATGTCTTATTCCCGAGGAATGGTTCTGGCTGGCACACGTAGTCGGTCCACAGAAGAGAAGTGTTGAGGGCATATGTGGCGCCATAAGGCATGCGGATGTTTGGATTATCGTCTGCTCTTCCGGCTTCAATGACGAGTACGGATTCTGTACGACCATCATGTCAGTATTGCGTAACTCTAGATTTGTTGGTTAGTCTCACTGTTCTTGTCTTCGGTCAGACGATTGGCCACAACAAGACCGGTGACACCCCCTCCAACAATAACGTAGTCATAAATTTCCTGGGCAGCTGACAGCCCCAGCAAAGCAACAACGGCTAAGTTCCTAGGGTAAAGCATCCTGGCGACCTGCTTCAAAGCGATACCACAAGAAGAAATGGGCTTCGACGAGGGTGGGATGCGCCAGGAGAGAAAGAACGGGAGCTCTTGAGCTCTTAAACTTCTTCACGAAAACCCATATTAACTCTTAGCACTTTCTCGGTACCTGAGCTTGCATGAGTAGTACGGGTACAGGAGTCGGCACACCGTTGTGGCAAAGGTCGGCAACAAGTCTCCGATACAATTAGCAGTGAGCAGTAGATCTGGCCAACGGGTCCCATAGTCAGGCGGCGTATCAAGTCCTTGCAATTGCATGGCACAAGAATGAAGATTGATAGAAACAGCATAGCCCCCGAGATTAGGCGATCTTGGCTAGACGGCTCGGTACTCTCCCAGATGTAGGAAGTCACCCCACCCGCACTAACAACGGTTCCAACACCCCTGCATGATCATCACTTCTTTGATGTTAGAGGACACATCTGAGCGCAGACAAGTGAGTAACATTGCTGACCGCTATAGGTTGCCCTTGCCTCTCCAGGCTCTTGATGGGTGACTCTGATCTTCTTGCACCGTCTTTGCGCTTTTGCCGAGCTCCAAGACGTTGGGCTTGCCAGGTTGACAGCAGCACTGTGACGGCCCTCAATATACCGGTAACTGGAGTAGGGTCGTGGTCTACAAGAGATTGCAGTGTCGCTGCTGCCAAGTTGGAAGGGTCCACTATAATGGACCGCCGGCTCTACAAGAGCTTGCCTCACCTAATATTCCATGGTAACCTTCTATATGAGGGGTCTCTAATTTCCTCTTCATCAATTGCCAACAGCTGTCAGCGCGCAGTTTTACCCGGCTGGTTGATGCAGGTCGCGAAGCCGCCTTCGCCTGTTGGGCAGTCAGCATCGCCGCGGGATGGAACGGGACGGCGGGATCTTAATTGGCTAACCAGCCGACGCCCCGAACCTCGCTTGCAAGCTTGCGAAGTCTACGATATCAGGGTATGCAAGGAATGACATGAGGTGGCGTTCTGATCCTGGAGCACATAGCAAGTATTGGTTGGTCGAAGCATACCAAGGTGGCGTAAAACCACGCTTCAACATACTACTATGAACGTGAAGAGAAGAAACATATACAGAGATCCACACAGGACACCAAAGGTGTATCTGCATTACTGCAGATTCGTGCAAACGCTTACGCAAATCAATCTTTTCAGCTCTTCGGACTATCACACTGATCACGCAGCATTTCCAGCTTTCGCTGACACAAGATGAAGCGACGAGGCCCAAGAGATGACAGCCACACGGTCACGGTCGAAATATAGTTCGATATGCCCTTGCATGCATAATCATCACATTTGTCTGCAACCTGCTCCTCGAAGGATTCCAAGAAGCCAAACCAATGAACGCGTCCTAAGATGATCAGCGCCAGGCTTGCGTATTGTTGGGTTGATATAGTCAGCTTTCAGACAGACGATTGGATGGACGGCCTGCAGTGAGGAAACGACTTCAAGTATGCTTGGGCTTACTATATCTTGAAGTGCATGCTGAAAACATCATGTCTGCCATATGGAGGTTTCTCATAGCCATCATCACAACCTCAAGCCTAGGCTTGTTATATAAATGATTGGAGGGGATCAGTTACGCCCCGTCAGTGCATGGATAGTATATTCCTTGCGAAATCTTGGCACAAGACCAGGGAAACTGGAAGTGGAAAGCTTAGTAGATGCTGGAATTCCTTGCTACTGATGGCAGACGATGAAACGCCATCCTCGCATGAGCCATTCCCAAGAGATCCCCGGTCGACGAGATGGACGGGACGTTCCAGCGGCCCTCCCGAAATCCTAGGGCATCCGATAGGTTCACAAGGGCAAATGGCTGGGATAAAGAGTGCCATTTTGCGCACGTTGCCAACTGATATCGCTTCTCCCTCCCTTCGTGTTTGCACTGCATCTACGCAATATCGGCACCTGCAATGGCGGCAACCGAGCAGCAGGAATGGCCAAATCGAGCGCCCGTCTTCCTTGTTCCCTCAACTATCTTGTGTATATTGAGTACCGCGGTACTCGTATGGCGACTAGTGTATAGTATCAGGGCTAAGCGGAAGCTTGTACTACACGATTACCTTCTCATCATCGCAGCAGTTCGTCAGACCAGAAGCTTTACTGCGAGGGCAAAAGCATGCTAACGAGTCTGGATCCAGATGATAAACGTCGCAACGTCGATAATCCGCTTCAAAACATGTCAGCATGGTCTGGGTCGTCATATTCGGGATCCTAGCATCAGGATGCCCTACGACATCCTGGACTATAGCTACTACCTATGGATCACACAGATCCTAAACCTTATTGCTGTCGCAACGCTAAAGTACTCGATTTGTGGCTACCTTCTAGCCCTGAAATTCTCGAGAGTGTACCTTGCGGTGGTGTGGGCTTCGATCCTGATGGTCACTACATTCAATCTGCTGTTGCCCATCATGGGCTGCTTTTGCAGTACACCATTTGAAGCAAATTGGAATAAATCCATTAAAGGGAAGTGCTTCATAAAGACCAGCTCGCCTCTTACTTACAGTCAGGTCTGTCATCTATTTTGCTTCGTTGCGCGAAATGAGCTGATGACGAAACAGGGAGTAGCCAACTGTGTAACTGATGTGATATACGTCGTTGCACCAATCATATACTTGTCCACAATTCAGTTACCAAGGCGTACGCAATGGGGTCTGCGCATCGTCTTCTGTCTTGGCCTAATGTGAGTACCTTCCGAGGTTTGAAATAACATCAACTGAGCCAGTCCTTAGCGCAACCGCTTGTTCAGTCGCAAAGACCGTCGAACTTTCCGCACTGATGAAGACAGCCGATCCGACATGGGATGGTGTGAACCTCGCCATCTGGTCCGCATCGGAGCTCTCGGTCGGTATACTTGTCGCGTCACTACCTGCACTCCGAAAGCAATTTGACAGATTCTTTCGTCGCATACTCTCGTCGACTTTTCTGGGAATGGGGTCTAAGACGGGGTCTGGTAGCAACGCGATACCACTGTATAACGTCGGACCACCACTTACCGTCGGCAGCCGGCCAACAGGAGGCCGTTCGCGTTGTCAGAGAGACGAGCTCGATGACGGAGATAGTGAGAAGTGCATACTCGACGACCCTGAGCAGCCTGAAAAGAGCAAGATAACGAGAACGATTGTGCATGAGATGCGTAGTGAGAACAGAAGCAGCGTACAGGTCCCAGATCGGGTACACAATATGTACGGCTAGCTTCAGTGAGCCTCCTAGGCTTAGCTGTCTCTCCGTAGCGTTTCAAAAGTAGTCATTGTTGAGAAGTCGGATATTTGCCGCTAATGCGTGTGGGTCTCCGCGGCAGCATGACGATAGTTTGAATAACCTCGCAAGGAAGGAAGAATATGCTTGAAAGTCGACGGACAGGTGTTACACTGTAATGCGGACGATCTTCACGTCGCGCAGTGCAGCACACGATTGAGGGATATGTTGACATCCATGACGTCATCCACGGCGACCTCGGGGTCCCGACCGTCGTATTCTTGCCCACATCGGGCAGCGAGGAGGTGCAAGAATAGCGATTAAACAGACCCTTATGTCGTTACGTGCATATCTTACCACACACAAATGGTAAGGCAGCCTTGTTCCGAACAGCATTGGTATACCGAGAAACCGAGAGGCCGTTAGCGCGTGCCGCGGACGCCCATGAGGCAACCTGCGATTTCTTTTGACGAAAGTTAGATAAAGCAATTCGATATCGCATATAGAGACGAAAAAATTTCTTCAATACATTGACATCAAGTCAGAGCACCCCAGCTACATTCCACAACCTACCATGACTTCTCCCGTTCTCGTTTTCGGCCCGACTGGAGCAGTGGGCAGCGCCGCTGCCATTGAAGCACACAGGCGCGGTGCCAAAGTCTATCTCGCGATGCGCGACACGAAGAAGCCATTGAAAGGCATTCAGGAAGAGGGCAACAGTGACAGCTATATCCGCGTTCAAGCTGATCTGGCCAAGCCCGAGACCATCAAGACCGCGGTCAATACCTCTGGTGCCAAGACAGCTTTCGTTTACGTCGTACATGAGATCCAGGACGGCATGCGAAGCAGCTTCGAAGCGCTCAAGGAGGCCGGTGTAACCTACATCGTCCTCTTGTCTTCGTTCAAGGTCGAAGACCCTCTAGACTCAGACGCCAACAAGACGGACATGATTGGCGCTTTCCACACCGCAGCTGAAAGCGCATTGCGAGCAACTGGCGTCTCATATACCGCCGTGCGACCCGCATACTTCAACAGCAACGTATTTTGGAACCTCGCAGACATCAAGCAGGGTGAAGTCGAGCTCCTGTACCCCAACGTGCAGTTCGACTACCTCGCGCCATCGGACATTGGTACTGTGTGCGGTGCACTTCTCGCAGAGCCACGATTCCAGAAAGAAGCCGGAAAGTCATTCTATCTGTGTGGCCCTGAGCTTCTGACCCAGCGTGAGGCTCACGCTGTGATTGGCAAAGCATTGGGGAAGGAGGTCAAGGTCAAGGAAATTGACGAGGAAAGGTGGTACAAGAAGCTGGCATACATGCCTAAGCCTATACTCGACACGCTGGCGCGGGGAATGCGGGAGAGCGACGCTGGACGCGATGACCCCTATGGCAAAATCTACAAGAAAGCGGTAGAGAATGTGAGAAAGTACACAGAGCGCGAGCCGATGAAGCTGGAGGACTGGGTGAAAGAGAACAAGGCCGCATTCGCGTAGACTGAAGCTTACTGTTAGTCGATATAGTAACCAGACCCGATAATTCACAGCTGCATCCTCTTCTGTATTGCGTGAGACCCTTGAACGAGACCAAAAGCAAAGTGATCCGCGCGAAGTGGACACTGTCAGATAAAGTTGGATACGTCAGTCCAGATCTGGACATAGCGCCCGCACGCGCGTGATCCCTGCATGACGAAGACAGGTGCCGATCACCTGAAACCCAGCAAGTTTCCGTCATCACCACCACGACCCAAACCCCACAATCTCCCTTTATTCTTCAAACCACGCACGACTGTCACCTGCGATAACGAAACATTCCTACCACGAGCTCGAAACCTAGGCAGCCGGCGCAGTCATGGCAGCGAGCATCGAAGCATCGCCGCCAGCGCCTCCAGTGCCGTCGAAACACGCCCCAAACGAGGCGCATACCCCGAGCTGTCCGTCGTGCGGCAGTAGCATAGATATGGCCGAGCTGCAAGACGCGAGGCAAAGGATAGAGGAGCTCGAAGCGCAAATGGAGCGCCTGAAGGAGAAGGCAACAGCAGCTGGTACGCCCCCATAATGCATCAAGCGTCAGGCCGCACTCAAGCCCACACATACTAACAACGTTTAGTCGACAGATGCGCCGACTACGAAGACCAAATCCGCAGCCTCCAAGCGACACAAAACGCCCCTAAACTGCCCCGGACCCAAACCTCACAATCCGATATTGTCAACGCATCCTCACGCCCCTCCGTCGACGCCGATCCCCCACGTCCCACAACCGCCAACTCCACAAAGGCCTCCCGCTTCTCCTTCATCACGAGCCGCTTCCCATCGCCAGCGAATACAGGCGGCATGCCTCCGCCTCCACCGCCAAAAGACCCATCCCACGCTCCACCGGTCGACTACACCCTCCTCAACGAACTCGAGCGCGAGCGTGCCCTACGCGCCAAGGCAGAAGCACGCGTGCAGACTGTAGATTCTGAGATTGAAGAACTGAGCGTGCAATTGTTTAGCCAGGCCAACGAGATGGTAGCGGAAGAGCGACGGGCAAGAGCTAAGCTGGAAGAAAGAGTAGAGACTTTGGAACGCAGGGACAGGGAGAAGATGGGCAGGTTGGATCGCTTGGAGAAGGCTGTGACGAGAGTGGAGAGAGTCAAGGCGTTGCTGGGTGAGAAGGAAGATCTGAAGAGAGAATCGGTTAGTAGCGGATTGTTGTCACCACCGGCTAGGAGGTGATGAGATGCGCGGTATTGTTTCTTGTTGCTGTTCTTCCGTGTCATTTGTTACGATACCCATTTTCTTTTGATCTACTACATTTTAGCGTAGCGTTTGGCATGGCTGGTATTAGAGTGGGTGCATTCTTCGGTGTTGGGGATTGGTATCGGTATCTGGAGGAGTGGATTGTCCTGTAGGAAAAGCGAAGGGCATAGCCTGCATGGATCATACAACATGGTAATCTGCATTAGCCATACAACATCATATTCTGTAAGCTCTGTGTGACAAAATGCAAGCGCTTCTTACTTCATGACTGCCCGGGCAGAATATACGAGACCGTCATGTGTATTACATCACAACAGCATGAGGAAGTAGCAAACCGACTCACCAAAGCCCCGCCAGGCATCGACTCGACTCCTCGCAACAAGAGACCTGATTGTGCAAACGTTCAGACAGCGTCCTGACCATTTGCTATCAGCGATGCTACTGCTATCCCACAGAGAGCACAATTCTTACCCCCAGCGCAAAGGAAAGTCAGGCCGCACTGTGAGCTAGCCAAAGCCACTTACTCCTCTCGTTGCTCTTTTAACCCGAACGGTCACACACACACACCCGCAATATCAAATATGCACCTCAACGCGCCTTCCATCTCATTCCACCCCAGCTCCAGCACCGTTCTCGCCCGGCCAAAAGCTCCGCAAGACTCATAGCACCGGCCTCATGGCAACCATGGTTTCTCAAAACGGTGCCCGTGTACTCAGCCCTATGCTGTCCAGAGCTCCACTGCGTATCCTTGTTCCGAAGGCAGACATTGCTACGTCTCGTCTGGTCATGGTAACCTGGTCCTTGGGTCGTGTCATATGCCTTTTGGTACTGAGTATTTGGGTGAATGGCTTCTGGAAAGAACTCTGCATGTGCGTGCGTATGACATATGGTGAGGATCTGATGTGACGTGTGTTGTTTTGGGCTTCGAGCGATCAACTCAATATTGAGCATGCTGAGAGCGCGATTCGAATGGATTGAACGTGATACGGAAGACTCTGGTGTTTTAATGGCTTAAAGATGATGTCGGTTCGCCTTGGATCCCTTGAAAGAGCGAGGACTCAGTCGCTTAGATTCGGTGGCCGCTTTCGCACAGCGGGATTTCAGTCGTCGCTACGACCAATATGTGTGGAGACTTAGGCATCCATCTTGGTCTCGGGCGAGTTGGCCGTAGACGACGAGCCTGTAGTAAGAATCGTAACCTTCTCGCGGTACTGCCAGCTCGTTCGTCTGATTTTATTATTGGTGACCATCCTCCTACGGTCGTAGAAATGACTCAGCTGCTGATGTTGATGGTCGTTCAGCGGATATGACGTTGCGGCAACCTTCGGGCCACTGCTCTTGAACGCCAATGTGAAAATTCTGTGCTCTTCGAATTAAGCAGCTCATTGTTGTGACGAGCATGTCTCTCGGTATCTGGTAGCCATATTTTGGGTGCCCAGTCCGACACGATAAAATGGGTTCCTGGAGGACGTTGCCTGTGCTCTTTGATGTTCGTGACATGGTTCTGTTGCCCATGTGCTGGTTGCTCCATGGAAACCGATATCTCTTTTTTTCCATTGGCGGTATCCAGCTGAAGACTCACAGTCGTTGTGGAGTCCTGCTGCGCCTTCATTCTTATAAATCGCAGTGCGTTCCTCTCTTCCCTTCTCTTTCTTTTCTTCAGCAGATATCCGACTCTTGATTCTACACATATCAAGTTAGAAACCAAAACATTCTTCGAACTTACCGTCAAGACATACGAAACCACCACCACCTCTGCTACCAATACACTACTCCTACCACTGCCACTACCAACACAAAAGTAAAGTCAAGTACTTTACCTTCCACCTTCAAGTGAGCTACAACTAGTAACTCATGAACCCAAAACAATCCTAACAGCAATTCAGCATGGTTGGCTACTGGAGCAAGACGAAGTTCCTAACCCCCGAACAAAAGACGGCTGCCATAGCAGCGAAGGAGAGGGCCTCTCAGAAGGCCGAATTCGACTTCCGGGCCCGCCAAGCCTGCTCCAGCCCTGCCGTCGTTCAAGTTTACCGAAACCGAAACGGCGAAATGTTCAGGATCGTCTGTAACGAGATGGGATCGAAGTCCGAGTGGATTCCTCTCGAGCAGCAGCTTTTGGCTTCCGGCCACCTTTGGCTGCCCGCTCAGCCGAAAGGAAACGCGGGGCCTTACGACGAATGGTACGAATACGGCCAGAATCAGTCCGACTTCATCCTGGTGGTTGATGCAGATATTGGCTTCAACGAGGTCAATATAGGGATGAGTGACGAGGCGAAATTCTTCCAGTTCAGGGAGATACAAGTTTCGGAAACTCCTTTCGGGAAATTTTGGGAAGGAGTTATGTCGTTTTCTCTCGATCCGGCTCGGGAGTTCTTCAAGATTTCCAACACGGATGGAAGTATCGAGGCACATCCTGCCCCTGGTCTTACGCCCGCTCTCGCTTCCCCCGTCGTCGCCGCTCCCGCCCCTGCTCGCGTCCCTCAAGAGCAGTATGGCAACGCTGTTGGAGACTTCGTCGGCCTGTCTGACGATCAACTCGCGGAGATCCCGTTGTATGAGGGCGACATGGAAGTCCAGCCCTCCTCTCCTCCGTCGTCTTCTCCTAGTTCTGGAGGACCCAACTTTTTGTCTGGCAGCGATACGTCTGCTACTTTGTCGGAACCCCCGACTATCAGCCCATTTGCCGGCAACATGCCTCCTGAATGGTATGAGCAGCTGGACTTCGCTGCGTTTGACGCCGACATGTCTGCCAAAGGTCTCGACCCGGCGTCGTTGGGTCCGTATGCCGACTACTTCGCCACGCAGCCATACGTTACGGCCTGATTTTCGACAATGAGGACCTCCTGGTACATGTTTGGCGTTTGAGAGAATTGCTTTTTGGGGGGGCTATTGTGGGTTAATTTCTTACGGTTTGTATGTTGATTCTGGAAATACAAAGAGTCATCGCCAATTGTAGTCAGCTTGCTTCACATGTGATGTCTGATACGTATACTCATCCTTTGGAGTTCAACTACCTGATACAGACCACTAGTATCTCCAAAGACACAACAGCCGATCATAGAAGCTCGTAGACATGAACGTCCGTTGACCCTGACTATTGAGATCTGGCTGAGAATCACTGCCATAGTTCATGCTCTCGTGCTCCTCGAATTTGGCCAGTACTTCAATCTGCCAATCCTTGGAAGCGCTCTTGGTGAGCCTGACGATCCTCGTACCAGCATGCATGCAACTGACAAGCAGCAGGATAGCCTCTGGTGGCGGTTCTGATCTCCACTTCTCTACGCCGTGATGTGCGGGTAGCTTGGGGTTTCGGTCCAGTAGCTTCAATCGCCATACGCCTCCCCCAAGGTTGGCCTCCGCGAGAACTTGACGACGGCCTGAAATAGGTACGTGGAGAAGCCGGATATGATCATCGTAGCTGCCGGTAATAATCAGACCACCTTGGCTGTCCAGATGCACGGGAAGAATAGCAGTGACACCAGCACCATGTATTTTCCCATCCATCCAGGGCACGCTTCCTCCAGATCCGTCCGACAACTCCGCAAAACGAAGCGCACTGTCATCTCCACCCGACAACAATCCTGAGCCATCCGGTAAGAACGCGAGGGTCCAGGCTTCCAGATCATGCGATGCGACTTCCATCTTCGTAGGCGCATCGGACTCGTCTTCCGTATCTATGACACCAAGACATACTTGCCCATTCGATAGAGTCATGCCGACCATGAAGGACTCCGGATGCCAAGTGAACGCAGTGATGAGTACATCTTCTGGGAAGTATTGGATAGTCTTGATGTGAGCGATTTTGGGGTCGCGCTGCCACGACTGAAGTTCGTAGATGGCGAATGCGCCTGTTGAAGTTGCAACGCCAAAGTTGGAGCTAGTGACATGTGTCAAGAAATGTATGTCCAGGATAGCCGATGGCGTGGACAACGTCTGGACGATATGGCTGCTCCAGGTCAGTACTACGTCGAAACACGCGTAATAAACACAGAAAATCCGCAAATTATCCTACATACACAATATCGCCATCAACGCGTACCAATATCAAACTGCCATTGCGCTGCTGATTTTTGGCGCTCACTTTGCCATCGTGTGGAGCGCTCCCCGCGGATTCTTTCTCGTCCGACTTTTCGAGGTTGTACGTGCCGATTATCGCATACTGCGGATTTAGCGGGAAGAACTCGATACAGCTAGGAGGGAGATCGAGCTTGAAAGACGTGAGAGATTGTATCGAAGTCATGTTGCGCGGATGGTGTACTTTTCTGACAGCCTCTCATTTCGGTTAGTGGGCTAGGTGACTAAGCAGGACCAGAGTGACGCAACCCATCTCGAGCTCTCCTTCCTCAGATTACACGCCGCTGCACTTTATGCGCATTGCGATTACCACGAACGTAGACGATGTCACTCAAAGCTCGTCGAATAAGCCTTGACGTTCGTGATAGCGCCTGCGCCGTCGAATTGATGCCTTGCTAATCCCTGATATCGCGACATCGCTGCCTGGACTAGCCCCAAAGCGAACAACACCTGACCACGCGACGTCCATGACCGAGTTCTATTAAAGAAGTTTCATACACGCGTTACAACGTGTCTTTTCAATTGCATCTGCGTTTTACTCCATCTCGACACCTCTCAGACTTACTCAAACTGCAATTGACCTCCCAGCCATTCGCAATGACCGATACCAGCGCCCCAGTAGAGACCTTTGCGTCTGGACGTTACTCCAAGCGCAAGAGGACTCAGATCACATACCACCTCGACGAACTGGACGTCTCAGACTCAGAGTCAGACTTTGACACGCCACAGGCAAAGGTTCGATGCACTTCTGCGTGCACCGCAGGTACTGAGACTGACCAATCTACCCCAGAAGCGCGCAGTCGCAACAAGTTCCCGCCCGCTCCCCAAGCGCAAGATCTTCCCATTTCTGAACCTCCCCGCCGAGATCAGAAACATAATCTATGAGTACACGCTTACCGACTCCTCTGGCATCAACCTCGTCGGCGTATTCAAGCACAAGCGCCGCAACGTGGAACGCATATCCGCAAAGTTGCAAGCTGAACTATCCCAAGAGTCCGGCTGGTCAGACTCCCAGCGCATGAACAACGGCGTCCGGAAGACTCAAGAAGAACCAGCGCCTCTTGTCACTTCGCTCCTTGCTGTGAACAAGCAGATCCACCAGGAAGGCGTCGATATCTTATATGGCAAGAACGAATTCATCTTCACTGATAGCTTCGCTTTGTACAACTTCATGATCAACCTCGGTCCAAACCGCGCCAAAAGCCTCAGAACACTGCGTATTCTAGGCTGGCTCCACGGCCGCGCTATGAAAGCATACAACCACAGTTGTTTCTCCGCCCTCGTCTGGGCCACCAACATCACCGCCTTCCATATCGATTCCCAGATCGGCTGGTACCGCGCATCCAAGTACGGAGCTGACCAACTCTACCGCGACGCGTTCCCGTGGATGGAAGCCGTGGGTATGGCGAAAGGCAAAGTCGACGCCATCGTCGATATCATCAAGTTTAATGAGGACCACTTCGACGAACATCGCGGACGCTATCGTTGGCACACGGCGACGCAGACATCTAACGAGGAGATGTACGCGGAGTTCAAGACGGCGTTGAGGAAGTCGCTGGGAGCGCAGCAGCAACGAGTCATGGCGCCGACGACTAGTCAGACCAAGAGAGCTAAGATCACGAAGAAAGTGACCGAGGATGAGGAGTGAGTATATACGGAGATGATGGTTGCAAGGCAAACCTGACGAGTTTACAAGACGTACGAGCGATCCCGAAGAGGCGGAAGTGGATGCAGCGCAAGGCTTGATAGGGTCTGTTCGGAGTTGGTGGTCGAATACGTGTATGATTTCACGTGCCTGTGCATGAAGCTGTCAGTCATGATTACTGCGACACGACGAACCCAGCATGAGTGAAGGAAGAGAAATTAGAATACTTTGTGTTTTCTACACACATTCAGAATTATATACTAGAGAACTAGATTACTATGTGTTTCACTATACACATTCACAATCGTACACTACTTCTTACAGCCACAACCCATTAGTACATATGTATGCAAATTCACAGGCATTGGGTATTAAGCCGTCGATCTCCCAACAAATAGACAGACAAGACACGTACAGACGAACCAACCATCATGAAACGTGAGCTTCGTAAAACATGACATGCCGACATTATATCCACCTCCCTCACTTGAGCACCAACCTCTCCAACATAACCCTCAAAGCATCCGCCCCTTCCTTGCCATCCACCCCCAACTCCATCTCCACCCTCCTGACATGCTCCTCCGTCTTCCCCCTCAACTCCTCAATAACACCCTTACTGTATTCAAAGCTGCCCTTACTCTCCATGTATCTAAGCGCATACCGCTTAACCTCTTCATCCGTAGTCTTCTGTTTGAGGATGTTGATCAAGATCTGGTTGCTTGGATCGGCGCGGATGGCGTGGATAACGGGGAAGCTGAATTTGCCTTCTGTGAGGTCTTCGCAGAGGCCTTTGAGGGTTGTATAGCCTGATGTAGGGGAGAGGTTGAGGTGGTCGTCTAGGATTTGGAAGAGTAGGCCTATTGTGGAGACGAGGGGAGTGCAGTCACTAGGTTTTGTTAGTTAAGGAGGAGAAAGGAGAGTAAGTGGGAAGACTTACATATCTGTATGCGACTCGGCTTGCATGAGCTTGATCGCGAGTCTGAATAAACCCCCAGTTTTGTTTCCTACCATCTCTAGGTAGTCTGCTTCACTCGGACATGTCAGGGTGTCCCTCCAGTATAGATCCATGCCCTGTCCGCGGTGCAGGTTCAACAGCTCTTCTGTAAAGATCTCGATGAGTTTGGGGTTGTTCATGGACAGGAGAAGGGAAAGGGCGCGGAAGTAGACGTAGTTGGCCGAGTTGATCGTTTGCGGGGTGCCGAAGATGGAGTGGGCGACTGGGATGCCGCGGCGGAGGATGGAGGAGTCTTCTACATCGTCGACGCTGGGGGTTGTTAGGCAAGCGAGGGGGATGTGGGGTAGGTGTGCTTACAGTAAGCTCGCGGTATGCAGCATGCCCACCACTTTTGTGATAATCTCGAGTCTCTCTGGTGGCACTTTCAACCACAGATTGAA
The DNA here is from genome assembly GCF_020736505.1 of Alternaria rosae. Taxonomy (NCBI): domain Eukaryota; kingdom Fungi; phylum Ascomycota; class Dothideomycetes; order Pleosporales; family Pleosporaceae; genus Alternaria; species Alternaria rosae. The sequence goes on from NW_025763572.1 coordinate 2,544,566, forward strand.
GGCTGCGATGCACTGACTCCGTATGTCCTTGCCGGGGTGTCCATACAGGTAGTCGTAGGGCCCCAGTAATATGCGCTCCTTGCTCTCTGTCCACGCAACCCCATTTCCGTATATGAGCTCCTCGCCAATATCTTTCGCATGTTCAGCGGGTGGTGACAGCGGCGTTGGGTAGTTTGTGCTGGCTTCGAGGTCTGCGCCGGCTTGCGTGTTGTCCATGGGCGAGTCCATGTCGGTGTGCTCGGTGCGGGGCGGCGAGTTCAACTGCGCGGCCATGGTCTGCGGCCGAGGTTGTTGCATAGACACGTTTTCGGCAGGCGCGTTCAAAGGATCCGCCGGATGGCTCGTCTTGCTTTTCTTGCTCTGGCCGAGCCAATCAATCTCGCTCAACGGACGCAGCACACTCGTTCTGGAAGGTTGCTTGGCGATGCTCGCGTTCAAGTTGAGGATGCCCGTGGAGCTTGTGCGGGGCGGGATGGCGTTGGGCGAGGCGAAAGGGTGGTTTGGGGAAGTGGCCGGCATGATGGAGAGGAGCGCGGAGGTGCCGGACGGTGTTTATACAAGGCGCACACCACTACGCGACCCTCCTCTACCTTGGTTGAGGTGCCTGGCGGGCACGCGGCGCCGAGGCTCGTGACAATGCAATGACGGCTGCTGTGAACAGATGGGGTTACCCTCGTAGACGTTACTCTGAGGCTGCAGGATGCGCTGCGAGGACGGGGCGGAAAAGCGGCGCAACAACCTCTTGGAAGCCCAGTGCGGAGTCCTCGGGTCGCGTCTTCTCTCTATGGCGGCCTCTGGCGCAAAGCTAAGGGGGAGGTTGGAGAAGATAGTCGGGGAGTTGGCCGCGTGATGGCAGGCACAAGGCCCTTTTTGCTGCGCATCATTAACATACCGAGCTCTCCATCAAATGCACATGTCGAATGCATGGGAATGCATGTATGACGCCAGGTGTCGCTTAATCCCTGCATCTGTGATACGCTAACCCCTCATAGCTGGCACGCCCCCACCTGAGATTGCGCACAGCTCACAGCCAGCCCCGAGTCGAGCCATCTTGCCCAACACTTTGGATAAATCGACCACAAAAACTGCCACATTATCCTCCTTTAAGCCGGAGATTTAATGCACCCCTCTGGTTCACCTGCATTGGGAACGTCCATCACCTAGCAGAAGCAAATATGACAAGGGCACGTAGTCCAATTGCGGAACTGGTCTCTATATCTTGTAGTCCGCCTTCATTGCAATCCGCCCGCACTCCAGAAACAGCAATAACTCGGCTGCCTCCAGTGCAGCATTAGATATTATACAAATCAAAAGGCTTGTGTTACAGGCAGAAGAGGAAGACGAAGGAGCTCCAAGCCTGCCAGATGGCCTCCCCCAATTCAAACGGGTATGGAAAGGAAAAAAGGGTAAAATAGAGAAGAGGTGAGGGCCGAAAGTATGCAAGGAGAGAGAGAGATACAGCCCCAGTTTAGAACCGTTTTGTATCCAACACAACAAGGAAAAGGTGATGTCTGATGCTGTAGTCGTACGTCGTCACAAAGAAAAGCCGAGAGGGAAAGGAGAGTGTGGAGCCGTTGGGGCGAAGCGTTGGGTAGAAATCGTGGGGACTATTCACAGCGCTTGGTTGTACGCAATCCAGGCATCGTGCGCCTCCCGCAGGACTAGACAGAAGTTAGCAGCTGACACAAACATGGACAGGGTTGAAACCTACTTTGCAGAACCTGAGCTTGCCCAATGTACGTCTCGCATGCGCACTGCAAGGTACGCCCGTCCATGAAATCCAGGACCACGCTGTTGGGAAGTTCTTGGCGATCTTGGTCAGGTGGGTACGGTGTGCGGAAGTCGCTGAGATGGAATCGCTTGACAATTCCCTTCTCGTTGTGTTTCGACGGACTGAGGACAAGGTTGCCCAAGGCGTCAATCTCAACCCATCGTCGTTTCCAAAGCTGCATCAGGTTAGCATAAAGTCGGTGTTAACATTGATAAGACTTACCAGAGTATCTGGGAACTGGATGTTCAGATCACCAACATGCACAGGCGGCGGTGGCTCGCGTAGAGACGCCAGAGAAGTGGAACGCATGTCGTTCTCGGGAAGTGCCAAGCTGCTGTTCGAGTTCTTCCATGGCATAGCAGACATGGAAGAGGACATGCGCTTGAACATTTTGCTGGTGCGCGACTTCTTCTCGTCTTTCTTGTCCTTTTTGTCCTCCCTCTTGTCTTCGCCGTCGTGGCTATGTACCGACTTGGACTCGCTCATGCGGCGACCGAAAGCTCTCCACGTGCTCTCGGACGAAGCCCGCGAAGGTGCATTGCTGGGCTCACGGGAGTGTGAAGACGAAGGTGGAGGAGAAGCAGGCTCCGGTCTTCCGCGGGTAGGGCTCCTGGGCGTGATGGTTGCCTTTTGGTGATCAATGATAAGAGGACTCTGGTGGAGATCGAGTGGTGTACTCTCTGTTGGCATTGCAAGCGTCGGCTTCATTGTGCGCTCATCGCGAACGATGCGGGCCGTCACTTGCACAGACTCCGGCTTCTCAACTCCTCGCTGTACGTTGTATACTGTCGACTTGACTGGGGCCGACTGTTTCTTCTTGTCAGGCGTTGTTGAAGCAGATGAAGCCAAAAACGAGGGACTTTCAAGACGCGTCGTAGATCTCCCAGTGGGCGAGGTCTCAACAGGTGTTGTCGCAAAGAATGAGGATTTACGCTGGGCGACGGAGCTTCTAGTACTCAAAGCAGAGCTCGCAAGACTTACTTGTGAAGCCGATTCCCTGTTGGTCTTGTCTGCAAGTGCTTTGATTCTCTGCGAGATGCCAGAAGAAACGTTGATCTTCTTCGGCGCGGTGCTGGAGTCGGACTTTGGCGCAGGAGGCCAACCGCCTGAGATCTTACGGCCAGTCTGCTCAGGTGACAGGCGGCTGATGCCGTGGTAATTCGACGATGCTGATCTGGGAGGCGTTTGTAGGTCTGTTGCAGAGGATTTCCTAGGGAAGAACGGGGTAATTGGCGACTTGGATACCGACATGGGCTTAGCTTGATGTACTGTAGCGCTTTGCAGCTCCTCCATGAAAGAATCATCCGACAGGTACTCGGTCTCGGAATTGTCCGCGCTGACTTGGAGTGGATCCAAGACCGCACGTCGCTTTCCTTTGGTCTCGTACCAACTTTGATGCTGGGACGACGGCATGAGCATGGACTCCCTGTTGCGCCTCTTGAAATGTCCTTCGTCTTGCTGGAACCCTTCATTCGAAGGCATGTAGATGGTAGATTCGCGGTTGGAGCGGCGTTGTGATGGCATGTCATTCTCCTGTGGCCGTAGGGTGTCCCTCTTGCTGCTGTCATCTGCGTCATCGAACGACGGCGCTCGCTCGGTAATTACTGGGCCTTGCGCAATTTCCTGCTGTGCTTCTACAGGCGGTACGGGAGTGGTGCTCTCAGGAACTACAGTCGGCGTGCTGTCAACTGATTGCTCTTCATCCACAAAATCCGGAGTGTGCTCCTCTTCTTGTTCCTCGGCCTTTTGTGGTTCTTCCATGCCTGCCTCGTCTTCCGAAATAGACGACGGCCGTGTTGAAGGTGCGCCGGTAGAGCCGTGGGTCTGGGCGGATACGGGTGACGAAATCGAGGCAGTAGAGTTTAAGTCGTCTGTCTCGGCAGGCCCATCCGCGAATGCAAGGCCTGAGCGGCTTAAACGCGACGAGGAAGGGAGATCGCCGCCAAGCAGGGTCTCCTTGTCGGCGTCAGTTTCGGCCTCAGGTTGTGCAGCGGAAGGGCCCTCGTCGGGCTCGGTCGCAGTAACGGTCGCATCTGTCGTAGTTTCATCTTCGGCCTCCGTCTCCACCTTTATCTCCGCGGCCTTGACTTCTACCTCCGATGCAGCGTCTTCAGTCGCCTTCTCCCTCCTCAGCTGTTGGGCCTGTTGTTGTTTCTTGCGCATCTCGAGAGCCTTCATGAGTCTCGTCCGCTCCTGTGTCGATCCTCCAGCCCTGAGGTGACTCCTGTATGCGGACACGGGCATCGACTTGGTACTGGCCGGGGCTCTCGTGGAGTATACGGATGAGGCGGGGGATTGTGGCATTTCGGGCATTGGAGGAACCTGGTGTGGAGGAGGGATGGCAATTGCGGGAAGGGTGCTCGAGGCATTGGTCTTGGACTCTTTCTTCTCAGCTGTCTTTCGTGCGGCAGAGCGCAGACCTGCCGGGAGCGATGACTTCGGTCTCGCCAGATCTGACGGAGCACTGCCCGAGGTGGATGGTCTCCTGCCTTCGAGCGATGGCCGCGGTCGCGGTCCCAGCTTAACCTTTGGTTTGGTGTACTGCGCATAGTAGTGCTCGTACAGCTCGTTGTAGTTTGGTCGTGCAGTTTGCGAAGAGTTCCGGGGTTCTGGTCCACCTTCGAAGAGCGAGTCGTAGCTTTTGAGCGTGTCCTGAAGATCGGATAGATCGATGTCGTCTGGCGTCGTCGGCCCTTCGGTTACCGTCTCCATGGTGACATGGGAAATCTGTGGTGACAGTTTGTGCTCGACGACCTTCTCGTCCAGCATCAACGGAACCGTCTCCGCCTGTGAGTTGATCGATCCGCTCCTCGTTAGATTGTCTTCGCTGTCTCTAGATGGCTCCAGAATGGTGGGTATGTTGGACTTGGCAGTTTCTGGTCGTGCATTGCCGTCAGCGTCGGGCTGGTTTCCTTCTTCGGCGGCCTCTTGGATCCAGCTGAGCTTCTGCTGTCGCGACGATCCGCTGGAGGAGGAGCTCGATGGGGCGGCGGTGTGTAGACTGCATGCGGCGGTGAGAGCGGCATCGCTGAGCTCTTCCGGAGTGGATATGGACAGGACGATGTCGTGCGGCGCAAACTTCTCGGTGATGTTGATGAAGTGGACACTGACGCGGGCTGTCGAGCGTTAGTCGTGACAGTGATGCGATTACAGCTCCCACATACCCTGAAGCAGTCGCGAAGTCCCCTCGGGCACATATTTGACCAGGACCTTGCGCCGGCGGTACAGCAGGAGGCCGTACAGCGGCGACTTGTCCTCGTACTGGGCGACGGCAGCGCGCGCCTCTCCAGCACCGCCAGTGCCGCGGGTCAGGACCTCGACGGCATCCCTTGACGTGTATCTGAGCAGGAACCTAGATGCCAAACGTTAACACGTGGTCCGCGTGCAAAGAAGAAATTGGGACGTCGTACCAACCGCCAGCTTCGGCGAGGGCACCCTGGTACGCCTGTGTGACCTCGACATTGTCCAGCCCGTTCAGCGACATGGTGCAAGGTCAGCCGGAAAGCGTCGCTCGGGGGTGCAGACTCTCAAAGCCGTGCGTGTCTGCTTGGAGGAGTCGTCAAGTCGGTGATGTTCAACGAGCCTGAGGGCCAGGAGGTCCGGGCTAGTAGGGGTCATGCAATCAGGGATCCGAGGTGGCAGAGTATCAGAGGCAGAGGCGCATGAGCCGGCGGGCCATTGGGACTGCTGCGCTGGGCGTCGAGGCGAGTGGACGCTTCAGGAACTGTGCCGTGCAATGCGCCTAGCAGTCCTCTCCAAAAGAGCAAGCTGGAGGGAAGACAGTGAAGGCGAGCGTGGAGCTGAAACACAGGGGGCTCCATGGCCTGAGAGCACTAGGCACTTTATCTCCGCCTCCCGCTCCACACGGCTACTCACCGACATCGACCTCCCCAGACTGCCTGCACTGCACTGCACTGCACGCGTGCCCGTTTGTTCTTTGTTTTTATGAGCGACACCATGTTGTACAAGCGCTTGCATGTGATTCAGTATCCACGTGGTGTCGGTCGGTACCTCGCACACACGACGACAGCCCTGGAGACCCGCATTGAAGACCCTCACCAACGCAGGTACAGCCGGCAATCCTGAGGCGTTCCAGGTCACACCCAATGCGATCAGATCGACAGGTTAAGGGCTGACGGCTATGAAAGCCATCCATTGCTTGTGCCGCCGGTATATCGCCGATGACAAGGCGGGGAAGAAGAAGCAAACAGCTGCCAACCCAGCAGTCGATCGCAGTACCCAATGTTCATCTTCTTAGCTCAGATACGCATATCACCAGGCGTGACAGCACCTCGCAGCTATACTAGTCACTCCAAGTCCTGTGACACGATATCCCAGTACATTCCACTTTGTTGAGGGCCTGTGGGAACGCGTCGGACCTTTGAAAAAATGACAATCGACTCCGCCGTGCAGTATAAACAAGCTTCCTCTATTGTTTACTGCAAAACACGGTACGCGTCGCGGACTAGGAAAAGCTAGACGGCAGTCCGTCTGCAAAGCTCAACTACCTAGACACTAACTCTTCGGTGCTGCCCCGCTATCCATCCAGAACAGCTTTGCCCCTTGCAGCGACCCACGTAAAGACACCATGCAGGTCGTTGGCCATGACCACCGGCATGTGCTGCATCGCTGATCGGTCGGTAGCGGCCGTCGCGAAAAAAAAGATTGAGCAGTCGACGATAATCATAACCCTCTATCTCACCAACACCACAAACGTCAACTCGACCCTTTAATTCTCAAATCACAGCTTGCCAAATCTCCGGTCCCAAACTATCCCATCGCGAAAAAAAAGCAATAAACGGCTATCCCGACCACGCTAAAAACGTCAAGTCTCTTGCCTCAACCTCAATCAACCCTAACAATGACATCACTCCCACCCGCCAGCGCCCTCCCCCACGCCCCCGAAACCACCCTCACCCACGTTCTAGACCTGCTCTTCGAGCCCTCGCCTCCCCTACGCACCATCACCTTCCCCGTGCTCCGCTCCGCCACCTTCCCCAGCTACGACATCCTCATCACAGCCGTCAATGCGCAGCTCGCTGCACTGGCTGCCTCGGATGACGAAGCCGATGTGAAGAAGCTGTCTGAGATCCTGTGTTCGCATCCGAGGTTGGGTGAAAAGAAGGTGGATAGTGAGCAGAGTCGGAAAGAGCAGGCGCAGTTGCAGCAAGGTGGGGAGGAGGAGAAGGAGATGTTGGGGAGGTTGAATGAGGAGTATGAGGGGAAGTTCCCGGGGCTGCGATATGTGTGAGTTTAGTTCTGTTTGTTCGAGGGTTTATGTTTGGGGGGCTGTGAACTAACGGGGGTTGTAGTGTTTTCGTCAACGGTCGCCCGAGATCGGAAATCATGGAGAACATGCGTTCGCGTATTGATCGGGGTGATATCAAAGCTGAGCGGCAAGAGGCCATTCAGGCCATGTGTGATATTGCTCTAGACAGAGCTTCTAAGTTGCAGAAGGCATAGGGTGCGATTTCAGCGCAAGAAGAAGTCTACAGAGTTGGCTGCATCATGACACACGTCCTCGGGTGGTTGAGTTGAAGCTGGGCGTAACAAGGTATTTCGGTATGTTGAATAATATCGTAAATTAAACCAGATACTGTTGTACATGCTACATGCTCTTTTGACCACCACTATGAAAATGAGAACGCCAAAGACTATCCCCTTCCCTGACCGTACATGTACATTTCCCCTGCTCAAGCCTGAGACTTTTGCGGCAAAGTATTCCCCCATAGTCGAAAACATTGGACATGAAAATGCTAAACAACGCGCTTTTCCCACCATGTAGTAGTACAACAAACACCAGATATCCCTTTGTTCTTCTTTTTCGTGGTTTCCCCAACTCCTATGCTCCAGATCTTTGGTAGAGTTTGATGGTACAGATATATTTTTTCCAGCTTTTTTCAGATGCGGGAACTTTTCCAGATTGAAAATACGATGCAAAGTAGAGTTTTGGAATCTCGCTTGGTACGAAGCGTGCGAAGTATGCCTTTTCGGTCTTATCCATGACGCCTTGTTGCAGATGCCATAGGCGCTGTCGTGGAAAGGATATGATGCTAATATTATGTTGCGAATCCAGTAGGCGTATCATGTCGTGTGTGGAGTCTGCTCGTTGGGTACGAGTCTCATGATCCAAAACGCATAAACATCAAGTTCCTCTGCCGTCTACGCTCCTCGTCGACGTCGTTTGAACGGGCTGGCTCATCTGCTCGGCCCGGGTGGTTGTCCAGATAGTTCCATGCCGTCGGATTGTGTACCGTCATCGACGTGTCGAGGGCAGTGAAATTAGGCGACTTCGATACCGGTAGGAAGTTTGGCGAGGCAGGAGCGGCCAGTGGCATCGGATTCGGTGAGGCAGGTATGGTCGCCGATGCCGAGGCGAAATTGGGCGATGTCGATACAGGAGGGAAGTTTGGTGACATTGGCGTTACTATTGGCGCGAGACTAGGAGAAGCCATCGTCCGTGCTGTAGGCATAAAGTTTGGCGAGGTAGCGGCCGCGGTGCCCACGGCGAGCATCTCCGGTGACACTGATTTCGTTGGTATAGTAGGGCGGAAGTTTGGCGACATGGCAAACGAGTCTGTTCTCTTGGGTGCAGACAGCGACGTTGCGAATATGGCAGGGAAGTCCGGCGACGTCGATGCGAGTGTGAGTGCTGGGCTATCGAATGTAGACGCGCTTGGCCATAGCGCATTCGCACCATCATCTACCTGGTCATAATCGCCAACAACTGGTTCTTCGTGGCCCAGCACGTCGAAGTCGGAGAACATGCTCGTGGCATGTGTAGTGTTGGTGTATGATGTGGTGGATGAGCTAGAAGTGACGGCAGAAGGCGAGAAAGGCACCTCATCGTCGTCCTCATAGGGATTTAGAATCGGCTCGTCATCCTCGTCGAAATGAGCGTACGAGTCGAACGCATCACCGCTATCTTCAACGTCGAGAGCGTCATAGTTTGAGAGCCCAAGTGGGGATGGCGGTAGGGGTAGGTAGTCTCGACGTGGTGCCGGGTCTCTTGCAGCATGAGACCATGCTTCGTTTGGCGAGCGGAACGTGGCAACCTCGTCGGAAGGACTTCTTAATGTTGGAGACGGCGAGGTGGGTGAGGGGCTTCTCGAAGACACTGGAGAACTGGAAGGCGATCCAGATACTACAAAATGGCCCCCAGTTCTCACGGCAGCACTGGGTGGTACTGAAGGATCCCGCGAGTGTACCGGTCTCGTATAAGTGTCGACACTGCCATGGTTGAACTCTAGCCTCGCTAACTCAAGTTGTGCTTGTTCTTTCTCCTGCTCAACTGGCACACGACCGCGGCCGTACTGCGCCTCCTTGGTCACGATGCATCGTCTGCGTATTCTATTGAGGATGGCAGCCTTTCTGAGCAAGTTTCGTCCAAGTGCCTTTTGCTTGGCCCATACTGCAATCTTAGAGCTACCGCGATCCACAATATTGGTTGCTGGGTGGGAAAATTGTGGCGATAATCGTGAAGTGATGAGGAATAACCGAAGTCGTCGCTTCTTCTTCTGCACACAAGAATGTTCGCCATCGATATCAGCCACCGCTCGGCTGCGCTTCCTGGATCCGCACGGCGATGGACGAGGCAGAAAGGTAAGCCCCATAGTGGGCCGAGGAAGTATGCTGAATTCCAAAGTAGACGATTGCCCGATAGGAAGTAGATTTTCGAATCGTCGAGTTGATGATGTTGCGTGCTCAGTGGGGGCTTGCATCATCCTCCGTTGCCCAACTTCATGCACTGTCTTCGGGAGATGGAGCTGGTGACGCGAATCGGCATTCTCGCACAGCAATCCTGATCTAGCAGTGGCGAGGTGTGATGATGCTAGTTCAGACTGTCGAAATGTCGGTATGCCGTGCGGATACGGCGCGAGGTTGACAGGTGGATGTGGAGCCAAAGACGCCGTGCTAACGAAGGGCGAATCTTAGCTTGGGAGGTAAGCGTCCAATATCGAAGTCCGGGCCTGTCACGAGACGACCTTTGGAGCCCGAGACGAGATGCGAAGTGAGCATCCGCGTGACGCAACTACTGGTTGGATGAGTTAATATCGAAAGCCAAAGGGTCGCCAGCGAGGGAGCATGTCGGTGCCAGAGAGTAAGCAGTCGGCGACGATGAAAGTGGCATTCTGTCTCGTGCAGAAGAGGGGCTAATAATATCGCTGGAGAGGTGCAGGAGCGGATGACCCAGCGCTATGGGCAAGATGCGGAGAACCCCAGTAGCCATCTGCCACACTACCACTAGTGACATGCACACATCTTCTTCTTACTGGACAACGTGAGAAGGTCTTTGCAAGCCACGGCATCCAGACACGCACTCGGTGGATTGACCACTGAAGACTCGACCGCAACATCGGTCAAGGCCAGCTTTGTGAGGCTGCAACACGTCGTAGCGGAGGCGAAAACGGGACTTTTTCTCGTGTTTGAGGCAAGAGGCGTGCGCGAACAGAAGAGGAGGAGATGGGCGCTGGCCGGTCGGAGAAGGTCTCCATGCCCAAACTTGATTCAAATGAGGCTTCAAGCTTCAGGGGTTCCCGTCTGTCAAACCCTGTCGCTCTTCCCCAAGATGCCGCCGATCAGCCCAGACCCCGAATCCTTCAGCTGCAGCCAACGAAAGCACCATCACGCTTTTCGCCATTCGCCATCGAGCATGAAGAGTTTGCGGACATGTCATCACTCTCCCAGCGCTGGGTTTGTCCATGTCAGATGCAGACAGATGACAGCAACACGCGCGTACACCATGCCATCAGACGAAAGCTCGACGCAGCGAATGGCAGATTCGATGTCCGAGGCACAGTCTGACAGGGTCCGGGGCACCGGCGATCCGAGAACCCTGGGGTTGTGCGACCTACTCGGCTCCCCTCGAGCGACAAGCTGCACGACATGGCATTTTCGATCGCCCAATAGCGGGGCACGTCGCTTCGATGTCTTTACCAAAGTGTCTGGATTACTGGGCAGCAACGTCAACCATCTCGTCGTAGAGCCAGACCGCTCAATGGAGAGACCTGTGCAGAGCATGGGCGATGCCTTGCGTGCACTCCTTCCTTCACATGCGATCGACGACGCTCCTACGTCCATCTCACCTGTCTTGATGTCAGCAACTCTGTCCGCGGAGAACACCTTTCGCCTCTGCGGACCACGGCGCATCACGAAGGATGGCCACCTCAATGTCGTGCTCCACATTTTGCTTTCGTCTGCTCGTGTAACAGCCTTACGTTTCCCCTTCTCCAGTCCTGCGCTCCAGCTTACACCGCATCTGCAGCACATTCTGCACTCCGCACTGCTGCACAACACACACGCACACTCATCTCATTCGTCAACCCTGTCCTAAATCTGCAAATCGTCACGAGCCCTAATCTCGTTCGTCTTGTTCAACGTGTTAGAAACACTAATGCTCAAGCTCGCACCTCGGCGACCTCCATATTCGCCTTCTCTTTTTGTGCTGCTGTCTGTTGTAAGAAGAGGGTGGCCTTGAGTGCAGGCCTAAGGCTCCTTCCTCCTACAGCTACAACAAAAAACCCAACGCATGACAGCCCAGCCCAACCCGCATCCGTACCACCATGCATGAAGATGAGGCTCAGCGTGCGTCGTTTGAAGGAAAACTCATTCGATTTACCGAGCGAGACGAACAAGCAATATGGCCGCCACCTACACAGCATCGCGATGGGTACACTACCCACCTAGTCTAAGTGAAACTACCAATGAGAAGCTCCTCGGCAACACACTCCTTTGAGCTGTGATTTGCAGGACAAAGCTTGCTATGAGCTTGTGAGTAGATCAGGATGCGCACGTATACAGTAGCGGGCGACTGTGCTGTGCCGGTAGGTGGAGTGAGCCGATGGGGGAGGACAGTCCCGTCCCGCTCTTGGCAATTGTCGACTGAACGGTGAGCGACGAAGAGTAGAGCCCGAAAGGGTAATTAGAGCGAAGATGAGAGAAGGGTATTTGAGATGATGGTTACGGAGAAAAGCTCCAGTAGAGAGCACGGCTATCATGTACACCGACATGTGTTCTAAAACATACGCTCGACTAACTTGCGGGTGATTGGGTATTTGGAGGTGTTAAGATCGGAGGTAGATATGTACTTTGCTAGTTGAATCGATGGTGGTAAGATGTAGATTACTCAACTACTTCCGCTACGTAGTCTAATCTCAAACCAAGTTCACTCTGTTGGTGTTCACGTGGTCCCTTCCACGAGTACCTTGTCTCTTCCCTATACTTTGGTCAACCCGAAGAGTAGACATCCTTCAGTGCGAAGATCGATCACGCTGCTTTCTTGAGGTGACAAGCGTACCGGTCGACGTGTAGCCGCATGGGCAGCTCTCGATACTGCTTCGTTATCTCGCAACGTGTCTGCCTCGCGTTTCCTTCTCCGGTGATGCTAAATCTGCCTCCGGTGCAACTGCTTGATACGAATGTCTCAGATCATGAGATCAGGATCCGGCTGCCAAAGATACAGATCCTTATCTGCGCTCGCCAGCAAATTGGTCCTCGGGTTATATCCCACAACAGCGCTCTTTCCCTGTCCCGGTAATTTCTCCATGGGCTCGAGCATATTGTTCGGCGCCGGTGGTTTCGAGATATCCCACACCAAGAGACCGTCCTCGCCGCTACCTCCAATGAGGAACTTGCCGTCTGGCGTGAGACACACGTCGCCCTGTCCGTTTGCCGGGCCACTGCCATCGGATTTGGCACCGGTTTTGTTGGTAACCGATGCGCTGGGAGGAAGCCGTCCCGAGGAGCCAGCCTTGCGGTAGCAGAAATGCGTCAGGTCGCCTGAGAAAGCGTCTAGCACGAAATGTCCGCTGCCATTCGTCGCGACGATGAGACTCTTGCCGTCGTTTGTAAACTCAATCTTGGTCCATTCGACCTTTTGTCCTCCCATGAAGCGCTGCTCCGCCTCGAGCAAGTCGAATGTAGCGAACGGCGGCTTATCGTAGTTGCGCATATCGTAGAGGAGCACGTTCTGTGTAGGCGGTGACGCGATAGCGATGACGGTCGCGGAGGGGTCGTAGGTTGCGAGGTAAGCGCCATGGAGGTTGAGCATGCCGACGTAGTTGGGGGATTGCAGGTTCCATAACCGCACCGTGTTGTCTTTCGAGCAGCTTATGAAGTCGTCTTTGGACGGACACAGGGCGATTGAAGTCACTGTGTCGGTGTGCCCCTTGAAGTAGCGGATATACGAGTTGTCGTGGGTGGAGAGAAAGCGGATGGTGTCGTCGATCTTTGTACTTGCGCAGATGATACTCTGTGCATGGTGACTGAAGCGCGCAAGATGGACGCCATACTTTTGACTCTTGAGCTCCTTGGCGTGCTTGCCTTCTTTGCAGTTGTAGATTTGGAGGGTATCGTCGTCGCGCGCGACAATGGCTAGTTCGCCCGAGTCGTCGAAGTCGAGAGATGTTACTGAAGTGCCCTGGCCGCCCGATTTGAAGCGCTGACAAGATGTTAGTACTGGACATACACAAAGGTATAGTATATTAGTCTCACCCTCTGCGGCCGAAAGCTCGTTATGACGTCGGCAACTTTCTGTGTCGGCGGACCTGCAGGCGGCGGTGGAGGCCCGCCGCCGGGTGTCGCTGAGCCAGCCATGGCAGTGTTGAGCTCCTAATCCTCTGCTGCGACAACTGCGTTCATCTCCACCTCTTCAATCGGCGAATCGGCGGGCGCGTAAACTCAAGCACGCGACGCGACGTGGATAATTAGAGCCGGCGGAATGCGCTGAAGAGTTGCAGCACATGGAAAGAAGTGGGTCCGAGCGGTCTTACGTAGCTGTCCATGCCGAGCCGAAACCGGAACGATTATTCATATTCACCTTGACAATTCCTCAGCATTGCCATTGTTACGGCAAGACATGTATAGCTTCGCATTCGTTTAAACTTACCCCCATCCCTAATTCCTACAAACTTTCTCCAGTCGTGTTCATGATCGCGCGGTAACCCACGTCACTACAACCACCGAATACATAGTCTCCTCCCATATTTCCGAATTGCTCGCGCAGACGAGTCGCATAGAGTGCGAGAATGTCTACAACCCTCGGGTAGGTACTCAACATAAAACTTAGATACTGTATCAATTGTATTAACGACTATCCCCACCAGCTCCTTCATAGCTGGCGGCATAGCAGCATGCGGTGCAGTCACAGTAACCCACGGCTTCGAGACCGTCAAAATCCGGTGCGCGTCTTCGCTCGCAACACCTGCGCGACCAGCTCGTTGACGATCGCCCAGACTACAACTACAAGGCGAGCTTAAAGCGAGAAGCGACGCGCCGCGGTTATACAAAGGCGTCTTCCACGGTGTCAGCGTCATCTTGAAGAATGAAGGACCCAGAGGTTTACTACGCGGCCTAGGATGCGCAGTATGTCTAGCACATGTGTTCATGAACAATGGGACGAGCAGAAACTGATGCGCCCAGTACGTCTACCAAATGACCCTCAACGGCTGCCGACTAGGCTTCTACGAACCCCTCCGCAAAACCCTCACAAACGTCGTCTACAGCGACCCAGCTGTCCAATCCTTCGGCATCAACCTCTTCGCAGGCGCTTCATCCGGTGTCCTAGGCGCAGCAGCCGGCTCCCCCTTCTTCCTCGTAAAGACGCGGTTACAATCCTACTCACCCTTCCTACCCGTCGGCACACAACACAACTACCGAAACGCCGTCGATGGCATGCGACAAATATACAGCGGCGAAGGAATCAAGGGCCTGTACAGAGGTGTAGGACCAGCCATGGTACGCACAGGTTTCGGCAGCTCCGTACAACTACCCACGTATTTCTTCGCAAAGAGACGGTTAGTGAAGCATCTGGGCATGGAAGAGGGCATGCCGCTGCACATTGCGAGTAGTACGGCCAGTGGCTTTGTCGTTTGCTGTGTCATGCACCCCCCGGATACCATCATGTCGCGCATGTACAACCAGACGGGCAACTTGTACACATCGGCTTTTGACTGCTTGAGTCGGACGGTCAAGACGGAGGGCATCTTTGCGCTGTACAAGGGTTACTTTGCCCATCTGGCGCGTATTCTGCCCCATACGGTATGTCAATCACAGGTATTTGGGAGGACTATGGCTAACGTCACTACAGATCTTGACCCTTACACTCGCCGAACAAACGATCAAGCTCATGCGCCTGGTAGAAAACCGGATAGGGGTTTCAGGGAGCAAAGAGAAGATATGAGCAGACGTTTCGTGAAGAGTGTGGACTAGACTTGCGTATAACACCTACCTTTTCGTGGTGCTTGTTCAAGCATCCAGTCCTTCATGAGAGGGTGCAGATGCCTGCGAAGAATAGGAACACACCGAGAACGGAGCGAAGCCTTTCGTACACAAGACACAGGACCGAGAGAGAGTTGAATAGATACCAACATTAGCTGGCAAATGGCCACTCAAATGTAAGAATCTGAGAACATCTTGTATGACTTGAGCTTCCCCGACTTGAGTCTCTAACTTGTGTCTGCGAGATGTGTCCCGGAAGTGACAACGAATGGTACTATACATCGTTTGCAACGTCGAGAGCAGTAATCTTTTTAGTCATCATCCTCCCACCCCTCAGGCAACCATCCAATAGGTCTCGGTTTCCACATTCCCAACACCTTGGTCGGCCCCTTGATCTTCTCCTCTTTCCCCTCATTCTTTCTAACCGGCAAAGCCCGCTCAATCCCCTCAACCTCAACCTCACCATCAAAATCAACATCCATCTTCCCCCCCTCCCCTCCCTCAGCCCTCGCGGCCTCCAGCACCGCGCGCCACAAACCCTGATCCACCACCTCGCTCCCCTTATCCAGCACTTTCTCCGCCACTTTCAAATTCCAAAACGACGGTTCAGAGAAACAAATCCCGAGCACCTCTTCCACAATTTTTCTGTCCGCCGCGCCTCCTCCTCTTACACGTGCCCACTCCTCTGATGTGAGAACATGGATAATCCAATCCTGCAGCCCCTCCCTCACAGGATCCATCTCGGGATTCATCATTGCGCGTGCGGCGGGAGATGACACGTTCATAGCACGCATGAGATGCTCGACTAGAGTCTTGATGTGCAGAACACCGCCGCCGAGGCAGAAAGCGCGGAGTAGTGGTGTCCAGATGATGAAGGCGCCGGACATGGTACTCCCCAGTTTCTTATCCGTGGGCAGAATCATTTTCTCTTCAACCAGCAAGTGCAATAGTACGCGTTGTGTCTGAGTTGAAGGCGTGGTAGTAGCAGTGGGTGCGTAACGCAGGGTATACGTTGACAACGCTGTTTCAGCAGCCTTACTGTCGTCTTTCTTTCTGTTTTTGATCTCGGACTTGCGTTCTTTGACGTAGGTTTTTAGTATACTTTGGAGTTTTTCTCGCACGGCTTCTCGGCTTTGTACACCTAGCTCCTCCTCTTCTTCTGTTGTGGGAACCACGCTACCACCTGTCTTGAACGCATGGTCGAGCTGGAGCCAGTACCATTCCCAGAGCCAGGAGAGGGACTCGGTGGCTGCGCGCTTTAGCTCGGCGAGGGAAGGGAGGTGTCGGTGGACGATCCGGTGACGGGTTTCTAGGAGGGTGAGAGGCAGTTGGAGGGATTTGCCGGGGGGAAACCATGAGGGGCGGTCGCGGGTTAGGTCGATTTGCGTGTCTGCTAGACCGGTTATGAATCTGGGGGTGGTGTTAGATCGGTGGTTTGTATGGGGTTGGGTTGATGTTGTGATTAGGGCGATATAAAATCATGATTGATGGACCGATATCGAAGACGACTTGGTGGAAATGCATAGGGAGTACTGATAATGGTAGGAAGGAATGGTAGTGCAAAGATATAGCGAACGCGTTCCTCTGCAGAGACTGTAGGAAAGCTGGCGTGGGATCTTCTTGAATCTCAACTTCGAACAAACCTACCTTGATATCGCAGTCGCATACAACAACCGTAGTGCATTATGTGGCAACTCGCTTCTTGCATCTTGAAGCACTACATCGACGATATCTGCCGTCGAGTCCAGCAGCAATGGCAAGCCGTCAGGTTTCCGTAGTCGCCAAGCAAACACCTACCTGTCATCAGCACGCTGTGGCTGTCGACCTCAGGAAGACTACCTTGTAGGCGGTATATTGATTCCATTTAGCTTACCTTGTTCACCGCCTTCTCTCTCCTACTAGTCTCAGGACTATACAGGTCCTGGCGCAGCTGAAGCAGCTCGCGACTATCACGCCACGCCGTAACAACAAACCGGGTATGCGATTCCATATTCTTAGTCGCACTCGCGCAGATGGACGCGTTTCTGCAGTGCGAAAGTTTCAAACCCTGCTATTGGCTAGCTCAGCGCCTGGGCATGCAACGTCGCAGGTGAAGGCACGTGAACTCGCGTTGGAAATTTTCCTCAGTTGTTCCAGATTGCTCGCCCTATCGATAAGCGCTAAAAGTCTCGTCCACGGCCATCAGCTTCGAGCCAATGACGCAAAGCCACCCGGCAAAACCTTGGACTTGTTTTTTTCCCTTCCCCCATCTCCATCGCAAACCCAATCTCACAAGCCACGCACCCCAACTTCTGGAACCTCTGTCGTGTGAAATCTTAACTTCGCGCTACTTGCTTAGTCTCCGGTGACGACCATGACAGGAGGGAACAGGCAGCGTGGCACATCCTGCTGCTCGGTTAGCTGGTAAACTTCGGCACTAGACGCCCGGAAGTGCTCAGATGTTCGGTCAGGGCAACTGAAGCGGGCCTGGCCGAAGTTGGGCGGAGCTGAGCAAAAAAAGAGTGCAAAGACCAGGACGATGGTGCAGCACCCATAGCCTTCTGCCGCGCAGGGCTGGCGTGGCTCGCTCCGTCTGACGGCGTAACGATCGGTCGGACCGTAGAGGTGTCAGCGTCACTCCGACATGGCGTGTGCGTGTTTGCGCCCATCAATCATGCCACTTTGTGAGGCTGATGCTACTCTGTTATTTTATCGGTCTTCGGTCCTTTGCCGGGCGTCGTGACACAATTGCGCGCTGGCCCTGTTGCGTCAGACTAGGACGTGAAGGATGGGCCCGGAGGACGGCGGCATGTCGCCGACATATGATGTTGGTGTGTCTTGTGCTGGTCGCCTTGGAATGGATTGTGTTTGGTGCACTAAGGGCTGGTACATGGCGGCTTGCGCCGAGACGAGAGTGCGTTGGGACCACGGTTGAGCGAAAAGGCTAGAAGCGTTGAAGAAGCTTGTGGGTTGTGGAGGACGAGGATGCATCGTGTTACGGCATCTTGTGAGTTCTGGGGCAGGCCAGGTGCGCGATGGGATGCACCTTCCTTTCTCGTCGACGGCTCACTGCTGAGTTCCTTGGGCACTATGTGTTCACAAGCATCATAGAGTAGACTCGTCAGCACTGCAAATTGGGCCAAAGTATGGTATAGTATGATTGATTTGGTTGATGATGCTATCTAATACATCATGTTCATCTGACCTCATAGTGAGCGATGCAAAGCCTCACTCTATTTGCCGCTAAAGGCAGGGTATCTCTAAGTCTCTTTTCCAGTCCCAAGCGGAACTATGCAAAACGCCGCGCTGTGCTGAAAGGACTCGCCTCGAAAAAAAATGCTCGCCTCGAAGATATGGCAGTGGACCTCTGTCGTGGTCGCACGTTTGAAACAGACATCTAGATTACAACCAGCCATATCCCAGTCCGGCGTCCCGCACCGGCATCGTGGGCTGCTTCATTTGGTGAAACCACCACTCCTTTGAGACCGACTCGTCTTCGTCGAAGAAGAAGCTCTGTCCATCCATGTTGTTCGGTGTTTGTGCCTTGACATGCACTGGCAAGTGCTGGGCTTGTTGGTGCACTGCCGGCAAAGGCGGAGATGGCTCCTCGACGCTGGCCTCAGAGCTGGCATCATCGTCTTCTTCGTCCTCTTCATCATCAGCCTCAGGTGGCTGCCAAGTCTCCTCGAGCTTGAGACCCTTTCCAGTTCCTTCGTTGTTAAGTGCACCCCAGCTCAATGAAGGCTCTGGTGCATCGTAAAGACCCAGTGCAACTAGCTTTTCGCCATCGTCGTCTTCCATATCTTGGTCTTGCTGAGCAGGATGTTGGATAGGCAGGAAGTCGGTGGATGCTTGAGCTTGGTTCTTTTGAGCCCATTGCTGCAGGTACCATGGTAGAGGCTCGGCCGAGGGAGTGTTGAGCGAAGAGTGGACATAGCCGGGTGTGGGCTGAACGCTTTGCCAGCCACACTCGGATTGAGTGTTGGTGTATGTCGGAGTGCTGGTCATGGGCTCGAACATGGAGTTGCGTGTGGACAGAGAGTAGAAGTCAGAGCCATGCTGAGAGTCGCGGGAAGAGGGAGAGTAGTGTTGTGACCAGTCTTGTTGAGGCATGGGTTCGAAGTAGTTCGTTTGTTGTGAAGCCTGGAATTGTGCAGACGACGGGTGCCAGCTCACAGGTCTGCTTGGTTGGGGACGCTCTTCAGTTTCCTCGGCTGGTACACCGAACATCATTCTGTAGTGGTCGTCCAACGAGGCGTAGAGCTTGGTCTCGGTCGTAGTCTTTCTCCTCTCCATGCTCTTTGGGCTGTTGTGGTGGCTCTTGGTCTTTTCAACGCGAGATGATCGGCATGCTGATTGGCTGCCTGAGCTGCGTGATGTACGCCGGTGAAGCTGTGAGGTTTGCATGTGGCCGGACATGATGATGAAGTTGTGTGGGAAGGCAGTGATGGTATACAGTAGAGAGGCGGAATGTCTCAGTGGTTTGTATATGGCAGGCGGTTGTGTCGGTGACAATCAGTCTTGTCTGACCTGGAAGCGTGCCGGGCTGGGGGGGGGGCATCTGCATAGGTATATGGGATGCCAAGAGATATAGACAGATCAGGAAGGGTGGATGGGGAAATTGAGGTAGAGCAAGCTCGCGGCAGGAGTCATGGTGCAAGGAATGCCCGGGCCAGGCTAGCGAAACTCAAGAACAGCTAATAGTGGAATAGATGCAGACAAGGAACGGGAGTGTATTGACTATACGGAGCCACCAAGGGATGGCTCGGTGAGGTGCGCTGTGACGACTAGGGCCAGTGGCACGGCTGGAACGATCAACGAAAGGCATAGTGCGTCAAGCGAAAAGGAAGACTAGGAATGACCAAATCACAAGACAGGGAAGGTAGACGAGGGCGGCGTACCATGTATCATGGCGCAACGCGCAACGGAGCATCCGTGCAGCTAGACGACGGCCGGCTCATGGAGAAGGCAGGCCAGGGAACCACAGCGCCCGCAACGATGATGGCAGAAAGCGGTAGTGCGACTAGGCCCTGTCGAGCGGTGCAGTGCGACTCAGCTGGGCTCCACGCCGGGGAGAGTGTCGTGTGCATGGGGCGGTGGCCCTCCAGGCGGTCAGCTAGGCCTAGGGTTGTTGTACGCACTGGAGGAGCGTCATGTTTTAGCCGCGCCTGCGCATGGCATGATTAGTGGGAGGCGGCCGGCGATACTCCATGGGCGACATGGGGCGTCGTGTGTGGGAGGCCTGCAGGTTCAAGTGCATTATCCAGCAACGATCCGTGTCGGCGCCAGCAGCATCGCGAGATCAGGGGCGGATGGGGGGGGGTTCAAACTTTGGTTGGCGCAGTAGTTTCGGAAAGGGTTGGAAGAAGCGGAGCGAGGTTGGGTCCTGCTGCCACTACGCCTACTCCTTCACAGCAGCCCTCGCGCTAGTGAGGGGAGCCTATCAGCGCCGCCCGCAGCAGTGAATCGGTCCACCATACCCGCACCCAGCACCTCCTGCGTGGTCGCGCGTGCAGCCGGCAAACCACACTGCTGGCCCACGGTCTCCAAGCGCGATCTGGGGTGGGCGCGCCTCCGACGACCTCATTGGCCTGCCCCTAGCCGAGCGTCTTCCAGAAATCGGCTTGCAGCTAACCCACCCCTGCCGCCTGTAACGGGGACGGGCGAGTCGATGACATGGGACTTTGCAGAGGGATGCAGCATCAGACATGCATCGCTGGCCGAGGTCACACAGCCAACGGCGAGCCACTCGCGGAGATTGGAGCAACCAGCGCAGAGCACCGGCATGTCATCAGCCTTGCATGCCTCCTACCGCTACTGTCCTGTGCAGTCTTTCACACCGGACGCAAGAAGCCGCCTGTCCATCGGTCGACCCCCCGGCCTGGGTACATGTGCCGCCACGACGGGTTACGCCTAAAGGGCCCCCGTACATGAGGTTGTCGAGTCTTGCACCCTTGCTCTCTTAGGCACCGCCGAGGAAAAGCACTTTAACCTTCTGCCAGCGCCGTGCTCCACCTGGGCACGCCTTGAAACCATGCGCACCGTGGCTAACGTCGACTGTCGGGCGTGAACAACCGAGCGACCGGTCTGTTGATCCAAACACTGACGCCGTGGCCCAAGTCGAGACGGAACCGCTCCATCACACCCGGCACTCAACACCGGGCACAGTGTGGCCGTCTGGCGATACGCGCGTTCACGTAGCTGGCATGTCATTCCGCTCGCGCGATCGTCTAGCACTGCAAATAGCGCCTCTATAGACTAGGTCGAAGCCTATTATAGCACGCCGGTATTTCCTTCAACGTCGCTGTGGGTGGAGTGGATCCGATCATCACGATGAGTGCTGGCTGCACCTAATACGAAGCACAAAGCCTGGCTGCGCCCCCGTGACAAAGAAGCGACATGCTTCGTGAGCATCCATCTATCGAAGCATGCCGCTACCATCTACCGTTATTTGCAGCACCGCTGTCTCAACCAACATGACAAGCGGCCGACCGATCCCTCCATCTCATGACAAGGTCTTCACGTCTCCCCTGTTGACCCCACGGTGACCAGGCCCAAAGCGGCAGTGCCGTTCGACAACCAGAAATGAGAAAATCCCCGCGTGGCTGATGAGATGCAGCCGAAGCGCCGAGAGACCAACCCTGGCTTCGTCCCGCCTGAATGATCTACAGCGGTCCAACGCGGGCGCAAGGATGTTTTTGGTGGTTCAAACGAACAGGACCATGTCAGGGGGGCTTGCATCTTGTCGCCAAAAAGAGCATATGAAAGCTGCACTTGGGTCTTTGCATGGGGGTCTTTGTTCACGGATGCACATTCAAAAGCATCGTCAACGTTTGCTTGGCTGCAGCCAAACCCATCTACACATGGCGTCCGCTTTGTCCAGCTGAAACCCAATGATGGAGCCGACATTCCATGGCACCATGTGTGCAGGCGCCTGCCCGCAGGATCCTGATTGTACCGACAAAGAAGCAACTTCCATCACAGGTCGGTCATCAACAAAGTGCACCGAGTGTGGGCGTCAGTGAACGATATTGCAACTAGCGCGAGCCACAGGGAACGAATCAATGCCCCGTGTTCCGTAATCCAGCACATCCCACGTATCACACCCAGCCAGTCTGACTCTGCAGCACGCGGCCTCGGTCATTTTGATCCACGAAAATTGCGGCGCAGCTGTACACTTGTGCATCACGAGACGAATATGTGAACAGGAAAAGTAAGCACCGAACTGTCACCGGAACTCGCTCTGCACAGCGTCGCTTGATCTTGTACACTTAATCTACGAACCGTCGAATCGAGGTGTTGAGTGCTGACCCGCGTCTTCCCATCGTTTCGCTTTCAGATGATCCGCTTGAGACAATAGGCCGCGCAACATTGGGCACAGCGCCATTCACAGACATTGCACTATCTGGAATCCCGTGCCTCCTAGCCGTGCTGTGCGCCGTAAGCTCCATCAATCGAGATTGTGATAATTGTGGTTTCATGAAGGCTTTCTCCGGCATTATTATGGCGGATTCGCTTGGATGGACGCGGCACGGGTGCTGCACTCATCACAGTGCCAGTGTGTCGAAGCCAGGCGCTGACAGCCCCAGTCCGGCAATCTGCAACACGGGAAGAGAAAACCCTTTAATGACGTATCAGCGGGTGGCCCACGAGTCGAGTGGGTCTCAAACGTGGCGTCGCATCATCTCAAAGAATGCTGGAAGGGCAGAGAATCACGGTATGAGCGGCATCGCTACGCTAGCTCAAACCAACCACAAACTCCCTCATGGCCCGCCCTGCCATATCAACCATGGTCATGTCGACACGACGTTACCTTCAGCATGATAGTCCATCATCCTGGCGTTCCCTTGAGTTTTGTCAACACCATTCACTAGACGAGGCCAGGCTACAGGTCGTTTGCCGGTCACGCAAGCACCCTAATGAAGTGGCAAGGTGAAGCACGATGTGAACCAGTTGCATGAAAAAGAAGTCGGTCGGCTTGGTAGCTACATCTTTTGTGGACGACGACGATCCTTTAGCATGGTATCGGCCTGTCTGCGTGTGATGTGTTCTAGATCATGGTCGGCCCATGCGAACGCGAAATTCTCTTTGCGGGCGCGGCGGCACTTTATCCTTGCCCACCAGCGAGCATTAGCCTCACCAGGCGGCTCGCGAGCCCACTTGCTCAACGTCGATAGTCCCTTGTCCAATCGCCGTCCTCCGTGGAAGCCTCCTGTCTGCTTGGATCAGCAGCCACACACTAGCTCGTCGGTGAGCCTCCTTACTGCTGCAAGTTGTGCTCCACGCAATCTTGGATATTTGCCGGAAACAAGTCCTACTGCACACCTTAGGCAAGCACCAGCGGTACAGCAGCTCGAACATGCGCGTGTGACGCACGAAGAGGGAATCGGACACCGACACCCCACTCAACATCACTAGGGCTACAACCATGGGGCAAGATGGCATTTCCACATACACGATATGCGCTCGTAACCGGGGTACGAGTCTGACCAGTCAGACCGCCATTGTGCCAGCTCACAGCCGTTGACTCGCTTGTGTGTACAAGTTGCTGGTACATTAACAGGAACAAGCCATGACTCTGCATCACTTTTACCTAGCCAAGACTGCCGCACGAGCATGCCGGACCGTGGGTATCGTGTACACGTCTGTACCTTCGCTTCACCCGGGCGCGCAACTGATGAAACTTCTGTCGGGCGATCCCATGCTAAATGTCTTACGACGCAGCAGCTGAAGCCAGCCTGCATCTCCGCAAAATATTCTCCACTTTACCAGGGCCCGGCGGTGACTCGGTTTCACGCAGTACGAGCGTTTGTTTTCCTTCTGCCGCTCCACCGCGACCCTTTTGCCTGTCGCACCTCTTTAGGTTCGGTATCTAGCTGCCACCGACCGCCTCAAAGCCAATACAACAATGCATCATGAGGAGCAGTAGATCCGGCCGTCATCATGAATCAGGGTGTATTGAGGCGCTTGCTGCTGCAACTTGTGTCGACATGACAGCTAATATAGAGCAAAGTTTCTCGATCAGCACGTCTGCCACATAGAATATCCGAGGTCGGGCCACCTCTAGCATCATGCTTACCGCTTACAGTTACACCACCGATCTCAGTCTTGTAATACTACGCACCAATCCGGCAATTGCACTCCGCTTTAATATTCCAGCAGCACACCCCTAGTCGGAACCCTATATAGCAGTTGCTATTCGTTTGTAAGACACAACTTGGTGCCCGCCAGTCATGCACTCGGCCGCTGTTACATCAGGCGATGTGTCAAATGCAATCCAAGGCTCGGTACTACTGCGTGCATCACTGCTGACAAGGGCCGTCCTTTGTGTGGGCGTGACAGTCCTTGAGTTGCCAACTGAGACTTGCTCACGGAACCTCCTATGCAAGTAGTTCCCCGTCAGGTGTATGACGATGCAAACGGGCCCACGGATGCCATGCATGCGCCACGGACTTTTCCACCTCACCAGATCGGCAAATCGCCTATCTTCTTATTCCAGACGTGCTCTAGGCTAAATTGTGCTTACGCGGCGATCCCAAAAGTCCACTTCCACCACTGAGCGACAGCCCGAAGTACCTTCTTTATTCGCCTATGATTATGCGCAGAAGCAGTCACACCTGCATGGTCCTGATTTGTAGGTCTCAGCAAATTGAACGCCCTATTTTTGGGCGCCCAGGACATAGATCGGTTTCTGCGTAAAGTACACGCACGTCGCTTATTGCCCGACTTGCCGCCTTCGCATCTGCCTCCCAGCCTGTCTGATGACCACGGCAGCCCCGGCTTGCCTCTTTGTCGAACACACCGATGTTTTCACGGCGATGCGGCTAGTACGCGCTCCATCAGCGCCCGCATTCGCAACACCACCTATCTTGGCTACTAGCATTAACAGTAATCCGGTGCCTAGGATGACCTGGAGTTGCCCCAAACAGACCGCTCAAGGACTACCCGCACGACACAACACGGTGGCTTAACTTTCCGGACTGCGTTTCATCGACTTTTTTTTTTTGCTTCCGCTCTTTCCGATCGCTCTCGCACTCCCACGTACTGGCTGCCTGACTGCCCAACACTGAATCGTCGGCCGCCAGCGGGTCGCCTGTATGCACACCAAGTGGTACTATCTGCCCTTATAGTTACCCACCCTTTACAGTTCAAGGGTACATGCAGGCGCTATACGCTGTCATACGGATGGTCTCGACTTTGCGGAGGCTACGTTCTCTCAGTTGATCAACAAGTACCACGATGATCCAAGGCTGGCTTAGGATTTCGCTGTCGACCCTCTAGTTGCGTCTTGTTAGCTGCCCACTTATGCTGCGCTGCGTACCCGTATCCGCCTGTCCTCCGGCATATGCATCTTGCAACACGGCCTGGTTCTGCTGCCCTAGCATCCTGGGATATTATTACTATTCACCGTGCCTTCCACGTGCATGTTAAAATGCCAGGTAGCAGTTCGGAACCAAGAATTTCCGGATCGTCGCTACGGATGCAACGCCGATAATCGTACCTTTAAGCGGAAGCTCACGAAGTATCCAACCCGTCTCATTCCGTATTTGCGCTTGCATCCATGCTCTATATCCGAACAAGGTTGACTACCTGTTCATACCTAACCTTTGCAGCGCCACGGTTCAAGGAAAAAGCCGGACATAAGGTTGTATATCCCGGCGAATCAGCTGATTTCTCACAGTATCCTACATCGAAGTAAGCGAGAGCCTAAGACGTTGAACAGAGATCGTCAACATGTTGATCGCATAGGAGGAAAATGCCGACATTGACATCATGTGCCTACTCATGTCCTAACACCATCAAAAATATTCAATAGACTCGACACGATAGACGTTCGTGTCAACAACGCCGGTAACCTACATCCACCGATAAGTGTACACATACATGTACAAAACGGGCCGACTACGCAGCCCAAGTACGAAGGCCATGTACATGTCCCTCGCCACATCAGTCACCGCAGACTCAGCATCGCATAGCATAGCCCCCCGGAACAAAAAAGCAGCGCTTCCTCGCCACACATGTCACACATCCGCATCAACTATCCAGCCAACAACGCCCCGGTCATAACAGGTCTACCACTACCAACTCCCATGCATGCTCGCATTCGCTATCCGGAACCGCTCATGCTCACTCGCTTCGCCCGCGCGCAGTGCGGGAGGGTGTCATCGTACTGGGCAGGACTGGGTTCGGTAGGCTGACTGACCAACCAATGCAGGACTGTCGATCCCATGACGAATAGACGTTGGGCTGGGGCTGGGGTAGTGGTAGGGTTGTGCGGGGCTTGCTTTGTGCGAACATGTTGACATAAGCGCATATGTGAGTATGGGCTTTTAGGTTCGAGCGGTGAGTATGTGGGTTCGTGTGTAGAACTATCACAGTGTATGTGTGTATGAGCGTTATCGCGGAAACGGGATGTCTTGGTCATGAAAAGCAAGTGTGCAGCTATTTGGTTGCTTGATTCGTCGTGATGCTGGTCAAGGGAAAAGGTAAGCATGGTTTTGCGCATATAGGTTTTTGAGTCACACAAAAAACGTACGCTTGATGCGCAGCGGACTTTTGAGCGTGTGTACCATGGACTACAATTGGCCCTTGCGACTTCATTTGTATTGCTTGGGTCGCTGCTCATGACATACATCATCCTTTCGCACGTAACCTCCGTACACCATCAGTTCCACCTACCTTGCCTCTTTCCTTTTCTTCATCACGTATCCTTTGGTGCGGTAATGACCGCTGAGATCACCAAGAGCGAATCGATTAAGAGAACGTGAAGTATGATAACATGTCCAAGTATGATTATATCGCCCAAAGGTGTCTATGATTGCTTGTATGGCCAGCTCATCACTGCAATAGCTGAACGCCCGATATTTTCTCGATGGAGTCCTATGCAAGGTATGTTCAGCCCTACTCGCTGTCGGTGCGCAAGTCTGTATGCGAGGAGGTAAGAACAATCGTATCTGGCAGCGACTTGATTATAGCGTTGTCGAAGTATAGCATTGCGTATGTCATCGCCTCCTACGGCATGCAAGAGTCCCGATTGTCGGGCAAGAGTCGTAGGTTATCTTGTCTATGCAAGTTATTTTGATCGTTTCCCAGCAATGCTGGGGGCGGTCCGCAACAAGGGTTGCCAAGATGAGGTGCGTCGGGTAGGACTAGGCTCAGATTGTGCAATCTACCAAGAACTGTTCGAGCCGACGGTCGATCAAGCCCCTTTGTGACCAGCAGGTCTGGCAGGAATTCGACGATAGGTTTGAGTCTGCCGCTGTCAGGGTTGTCTGACAGCAAAGCAAACCAAGAAGATGTCGCCTCAGAGTTGCGCGCAAAACTAGACTGTCCATTACCGGTTCTCTTCCAATGATCTTTGACTTCAGAGAGACTGCGTCCGTAGAGTCCCGATATCATCTCGACCAGAACACATCCCAGGGAGAATATATCACTAGCTCGGTTGCGTGGTTCGGAGTCCAAGACTTCTGGCGCGGAATAGCGAATCGTCCACGCTGATGGGCGTCCAGTAGTCGTCGAAACAGAGTCGTCAGAGAAGTCCAGACTGTGTACAATCAGCACTATGGTGTTGTCTTTCGACTTTCGACTTACCTGAAACCGAAATCAGTAAGCAATATGTTGGTGCCATGAACGAGAACGTTCTGGGGCTTCAAATCCTCATGTCTAAGTCTTGTTAGTTCCAGCATTCGATGGATAGTTTGACAATGTAGTAGATGGAATTTTTCGTGTAGTGTGGCCCGAACACATGTACTTTCTTGTTTCCAAACTACTCACCGAATCTTATTCTCGTGAAGATATAATCTAGACAAGAATTAGCAAAAGACATCATTTGTGCCAACTTTGCAGCTAGCGTGTCGTCTCTTCACCATCCATGCCTGGGTCTCATGGCGTAGAAGTGAGGTTAACATGCACCTACAGCCCGTTGCAGAGACAGTCAATGCCTTTGTAGAGTATGGCCCACTCCCGGTCCCCGATAGGCTTATCAAGGAAGGCAGCAAGATCCATATCAGCCACAGGTGTTGATAGAATGTTGACTGATTCGGTGTCCGTATAACTCCCAAGGAAACGAACGCAGTGGCGATGGTTGACTTGGCGCATAACTTTGATCTCCCGGATGAAGGCAGCCATGATTTGTTGATGCGCTTTGAGCTGTTTAGGTCTCGCGATCTTCTTTCGTACGCATATAATGGGTGGTTCTCGGAGTCGTACGGTTACCTCTTCAACAAGACCAACCATCCCTTCACCGAGTAGCCGGTTTTCCTCAAAGATCTCTTCGTCGTCTTCGAACTCGCAATGGTTGAACATCATATCGGTTATGTGATCTCCCGTAGCTCCCTGCGTCCAACGCTTAAAGAACACTCTGAGATGTTCATCTTGTAACCGCAGGAACTCCGAAATATGGTGAGGGTCTGTCAGGGATCGCCGAAGCAGTTGTTTCGATAGTGGTAGCCACAGATCGGTAACCCCAAGGCTTTTGAGGGCAGCCGGGGCGCTTTCAACACCCATCTCCAATAGTATACGATTTATTATCGACCCAGAGTACCATGGTCTGCAAAATGGATCTTGTTCAATGCGAGTCAAGTCGCTTCCGTTTGTTGACAAAGTTCTTGCTGAAGCTTCAATTGTTTTGGTGAGGTGTGACCCAGATGAGGCATCATCAATATCCACAGGTTCCATGTAATTATCATTGCGATGTGGCGAAGGCTGTACATTAGGGGAGCTGGTGATGTTCCCGGCCGTATGTCGACGGGTGTGCAGTGTTAATGGTCTCTCTTGGTTTTGCTCGGTAGAAACAGGGAAGCCGCTCTCATCCTTGCCCGTCAACTCTGCTACTCGAGCCTTTATGCGTGCCACGCGACTTTCGATGGCCGCCTTATCTTGGGTTTCTTCGTCACTTTGCTCGGCTCCTTGACCCGTTTGCCTCAACTCGGCCTTTCGCCTTATCTCGGCCCATCTATCGGGGAAGCTGCTAATGTCTGACGGCATGGTAGGTTGTTGTCCACCTCTGGATTGTAGCGAAGGAGGCATGGGCCGGCGATGAAGCAGATCTGCTGCTGCCGTCTCTACCCCACCTTCAGCCTGAGAGGCAGGGCGCAGCTGCGTTTGGCCATTAGTAGTATCTGTCTGGGATCGTTTCAAGCCAATGGATGGGCCAGGAAGTCGCATAGCACGTCTGAGTCTTTGCTTGGAAGTCTCCATGGTGTTTAGTGTGCGTTGTCACGCAGGTCCAAGGCACCAAGGCCAGAATTTCATTCCTGAAAGCTGACATGGTTACGAGGCTGAAGCTGTGTAACAAGGCCAAGACAGCTGCAAGTAGGATTGGTGAAGATGGTTCGTACGCGCCTGCTCAGATAAGCATCGGAAGTCCCCGCAATGCACGTGATTTTCGCTTAGAACTTCCCATCTCATCACCTATCCACATGTTGCATGCGACAAGCTCTACAACCCTCCCCGCACCTATCATGGCTGGCTATCGAAGTTTGTCAGTCCCAAGACTGGCGCATACATCTTCGTATATACTGCCGCCGTGATACAAGACCGAATTCGGAGTTCTGACCTCCTCACCCACAAAGCCTCACGATGCCTATCCAAGTAACGCGCATGAAAGAGGCCGATATTGATGGCGCAATCGATACCATACAACAAGCCTTCGCCAACGACCCTTACAACAATTGGGTCTTCCCAGACCGCGAAAAGGTACTCACCTTAGTCCCGTCTTCTTACTCGCATTGCTAACCCTCCCAGGTTTCTCTAACGCGAAATCGCGTATCCCTCACCCTGCGCTGCCGCTGGGGCATCGAACATGGCCTCTTCCACGTCGCACGCGACACCTCGAACCCATCCAAGATCCTCGGCTGCGCCATGTGGCTCCCACCGCGACCCACGTCCGAGCCCGAGTCGTGGTCCCTATACCTCTCGTACTGGTATCTCTGGGCCAACCAAATACGCATGAACCTGTGGTACGGACGTGGCGGCCTTAGCACAACGCGATATTGGATTTGGAAAGCGCGACAGGCGGAAGCGCAGTCTGAACTTTGGACGGATCCAAAGGGGTACTACTTTTGCAATATCGTTACTGTTTTGCCGGAGTGCCAGGGACAGGGTGTGGGGAGGGCGTTGATGGAAGAGGTGCTGGATATGGCTGATAAAGAGGGGAGGATGTGCTATCTGGAGAGTAGCAGGAGTGAGCCGAACATCGCCATCTACGAGAAGTTTGGCTTTCGGTTGGCGAGGGAGATGGAGTGTAGGGATGGAGAGGGAGAGAAGGATGCTATCAAGCTATATTGCATGCTCAGAGAGCCAAAAGGCGGGCCAAGCCAGGAGGACTCTGAGGCAGGAAACAAGAGTGCTGCTGCAGAGACAGCCGGAACAACTCCAGAGATAGGGCAATAAGCAGGCTTAGGACCAATTCGTGCGCAACGGCATTCATGTCTACTTCAAACCGATATACCAAGCTCCTGTAGATCAATACCCACAGCAGCATCCATATCCAAACCGCCATCCAACACCCCCAACTCCCCCAAATCCACCAGCTGACCATACTCCCACGCCTGAGCCCTGACCGGTCCCTCCTCCCAATGAACACCAGGCCAATCGTCAAACACCGCCTTAGCCGCCGCCTCCCTACCCTCCGTCTCCATAACATCGACAATCCTCAATGCACTATTCAAGACGCGCCCTGCAAACCCACCATCCCCCACAGGCTGCGCTTGAATCGCCCGCCCCAGCGCCTCAATAGTCTTACGCACTCGCTTGCCTGTCCACCACCCCTTCGGCGCTAGATTCGCCAGCGCAAGCCACCATCCGAATAGCACCAGAGCCCTTGGTTCTTTATCCCTCAATAATTGGAGATAATCCGGCATGAGGAACGATGTCCACACGAATATGCGGACGTAGAAATCAGAGTCTAACCGGTAGTAATACAGGGATAGGAAGATGGGGGATAGAGCGTGGAAGACGGGGAGAAGGGTTGGTCGATGCCAATCTAGCGTTCCTGACTCTTTCCCTCGGATAACGCTCTGGAGGAGTTGCATCAAGAGCGGTGGGAGAAAGAGGCGGGTTTGCGTGGGGAAATGGATCGGCGTGTATGTCGGTGCTGGATTAGGGTTATCAGGCGTAGTTCCCAGAGGACCGATGGGCGCTTCGATACCCGTGACGTCGATGATGGGTGCTGGTGGCAGTGTCTTGATTTCCCGGCGTACTAGAGGATACACGGAGAGTTTTTCGATGCCTTGGGCCCAGCGGAGGGAGGCGAGGATACGGAGGCCTTCGCTTAGTTTGAGCAGACCGAGTACCCATTCAAGGTAATCTTCGTCTGTGTCGGTGGTTGGCGCGGGGACGAGCGCG
Organism: Alternaria rosae; assembly: GCF_020736505.1. Taxonomy (NCBI): domain Eukaryota; kingdom Fungi; phylum Ascomycota; class Dothideomycetes; order Pleosporales; family Pleosporaceae; genus Alternaria; species Alternaria rosae. Next base: position 2,575,881 of record NW_025763572.1, read on the forward strand.
AGAAGGAGTCCTCCTGTTACGAGGACGGCTTCGTAGTTTTCGGCTGTGATATTCTTGAGGGCTTCTTTATAGGTGGAAAAGGTCTTTTGGCGGTAGAGAAGGGCTTGCTTTTCGACTGTTTTGTTGGGTGTGATGTTGTTGCTGTAGGTTGCTGTCATGCCGAGTAAGGCGTATAGGAGAAAAGGGTTGGAGACGCTTAATTGGGGTATGGTCTCTTTGTGTAGATTTTGTATGATGGCATCGTCGCAGGATACAACGGTGCGGTAGGCGTCTGTCCTGTAGTATTGCAGTAGATGATTGTCAAGGGCCGTAAGTGTGCCTATAGATGTATGGCAGTGTGGGTTCAGGTATGGTACCAACTGGATGGAAAGATCATTGAAGTCTACTGGACTGTTGGAGGCCGATGGTTGAGCCTCATCACGAGACAATGAGCCTGCCGACGAAGTCCGAGATGTCGAGGGTGTATCTTGAATGTATTCGCAGTCCAACTTCCGGAGGTTGCAGTATCCACATATAGGCTGCGTCTCGTCACACTACGCCAGATCAATGTCATGTTTCTGTATGAGTATCTTTAGGTCTGAATTACCTTCACTTTCTTCTTCTTGCAAGTCAAGCACCCGCCCCTCGACTTGCGATGCGGCCTTTTAGTCACGAACGCAGTAGAGCGGCGAGTCATGCCGGTGATGTCTGTGTGTAGCTAGTATGAATTGAGGGATCACATCATGTGGAAGCATGAGGTGGTGCTCCGTGAGGCGTGCCGCCGGATGTGGCTGGGTGCGCTTACCCCAAATCTTAGGAGCTAAGATCTGACCCACGATCCTCTAGTCATGCACGTCATAGGGGCCAGATCAAGCTTGCGCACCGGCTGGCTGTCAAGCTAAGATAAACAATATTGGGATGTGAATATATGTTACAGTCTCCTGGAGTTGTTGATGGTACAAAACTGATGGTATCGGAGATGTTTCGTTCAGGTGGGTCCAGGCACGCATATCACGCGCGCTCACCACAACAATGATAATGTAAACAGACTGAAGAGAAAAAGCTAATAATTTGGTTGCTAGGAACTCCAAGAGCGCTGAGAGGGAACGTTCAAAGTACGCTGATCATCCTAATCAGATATAACAGAAACCATCACTTCCCCTCTATAACACCAATCTCGCCATCGCTCTCCACTTGCGGCTTCCCCAAGTTTCCCTCAACGTAGCGACTCGGCTGTAGAACTAGCAGCAAAATCAAGACAAGAAACATTGGCACAGAATCGAAGCAATACAGCGTCCACTCATGCGCAATCAGGTAGGCAGCGTTGCCCATGGCATACTCGATGAGTCTGAACGCGCAGCGAAACAAGATCAGCGCACTGACACTGTAGAGTATGTATAGCATCTTCTTCCAGTCTGCTGAGGGGTGGTCGGCTTTCTTGTTCATACGGATTTGGAAGTCGAATGAGGCGATGAGGAAGACGATGAAGGTAGCGACTTGGAGTGCGAGGCCGGCGATAACGATCTTCTCACCTGCGAGGGCGAGAGCGAGTTGCATGGTGCCCATGATACTGGCGCCTGTTATTTTGTTAGCTCATTTTCATTTAGTCGTATTTTATGCCGGGTTCGCGTACCTAAGCCCTGGATGATCAACGTTGTGACATCCGCAGTAACGAAGATCCTCGTGTACCACTTTGCTGGGATTAGACTAACGTCTTCACCACCGGCGAGTCTGATGGTACGGCCAAGCATCATGTATATGGTTGCGGCGAACCACAGAGGACCGACAAGTGTCAGTACACCTTGAGTGATGTACGGGCCCCAGGCTTGATTGTCGAAGTGAGAAGCGATACGTGCGCCGTATCCGCCAACTTCGCCTATAGTTATATGTTAACAAAGACCCTTAATGATTCGGAAGGATGGTCCGGGTATGAGAGGCCAGAATGGAAGAAGCAACGTACACATTGCGCCGATAACCACAAAGACTATGATCCGATTCCTCGACCTGAGAAACTGGTATAGATGTAGAAGTGCCATGACGAGGAAGACTACCAAGCAAACGATCGCTCCAGCCAGAGAAGGAACATAACGGTACATTTCCCAATCGAAGTCTGGTCCCTTGGGTGGATTTTGTCGTTTCCAGTCCAGCGTGAGATGAGCGATGCTAAGTGAGCTTGCCATGTTGACGGGTTATTCGGAATCTGAACGACGCAGTGAAGTATGGATACCAGAATCCGGGGAAGAGGCAATTCCGATGGTCAGAAGTAAGATAGATAGCTGTAATACCTCACCTCCAGCAGCGACGAACCCATCTTATGTACTCGTCCAAATTGAAGACACGCACTGCATCATGACCAGATTTCGCATCCGCAGCAGTACATCGCATTCGCTTATTCTTCGCATTACCCATGTGTAAAACGCCTCAATACCGTGTATGACGATGTTTCCTAGGCCGCAATGCCCAGACTTTCGCATTGGAGACCGCAGCATGTATTAGCGTGGTGGTTTGGTACGCACGTAAGGGCTCAGAACGCCACATTTCGCATTCGCTAAGCTGGCCAATGCGATGCTGCTGCTGAAGGCTGATTCCATGATGCGGGTTTTTGATGACGGTGGAGGCATACCTGGTTGTTCGCATCGGATGCGTGGTGCAAGCAACGAACAGGGCAAGAGTGACTAAAGCTTGATGTGTAAGGTGCCAGGAGCAACACGCCAAGGCTGAACACGTGAGTGCTTCAAGTGAACTTGCACGATCAGGCCCGAATGCGTAGTTTAAGGGTTAACAATGATACATTAGAGAAGGGCCGGCATCCGTGAGCCTAGCCAGGCGCTACGCTGCAGTACGTAAAGTGATGCCAGAGACCTTCGTAAACTTTTGTTCTTAGATCATATGTTACAATGTGCGGCGAAGCACCCCAATCCCGACCCATCCTTCGTTCAAATCAGAAATCCAATATCCCTATGAGCTAATCTAGCCCATGACCATGCCCTTGAGGCCGGCCATGTCGCCTTCCTTGGCGGCAATTTCGAAGTATCCGTAGATGATGGTAACGGCAAGGAGAATACCAGTACCGCTACCGAGAGCACCGAGAAGATCGCTGCCAACGGACAGAGCTCCAATGCAGGCACCACCAAAGGCAGCCGCGGTAGGGATGACGCGCTTAAGCTCCTTGTACATGGACTCCTCACGGTGGCCAGCCATAACCAGACCTTGCTCCTTGAGCTGCTTGGCGACATCGCGAGGAGACGAGCCGGAAACCTCGATCCAGGTCTTGGAGAAGACAGCGCAAGCGACGAGCATGTAGACGATGAAGATGGCGGTCTTCAAGGGGTCGGAGAGAGCCTCGGTGATGCTGAGAGGGGGAGACCTGGACTTGGTTAGTGACTGATGCAGCAGCGTGATCTATGACTTGACATACATGTAGTAGGCGACACCGGAGACAGCGAAAAGCTGAGCGGAACCCTCCTTGGGCTCCCAGACACCGAGGAGCTTGACGAGGAGGTTGTCGGAGAAACGGTTGTAGAGCATCTGGCTGATCAAGAAGACGTTGGAGGACAGAGCCGACTGCAGCATGATGGGCATGTTGGAAGTGTAGAACAGGCGGACGGGGTACGAGCCGCGGACACCACGCTGGCGGGCGGACTTGACGGGGATCTCGACGCGGAAGCCCTGGAGGTAGATGACAGCACCGAAAACGATGACGGTGGAGATCAGGTTCATGACGTTGGGGAGGTTCTGGCGGTAGAAAGCCTCCTTGAGCGCAACAGTCTTGTTGGGCCAGGTGAAGAGCAGGTGGACAAGGGCAATGAGAGCACCCTCGAACTCAGGACCGCGACCAGTGTTGATGGTGGTGGGCGAGAAAGCCTTCCACATGATGGACTCGCAAATGTTGGTGGCAATGAAGAGCGAGATACCGCTGCCGAGACCGTAGCCCTTCTGGAGGAGCTCGTCGAGGAGGATAACGATCAGACCAGCGATCATCAGCTGAATGACGAGGAGAACGCAGATACCGGCACCGAGGTCGGATGGCTGTCCGTAGAGACCCGAGATGACATAGACGACGGCCTGACCGAAAGACAGGAGAATAGCGAGGAGCTTCTGGGCGGTCTGGTAGAGCTCGCGATCAGACTTGAGGTCGAGGTTGACGTCGATGAGGTGGGTTCCTGCGAGGAGCTGGAAAACCATGCCGGAGGTGATGATGGGGGTGATACCCAATTCCATCAGTGTTCCTCTGTTACTCGCCATCATCATACGGAGCCAGTATAGCGGGTCGGAGGTATCAGACGACACGATTCCGTAGAGCGGCATCTGGCTCATGACGAGGAAGACGAGGAGAGTCAGACCGGTCCATACTAGGCGGTTGTTGAAAGGAACCTTGCTCTCTGGCAGCTGAATTTCAGGAACCAGAGGCACAAAAGGCTTGACGAGATCGAGGAACCGTACTACGTGCAACCGTTAGCTGTGCTGCTCGTCCGCGCCGTAATTAATTCCTCGCAGGTGTTGCGCGCACGCCTCGCCGGGCCATTGACAGGTGGGATAGAGACTTACGGCCGCTCATGATTGCGAACTATGGCCCAGAGACAAGAAGAAGACAAAGAGAAGTGGGAGAAGGTGGTTGCGAACAGCCAGTTGATGGAAGATGGAGAGGGGGTTTGGTTCGTGAGCTTTCGCAACGTGTCGCTGGGGAAATTACCCGTGCGCGCGCTAGCCGTAGCTCCGTCCCTGAGCTATCGCGAATCTCCCACCAAACTCCCAAGAGGCCACGCTGTTCTGATATTTGTGGGGTTTGAGCTTTCACCATTCGGGTTTCGCATTCGAGTCAGGAAGTAGCAGATATCATTGTATACGCAGTTTTGCCTTCACGTCGCGACCTTTGCATGCATTCGTCAACACCACCGCGGAGCACCATCCTTGAACAACGAGCGCGATGAGAACCAACTGCCATTTACTAGCTTTGTCCAAATGAAAGAACAATCATCAACTGCGCATATGCTTATGGTCTTACCACTGTCTTGCGTTTCGTGGGAATCAACGCGAGGATCCCTTACATCGACCAGACTCTGAACGAAGCTGCCCTTCTGCCAAGTACTCATTTCTTCCTCCCGTTCTTCTTTCTAACCTCTCGCTTGATAATATACCCTTCTTTCTCCCTAACCTTGGCCTTCGGATCCTTCAGTCCCAGCTTTCGCTTTTCTAGATCTATAAGCCGCGCCGAAGGGGTAGAATAAGTGCCAAATTACCATGTAATTGACAAAGAGCGCTTCTCATATCCAGTCCCAGCAACATGACGCCCTTGAAAACACCAAAACTTTATTTCTTCTTCCCTTTCGTCCTTTTCTGCTTGACCGTGAACTCCGCAGGTGGCTGTAACTTCTTGATCTCCGCCTCAAGCATCTTTAGCTTCTTCTCTAACTCCTTATTCTCCGCCTTCAGTGACTCGTCTTCCTTGCTGATCTTCTCGACCTCGGCTTTCAGTCCATCGACCCTCTTGTTTTTCTCGACGCAAAGCCTGTTGAACCTCTGCTCTGGTATCTCTTCTTCCAGCTGCCGCACTTTGTCGCGCAAACTAGCTAGATCTGCGGTGTGCTTCTCATTTTGCGGGTAAAATGCTGACCGAGTTCCGCGCAGTGAGGACATGATGTGGGCTCATGCGAGCTTGGCAACAACTGAGTAGGCAGCCAATGGAAGTGCAGAATGCGCAGCTTAGGTCGGTCTTGATATAGGTAAGTTCAGCGCTAGATTAAAATCTGTATGTACTGACCTGAGAGAATACAGACGCAGAGTCGCGAGACTCGAGGTTGGCGGCGTTGTCCTGCCGACCAGCAAGAGATGATTTACTGTCACTCTGGGGACCGAGCGACGCGCTGTCAAATGCTGCAGAACGACGAATAGCCTCGTTGTCGCAAGTCTTTGAACGGACTGACATCGCTATCTAGAAGGAGGCATTGGAAGCAAGGATCTTAAAAGAAGGCCGAGAGAAAGCGCTACTCAAGCAAGCGAAGCTAGAGTGAGAGCAGAAGTACAAGGACAGTGACCACGGTGCGAAAGCTTTCAGAGAAGGGTACGATGAACTCAGCAAGGATAATCGAGTCCTTCTGACTGATAAGGTGGAACTACAGGCCAATGTTGATGAGCTGAAGGAGCGCGAGCGTATCTCCAAAGAACAAAAGTCGAGCGCAGAGTCACGTCTTGTTGATCAACCTTCGGTTACCAACCCAAATGTCTCATCCGCAGCAACGTTCGATCGACAAGTCGCGGAGCTCGAGCATCTCGGCGGCCTTGTCGTTAGCTGGCAGACCAGACTGGAACATGCAACTGCTGAGAGGGATGGCTCAAGGAACAGGAAGAATGCGCTTGAGGGAAAAGTCCGAGATGCCGAGCAACAATTGAAGAAGCTGAAAACTGCTTCCCCGTCAAAGACTCAACGCGCATCGAACACTAAGAGCAACCCCGAGAGCGCGCGTGAGGAGGAGCAAAACGTATTAGGTGGCACGGGAAACGATCGAGGGGTACTACAACCGTCCGTTAAGATACCCGGAACGCTCTTCAAGAAGGCTCGTGTGGCAGCGGAAGCCCTTTCCTGCACTGAGCTCTCCAGCAGTACCCAAAGCTACTCCTTCGAACATCTGGAGGAGCCTTCGCCTTGTTAAAAACCCGAAAGAAGACACCAAACGCACTCGGAAGAACTCTGGCTAAGCTCTGGAACCAAAGTTACATGTGGCGAAAGATTTTGAGGTCAGAAGTGGTGGAGATTGGTGTGGGCGCACACTATGCTTGGGCGGTTTAGCAACATTCATGACTCTCGATAGTTGACTGTGGTCTAGGACCAAGGGAATGAAGAGGACTCAACCATCTTTCAGAGATGTATTGTCGTGCGCGTATGCTGAGCTGCTGCTGTGAAGTCGTTCTGGCGGTGACATCGCAGCCCGGGCGCGACTTCCAGGGGACTCGAGTCTAGTCTTTTCTTAAACTAGCGGCACCGCATCCCTGTTCGCTAACCGAACGCGACAAACTGCCATCGCGTCCAAGCACTTTCGTCGCCAGACTTCTTAACAGGCTTCTAGAACTTTCACAAGAACGAAGTAAGCCTTTTTAGATCTTATCGACTATGGAAGCTTCGGAAGATCGTATCACGGAAAAAGTGCAGTCGCTGAGCGATCTGGAGCTTGCCGTTCTCATTTGCTTGGTCGCGGATCAACATTGCATCATCGAAGCGGAAAGGCTACTGACCCGAGACGTCCTGGAGGAATTGAAGCTTGTGAGTTGCTTTCCAATATGACATCGCTTACGCGCTGACAACAATAGGTCGCTACCAATGTTTTTGGACTAACATGGGCCGTACTGGAATGCACCGAACATACCACGTTAGACGACTTCGGAAGCGGAATTCTTGTGAGAGGAGAAGAAAACGACTACTTCGGTAGCAAAGCCGAGCCTAGTAGAGGAAAGGTAGCTTATGCTTGTGTACAATAATATGCGAGCGACTGACGCCCAGTCAGTTTTCGTCCATCTCAATATCACCCGGGAAGCCTGGCGGACACACATCGAAGTCACCCGGGCCATTCAGTCCGTTGGATAGTCAACGTATCGCGAACATTGTCATCGCAAGAAACCTCAACAGGGCGAATCCGCAGGTTCAGATTCAGGCTCTAGAGGTACATCAACCATGTTTTCTGCTCGAGCATAACTAATGAGAAACAGCTGATACGAGGAAAGCGGAACTTCACGAGAACAGCAGTACACGCAGCTCCGAAACCATTCTTATTCGTCGCCTTGAATGCTTCAGACACACCGCGTTTAACGATGCATCTGGTAGGTCCACCCTACAATCTTGATGCAGAGTCTAACAATGCTACAGAATGATCAGTTCTTCATCTCACACAAGCATCAAGTAGACGATGGACTGCCAAATCTTGAAGAGCTACAGGAGAAGAATCATGCATCAGACGACGGCGCATCAATATCTTCCGTGGTTCGCACGCCGCCGTTTCAACCGACGAAGCATAAGCCGCGACAAGCATTGTTCTTACCTGATGTATGTCGACTGTAATATGACTGTTTGGTACTAACGAGAACAGGAGCTCGAGACCTTGACGAAGCTGGTGTCGCAAGTCAGAATCAGTTCCGAAGTAAGAGCCTATCTGTATAACATCATCGTTTTCATGAGGCTGCATCGAGCAGTCGCAGGAGGTATCTCTGCGTTGGCCACGAGACACTTCAACACGCTGGCACAGTAAGTGGTCCACTATCCCGGTAGTATAGGATTGACAGCAGTAGTACGCTCGCCCCACTCCACGGCCTCGATTACATCTCCCCGTCCATGATCGCCCTTGCCGCTCGCAAGATATACCCACATCGCATTGTCATCACTGCGCCAGAGAACGAGCGCAGCATGCAATGGGGCAGCTCACTTGAGGCGGTCAAGGCTGTCCTTGAAGGTGTCACGGTTGAGGATGTCATCGAGGAAGTGCTAGAGTCAGTGGAAGTTCCGCTTTAGCATCCTTTGTCAGCAAGACCGCTACCGCGAAAATGGTCGTGGTTGAACAAAAAGGCATGAGTAAGGACGCCGGTGGCTGATCTCATCGGCGTTGCGCTGGCATGATTGGGAGCAAGCGGGGCCCGGCCTGCCTGCCCCTCGGAAAGTGGGTCGTGAACCGCAGTTACTGTTGCACCTTCGACATTACGCACGCGCTACAACAAGGCTACAAAAGGGCAGCCGTGTCTCTTGGCCCTTTCAATCGCAGGACTATTTGCGCACTCCAGCCATGTCGACAAGTTATTTCGACCAGCTGAGCCCTGGCGTGCAGGAAGCAATCGAGGTACCTACGCACCCCAAACGTCATAACGACGCGTTTAAGCTAACATCCTCATGGAGAGCGAGTTTGGAGACCAAGACACCAAGAATATCACCAAAGTGACCAGCCATGACGATGCGCTAGAGGTACATACTCCACTCCTTCCTTCCATCACACGTTGACCAATGATCGCAGGTCGTCTTCGAAGGCGGATATAACGGCCATCGTCGCAAAGCTTCCCTCGCTCCCCCTCCCTCTGGCAAAATGACGTCCCGCCCCGAAAACGGTCGCCGCACCACCGCGTGTATCGTACACTCCTTACTCGAAAAGCACGATGGCTTGCCCGTACAAGATCACTCGCAGTCGCACGAAAGTCTCGCGCAAGAACGGCGCGTGGACAAAGACCCAGCCTCTGCGCGCTCGGAGCAGACGCAACATTCGCGGCTGTTGACCAAGAAGGAGCTGTCCGATATGGCATTCGGAATACGCGAGTTGTCGAAGAAGCTGTCGCAGATCAGGCTTAAGCTGCATGTGAAGAACATCTTCATTCTGGGCAAAGCGCACGATGAGGCCTTGATCAAGAACTCGCGCGAGGTGACCGACTGGCTTCTGCGGAAGGACTCGGAGTATACCGTGTATGTGGCGGCTTTGCCTAGCAGTGTACAGGATTAACGAGACATAGCTACGTCGAGCAGACGCTGGAGGACAACAAGATCTTCAACGCTGCTGGCCTGTTAGAGAACGAGGGGTTCCAAGGGCGGCTCAAATTCTGGACGAACGAGATGTGCGCTCAAAAGCCACAGACTTTTGACATTGTCCTAGCGGTAAGGCATGCCACGCTGGGTACTCTTCATGGCTGACAGCAACACAGCTCGGTGGTGACGGCACAGTCTTGTATGCGTCATGGCTCTTCCAGCGCATCGTACCCCCAACGATTGCTTTCTCGCTAGGCTCGCTCGGCTTCCTCACCAAATTCGATTTCGAACTATACCCGCAATCCCTATCTACTGCATTCGCAGACGGCATCACAGTCAGCCTGCGTCTCCGCTTCGAAGCTACCGTCATGCGATCCCAACAACGGGACGGTGAGGGTCGTGATCTGGTCGAAGAACTCATTGGGGAGGAAATCGACGACCACCATACACACTACTCCGATGGTACACACAATATCTTGAATGAGGTGGTCGTAGACCGGGGCCCAAACCCTACCATGTCGTCGATTGAGTTGTTTGGAGACGACGAGCATTTCACAACTGTGCAGGCGGACGGCATCTGTGTCTCTACGCCCACGGGCTCGACTGCGTACAATCTTGCGGCAGGCGGATCACTCTGCCACCCCGACAATCCCGTGGTTCTTGTCACTGCCATCTGTGCGCATACGCTCTCCTTCCGCCCCATTATCCTACCCGATACTATAGTGCTCCGGTGCGGTGTACCATACGACGCGAGGACGAGTTCATGGGCCAGTTTTGACGGCAGAGAAAGGGTCGAACTCAAACCAGGCGACTACGTCACGATTAGCGCAAGTCGGTTCCCGTTCCCCAGCGTGCTGCCGCTGAACAAGAGGAGAACGGATTGGATCGACAGTATCTCGAGGACTCTGCAATGGAATAGTAGGCAAAAACAGAAGGCGTTTAAGGAGTGGAGTTCATAGAGGTTAAGCTATCTGACTAGCCATTCAGCCAAATATACAATTATCCACGCAGCGCAGTGCTCGGTTTCGCTCTCTCTATCTTTGTCATTTGTTTGCGTCGTTGATATGTGGCGGATTGCATTGATGCAGCCACCCGATCAACCCGAACGTGACTGGGTCACTGCAGGGCTCACGCGATCCCTGGCAATCCCTCATCACCTACTTAAATACCAACCCTATACGCTAAACCGACGACCAGACGCTACTAAAAAACGAGCTATTGCGAGGATGACTGTGTAAGTGACTCATGTTTTTTGTTTCCTACGCTGACCACAGACAGATGGTGTCAACGCTGCAATCGCCCCTACGGCACTATCAATGCGCTCGATCAACATGTCCGAGACTCTCCGAAGCACCACGACTGCCCCGAATGCGACTTTGACGCCGATACGTGGGACGAATTGCTCGATCACTGCCGCGACGAGGGCTGTCGCACCGTGTGTCAAGATTGTGACGATGGCGATGGCATACACTATGATCCTCAATCGGATGAGTACTGGAATCATGTTGAAGAGTTCAATGTATGCATCCAGTGCGAGAGGCACTTTGACTCGCCGACCAATCTTCACCAAGTAAGTTGTATTATCTACATGGTAAGTGTGTGTCGTATGCTGACGATACGCAGCATCAGCTTTCTCATCGTACACCAACGTACAAATGTTATGAATGTACGAGCATGTTCAAGACCTACGGCGGCATGGTAAGTTTTGTATCCAATCAAACACAACTTGTCGCTTACCATCACAGGTCATCCATCTCGAACACGGCACCTGCGGCGATATCGACTCCACCGACCTCAATAAGCTGGCAGCCGTGTGCAATAGATGGGATCAGTTCATCGACACGAACTATCGGGGTGAACTGTTCAATCAAGGGCATACGACGTATAGTGCCACTCCATTCATGTGTCCGACTTGCGATGCGGCGATGTCGAAACTGTCGAGCTTGTTCCAGCATATCGAGTCGGATTCTTGTGCGCAGAAGCTGAACGAGGGGGCTATCGGACAGTTGAGGAGGTTCTTGAGAAGTCGGCTGAGCTGATCTGATCAAAGTGGGAAGGGTAAGCACCTCATACGAGAAAGAAGCTGAACACGCCTGCAGTATGCAGCCTACAATAGGCCAACAACGAGCAAACAAGAAGATGTAGCGTTGATGTAGGCTTCACGGTGTTCTAAGTTTCCCGTGAATGGGGTGTAAGAACAAATTGTCAAAGACTACATTCCATTATGTATCGGTAGAAAGAGCGAAGGCACGCCTGAATGGAGGACACGCCACTGGTAAACCACCAAGCTAGAAAAAGACAAGGACCCACACCCAAAACGAGTGACAGGCGCAATGAGATGTTGAGGAGTACTTCTCCGCACAGAGCTGACAAACGCCTAGGGCTTCAGGCTGGCACAGAACTCCATGGAAATCCCCTTGCTCCTATCATATGGCGAATTCGGCCGAATCGGCTTACACATTCCTTCCCGATGATATTCATTAGTTGGATAGCACTTGAGTTATACACAGTTAAACTTATAGACTCACTTCGTACAGGTAAGCCTGATCATCCCACTAAAGACCTGGCTCACACTGGAAATTACGACCCTCTCGTTGACTGAGATGTAGTCCCGCTTCGTGTCCAGGGCAACGACTCGTATCTGTAGTAATCGTCTGAGTTGTTTTCTCGTCATGAACCAGGGGATTTCTGTCAGTCGTGCCAAGACAGTGTATCAAGCTCATATCGTAGTAACCGCTATATTCGATGAGAAACGGCCATTCTAGTGGTTTCGACTTGTACACTTTCATCACAGTACCTGTGAGATAGAGGAGCCGGCCGCTAATTTGGTACCGTCCTTATCTTCGAACACCCCGCCCTCGTTGTAGTGGACAAAGTAAAGATCGTAGGAGCAGTAGTTGTGCATGGTGAGTGCGTTGGGCGTGCTCTCTGGTCTAGGGAAGAGGTCTAGTTGAGTGCCTGCTTTCTCGATGGGCATGGGGACGCTGTCATCGAGAGGCCAGTCACCGCTGTTACAACCTGCTGCCATTTTTGCGACCTCGGCCTCGTCCATGCGCTCCTGGTCACCTAGCTTCACAGGGGTGTCTCGACGTGCCAGTGACTCAGGACCCAGCGTTATGAGGTCGTTGGCTGGCGAGACATGCCGATGTATGTGCGCGTGATTGTGCGGCACTGCAGCCACTAGTCTCGGGAGGAGAATTAGAGCTAACAACGCCGTTGCGACGGGCGAGGATGCGCGTAGTACGGCCATGTTGGAATTGTGTAGATGCTGGTCGGTGGCACGGAAGGATGGGGCTGTGATTCAGTGGTGTGGAGCTGAATGCGCCGTGCGTCGCTGTGGAGATGCCGCTTCGATGAAGATGTTGGTGCTGGGGAGGATCTGCGACAAATATGTTTGAGGAAGAAATATGTTATTGTATAGAGGAAGGAGAATGGAAAGAGCAGAAGACATGTAGAGAGGAAGTACTCGTTCATGACAGCGTCTGTCACGACCGAAGAAGTGAGTAATTCATAATGAGTAGTCTATGGGTCAGTGAACCTCCAAATCCTACATCACATGCTACAAAGGCCCGTAGATGCTTGTATGCGCCGATGGTGTCGAGCGCCTGCAGGTAGTGACATAATAAAATTGAGCTGTAATCATCGTGATATCTACGCCGCAGTACGTTGCAAAGAGGTTGGAGCCAACTGTGCTAGCGAGACATAGGTGCCGCGTTGCGGCGAAGCTGCGCATGGTACTCCAAGATATCAGAGCATCGAGGTGCACGTCATCGGCCACCAGGCTCTCACGTCACCAAAATCACTGCATATCAAAAGCAGAGGTTGTGCAATGCTGTTAGATGGGGCTTACAAGCAAGCTATCTTATCCTGATAGTGAAAGTATTCATATAAGGAAAACACCGGTACCGGCTGCCATCCGCTGTTATCCATGCGCCAGCATCATATCCCGAAATCCTCCAACGCCACTCGTGTATGCCCTTGTTCAAAGAAGAAGGAGATAAAGAAGCCTTGAAGCCAAAAGTATACAACAGAAGTAAAAGCTAAAAAGGGAAGGAACATGAGGTCATGTAGGTGTCCAGCCCGAAAAGTATCCAGGGCCTGCGCGTAGATTGTTAGAAAACGTTTGGAAGAGATCGTTATATTCAGACAACACACACTCTTGCTCCATCATGTTTGCGGAAGAGATATCCAGATCCCCTCGTTGGGTTAGACGGCAATGATATGTTTCGGTCGTAATTTCGTGATCGTAATCTCGTTCCAAGTGACGGCGTCGCTCAGGACCTGTTCTCTGCGCATATCTCGAAAGCCACACCCTTGTCGATAGTGGAACCGCCGACTGGGGCGTCGGGAAGGTACGCAAACTCGGGAACGATATAGGCCTGCTGAGCGCATGGCTCATTTGCGGCACATTGGAAGACCGGGCCGTCCTTGGCAGCGGCTTGAATGCCTTTCTCGTGGCCGGCGCAATCGTCAAAGTTGGTTCCGTCCTTGGTCATACAGTCCAGATAGGAGATATCATAAGATACCTGTGTGTGATCGTCCCAGACAGTGTACTCGAATTGCATCGGAAGCGTCATGTCCTTGGTTTTGGCGACCTTGAGGGAGATGCCAGATTTGTAGCATGTGCGAATGGCTTCGGTGTATGTACTGTTAGCGGGTATCGTTACACAATCGCTCCCGGGGCTGTTGTCGCAGCTCTTGTCATCCCCGATGGACGAGACATAGACATCGTAATCACACGAGTTGACTATGATGGCCTGATTCGGGACCGAGTCAAGAGGGGCGTAGATTCCATCTGGAGAAGAAGGAGCGGCGGAAGGAGTAACAGAAGATGCGGACGTGGATGCGACGGCAGGGACGCCCTTCTGCGGAACCTCCACGGTGATGGACGGCTCGGGCAGCGCAGTAGAGGTAGCAATGACGAAGCTACTGGAGGAAGCAGAACCTGAATTTGGCTCAAGCGTGACGGTCATGAATATTGTCTCAGTCACGATAACGACGTTGGTGTACATAGCACGAGGGTGGACCTTCTCATGGTCGTGACTGTGTCGGTATCCGAGGTGCGCGCCCGCGGCGAGTAGCGGCAGCGCCAGGGCAATGAGGGCGTTGAGGTGCATCGCGAGTGATCTTGAATCGGATTTTGGACCTAGTCGCGTAAGTAGATAACGGCTCGAGCAAGTATCTTCAGGCAGTTGAGTGTCGCGCGATGTGGATTGGAGCAGGTAAAGGAGCGTGGGAACAAAAGTCGCTGGGGAAACTGTTGTTGTTATTGTTATGGCCCTGCGTCACTCGGGGGTCTGAAAGCGCAAGTGAGCGTGGATTACAATTATATGCCACGTTGGGGCGCGTTGGCCCGGTTGGACAGCCGGTGAATAATGGGGGCCGGCCAATGAGAGGCCTGCCAATGACAAGGCCTTGGATGAGCACAAACGGAGACGCAACACACACACACGGCCCCCACACGTTGCTCTTTCACGAATCGATGGGGCTCACTGGGTTGCACTCGCGTTGCGGCGGTGGGCAACGAACCGGCCTCGGCGCACCGCACGTGCATGTCGGCCCCAAAAGTGACACAAAAGATTTGGGCGGTAGTTTGACGGTCAGTGAATGATATTGAATGCGATGCAAACAAGGTTAATGATGCGATCTTAGAGAAACAGTTGCGAAAAGGAAGACTTCGCTCAGTCCAAAAGTGAGATAGAAGTGCGAACCAGAAGTTGCGCGACGTTGGCTGCTAGACATGGAGGCAGTCGCTGATAGACGCGATCCGCTCACCCAACAGGTCCAAGAGGCACAGAAGGTCTCGGCTCCTGTCGAGTTTGCGCATAGCAAGAGTACATTGGGCTGTTATAGTTAGCTCCTGTTTGCGAGATCTAGACCATGATACTCACTCATCATATCCCGTCCACCCCACACACTTCCAACAGTTGAACAGATTTGATGGGTCGTAGCGCCTCTTCACAGCCAGCAATCTCTCGTAGTGCACCCCAAAGAACGTTTCTTGCCAATTCTCCTCGGTCCAATCACCTTCGTTCGAGTAGCACCCACCGTCCGGTGTGACGGCTTTCAAGATATCCATGGTAGCAGAGACAGTCTTTTGAATCTGAGAGCGAGCCACTGACGGTGTGGCAGTCGTCCAGAATTGACCCATGACTATTTCCCATAGCGAATCTCGCCAGATGGGATTCACGCTGGTTTTACCGTTGTCGGGAGTGTTGTCTGGTCCAGTAGCATAGAACTGAGCGCCCCCACTGCCATGGTTGGCACGGGAAAATTGCATGGCGGTAACTACCGCAGTAACGAGCCGATCAATGCTGTGAGATGAATTGAAGAGGGCCCTGGGGATGAAGCGCCCCGCGCCGTTGAAGCCTAGACCAACGGGTCCATTTCGAGATATCTCGGGTCTTTCCGTGAACTCATGCCAATGTGAGAACTTCTTGAAGGAGTGATACTCATTCTCGGTGATTTTGAGACCAGGGTAGTTCGTCAAGAAGTCGTGCCATTGGGACGTGATATTTTTAATAGCCTCCGTGTCATTGGAGGGCAGGACCTGCAAGAATACGACATGATCTGGGAGCACAAAATTGTATCCGGCGACCCCATGGTTTGCAAACAGGGTCTGGTTCGCAGCAAGCCCGGTGATAATGTCGCGATGCACTTTGGACTCTGTGATGTCTTTCGGCGCCGGAAAGCGAGCCTGGAAGCTGTATACATTGATAGGATCGGCCGGATGGAGCTGGAACTTGTAAGATGTGAGCACAGCGTAGGTACCGCCTCCGCCTCCGCGCATTGCCCAGAACAGATCCGGGTCGCTGCATTCGTTGATGGTACGCTGCTCTCCGTCGGCGGTGACGACGTCGAATTCGACAGCTTGGTCGACCATTAAACCGTGTTTGGGACCCAGTGGCCCATGTCCGCCTCCCTGACCATATCCACCAGCGATACCGACAGAGGCGACAGCACCAACAGTGACGTGCATACCGTGAGGCTCAAAAGCCTCCCACGCCTCCTGGGCCTGAATACCGGCGCCAATCTCTCCAACGTTCTCATAGCGAGTCTGGCAGCCCTTGGGCTGGAACGTTCTGTGATATTCTGTGTGCTTCATGTTGTGAGTCCAGATTGCCAAGGAGTTTGGCGCGGTTGATCGCCCGTAGTAGTCATGTCCAGTGTTTTTAATCGATACCCGGATCCCATGTTTGCGCACAAAGCTCAAGGTCTTGCTAATATCATGCCCAGTCGTGGCTCTGACATGGTATGGAGAAAGTCTCCCTAGCGAGCAGGTACCGGAAACAGGCTCGGATGTATTGAAAGAGTTGAGTGCACATTGGGACGTGTCGCACTTCTCCCAGTCGAGAAACTCCATTGATCCATAGTGATTCGTGCGTGAGACGCCATCGCCGTAGTTCTTCGCGACTTCTTGACATTGCGTGCTCGACGGATCTGTGTAGCACGGGGCGGCCCAAGGCTCCGTTAGTCGGAGATTGCCGTTGATGCTTTGATTGAAAGCGTTCCAATCCTTCATTGTCGGCCAGCAGGACTGTCCTGGTAGACATGTGTAGTTGGAAGAAGTGAACTTTTCTTGCGCTGGCACCGTATTCGGAAGGTGTTGTTTGCAAAATGTATATGACCCGTACACGGCGAGGCCGCAGAGAAGGGGTAGTAGAACAACATGGCGTATGATCTCGCTTAAACTCCGCTTCGCTGGCTTTGTAGAGGTTTGCAAACTCTCATCGTCCCTCTGCAGTTGATGGGCATGAACAATCTTTTCGTCCAGCAATGGTTGCCGCTCGGGGTATTCCATTCTGCCAACCAATCAAAGCGTCTTCCTGCAAGTGTTGTATTCCAAGATCCTCGGTCGTGCTTTCCGTAAAGGTACCTTCGTTGAATTATCCAGATGGTGTCTTATCGAGCAAGATGTAGTCGTAATGAGCGGGTAAACAGTGCGAAGCCTCGTTATAAGGCATCATCCGTACAGACGCAAGCTGAGCCTGGGAAGGACTCAACGTCCCGCGAACGCATCAGGAGCGAGCCTGCCGTAGCCCACATTTGGAAAATGGCTGACTGCGTCTCAGCCTCAACTTCTTCTTTTCTTACGGCCGGACTGACCAATCAGGTGTCTAGAGCACATCATCGAATGCGCTCCAAGCCAGTAGTCGAGCAGGCACCAGGCATCGACCGGAAAACACAGCAGGCAGACGCTTCCCGATGCACCTGATGCTGAAGGCTGATGTGGGGTGGTTCGGGGCTGGCGAGGGCGCGGTGTAAGTGGTGAGAGATTTGCCGTGTGCCTCCCACGCGTTCCCCAAATCGTTCCCTGGCGCGTAACGCCTTGCCTTTCCGCCTTGGCTGTGTACCGCAGCTGATGCAGGCCACTATGCCGGATTGTGCGACCGCTGAGACGGTGAACTGGAAGTTTGGTGATGAGGCTGTGCACCTGAAGCGCGATCTTGATGATGGTGGCCTGAGATCCGGAAGACTTCGGAAGGCTGGCATGCTAGGTAGGCAGCACGGGAGAAGAAAAATCACACAACCATCAATTGTGGACGAAATATTTCTATGGCGAGCTTCAACCTTGCTTGGAGAGAATTACCGCATGCGCAAGCCCTGTGCAACCACTTGGTATACAACGATGTGCCAGGTGGTCCCGCATTCGAGTTCCACGACGGCAATAGCCACCCGAGGCCTTCACCGGACCAGCAGTTGCGAGCTGCGACGCTTGCAACATAACTTGCGAGATCACAAACGCAGCTTGTACGAATGTATCTCGAGAATGTCTTAGGATCAAAGGAGTGGGGTTCTTTTTACAAGATCGAGCCGTAACGCTCACCTGCTACATAGCATACATGAAGGGTGACTGAACATCAACCTCACTCATTCTCGTCATAGTCATCGAAAGGCCAATCAAGTAGGGCTCTCTTCAATTCCTCCGGGTCGTCCTTCAGCCCGTCTACCATGCATTCCTTGGCCATCCTTGCTTTTTCTTTCGCGTAGTCAAAGCCTTCGTGCGACGTGTATCCACTTTGGGATATACCCAATAGTTCCCACCATTCTTTCCTAAACGCGTTGTTTTCCCGCAGGGATTTCCGCATATCTACTCTCCTCTGCGCTTCTTGCTCGGGTATGACGATGGGGCATGGCGGGATTGTGCCGTCTGCGGCGGCAGATGCAAATACTGGCCATTCTTCCACAACATCTGCGATACTGATCTGGAGATGAGCATTGTCACCTTCCCATCGAGTGCCGGCATCGTGAAATATTTGACGTGCCATGAAAGTTTTGTCGCAAGTGCACGCCTGCTAGTGAGGCTTGTTCAGCACCTGAGTGAGGCCGAGGTACCAGAAATGTATGTGTCGTCGGCGATATAGTTCTTCTGCCTCAGCACACTCCTTTTCTGCCGTTGACGCAAGATTTTTTGGTAGCTTGGGCTCTGTAAAGCTTCGATACCCTTCGTCTGCGTGGTCTGCAAATGCCATTGGTATGTCCGCGGCGAGAAAAGCAGGGAGAACTTCGAAGTGCTTCTTGTACCCAAACGACTCAGCGTATTCGCGATAGAATGGGTGTCTTGGCCGTCCATATTTCCGGATCCGCGCCAACTCTTTCTCGGCATGACTTCGAAGAACGAGCTGAGGATCGACGTCTTTCTGTGTCAGAATTAGTGTTGTGAAAGTCTAGAGCAAAGTACGCACGAGGACCTCGGTCAACATCCAGTTCTGCACGTTCTTCATACCACCATCGCATAGATGCATATGGCCCTACACACAAGTCGCTAGATCCAGAGATACCTATGCGAGGCATTCCCGGAGGCATTTCTTGGGAGTAGTATATGCTACCACAGGCGGGAAGCGTGTTCGCGAACAGTTTGGTCTCCATCAAGACTATTCTGTGCAGTATCCGGCATCTTTCCTCTTCAGCTAAGCTGAGCCAGATACCACTGAGAGGCTTTCCTGGTATTCTTTCCATTAACATATACTCTACGCCGAAAGCGTTCTCACCAGAGGAGTACGCCAGAACGAAAGGTGCAGGAATTCCGTTAGTGCGGAGAAAGTCCAGTGTCGCGACTTCACTCGCTACTGCCAGACATCGTGGTAAGGTTGATGAGTATGGAAGACGGGCGAGCACCGACGAGCCATTATTCATTGTTACATTGAGGATGCGATTGAAACCGTCTTCGGCGATATTTTGTATCGCATTCACGTCGGAAACGGATCTATTCAGTGCTTTTGCAGCTGCATTCTTGAGTTCAGAAACGTTGAAATTCAAGCGGCGTTCTGCCATGCGCAAAGACTCATTGACACTACGTCATCATATCAGCCCGCATTTCCAAGTGATTGATATGAGGTAATTTTATGTACATCCATCTACCAGAAGTAAACTTGAACAACTCGCGGGGGTCTTCTTTCTGCAAGCTAGCCTTTGATGACAGGAACGCGCGCCTGCAACATGAAGACGTGAACCGGACGCATCTACTTCCCACCACAGGCGAAACCCGCACTGCTAGCCGGTATAGTGTTTGATGGACAGTCGGTGTATGAACCCTAGGTCTCATAATTGTGGTAATGATGGTGATGGTTGCGCAACGAGTGTTTGTTTCGCACAAGCAGTGCGAGTGCACAGACAGCCATCGTCACGACCGTCATCTGCAGCATTGCGGCGCAGTATACGTTCTCCACCACCAACGATGTTCATCGCAGAAACATGTTGAGCATGGTGTAGGTGCCCTGGGACCGGCGTTGCGCAAGGTGCAAAGCGCACAAGCCACTGTCGGTCACCCACTTGATGGGCGATGCCATCGTCCTTGCTACCAACGGTGGCTCGACTACACCTACGACATGCTGCCTTATGAGAATGCCTCCGGCGTCCTGGAAACATCCCTCCGCCTCCAACAAGATAATGTCTCTTAACAATCACGAGATAGCGTGAGAACCGCTACCGGCGTATGAAGCTGTCTTTTACGCATCGGATGACGCGACCGTGAACGCACTCCGATGGGAAGGTTATCCGTATTGCCGGAAACCTGCACGCGGCGTTATCGCAACAACATATCGCGACTTTGGCGAAATGACGCGTTGTAGTAAGTAGATAACCGGCGACATAGTTTTTTGAAGCTTCGTCTCGACGTTGCGAGTCCTGAACTAATGGCAGTGTGGCAGCAGTCCAAGACCCACATCGAACGGCCGACCGTACGCGAAGCAGACGTAGAACGCCTACGAGAACGCGCAAAGTCCAGATCTGACCCATGGCTGATACAAAGAACTACATCGCCGTAACGCCGGTGGACCCGATCAGAATCTTCTTCGATTCTCTTGCGATGCGCTCGGCAGTGAAGTGGAAGGCGCACAGTTCTTGACACCACTCATTGCGCATCCCTCGCCATTGTATTCGCTGATATCTAGATGACACCCAAATGCGTATCTCTATACTGGCTTACTGATGGAGTGAAGGATTGCAGACAGACGTGCTTTTGGCAAGTTGGTGGGGAGTCACAAAGGCGTATGCTCGTGAGATGCGTCATAGCAACAGCACTGGCTGACGACGAGGTGTTCGTCGCGCTGGGACGTGAGCAACCGAAGCTACTGATACTCAGTGGTACTGGTGCGCGGGCTCAGTCTGTGATTCATCGGTCTGCTTGCGTTGATGGTATGATGAGCTCGGAGACGAAAGGCGCGCTGCAAGTGATGGCATGGCATATCCGATACAGTAAAGCGCTGTCATAATGATTTCAAATTAGTTTGGTACAGACCGCGACGCCATCGAGGCTCACATCTTTCGCGGCGCAGCCTTATTGGACAGTAGTGCTGACCTGCTGCATCTCTGCGCTGACGCGGTGGCGCGCCAGGCAGAAAGTAGAACTCCAGCCTGGTATTGGTATTGCCGACTTTACTACTCTCAACATTGCTTCCAAAAGCCATTCTCATCGCTTTATCTTCAACACTGGGTTGCTGTCCGCAAGTCTTCTTACCCTCTTGTTCCTTCGCTACGTACTCGACGTGGCCTATCTCTTCGTATCTTTTGGTATTCGTGTTCATATCTCAGCCTTGGTATGATTTCGACCAGTCGCTCTTCGTTGAATTAGGGTCATACGGAGCATGCAGAGAAAGCGACCACAAAGATCAGCAGGTGTTGGCAAGAACAAAGGTGTACCCAATCCGAACGACGTACATGCGCGAGACTCGATAGAGCCGCCGCCTTGCGACGATCTAGATCTAAAGGCTGCAGAATCGGAGATTAATTTTGGCGATCACTTCCTAAGTGCCGGCTCATCCTACCCTCCATCATCTACTAACCATGAAGGAGGGGGTAAAAGCGATGCTAGCGCTCAAACGAGTGAAAAGACTTTTTTCGCTTCTTACCGAATTGTTGAAGACTTGAAACTACTGTCTCTCCGACGAGCCCTGCTAGGCCAGGAAGTCGGGGCAGGTCAAGATACCAAAGTGAAATCAAGTCGTGGACTCGACAACGCTCCAGACGCAAGACCTGGTTCTGAGCCAAGTCTTGAAAGCGCAAGGCTACTGTCTGCCCAACCACACCTGCTAGCTTCGAAAGCCCTGAACGATCAAGAAGACACAGTGGGTTCAACTTGTGGACTCGACAGCAGCCCAGAGGCAAATCCTGCTTCCGACAAAGCCAGCTCGGAGGCCTATAGTCTGTCTGATTACTTGTCTTT
Source organism: Alternaria rosae (assembly GCF_020736505.1). NCBI lineage: Eukaryota > Fungi > Ascomycota > Dothideomycetes > Pleosporales > Pleosporaceae > Alternaria > Alternaria rosae. The sequence continues at coordinate 2,598,014 of NW_025763572.1, forward strand.
GGAAACATCATCATCGCAAAATTGGATAGATATACAGTACCGGCTTCCTGACGACTGGAAGTGGGATGTTGAATACAATGTCACGTATACCAAATACGGTAGTCAGCGTGGATGTTGGACTTGTACGCCTATGGAACCAGATAAGCCGGCACACTACCCTCTCGCTATTGCAAATGCGCCCTTGGTACTTCCAGTGGAGTATCATTGGCCCCCCGTCAGTGGAGTGGCACCACCTCCAGATCCGCGACCTGCGGCGCCAATCGATTGCCGAGCCGAAGTATCCCTCAACCTGATCAAAGACATCTTTCTTACCTTCGAGGGGAGGATCGGATTCTATTTTCTGATAAACGGTCTACTCCAGGTCGTGGTGCCAGAAGATTTCGACGCTACCTGGGCGTCATCACATCTTCCGCATAAATATGGCGGTCTCAAGGTCTGTTACATTGAACAGACCCTCGAGCCCACCATGTTACCAGCGAGGACAGGAACTACGGAGAGGACCTTTGACAGATCATCACTCGTACCCCTAGGCACATCAGGATCATCTCCAATCGCCCGCACGCCAGCTCAATCCCTCGCTAACATACCATCCCTAAAGCTCAACGACTTCATAGAGGCCCGCCCAAAATCCAACCATCGAAGTGAGAAGTTTTCTGGACGTGTCGGGCTCAAAGTAAGCCGAACCGGCATCACAATGATATTGATGTCCACCCACGTCATCACTGAAGCGATTCTTGCAAAGTCGTATCGCGACAGTATCCTTGGCCGGAAACATGATGAACGCGTCCAGAAATTAGAAGACGATTGGAATGAGCATGTTGAAATCTGGGCTGGCGGTGAAAATGTTAGTATACTAAGCACGCCGATGATACTCGTACAGCATAGCTGTATTATCATGTACTACGATTGATGTGCTCTTATGCTAACAGATCTGTCAGTGCGGAACGATCCACCAAAGCTTTGACAAGGAAGCGGGAATTTATCCGAACGGCTTCAACCACGACATCACTCTCATCAAACCCGCGCATGGGACTTTGGTGAAAGATGTCGCATCCCCTATCAGTGGCCTCGGCTAGCTCAATCACGACTCATGGGTTTCGCTCCGCCAGCAGATAACAACAACCAAAATCTTAGCTGACGCTGAAAGCTCACAGTGTGCGAAAAGCATCAAGTGCAGTGGTCCATCGGACATCCTTGTGGTAGGCGAAGGCATCTTTCTCAACCAGAAAGCTACAGCGGGCGATTCGAAGAGTCTCAAACACCACGACGCGGCAACATGGAAGGATCTAGTGTCACGCGCAATCCTCTACCGTATTTATCCTGACTTCGATCCACCGAACGGCCATAGCGGCACTGTGCTTTATGCGGATGGAATAAGGACAGATGGAACCGAAGGCTCAGGTGTCGTAGGATTCCAAAGCTTTGTACAGCGCAGCGGCCATGTGCAGAATTTCGAGATGGAAGGTGATGCGCTGGAGCGGCGATTGAGAGCTGGGAGGGTTGCATTCTATGGGGCGTTCGAAGTCCCCGCCGAACTCAAGAAGTATCATATATATTGATCGTAGCCGTTGGTCCAGTTTTCCGAAACTATACTGTCGTTGAAAGATCGTGTTGCCAGCGCACCAATCGAAACTTAGCTTTCATCGTAACCCAAAACCCCCACAGTCTTTGCCTCTCATCCCACTGATAAACAGCAAAAGTTGCTAGCCCAACAGACACTGTGACAACTACCCAGATCCATATGTTCAACTGATCTAGTTCCACAAAGTTCATGCCGAATATAGAAGTGCAATACGAAAGTGGAAGAAAGATGGTCGCAAGTATAGTGAGCTTCGTAACCTGGGTGGCCAGCGTGATCTGTTTCTGCGATTCTGCGAGCGAAGTAGCGCTGACGAGTATTGTTATCGCTTCCTGGTAATGCAGCGAAAGCTGGCGGTATCGTGATCGGAGAAACTCGTAGTCGGCCTTGACTGCATCTTTGGCTTCCTGAGCTACATCGCTCTGGTCTTGTGTGAGGTTGGCTGCCCATCGAGCTAATTTTGGCGAGCTGATGAATCGTAGAACTTCTTCGTGTCGACTGGCGTGGTCATCCAAAAGATGCTTGTGCATTATGAGTTGTTCCATATGCTCGGTTGAGTACTTTCGATCCCATTTGGTCGAGGCGATAATGTCGTACCATTTTTGGAGTGTCGATAGTAGCTGAATCTCTGAGGCAGCTGCGAATAAGAGTATAGGTGCGAGGGCGTATAGCGGATCTTGCCCGGCAATCTCATGATCATCAAGCATCACATGCAGCTCTGATGGTAGATGGTACGCTGTCTGAAATAGCGAATCATCGGTGGCTTGCGGGTTATCGGGATCAGGGAAGGGCAGTGGCCATGGATTTTTGATCCTTGACTCCTGTCCCAGCACATGTACAGGTAATAAGCGTATGTCTCGGCGTCCTGTCTCTGTCTTGGCTGCCATATATTCGATGAAATGATGGTAAGTGCGGCTCTGGGAAAGGTCTCTGCTTCCCACGTCTGTCCACAAGATTGCTGGTACACAGTGTAAGCGGTGACCAGACGGGATCAAGGTTTAACAGGTCGCTCACCAGTCCAGCCGTCCCCATTTGACTCAATGGTTATGGACACATCCTGCTCGATGACGAATTGAAGGTTGCTAAGATATGCGTGCCCTCTTATATATGAACAGCCGGGAGCTGCGGCCAAACGTCTGGGCATCCACTCAACGTCGTCGGGTAAAAGCTTTCGTCGCGCTTGCAAGATCAAGCTACTGAATGGATCTACAGGCAGCTTGTTCTTTCCAAAATTTCCCTGTGTGTTGAGACGCAGTAGGAGCCCTTTGTTCGAAGTGGCGTATGGAGTTCTTGTTATTGCGTGAAGAACAGGCCCGTCGGTCGAGCGCCAAAGATGAATGTGCTGCCGAAAGAACTCGGGAGCGACACTGTACTTTGCCCCCACTTCACATATCCAAGACCCTGGAAGATGTCCATTGAGGAAAAGGACCTGTCCTTGCCCTTTGCTTGGAGGCGGGGCTGCGACTAGGTCCTGCAATTGAGAATATTTGTAACTATGACGTTGATACTGCTCAGAGCCATGACAAGGCGGCCCATACACAGATAAATATCCAAGATGATACGCCTCGAGGTCACTGTGTTGCTTGGGTAGATGTGCCTCGTCAGCTCGGAGCAGCTCGGCGAGAAATCTATAATGATAGCCAAAGAAAAGCGTGCGAGTATATGAACGTGCAGCGTAGTTGAGTATGTGTTGACGATAGGCCTCGGCTTCAGGCGATAGCCGCATGCTGATAGTGTAAAAAGGGTGTAGTTTGACTTGCGGGACTTAAAATTCACCTCGAATAGCGCCACGCAAGAAGACCGACGGTCAGCAAATCGAGAATGGTAATGACAGCTGCCTGTCATGCGACATGAACGAGGCGGAGCCAAGCTGTGGTCTTAGGACCTCGCGAAGGTTGGAAGATACGACACAAGTTATAGGCGGTAAAAGGCTCAAATTTTTTTTGTAGGAGGCAAGCTTACGGATCCTGTTAAGAATGACCTCTGGATGCACGGCGTATCACATCCGGCTTTCGCAACAGTATCTGAGGCTGGGGATAAGCCACGCTGCACGATCATGGTGTTCCCCATCGCAACCACTCACGAAAGCGTATAAGCGAGCGCGCGCGTCACGAGCACCCATAAAACCTGCGAGCGTAGGCTAGCCGCCCATGATACGAGGCTGAATATTTCCGATGTCGTTCATCAACGGAAAGACCCTACGACTTGGGCGACGCCAAGCAAAACCTGGATAGCAGTCATAAAGACAACAATCGTAGCGAACCTGCATATTGTCAGTCTTAGGAAGTGGAACAGTATTGAGTAATTCACAAGAACGTCCAAAACTGCAAGGTGTCGTTACGGTTACGAAACAAGACCCAAATGCTCCATGGCTTCGCTTGCTGCAGATGCTCATCTAGGACCATAATTCGAGACCAGAGATGAGGGAATATGCCAGGTGTCCATGCGATTGGCTGCTGGTTCAGGGCGCTCATGAGGTGAGGAAGTTTAGGGTCATATTCGCTGCTACGTTGAAGCCGACTAAAGGCTTGGTAGTCGCTGATCGCGCGATTGCTGTATCGTCGTGCAGAGCAGGGCTGACATGGGCAACATCGCCGCTGTATTTAGATACACGAAGTCAGTGTATGCTTCCTGTACAGTCTGTACAGAAACACGTACCCATAAGCCAAATTTAGCATGGGGACCCAATGATGGCCAGGCGTTGAATAGCAAGCTGTATGACTCCAGGACCTCTTGTGCTAGCTCATTACGAACACCCACCATTCTAAGGGGAATGGCATCCAAGGCACATGGTAGCGCGAATATCTCAAGTATGCGACGTCCGTTGCGGTTCGATAGCAGGAGATGCCGGGAGACGTTGTAAGTCCAGGTGATTTCCACTGCTCCGAACACGGTCAACCGGTAAGCGTTAAGGTGGGTAGCGTCAACGAAGAGCGACTCCAACGACTCCAAATCTGCCATGGTCACCACAGAGGCGAATGCGACAGGCGCTGGTAGCAGAACGCTGCCCGCTACCATTTCGGCCAAGCTATGGCGGTATGGCTGACCCCCGAGCAAGCTCTTGTGCATACGCAGATTGTAGCTAGCCGTCACCATACGGAGCTTACCGTCTACCGTTGGTAGGTCGGTGAACGAGCTCAGTAATAGTGTGCAACTGCCAATAGCGCGCACCACCGTGTCCTCATCATGCCATGGTGTGTTCGGGTGCGTAGATAGCGAATGTAGCAGCCCTTCGATGCTCTTCTTCATTGGCCCAGGGGGTTGAGGGCCTTGGAAGTATTGTGTTATCTTTATGAGGAGCTCTTCGTATTCTGGAGTACCTCGAGCATCATGCTGGTTCATGAGGTAGTTGATGTACGGTTCGACGGCGGCATCGTTTGGGTAATTCGGGAAGCCTAGGGCGTGCGCGAGACGTATTCGGAGGGGATCGCGCGGAAAAGGTTCTAAAAACGTGCCCATGTTGCATTTCAAGCAAGCGATGAGCTTCAGCGACTATTCCAGAGTCAAGATGGTAGGCCGCTGAGAGCGCAAAGAGAAGGTGCAGGTGTTCCATATTGAGGCTGGTGGGCTGTCCATAAGGCTGTGCATCGCAAGGGAAGTATCTCGCCGGGCGATGCCACTGCCCCTTTCGAGTAGACTGAGGCTGCGATTGGGCTGACACGATCATGCATATGGGCGGGCATGTGGATGATGCATGTGTGGTGGCAGTGAAAATGAAATGGACTGCACGCGCCGCTTATCGATAACAGACCGCGCGCTCAGGCAACCCGCGTCATATTATCGATCGCCCGCGCCCAACCACACGACATGACGAACTCACCAACGCGTGTTTACGAGTATGTCACACATACATGAATTCAGATTCGTTTCATGCACACACTGGTGCACTTATCGATATGTAATTTACGCGTTGAGTGTATAACTATACATCTGCTAACCAACCAACAGGGACGCCGGCAGCAGTAGGCGCAATGGCAAGCCAGCATCCTGCGAACCATGCAGGCTAAACAAAACCAAGTGCGATCATGGCCATCCGAAGTGTGATCGTTGCCGTCAGCGTGGTATTGAAGACCGTTGCTTCTACCACCCAGCACCTCTCACCAGACAGCGTCAGACTGCCGATGAGTCAGGAACAGGCGAAGCCCGTCCTCCCAAAAGAAAGTATGCATACATTTGGAATAAGTTTATATCAGTATTTTGACTCGAACAGACGGCCCTCGAAGCAAGCTTCGGATGCTGTTTCCGCTTTCGCCCCAGCGTCTCCGTCGCATGGTGACAAGCTTGCGGATGCCGTTGCTGCCGATGTCTATCACCCTGGGTTCCTCGGGCCTGGATCGTACGCCGTACTTCTTCCTCAGGATGAAGAACCTGGTCAGATGCGCGAACGCGAGGAGTCTGTTGCGTCAGAACGATCAGACCGCGAACTTACACACCAGCACACCCTGTCCAAGTCTATGCGATACCAGATGGCTTGTGACGTTTTGAGCACTTTTCGCCATTACAACACAATCAAAGAGCTTGTCTTATGGTACAACGCGACAAATGAAGCAGGTGTAATACCTGCCCAGATTCAGGTCGACGCCGTGAATGCATTGGAAGCTGTTGTTGACAAGCATGACCTTCGGCGGAAGAAACCAAGTTCTCTGCTGATAAGCCAAGTACTCGAGACGACTGCACGCCCTTTCACAGTTTCACAGTCAATGGAAGCACATGACTTTCATATCTTGTGTTCTGGCGAGAATTTACGATTCGAAACCATCGGCTTTCTCCTCGCGACGGCTGGGCGATCACTGACGTTCGGCTTCGTTCCGGATATATTCAGTGATCCTGCCAACAAGGACATGAAGTTACACTTCGCCGATGAGCTGCTTCGTGCAAGTACGACCTGTCTTTTTCTTACAACGATGCTTGCGACAGTCAACGACATAACGATCTGGATGTATTACGAAAACTACCTATTTACGATCATGATCTGCGGCTATCAAGGTCCACCCAGCTGGCGGAGGATAGGTGAACTGTCGACCCAGATATATGCCCTGGGTATACATCAAGAGAAAAAATGCGCCCATGCTCCGAAATGGTTGACAGAAACACGCCGTAGGGTATTCTGTTCAGCATACAACCAGGACAAGTCGATATCCACCTTCCTTGGCCGTCCAATACGTATCAGCAAGAGACACACTGACATCGAGCTTCCACTCGACCTGGCCGATAATGAAGTCACCGGTGATCAGGCGACCTTGGATTCTGCCATCGCAGCGTTGGACGAGGACGGTTGGAACACCAAAGGCAGATGGTTGAGGGCGTCCTGGATCGTAAGTCTTCCACCTCCTTGGTTTCGTTCCCTCGGCTAACGTAGACAAGCGTCTGCGACACATATCCCTCCGATGTCGCGAAGAAATTCTGGAATTCTCGCTCGTCAAGATAGATGCAAACGCGGAAGCTCAGTTACTGTACGTACGCCACAGGAACCCCATCCTGGCTTCTACTAATAAGGCTGCAGAGACATTTCCGAGCGTGTACGAACTTCCTGGGAAATGCTACCCAAACATATGCGATACTGGAAGACCTGTTGGGAAGATGATGTTCCCACGGTAATCTGTCTGATGCTGTCCATCATACACCTCACGCACTGGTACAATGAGTTCATGATCCAAAAGCTGCTCGATTACAGCCCATTGACCCTCAACACTGCCCTACTACGCGTCTCCGTCGACCTTCTTTGCAACACACTTACCCTAGGTAGAATACGCGATCGGTCATATGACGTTCAACGCGACATGCTGAACGCCCTGCTGCTGTTTGGTGTACCCGCTGCATCGGTACTCGCTACAGCATTGCGCGAACAACACCGGACAGGCCAGCAGTTCCCTGCTGAAATATCTCGCGCGGAGATCATTCGCATGCTCAGTGTGCTTATATCGCATCTTGATTCTGCCGCACACATGGAAAATTCTGGGGCAAGACATGGCGAAGCCAATTACAACCTCTTTCGCAAGGCGAGCAAGATCTTCACCAAAGTCATCGATACAGTCTTGGACACCAGACCGGCGGAAGAGATCACCCCAGCGAGTGCTCAGCTGGGACTTGACCTAGATCTCGACCTTTTCTCGGGCGCTGGGCTGGACGGTTTCGAAGGAGGTATGGAATTTCCCGGTATGGGAATGTCACTCGGCATGAACGGGAATGGAAATGGAAACTTCAGTGATGCTGCAGATGATTGGGGTGCTCTCGGTCAGTGGAATGCTTTTGGTGGACCTGTGTAGAGCTCTCTTACCAGCGCTGTTGGGCTCTATAGGAGGTATTACACAAGTCTTTGTATCACGCAAGGTAACCAGGAATTTCTCGAGCGCTTGGAGATTCGTGCTTGTGGTACATCTGGCTTTTGCGCCGGTACTAAAGCTTATATAATTATCTCTACGCTAATTACAATCTAGTATAATGCTGCTAGCCTCCTCTTCCGAGTACCACTCATCTCCAATAAAATACTTCTCTCCAAGTTCGATCGAAAACATTCTCTCCTTCTACGCTTCCAGCGCGGCCGTCCTTTTGATGTTTGTGTAGCGAAATCCGAAAGCAGCAAGGAACGCGGCACCACCAAACGCGATGCCAACAATCAAACACTCCCGGAAACCAGCAACGTATGCTTCAAGCACTCCCTCGAGGAATTGCTCCGGAATCAGAGTCTTGAGCTCGGAAGCACCAGCATCCAGGACGATCTGGGGGTCGAGGCCTGGTGCTGTGATGGATAGCTGCTTGAGAAGCGTGTTCTGGAAGGCAGCTTGAGCGGACGAGACGCCGAAAGCGCCGCCGAGGGTTTGGATGACTGCAGCGTTCGTTAGTGATCTGACAATAAGAGAGATGATGTGGAGCAACTTACATAAAAGTGTGGCAGTAGCCAATGGCACATCGACTTCCTTAGTGGTCGCCTGGATAAGCATGACAGGAACTTGGAAGCTCACTCCGATACCAATACCGCAGAGGATCTGGTATCCGATCCAGACTTTGGCAGGCGAATCGACATCGAACGTGTAGATCATGCCGGCACCGATGGTTGTTATGGCTGCTCCTCCAATCATCCATGGATAAGCGTAGCCAGTCTTTGTGATGACCTGGCCAACGATCACGACACAGATAGCTGACAACATGGTAAGCATCTGAAGAAGAAAATGGGCGAGAATGATCTACTTACTGACTGCGAGGATGAAGGGTACAGTGCGAACACCACTCGAGGCTGCCGAAACGCCCTGCACAGATTCTATCGATCATCAGTCATGGTCGGCATGATATGTATCTCAGCGAACTTACGAAAGTAGATCGGCAAGTAGTAGAACGTGACCAGGAAGGCGGAGTTGATCAGGAACGAAAACATCGATCCAACCCAGATTGTTCTCCTCTTGATAATAAGGCTGTGAACCATGGCGTTCTCACCCAGCCACCACTGATCAACCACAAACAAGGCCATCAGTACCACGAAGGCCACCAAAGTGCCAATCACAGCACCGCTGTTCCAAGCTTTCGAGATACCTCCCCATTGTAGCGCGAGGATGAAGCAGACGATGGCACCGATGATGAGAATCAAACCGGGCACATCGAGTGTTCGAAGCATGCCACGCCAGTCAGGGCGAGTTTTGGGTGGTTCGTTGGCGAAGAAGAGGAGGATGAAGAGACACGAAACGCCGCCCACGGGAAGGTTGATGTAGAAACTATGGAGCAGTCAGTGAGAGCCTTCCCATACTTTCGCGACAAAGTGTACGTACCACCAGCGCCATGAGACATGGCTAGTGAATGCACCTCCAATTAATGGACCGACAACACTGGCGAGACCATAAGCTGCACCCATCAAACCGCTGTACTTGGGCCGATCTGCTGAGGGTACCAAAACGGCAATGATGGTATACGAGCCAGAGAACAGTCCCGCTGCACCAACACCGCATATCGCGCGACCGATGATCAAAGCTACAGAGCTGGGAGCGGCACCTATTGAGGTGTATCATTAGCATTATGTTGACCTCGAAGGAAGAAGGAGTCTTTGTTAGAGACCACAAGAGGATGTAGACTTACCGCAAATCACACTACCCAACTCGAAGAAGAAGATGGAGACGAGGTACGTCCACTTCAGCGGGAAGAAGGTGTACAGTCGTCCCCAGAATGCTGTAGTCGCAGCTGTGGTAATGAAGAAGGCTGAGCCATACCACCCAATATCTTGGAGACTCTTGAACTCATCGGTGATCTTGGGGATGGCTGTTGAGATGATGGTCTGCGCTTTCGATTAGGCCTTGCTTGGAAAGGGTCAAAGAAGAGAGACTTGTTACTCGTACTTACAAAGTCTAGGGAAGCCTGCAGCAAAAAGTTAGTTTGTGCTTCTGGTATTCATGTGCGAAGGTATGGGTGAAGATGCTGCTTACGAGGAAAATAGCCAACACGAGTCCTACAAGTACGAGTACGAACCGTCCTTTCGTCAACTGGATATGCGCTAGCTCTTCTTTCTCATCCCCGTTGTTGGTATTGAGCGACCCTTCGGTGGAATGGAGATCTTTCTCCTCGTCTGGTCGCGTAAGAACGCCTTCCTTCATGTTTGCAGAGTTATTGTAGATGGTATGAAAGGAAGGAAAGACAGCTATGCTCGATGGTTGTTGTAATGGTGCTCTACGTCCTATGTTAATAGCCATATAGTAGTGTCAACGATGCCGTAGCATCGTTAACTCCCTAAACGGCCCCAGTCCCGAAGTGCGAGGACGGACGAAAACCATCTTCATGCGAGGACTGTTTGGTCTGCGTTGGGGAACAACCTCCTTGGTCGCTTCCGATCTTGCACGGAGTTCCGAACCGCGCTAGCGGACAAGCGTAACTTCCACAAACGAATGCCTCGGTGTTTTGTCAGCACTGCTCACATCATTGCTAGCTACTGCATCGGGGTCGCGCATGCCTTTAGTCAGCTATGGCGATTGCATTGATGTTTTACGGACGTCCTGTTCATGATGGTGACGGTTTTCGGGGCTTGTGTTTTGGCCGCGATGTGCTGTTGGCGTATCTCCGAACTATTGGTCTACTGTAAGATTCTAGCATCCCAACCACCACATTTAAAAAGGAAAAAAAAAATACACACGATGCACTTTTGGTGGATGTGTAATCCAGGATCGTAGCGTACGTGGGTGTCTGCACTCAAGTGTTAATTCGACTCGTTTTGCTGACAACATTGCAGCGACATCTTTTTAAAGTAATCCCTTTAAGCCGCGTTACCTTCTACAATAATTCTGGATGAACCTAGATAGTACATTATGCTGCAGTCTGCAGCATAAAATGCATGCCGTCTTCTTAGTCGATGTACCCGCGAATGATAAGCACAACGATTCACTCAGGCGACGACACGGAAGGGTTGCGGAAGACTTTTCAGGACAAACGAGGTGTCATATGGTGCTCAACAAGCAAAACTAACAACATACACTATAGTGGGAAAAGAGAGAGACGCAAAGACATAACACAGAATTATGGCGTAGTGTATCCAACACCTAAGAGTCTTCGGAAGCAGACCCGTTCAGAGAGCAAGATCAGGGTGTTCCACCAAAGCCTCCTCGAACATCGTCACGAGCTTCTTCTCCTTGTATGCATCTCTGGGCTTAATGTCGAAAACGAATACCTCCGGTCGAGTGATGAGTAAGTCTGTCCAATCTTCTGTGTGGATAGGTATGTCTATAGTAGGGTCAGCATGGGAATGAGGTGCCAAAAAGCAGGGGTACGTACCAATGCCAATCTTGTTCTTCTTCTTCGTGACATTAAATGCCCAAGCCAATGAACCCATGATTGTGACCAACTGGTAGTCTACAATTTCCATACCCAAGCAATTGCGACGACCATAACCAAACACGTGGTGGTTGATGACATTGGGGTACTTGGTCAACGGCTCCTTGTAGGTAGGGTATTTCGGGTCCAGGTAACGATCTGGGTTGAACTCTTCCGGGTTGGGGTACATGGATTCGTCGCTCCGACGTGCCCATTCGGTAGCATGGATTAGTGCACCCTTCGGAATGAAGTATCCATCGTATACGTCGTCTCTCTCGGCTTCGTGGGGAACGCCCGTGGGGACTGGCGGCCTCCAGCGGATCAGCTCTTTGCCGATCGCTCTCAGAACCGGAAGCTTCGGTGCATCGGCCCATGTAGGTAAACGGTCGGGGCCGCAGACCTCGTCAATCTCTTCCTGTAGTCGCTTCTGCCAGTGGGGATAGTGGCACATGGCGAGGTAGTACGTCTGAATGGGCGAAGACATGGGTAGTGATGCTGTGATGGCAAGCATTCCTATCGCGAAAGCACCCTCTTTTTCGTCTGGGACGCCATCGGGAAACTTTAAGCGCTGCTTGTCTTTGAAGAACGTGCGAGACCAGGAATGGCCAGGAACACCAGCGTCCATCTTGGCTTTGACGGACTGCATGGCCCCGACCCAAAACTCCTTCTGAGCATCGTGGCGTGCCTTCTCTTGCCAATACCAAGGATTGATCACGTTAGGTAGCTTCTGGACGACTGGGAACCTGTTCGGTAGCTTCCCTGCTGGAGAGATGGCAGCAAGCAGGCCAGCCGAGCTTCTGTTCAACCCACGACTTAGCTTGGGGTCTTCCCAGGCGAGTCGGGCGCTCACGCGATGGGTGAACTCTTCGGCGAGGTCGGGGTAGTTGCGGCTGTCCTTCATCAACATATACATCATCCTCGTAATCTCTAGGTGCGTGAAGCCGAACATGTCGTAATTGTAGGTCTCGGACAGACATTGGTGAGCGAATTTACGGTGTCTTGTAAGTGCCGCTGCATGATCAGTCAGCAAAAGTCAAAGACAAAACAAACAGTCGTGATATGCTACGAGGTAGTAATACTACATGCAAGCGAGCAGCTGATCCGACGACGACGCTACAACAATGCCTTCCAAGGCACAAAGCTAACGATAAGAAGAGGTGAGGCTTACTGTTGTTGTCCAAGAGAGGCAGATATTCTGCGTCAACTTTCGCGCCTGGAATGTTGGGTGTAGGCGCACGGTTGCTGTAGTATGCTCCACGCTTTGCGAGCAGATCCTGGCACACCTTCTCGCTGTTGACACGAATATGTTTCACACCGAAGAGAGTGAACTGGTAAATTGGGCCATATTCTTCGTGCTGTACTGCTTTTAGTTACTTCATCAATAGCCTCGATAGGGACCGTACCCATTCAGCAAACTTCTTGTACACATCCTTGGAAGGGAACTTGTGAAAAGGGCCGATCCATGGGAGACCTTCATAGCATTGTCAGCAAGCACTCTTGTCTTCAGACCATGAATACTGACCTTTGGGACCCGGCAACGGCTTGTAATTGGCCTTTTTCGGTCTGAACAGACGAACGACGGCTAGAAGAAAAGCCCCTATGACACTGATGGCAATGCTAGGAATGAAGAGAGAAAGCATAGCTTGCGAGATTGATTGTACCCCTATGTCAATCATGATTGCTAGAGTCAATGAGAGACGACTGGATGAACTGTCGAACTGATGCCAACCTTAGGCCAGTCCACAGGGCTTTTAAGTGTAGTCCTCATGTGCTTCAAGCCAACTCTAGTATCGCCTCAACTCCGCATTGGCATATTTTCATCGCACTCATCCTCTCGGACCTGTCTCGGTGCCATGTCTCGCGAACGCGTCCAGCTATACTGTAGTTGGTTTGACATACAACGTGCGTGCATGATCCCGAAGCCCGGGTTCTCGAGAAAACGGTACTGCGACTGCCGACCACCGATCGGATGGCATCGTACAGGTGGAGAGCCGTAGTACAGTCAGAGGCTTATCACATTTTTGAGCTTCGTCTCACGTTTGGCGTGGCGACGGGGTAGTAAGGGTCGTGGTTCATCTTGCCAGTCCGGAGCTTGAGTGAAGTGGGCTGCCACGTGCGCTCCGCGCTAACGGTCTTGGTAAACTCCAACCATCGCAGCCTGAGGGGCTTCCACACCCCATCTGTTCCCACCCACACCCAGGACGCATCGTGTCTCAGCCTATACAGCGACTTCATAGGCCCCGATTTCGCGCTCCCCCGGCCACCCATCAGGCCGAAATCCGCACCAACTACCAATAGTTCGCAGCGGGAGTCCGCTAGAAAATAAGCTCTAAAATCGCCGAGCGCGCAACCAACATTGACAACGCGATCCCATCCCGTCGTCACGGACGTCCGCCGTACACTGGACTCAGCCTTCACAGACGTTGATTCGCGTAGCGTGCATCTTCATGTGTCAATATAATCTGGCAGCGGAGAGAGACGCGAGGCAGATGGCAGCTGTGATGCGCTATGAAGCCTGACCCTGTACCCACTCTGCTGGAGCTGGAAGCAGCCGCTTGCATGAACAGTACATGGAATGTGACTTTAGTCTGGGATCTAGGTCCAAAGTACTAACATCGGCTGAAGCGTTCAGCTAGATTACGGCTCGAGAATCTAAGACGGCCGCTCTTCGCGCTGCATCGTGCGCATTTGGGGTCGATGAGGCGTTCCCGCTGAGACATGGCCCTTCACCCTTCCAGTTCCTCTTATTGCCATCCTCCAGAGTTAACCCGAAGCGAGGCCCGAGCTGCGACTGAAGAGCTTATAAACCAGATGGACCACGTTTTCTCGTGATACAATCATTGCTACCTTCATCCTTGTTACACATGCATTGCATTGCTAGCGTTTAGCTACACCGTCCCGTCGCTATGGATTTCTTGGCATCGTTCGTCTTAGTCACATCCGTTCTTGCACAACAGGTGCTTGCGGTCACTACACAGCAGATCCAGACCGAATTGTCCTCCAATCTTTCCAATGGATCACAAGTCATTCTTACCACCGATTCTTCTTACCCGACTGATTTCACGCAACGATGGAGTATCTATACCAAGGCCGAGCCAGCTTACGCTGTTGCTGCCAAGCCCGCTACAGTGGGAGACGTACAGACGATCTTGCGGTATGCAACTAAGAACAAGGTCCCTCTCTTAGCAACTGGAGGTGGCCACGGGTACTCGACGACTCTTTCTGGTCTGCACAATGCTCTCGACGTTGACTTGAGCAATTTCAAGAAGATCAAAGTCGACGCATCAACTAACACCATGGTCGTTGGAGCCGGTTCTAAGTTCCATGACATGTTCGATCCGCTGTATGCGGCTGGCAAGATAATGCGTAAGTCTCCGACATATCGGCATCCCAAGATACTGACAAAGCCTCCAGCTTCTGGTGGAACTTCTCCACCAAGCATCATCGGCCTCACGTTGGGTGGGGGTGTAGGACCTTTGAGTGGCGAACACGGACTCCTAATCGACTCTCTACTCTCCGTGGAAATGGTCACTGGGTCGGGCGAGATCCTAACGGCGTCGGCTACTGAGAACTCCGACCTCTTCTGGGGCATGCGTGGCGCGGGCTTCAACTTCGGCGTGGTCACATCTGCGACCTATCGCATCTACGATACGATCAATGATGGAATGGTGTACAATGCAGACATGTCATTCGAAGCTGAGAAGAACGCCACTATATTTAAAATCTTACAGACTTATCAGGGAAGCCATGATGGCAAGCTCGCATTCTCCATTGCGTCCTCCATTAAGAACAATATCGTAAGTGCTAGCCACGTCTGTTCGGATATCTGACCCCCATTAACACATGTTTAAGCCCACAATCGATGTTTCCGCCATCTACTATGGCAACAAACAACAGGGTGACGCCGCGATCGAATCATTCATCGCCCAAAAGCCATATTTTAGTAACATTACGGTCGTACCCTACAACAAACTAGTGAGCGTTGCCAACTTCGGTGGTGATGTGTTCGCTCAGCGAAAAGGCACACGAGCTGATATGTGGGGGTTTCAGCTCAATAACCTCACCGTACCTGCGCTGGTCGACACCTTTACGAAGTACATCAATTTTCTCCTTGCAAACCCAGCAATCAGCAATACGAACTGGGTGGTGGAGAAATTTGGCCTGGGCATAACGGCGGCTATCGACAACGATTCTACCGCCTACGCTTGGCGTAAAACTGTATCCTATGGCTTCTTCGCGTTTTATCTGCCTGATAATGTCACTGCAGAGCAGACCAGCACTGTCGACACTTTCGCCGCAAAGATTCGTACCGACTTGATGTCTGCATGCGGAAACCCCGGGGGTAATGTTTTCCCCAACTACGCACGTGGTGACGAGAAGCCAGAGCAAGTGTATGGAGTGGCGAAGCTGCCGAGGCTGCGGCTGCTGAAGAAGAAGTATGATCCGAAGGGTTTGTTCAATCACTACAACTCTTTCGTCTGATCACCATTGCGTCGCAGTTGAAGCGACGTGGCATTGTCATTCTCATCCTGGTCGATATCGTCAATTTTCTTAGTTAAATGCAGCTGTGTATGAATTATGGTTCAACTAAACACCATGTTCGTCGTTTTCGACCCATCTGCCATTCTTCCACCAGCTCAATAGACATAACATACCGATGATGCGTTCAAAAATGATCGATACTACAGTCAGCTGACAGCTGCTAACACATGAGATACCGGTTCATCCAAATGCATCAACAACTGCTTCCTTCTACCTAACAACACCTTCAAAGAAATGAGTCAACGGTATTTGACGACCGAAAGTCGAGACCAAGCATTGGCGACTGTTTTCACAGCTACGGGCGGGAAGAGACAACAGGAAAACATATGAGAATAGCAAGAATAAAAGCTCAATATACGAAGAGCCGAACAAAATCCATCAATGTTGACACGGATGTAAGCCATCCTCGCTACAATGCGCGACATTCAAGAATGACAATAAACACCTCATCAATGCGGAATCGAGTTGAAACCAGCTAACAACGACGCACCAATAACCCCCTTACCGCCACCAATGCCTTCCACGCTCCACTTCTTCAACGCAAAGCTCGTTCACATACTCTTGCCTTCGTATAACTATCTCAACACGCCAGCATCTCGCTGCCGAACCATTTTCGCCATATCGACTCGAGCTCACCCGGCAGTATGATCTCCCCCGCGTGCATGTATCTATGCCAAAATAGCAGCAGCATTGCAAGCTACGAAACCAGCATAAAGCACGATCCTCACACGGTTGAGGTACCCCCAGTAAGCAATCTTGTCGTGATCCTAGGATGCGACGTTAGCATCTCTGGCGTCTCGCATACATATGCAATACGGAAGATAGAAGAAACTCACCCTTGCAGTCTGCATTCCCCTGCCTTTCTCTGGCAGGTCCGCGTAATGCAAATCCTTTTGCGCCCGGAACTTCTCAATCAACACATCATTAACCGGGTTCATGTAATGAAGTGTGAAAGGAAAGATGAGAAAAGCCAACACGCTGCTGACACCGTAGATGATGGTCGTCTTGCCCGTAAGCCCGTGTTTGGTGGAAGAGCCGTATGTCATGATGGCGGACAAGATGAGGTTAGAGGCCGAGAGCGAAGTAGCGGGGACTTGCGCAGCGCGGAACTGGTAGTGCCATTGCCGGATTGCGAGGATTGGAGAGGGGGACTCGAGGATGGAGGGAATAGAGATGGTGGATAGGGCTGTGTTCATGCCGAGGAGGAAGGTGGCTTGGAGGAGGGTGCCGAATTGGAGGTGAGCGAAGGAAAGCATCTTGGATGAGGGTTGTAAGACTTGAAATGCGGATAGCAAGAAGTGCTTTATGGAAACAGGATGAGATGTGAAAGTTGGATCTCTGATGATGGTGGTGTTGATATGAGCGAGATGCAGCATATGCTTATATCTTCATCGCACTTTCTCTATGTCTCTCTTCCAGTGCTCATCGCCGTTCTTCCGCAAACACCACTGAACACACTCCTCGCACCTCCTACGCCGGCTCTCCAACCATCGGCACCCATAACCCTCGGATTTCCAGTACTCAAGATTATGAGGCAAGTAAGCAGGACTCCTACTATCGCACATCCGAACCCCACGCAAAACCGGTGAACCGCGCTACCGTACCCGCCCCCATAAGGCTGCCCTCCACACGAACACGAACACGAACCTCGCTACGGCTGAGGCTGAAGTCGGCCCGTCTTCAGCTGTGTAATTTGCGGGCCAAAAACCTTAATGTTTGAAGAGGACAGGACGCCTGATTCGACGCCTCCAATGACGCGACGCGACGCGCTAGTCCGGAGTTCCGTACAAAGTTTACAAACAAACGCTGCCCGCGCCGCATCCTTCCAAGAAAATGTGACCTGCAACAGAGAGAGAATGCGCTGTTCGTCGCGCAACACCGGACACCGAGATGACTAATTCCGTCGTGCGTGCGCTTCTCTTGTGCGTTGCTTGACGTCAGTGAGGTTGAAGCGCTTACTTCTGCCTTCGCATTTCCTTCTACATATCAACGTTGGAAGCGTCGAAGATTGCTGGCCTGACTACAGCTCGACGTAGACGCAATCCTGCGACACTATTAATCTCACCTCACTTCCTACCACCTTACTCCACTCTCCACCAAGCATTTCCCCTTCGCGGTTTAGCTGCTTCAGCGCGACAGTCACCAATCATGTCCTCATTCCCCGCCTTCCTCAAGTCCCAGCTGCTCTACACGCCCAAGGTGCCCCAACCGGAGACCTTCACCGGCAAGACCGTCATCGTAACAGGCGCCAACAGTGGTCTGGGGCTAGAGGCAACACGGCACTTTGTCCGCTGCGGCGCAGCCACCGTCATCATAGCATGCCGCACGCGATCCAAGGGCGAAGCCGCCCAACGCGACATCGAAGCCAGCACGAAGCGCACCGGCGTATTGCAAGTCTGGGAACTGGATCTCTCGTCGTACGCCAGCGTGAAAGCGTTTGCGAAGAAATGCGAGACGCTACCTTGCATCGATATCGTGTTGGAAAATGCTGGTATCGCACAAGGCAAATTTGAGAAGATAGAGGGGCATGAAGCGCATATTGCGGTGAACGTCATCTCTACCTTCATGCTTGCGTTGCTATTACTTCCTGTTCTGCGGAGGACGGCGGAGATACACAAGACGAAGCCGTATCTAACCATCGTCACATCCGAGGTACACCACTGGACTCAATTCCCGCAGAAGAAGGCAGACAGCATCTTTGCTGAGCTGGACGACGAGAAGAAAGCCGACATGGCAGATCGCTACAACGTCTCCAAGCTTATGCAGATTCTTCTCGTTCGCCACCTGACACAAGTCATCATCAAGGATAAGAAAAAGGAACCCGTTGTTATCAACTGTGTTACGCCTGGTCTTTGCAAGTCGGATTTGGTCAAGGATATGGGTATGGCACCCGTGGTGTTCAAGAAGCTTTTGGGACGGCAGGTCGAGGTGGGCAGTCGGCTGCTGGTGAACGCGACGGCGCTGCCGGAGAGTCAGGGCGAATATATTCTGGATGACCATGTGGAGGAGCCGTCGCCGCTGGCGAGGAGTCAGGAGGGCGCTGAGCTGGGCAAGAGGATTTGGGAGGAGCTGACTCGGATACTGGAGAAGGCCAGTCCTGGTATTACTCAGAATCTCTGAATGTTGGCTTATCAATTTGGTCGTTCCTCGCTTTGATCATTGATGGGTGGAGTTATGGGACTTAATTAATGTGTAAGGTCACATTGGTCAACCAAATGAGTATCGGGTGTTTAATCAGCTGTGTGTTACAGAAGTCGCATGTTGAAGTACGCATCGTCTTGTAAGTTGTTGAAGCGACAGAATCGCAGCAAAGACCTTCGGGGTATTCCATTATTGCGAGGTTACGGCTAAGACGACACAGGCTTCTCCACGCAAGACTGCCAAGGAGTGTTCCTGATGATCCTGTTCTATCAATATCCCATACCTGATTCCAAACGCAAACGCCAGACTGTCGTGATTATAAACTCCACCTGTTTAAAAAATACCTAGCCTTCTCGATGACGTTTCGTGAACAGTGTGTAGGACGGCTCTCCAGCTTGCTGATACAGTACTGCAAACTGTTGTTACCCTCCAGAATGGGTAACCGTCTCTTGTCGTCGAGTGTGACGACTGGTGTGCCAGTAGTTGTGTTGAGGAAGCACTCCTCTTCCGAGGGTAATAGGGCATCAATGCCAACTTCCACCGCTGCCGATGAAGAGGTTCGGTCCAGCGATCGGAGTGACCAACAAGACATGGCCGCACGATATAGAGCTACCGGCCACCAGGTTGGCCGTGCGTCCATGGACGATCTGTCGATCAGTCTGAAGATTTGGCCAGCATGGAACAGGACGTATCTTTCTCCTTCGGGATGACGTGCCCACCGCCACATGTCTGCACGGGCCGAGTCTGACATGGGTGGTTCTTCCTTGGCGCACTTCTCAATCTCGGGGATGCTTGTGAACACGTTCAAGCTAACCAGATGCAGCATTATCATGCTGACACATTCGGTGGGGGTCACCTCGCCCTCGTCATCCTTGACAGCAGAAGCTTTCGAGCGAGAGAGAAGCGTTGCCAGATCTTGGAGCAAATCTTGCATCTCCTGTAAGCGACCTAGGATCTTGATCTTAGAAAGCACCCGGTACCGGTTCGAAGGTTCATCGGCATCGAAAATGCGTAAAAGTTGTTGTTGCTCCAGTACCATGGCCAGTATCGGGTGGAGAAGAAGACGGAGGTGGTGCAAGGGTACGTCATCGCCGACTACGAGCCGGCCCTGGAGAAAACTTCGGAAGAGCCCGTTGAGGGACGGCGTGGTGTGACCTGAGCGGGGCCCAACAGAACCCTGTTTTTCAAGCCAGGCACCGAATTTTGCGGGATTGCAGGGTCCTGTTTTGGTCCCGTTGGCGCCAGAATGTTCGAGCCACTCGTTGTAGGACTGAGCGTGCCATAGTTCGTTATCCTGCGGTAAGGGCACTTGCAGGTCGTTAATGGAAAGTATCGGCGGCAGGTCGTGCAACAAGCTAATCTCAAGGTCTACGTAGACCCACGCATACGCGTGGCTAGTAATGTTAGTAAGACATCGCTGGGTGTGAGATGATCTTACCGATTCCGCTGCTCTTGTTCTTTCCATCTTTCCCACATTTGTGTGCCTTCTGCTCTTAGACTATACAGCGTTTGATCTGGCTGCAAGACGCCGGTGCACTTAAGCATCTATGAAAGTTAGATCTAGTCCCTAGTGGATGCGTAAAGTCATTGGCTTACACTGAGATATTGCCCCCGTTTTGACATGGCATACGCAGCGAAAGAGTCTTTACCACTCCGTGCGCAGAGTGTAAGCAACTGCAATGCGATCCCTCCAACCATCGGTTGCGATATGCTCCGGCTCTCGAGAACGTCGTCCAATGCGATCCTACAGACTTCTATCAAGCCATTGGCGAGTACGTGTGATTCGAAGTGATTAGTGAGCATCGCGCCCTGAGAAATGAGGAGGATGATGAGCAGTATGCCTACGTCGGCCATGTCGACTTGCAGAATATCTTGAATGTTGATGCTTGGGGAGCCGGCGAGACCTAAGTAGGGCTGGATGAAGTCGATGCGGCTCGCGTATGTTTCGATAAAGTGCATGAGAACGTTTGAGGGTGGGAGAACTACAATGCGTCCGAAAAGGCCTTGACTTGATGTTGAAGGGGATGGTCGGCTCCAGAGTGCCCGTTGCAAGAGGATTTGCACGGTCGCCACAATGCGATCTCTGGCATCATGTGAGAGACACTGGCTAGGTTCGCTGTTGTTTTCCGCAAGTCCATACCATGTGTCGGGCTGTTCTAGTAGATCCACCATCTGTGCGAGTACATCATCCGATGCCGTGGGTTTCTCTACAGCTTTTTGGGGATATTGCTTCGGAGTGAAAGGGTTCCGCAAATCTGGTGAGCTGGCTGGTATACTTGTGCTCCCTCGATCTATCGTGTCAGGTGGTGTCAGCGGTTGATTTGGCCCATGAGGCAGATTATGGTTTTGTTGTTGCCGAAGCCCTTGGCCGCTTCCTACACAGCCTGGCGGATACAGTGGGTCGCTACCGTGTATTTCCATCGACGATATGGAAGCGAAGAGGTTATTTGATGTGTCCACAGCTTCGCCATTGGCAGAAGCACCAGGATATGGGAAGCCCATGAAGTCGTCATAACCACCAAGATCCAGAGACCCTGGGGGTAGAGCCGGATTGGCGAATGCAAGCATATCGCTATTCTGTGGTGGTTGACTCTCTGGTACCAGATAGCCAGTAAAATGATCCATGCTTGGAACATGGCAGCCGTCGGAATTGCTGGTATCAGCTGGGCCTGTTTGACTCCGTGCCGACGATTTTCGAGGAGCTCGCGGCTTACGTGAAGTGCATCTGGGTTGGCAAACGTAGCCTCTTGCAACGCATTGTGAGCATGGTACCTGTATTTGTGTTAGATATCGTACCGATGGCCTAGTAAGTGAGGCTCTAGCTGGGAACTCACCTTCCTGTCGCATCTTGCCTTGGAGATGGCACATCGGGTGCAGGCGATCAAACCGGGGTGACTCATTGGAAGCGTGATGTGATCGGACGGCAAAGTCGACGTACCGATGATTACGGGGTATGTTGGAGGCGTATCTGGGTACTACCTACGGGATGTAAGCGTGTATATGTGCATCTACCGAGCTAAGCTCAGACGGGACGGGACCCATATATACCCCTCCTTGGCACAGGCATGACAGGATGTAGCTGAGCTCGAGGATACTGCGGTGACGCGAGAGGGTCTGCAGTGGCACGCCTCGAAGTCATCAAAATTATCCCGATATACAACTTTGATGGCTAGCGCGAAACAAGACCACGCATCAGTCCAAGTCGAGGGCGCATGCTCGTCTTCGGAGGTCCAAGGGTATGCATGTTGATTGCGGCGGGTTAGGCCGCCACTGGCAAGTTCAGGCGATAAGGACCAGGTGGGGCAAGGGTCCTGGGGCTGTAAACCCACGCACGTCTCGCCGCGCAAGACAATGCTGGATTGACTTTGCAGCCTCACCGGCCGCGGCCGCTTGCTGTTGTCGGCTAGTCAAGTGGAGCAGACGCCATCCCAGCAAGGGAATATGCAGGAGCTGCGTAACTAAGCACTTACCGGAAGGGTGCTACATTATGTAAGCCCGGCTCGCCCTGCACCACCTGTGGAAATCATCCGTGAGACACTGACGAAGCTGGAATCTAGGAAACGCACGGGCAGTATCAACACTCTTTCTTGAGTGTCTTCTACTGGCGTTACTTGGCCTAATGTCTCAAGATTGAGTCCCCCACGCGGTGCCTGTAAGCACTACCTACGCCGCGCAACTGGTCGGTGCCTAAGTAATGTTGCATCCCTCCTCTCTGCTTCGCTACATCCTGAAGCCAGACAACCTGGCCAGATGCAACGTAATCGCATACACGAGCGACTACGTGCCATGAGTCCTGTTACCTGCTCACTCTGGCCTCCGAAATCCGCCCTTGGCTCCGTTGTTCTGATAAGCAGCTCCAGAGGTAGTAGACTCGCCTTCGCATTTGGTGGCTGAGTGTATGTCGCTGATACAGATGAGGTCGGACTCCCCGGGTACGCAACCTGCGGTCGGGCCTTCCCGTGGAGACAATGCAGCAACTAAGAGGACACCAATACCGCAACATCTGGCGCTCCAATCGACACACACAGCTGCTTGACGGCAAATGGTGACGGACCTTTTCTCTGGAAGCAATCCCGCTTCTAGTTCACATTTGCAAGTGCGTATATCACCGAGCAATTATAGCTGCAAGCGTATGAGTGATGTTCCGCAGTGGCTAACGCATGAGTTAAAGAATCGTCACGCCAGCAAAGTTGCTCAACACACTATCAGGATAGAGGGTGACCGCCGCTGCCTTCAAATGCCATATCGATATATATTATATAAGAGTAACGTCTCGCGATGATAGCTTCAGTTGCCCCAGCAGCTGGAGGTGCGGCAGATGAGTAAGCAAATGGATGGATTTTCGGCACAAGGAGCGTTCGAACAAGTGGACCAAGCCTCCCAGTTCCGGGGGAGAGCCGTTCGGGTACTGCGGGCCATAAAGAGGGCCGACTGAGTACTGGGCGGACGGCTGGCCCTAGCTTTCTGCTTGCACCCCGAAACCGCGTGCTCAAACAAATTGGCTGTATCTACTCGCAGTTTGGCGTCTTGTCTAACCCCGTGGAATGGATCTTGGTTTTAGATCCCCGGTGAGGATCCAGCCTATACCACATTGCCCCATGGGGTCGGTAGCGGAAGGTATTCAGATCTTCGGCCGAGTTGATCATCCGTCTCTTAAAACAATCATTGACGATGATTGCGAGAGTGATATACAGTATGCCATACTGTATGGCGCCCAGGAAGCACCTCGGTCTCCCAGCAATGGCCTAGCAGAAACGACCCTGCACTATGATGAAGAGCCTGCAGGATTTCAGCATATCTCCAATCTATTCCACGCTTGCAAATCCTGCTGAATGCTGGATGATAGCCGTTTCAGTAAAATGTAACAAGGTACATCGGCGCATTTCAGCAGATCTTGCTCGATTGGCTATCCATGCCCTAGCAAGAGCGGCACCGGCGCATCGTCTTCATGCGAACCGACCATTCATAGCAATAACACTATCGTGCAAGCATACGCTCGATCTAGCCCTTTGACAGAGGTGGAAATTTGTAATTCGACCTCGACAAGCGGGAAGACCAAGAGCACCAGTGTCAATGGGCTATCAGTCAGCTCGACGCATCAACGGCGGTCGAAACATCGGAGTCATCGCATTCGCCGGAAACAGCTTAGCCAATGGGGCTCAAAGTCTTGAACGTACCGACACAGAGACGCGGCTGCTGCGAGAAAGGTTTAGTCTGATATAGGTGGGGGTATCTCCGAACGTTGTCTGTACGTCAGTTTCATCGAGACACTCGTTTCGTCTGTCTCTGGTGCAGTCATCTTCAACAAGATCTGGTCTCAACCCGGTCTTCGGAATACCAGTATGTTGGGAAACTCTCGTGGCGCAATTCCTCCTCAACTATAGCGACTTATGACGTTGTTTTCCTAGCGACTTCAACAGATCCTTCGGGGCTGGGTGTATGAACAAGCATCGAATGACTCGTGGTTTCTGCTGATTTCTGAACGCAGGGTTAGCTCCACAGCCATGAGCTGTTACACCAGCCAAGATAGAAATCGGGTAGGGAACGTTGTTGCAAGAAGCGCAGCTAGTCCCGCCATGAGTCGCTCGTCATGCACAAGCTCTCGACTCATACGGGCAACTTCTGGCGCATGGTCAATGGAAAGGATGATGTTGCGCGTTTGCACCGCATGCATGCATGCGGGCGTCAACAGTGATTCTAGGATATCCCTGAAGGCAGGCAAAAGAGCACCTGATTTTATCGGCGTGTTGACTTCCCTGAATAGTAGAGCCGGAGGAATAGAGTGATGTGAACGATGCAGCATCAAGAACGTCCGAGATTCGGCCCGGCCCTTGCAGTTATATCAATTGGACCGGACCCACCTATTGCGCAGCTTCCTAGAAGCTAAGCTAATCCTCCACGCGTTCATTTACATTGCAGAGGCGCCATTCTCGTGGGACGGAGGGACTCGAGGGTCCAGAGGTGGGTGCCATATGGCTGGTGGCGGTCGGCATGGTGTTTAGGAGAGAACGGCACATCGGCTAGCCCCAGCAAGTGGGACACGGGTGCCAAGCTTCCCATTGCCGACCAACAGTGGAGTCACGACAAATCAGCGACCTCTTATGAAAGCAAAACCTAGTAACTGTTCAGCCAGAGCGCAAGCACGGTATTGTAAAGGTCATGCATTACATTGTTCCATGTAGATCGTTAACTCAACGCCTCCCACCAAGATCCGTTTTGGCGTGCTACTAAAGTACATTGAAGGTCAATCGAGAAGCGGAGAGCTGGGGTATGTCCAACATAATTATGTTACAAGGAAGACTTCTAGGTTCTGCACCGGAAGACGCTCGCCTCTTCTTCGGGCCCATTGAGTTTCATTAATTTACTCAAGAACACGCGTTACCAGACCAGTAGCAACAGTTCGGCCACCCTCGCGCATGTTGAACCGTTGGCCGGTCTCTAGGACGTGGGGTTGGTGTAGTTCGCAGACCATCTCGACGTTGTCACCGGGCATGACCTGCTTGTCGTGGGCATCCTCAGTGCCCTCTGGCCAGTGAAGCGCACACGACTCGTCGGCAGTTCGGATGAACATTTGTGGCCTGTAGTTCTCGCCGAAGCCAGTGTGACGACCGCCCTCCTCCTTGCTTAGGACGTACATGGAGACAAGGAACTTCTTGTGGGCCTTGACCTGTCCGGGTACGGAAACGACCATACCGCGGCGGACATCATCACGTTTTACACCACGGAGGAGGAGACCGGAGTTGTCACCTGCGCGCGACTCCTCGCACGACTTCTTGAAGGTCTCAATGTCGGTTACCTTGGTCTTGATGGGAGCAGTGCCCTTGCCCACAAGCTCGACTTCGGCGTCACGCTTCAGGATACCGCGCTCGACACGACCGGAAACAACGGTACCACGACCAGCAATGGAGAAGACATCCTCAACAGCCATGAGGAAAGGTTTCTCGGTCTCACGCTGGGGGGTGGGAATCCATGCATCGACAGCCTCCAAGAGCTCATCAACCTTGGTGACACCGATCTCAGGCTGGCGGCCCTCGATGGCGCACAGAGCGGAACCCATGATGATGGGAGTCTCATCACCCTCGAACCCGTAGCTGCTGAGCAACTCACGCATCTCCATCTCGACGAGCTCCAACATCTCCTTGTCATCGACAGCGTCGACCTTGTTTACGAAGACAACGATCTTCTGGACACCGACCTGGCGGGCGAGGAGCAAGTGCTCACGGGTCTGGGGCATTTGACCGTCGGAGGCGGCAACGACAATGATGGCACCGTCCATGTTGGCAGCTCCAGTAATCATGTTCTTGATGTAATCAGCGTGACCGGGGCAGTCAACGTGGGCATAGTGGCGGTTGTCGGTCTGGTACTCGATGTGGGCGGTCGAGATGGTAATACCACGCTTTCGCTCTTCGGGAGCCTTGTCGATGGAACCGTATTCGAGGTACTTGGCGTAGCCCTTCTCTGCTTGTCGCTTGGTGATGGCGGCTGTGAGGGTAGTCTGTAGCGTATCAGTCGTCATGAACGTGGGAGGCGGGGCGAGAGGCGTTGTACCTTGCCGTGGTCAACGTGGCCAATAGTACCTGGTATCGATTAGCATAACCAAAAGTATACTATCTGGGGATGCATACCAATGTTGACGTGGGGCTTGTCTCGTGTGAAAGAGGCGTAGTTCCGTACGCCGTTCATCCACCTCATCGTGCCCTGCGCGCCCAAAGCATTTTGCACGGGCGACACGCCACGCTGATACTGGAGGGCAGAGCGCGAGGTGCGCAAGAAAACTCTGGAAAAGCTCGACATGATTGACCCGATCACACGATGCAGAAAAGCGAGAGGATGCGATTGCTTGAGATGGCGGTGATGTCTCGAGATGGCGAGGCTCAAATCATTTTCTTAGCGCGACATGGTAGTGCATCGACCAATCATGTGAGGGGGAGATCCGAGCTCGACAACTTTGAGAAAGAGCCATGGAGCACTGCGGGCGGAAGTCATTTCCCGGTGACATTGTGTCAATTCCTATAGTTCATTACTCCGAGAGTTCCATTGTCTCTTTTGTTACCTCAAAATCTATCAATTGAGATTGTCGAGGCCTATCCCATTCGACACGTCTACGCGAATACCCGAGGTTCGTTCGGCGGAAACTGTGAAAGTTGCATCATCGGCGCGCATTCACCACCACGCCATGTCTCTCCGCACATTAACAAGAACGCCGCTGAGCAGCGTCTCGCGGATAAGCACGATAAATACCATGCCATTGCGCGCCAAGGTCACAAATCCCGCCTGGATGAGCGGGTCGAGGAAGGTACGACGCCCCTCCAGCCCACCACGCGATCACACCTAACAATCGCGCAGTATGCCACACCCACCGCAGATCTCCTAAAGGCGCAGCAAGACGACGACCCCGACGATGTCATCTTCACCAACAACTATGGCGTCCGCAGCATTGAGCTCAACCGACCGAAGAAGCTGAACTCGCTCAACGGCTCCATGGCCCGCAAGATCATACCGAGGTTGCAGGAATGGGCAAAGTCGGAACTGGCAGGTGTTGTCATCATCAAGGGTAACGGCCGCGCCTTCTGTGCGGGAGGAGATGTCGCAGCGCTGGCAAAGTGGAATAAGCAAGGGCCCCAGGGACAGCAGAACAGTTCAGACTACTTTGGGCTGGAATACAAGCTGGATCACCTCATCGCAACATACTCGAAGCCTTATGTCGCCTTCATGGACGGTATCACAATGGGTGGTGGTGTTGGACTTTCCATACACGCTCCCTTCCGCATCGCGACCGAGAACACCCTCTTCGCTATGCCAGAGACGACCATCGGTTTCTTCCCTGACGTTGGCGCATCGTTCTTCCTTCCTCGCATGGAAGGCGCTCTCGGCACATACCTCGCTCTCACATCCGAACAACTCAAGGGCGTGGACGCCTTCTACCACGGCATCGCGACCCACTACATCCACTCCTCCACTCTCCAGCAACTCGAGGCGCGTCTTGCCGAACTACAATTCCCCGACTACATGAAGCTCGACGAGCGCTTCAAGATCATCAACGCTACAATCGAAGAGTTTAGCACTGGACTACCCGCCGAGCGACCGCACATTTCCGGTGAACTTCGCAAGGTCATCGACACCGTCTTCCACGAAGACCAGCCTGGCATCCAGAACATTCTCGCATCGCTTGAGGATGTCAAGAAAGGGCACAAAGATTCAGAGATCCAGACATGGGCCGACAAGACTATCCAGACCATCCACAGCCGGTCACCCACCTCCGTTGCCGTAGCCCTCCGTCAGATGCGCGTCGGCCGCCAATGGTCCATCGCGCAAACCTTCCAAAAAGAATACGACATCGCCTCCCGCTTCATGGCCCACCCCGATTTCGTCGAGGGTGTGACCGCACGTCTCGTAGAGCGCAAGAAGGAGCGACCAAACTGGAAACCCAACACCCTCGATGACGTCAAGAACCGCGACGTTGATGCTTTCTTTCAAGACAGTGGCGAAGGGCCATTACCTCTGATTAGCGAGAAGGACTACCGAGAGTACCCGCACGCGTGGATCGGACTACCCCGCGAATCTGAGATTCTGAGAGAAGCTGGTGGCAACAAGAGGGAGGATGTTATTGCTAAGCTTTTGGAGAAGTACGAGGGCAAGCAGGGAGTGCGGGAAAAGATTGCGGAAGTACTTGAGAGGTACGCATAGTAGGTTGAATATGTAGTCTCTGAATACCTGCATGCTGTATGTAGCGGCTTACCTCGATGTGAGGCGAATTTACTATTGAACGTACAAGACTCTTGTGTTGATACACACTACTGTGTAGGAAAGCCACCGTCTAATGTAGCAGGACCCTGTTTACCATCTCGTCAGCAAAGGCAAAGCAGACAAACACAGAGAACGCAAAACGTACCATCCGCACCAGATTACGATTGATAATCTTCCAGCTCCCATCTTTCTGCTTCGCCCACGTATCCTGATACTGCGCCTTATCGATCAGAACCTTGCTATTGTCTACCGGATTCTGAACGCCAGTATATGGAGTAAAGTAGTGCGTAGCCTGAAAGTACGTCACAGATACAGCGCTGCTGGGACTGCAAATGTGTATCATTTGCGTGCCGAGGTGGTGCTGGGTAGATACGAAAGTGCTGAGACCGGGTGCGAGATTATCGATGATGGCTTGGACGCCGTTTAGTACCCCTATGGGATCGGAGTAGTTGGCTCGCGCGTTGGTGATAAAGACTTTCCTGAGGATGTCGTAGTTGCGGCCATCAATGGCGAGGGCGTAGAGTGATAAGGTCTGGCGGATTGATTCTGTTGCGGTGGGGTCTGGGTGGGCTTGAAGCGTGAATTGTTCTGCTAGGTAGCTGAAGCTCACTGGTCCGGGCGATATATTGGGGCAACCGTGGCTCGCATTGAGTGAGATGATTGAGGCGCTGGCATCATCTTGAGCGGAAACAAAAGGCAGGGCGAGCAATGCCGCAATGCGTAGCATGAACGCGGCGCGCATGTTCACCTGGACATGCAGGTACGGAGCAAGGATGTGAGTGTGGGATGGGTGTGGTTCAGAGGAATGAGGGTGTAGCAGGATATCGAAATCGAGTACCCAATTACAAACTTCAGATTTGAAGCAAACACTCAGTGGTTGGGATGGATGTGTGGGTGTTAGTTCTCGGGAGGTTGAGAGGGGTGGGTGGTTAATCTAACGAGCAACCGAGCCCTTCAGGGGTACACGCTGTATGGATATGTGTAAGTGCATTCCGGTTTATTTGTCAAGGCCAGCGAAGAGCAACAGAGAACGAGAAATTGTCGAAATGCTCTGATTATGCTGAATTCCTACGCTAGCACAGCCTTGGTTTACGGAAACACATCTTACCTGCATCTGCCCTCACACGTGAGTGTAGATAGTTGTCTTAATCATCGATGCTGCTGAACCTGCGAGTTGCGAGTTGCGAGTCGCTCGTGTCGCTCGAAATCATTGTAGCACCGACGAGTATAAACAAGCACCGCTTCGGTCATCGATCTTTGGTTTCCAATGGTGTCAACCTTTGGTCGATGAATTGGACGGCAAGGCGGAACCGATGTTCATGTGGGCCGTTCCTTGGTGGTATTATTGGCGGGGTACAACGACCGCGCCACCTCATACAAGGAAGGAGCTGAACAGGTCTGCAGCTTATATTGAGATGAAGACGCGCAAACCAGATAACGTCAGTATAGGATTCAGCGTGTTTGATTATTCCTTTGATTGAGGTAAGGCTGTATTGCCTGTCAACAGCAGAACCTACACTAATGATACATTTCTACTCCGATCGCACTTAATTAGATAAGTATCAGACAGAAACGGCGCGCTCTGGAGACAAGTTGCAGTACCGAGACATGCTTCCAAGACCTAGATATTACCATGCATCAGCCTAGATGAATTATGATAGCTTTTATCGCATTTGACGATACACATTCCTTTTGGCGAAAGGCCCATCGCGTTCCACCAACGGTAGGCACACCTCAAGCTCTCAAGCTGTCGCATCGGCGGTACTTCCCCATACGGCCACACCACACGGCTCGCCTCGCATCCAACGGCCAGCGTCCGTTACGCATCCGGATAATGGGTGGTCATCGGCCCATCTCGGCATCTGGTGGCGCTATCCGTGGCGCTCAACAGTTCAGCTGAGGAGGAAAAGCTTGACTTGTACGTCAAGCTTGTGGAGGTACTTTGTCTCACTATAGCGATGGTGGAGAGCGTTGAGTAATCGAAAGGTTAGGAGTCTTGGGTTGTATAATGCTTTTGCCGTGATGACAACTGAGGCAAGGCTGAGATAAGGTTGTTTGGTAGATAGTGGAGAGGCGGGAGCGAAGTGGGGCAGGCGCGGAGGGCTGCGATGGGACGGTCGCGCAGGCACGAGCGGCTCATCTAGTAAACGATGGTAAGAAGATGAATTCTGCGTTGCACGGAGCTTGGTGTTGAGCCCCTGGTTGTGATCAAACTTCACACAGAATTGAAT
Source organism: Alternaria rosae (assembly GCF_020736505.1). NCBI lineage: Eukaryota > Fungi > Ascomycota > Dothideomycetes > Pleosporales > Pleosporaceae > Alternaria > Alternaria rosae. The sequence goes on from NW_025763572.1 coordinate 2,629,037, forward strand.
AATCACAAGAATGCAATCAAACCCTTTTGCATTAGGCCTAACCTTGCGTCCCGCACGTTCCGTAGATATGTACATCAACCCATTATCATATATTAGTGCATTAAACATCAGACATTGAGAATTATACGCTATCTCCTCTTCTACATTACACGATTAGAAAAATCCCAATCCGAGGCCCGCTGCTCCAATCAACAGGCCCGCCATGTGACCCGTTGGAAGTGCGGCACCTCCGAGGAACTCGGATGTCGAGCTCGGGCTCGGCTCTGGGGCAGAAGACGTGTCTTCAGAGGTAGTAGTTGAGCGCGTCGACGTGAGGCTCGATACGATGATGGAAGAGGAGGGAGGGGCAGACGAGGGTGCTTCCAGTGAGGAAGAAGGCTCAGGAACGGTCGAGGGCTCCGGAACCACGGATGATTCGGGAGGAGGAGCGGATGACGATGGACCTTCAGACGCGGAGTCAGCAGGACTGCTTGATGGAGGCGCGATACTTGTCGCTGGTGGCGCAACGCTGGAAGACGGAAGGACTGTGCTAGATGGTGCAGGTGCCGGACTACTTGGAGGTCGAGCCGGGCTCGAAGATAGAGGTGGAACTCGAGTACTGCTCGGCGGTGGTGGCGGTGGCGGTGAAGCGCTGCTAGGGGCTGGGATTGCACTAGAAGAAGGAGGTAGAGGGGGAGGCCTACTTGAAGTTGGTGGAGGAGGTGGCGGCTGCGAGCTTGGAGGAGCAGCAGTCGTTGTTGGCACCGCGCTTGTTGAGGAAGCAGCTTCAGAAGGTGGCAGAACGACGGACTGCGCAGTCGGCCTTCGAACTATCGATGTACTCAGGGCGGGAACTGAAGTGACATAGGTGGCAGTTCCAACTTGTGATTGAACGCCATCCACTGTACTTCCACCGACTGGATCACATGCACTTGGACCAATGGACTGCCCAAGTTGAGCAATGATTGTCGGCTGGCTGTTGAGGAATTCGACTACCGTAGGTGCCACGAACGCCGTGTCAGGGATAGAATCGAAAGGTACAATCAGAGACGCATAGTTTGTGGGCGATGATAAGGTCAGTGTGTCCGTGTCTGTAACACAAGCCGTTCCTAACGCCTCGACCTCAAGATGGCTAAACGTCTCATAGGCAGCATAGGTCGTAGGATATGTCAGTGGTACTCCAGAATAATCCCATGTAAATGATGGCGGCGCTTGAGAAGGTAGGACGTTGATGAAGAGCGATGAGCTGACATCCCTATCTTGATCGTCCGTATAGATCGTGAGAGTGGCTGTGGGTACTGATACAACCTCGGTCACGACGACCCCAGGGTACTCTAATTTGGTCGCGGTGACGTCAATCTGGCACTCGCTAGAGCAGGAGATTGATGCAGGCGTCGTGGAAGATGGACGTGGTGTCAATGTTTCCACAATGGTAGTAGGCTGGACCTGGGTGGTAACGAAAGACTGAGTGATGAGAACAGTCGATATTGACGTCGTTGCAGGCAAAGTCACAGTAGCTACCGAGGTAGAGCCAGGAAGAGAGATCGTGCTCAATACCGTCGATCCCGGTAATGTGACAGTTGAAAGTACAGTACTTGTCGAAACGCTGCCTGGAAATTGGGTGACTATTGTGGAAGTGACCGCAGGTAACGTCACCGTCGAAAGGATAGTGCTAGCCGGTAGCTGACTAGTCACAACCGAGGTTTCTGCAGGAAGCTGAATCGTAGAAGTGACGACTTCGCCAGGTAAAGTGAGTGTAGAGACTACCGTGCTCGCCGGAAGCTGGGACGTTATCACGGAAGTAGTGCCGGGGAGTTGAACAGTGGTAGTTGTAAGTTCGCCAGGTAGAGTGATAGTAGAAAGTACTGTACTTGCGGGTAGCTGTGTTGTGACCGTTGAAGAACCTCCGGGGAGCGTCAAAGTAGTTGTAGTAATCTGGCCGGGCTGTGTAAAGGTCTCTACGACAGTCTCTGGGGGCGATATGCTGACAGACGTTACTGTGCCTTGTGGGAAGGTCAGAGTCGATACGATGGTTGAGATCACAGTGCTAGGCGGGATCTGGGTGGTGATTGTTGAAGTCTCGCCCTCTGCAGTCGTCGTGGTTGTGATGACCTGGGGTGGTAAGGTCAGAGTGCTGAGCTGTGTAGACACTTCTGTAACTGTCTCTTCAATTGTCTGTGTGGGGCCCGGGATTGTGACTGGAACACTGATCTCTATAGTTCGATCGGATGTCAAAACAACAGTCTGTGGGATAGTCTGTGTAAATGTAGTCGTGATCAAGACTTCAGAAAAGACGGTCTCAGTGGTAACGCTCGTAGTGCCAGCCAGAGTTAGGGTTGATACAATGAACTCTGTTGACGTTGACGTTGACACTGACGTTGATACGCTCGTCGTCAGGGACGTAGTAGTGACACTAACCACTTCTGTTGTCGTCGTTGGTTGGAGGCTGATGATAGTTTCAATCGGGCCAGGTACCGAGATCGTCTCGACCGAAGTCTGAATGGGTCCGGGTACCGAGACGGTTTGCACTGTAGTCTGGGTGGGACCTGGAACAGAGACGGTTGGTCCGGGGACGGTCTGCGTCACAGAGATGAGGTCGGTAAGAGTAAGCGTTTCTGTTGTTCTTGAGACGACTGTCTCGGTCCTGACGGACGTTGTTCCAGGCACTATGTAGCAATCAGCATGGTTGTGGCGCACAGCTCTGGTAGATAGGAAAACGGGGACGAGATGCATGAAGACGTGGCAGACATCAACAGACGCAAGACGGGCAGATCGCATAGAGTGAATGGATCACTTACATGTCTCAGTAATAGTTGCATAGCTTGTGGTGGAATAGGTAGTGACCGAAATGTAGGTCGACGTTGAAATGCTGACCGTCGTAGAAACGTCAGTCTGGGTAGTGGTATCGGTTTTCGTCGCCGTTGTCGTGGTGTAACTGAGGTCAGTAGTTGGTACGAGAGTAATCACTGTGGAGATTATGGTCGTCGTTGTATGTTCTGTTATCGTGTTGTTGATGGTTGTCGTGGGCCCAGTCACTGTTTCATACCCAGTCTTTGTGATAGTAGAATTGTTGACATGGGTCACAGTAACGGGCGGTGGAACAGCACAGTATTCGGACGAAGTAACAGTTTCGTGCTCAGTCTTCCATAGTCAGTATCATTCAGTAGCAACTTGAGAATGGCCATACCTCTGTAACAGTGACGTTTTTGGTATGGGTTACAGTCAGGGGAGGCGGAACCGCACAATATCCGGAAGACGTGACAGTGACCGTTTCGGTCTTTGGAGGTGGTGGTCCAGGAGGTGGTGGTGGATGCGATGGAGGTGGCGGTGGCGGTGGTGGTGGTGATGGTGGAGGAGGAGGAGGCGCGTTGTATCCACTAGACTTGGTTGCTTCCTTCGTGGAGGTGATTATTTCTGTGGGGTAGGTATCCGTGGGATATGTGTCTGTAGGATAGGCGTTTGTGGGAGAGGTGTCGTATCCAGGCAGTGAAGTACTGTTGGAATCACCATATCCATCACCTTGCGCGAAAGCTATGCTTGTGAAAGCCAGCAAGAGGGGCCAATGACTGCGCATCTTGAAGCAAAAGACTGCTACGCCGGCTGAACGGATGGCATACGGCTTGGAGCTAGACGAAAAGGTTAGACACGTGATGTGATATGCCTGAAGTGACCAAAAAGCTATCTTGACTGAGAAAGTACCATACAGTGTCAAGTGTGACACTAGTCAAGGTGCGGATTGAAGTAAGGGGAGGATCAGGAACGACTATGTAGGGTACCAATGAGGGCAGGGCATCACATACCTTGCGACGAAAGATGGGCTGGAAGCTTGAAAGAGGGAAGGAAGCAAGCAGGAACGCGTAACTATAAGACGATGACGAAGCTAGCTACCGACCTGCATATGACGGTGGGAGCAAATCCTTTGGCAAGGCTGGCATCCGTAAAGCTTGGCCAGTAATCCTGTGTGCTAGGGTACGTAAACATCAGGCCGGAAGCAGAACAACCAAGCCGAAGGCATAGATCTACCTGAACGCCTGCCAAATGATGAACGCCCGGGCTTGGTCGCAGCATTGAAGTATACTCAGATTGCCTAGGCCTTTTTCAAGCAATACGACCGGCACAGCTCAACGGGGAAAGGCCGCCACAAAAGCCAGGGTCACAGTGAGACCTGGTAGACTTCCAAGATATGGCGTCGTATTCAATCTGCATGATGAGAAAGGCCAGACAGATGCAAGTGACGCGGGATATCATCCGACCCAGAGGCCTGAAGACAAGTTGAGAATCGCATCCATGGCCGTTGCTGACATGGTTACTTCTAAGGCCGCATAAAGTTAGCTCGCTACCTTGTACAGAGTGATAGCCTGCAGCCCATCATCACTAGTGATAAATTTTGGCGCCAGACGGGATCCGATGAGGACGGTATTCTGGGGGCCAGAAATGAGGAGCGAAGCTTGGAGCAGAAGGGCGCTCCTTGCACAGGTCCGCTGGAACCGAGCGCCATACTCGCACTGGCTACACGACTCTAATTCACGAATCCGTACGGTCATGTTTCTTCGAGGGTGGGTCGCGCAGGGTGACAATAAGAGTGATTGAGTGTTGCAACGTGTGAGAGGTGCATGCACGTGAGAACTGATGTGAGTACTGTGCGGGAAAGTGGGGCGGCGGCTCGAGCGATGCGCCGTTAGCTTCCGCTGAGTAAGACGATCGAGCGCGCCAGCCAATGAAGCTCCACCTGTCCGCGGGTCGTCAAGGCTTCTCTCGAGGTCTGCCTTTCCAGCCACCTCAGCATGCAGCCTATCTGCGACCCTGGTCAACAACGATTCCCATCCAGACTCTCGATTGAATGCGTTTGCGATCCTTCTCCGCCCAGTTCTCTTCCAATGGGAAGGCAGGTGGCAACCACACAACCTGTGCCCTTTCACCGGTATCGCCACGTCCAGTCATATGCCGGCTCATCCACATGCAATATGCAACCTCAGGGTGCCCTGGCGGCGCTGTGCCTCTACCCCGCCTGGGACACGGGCGTAACACACCACAACAAGCAGATGGGCTTGACGCCTAGAACGGCCAGATGAATTGATGTTTAACCGATCCAAGCAACGGCAATGAGGACCTTCGACTGTAGTCCATGGAGCACTGATGCGCATCGCCCACGCAAGTCGCGGCGCAATGCCAGTGTTCCGGCACCACCAGCTGACCTACGCTAGGTGGTTGCGGTAGCTGACAATGTGTTGGTGTTTTTGATGACTTGTGCCTCTTCTTATCTGTAGCCTTCTCTTATCAACTGATAACCCTTCACTTCGGCTGTGACGCGCCGTGGTCAAGTTGCGACTATGTTTTTCAAGAAGCGTGCCGAGCCAATTCAGCTACCTACGCCTTACATTCTAAGTCCCAGTGGGAAGTACGAAGGAAATGACGGGAGTTGGTCTACTTTCTTCATCAATGTCGGCGACGACGGCAAGAACAACAGCAACGGCCAGAACTTCAGGGTACTCATATCCACTTCTTCGCCAGCCACCCTCGTACCACAACAGACCGACTGGTGTTCTGATCCCAACCCTGAGGAGTGTGCAGCGAATCGTGGTATCTTGCCATACGAAGGCCGACCGTCTCTGGGCTTCGACGAAACAAAATCTTCGAAATGGCAGACTGCAGGAATCTACACAATTCCGGTACCCGAGTGGTACAACGACACATTGCAGGCAGAGGAACCAGCCGCAGTTTGGGGTGTAGATAATGTGGGTCTGGGTGAGAGTTCACCACAGAGCTTTATCCTGGCCGAGCAGTATGTCGTAAAGTATACCGTTGCAAACTTTTACATGGGTTCCCTTGGGCTCGCTGTTGGATCCACCGGACCACCCGGCGCACTCAAACCAAACTTCATGGACAACATGTACGGAAGCGCCCATAAAATTGCGAGTCGGTCGTTCGGATATACCGCGGGGGCTTATTATCGTAAGTGCATCATGTGGTATTATTCAGCAGTCACCACCCAGGCGAGAAGTGAAAGTCGCGTATCTGAATGCTAATACACGTAGGCAACAACAACAACGGAGTCACAGGAAGCTTGGTGATCGGAGGTTACGATAAAGCGCGACTATCTGAGCAAGGTGTCTCGATCAGTATGCCCAGCCGGCAGAACAACACGCTTGCTGTTGGCGTCATTTCCATTCTCTGGAAGCCAGACCAGGACGCCGAAGCCAGCACGGCTTCTTTCACCAAGGGAGGATTCCCTGCCACCATCGATTCCACATTACCGTATCTCATCCTGCCGGACGAAGTCTGTGACAAATTCGTCACTACTTTCGGTCTGACCTTGGACGAGGATGTTCAGCTGTATACTGTCGACGACTCATCGCACCAGCAGAATCTACGATTAAACCCAACCCTATCCTTCAAGATCAGCGCCAATGCTGATGGCGACAGCACAGACTTTACGGACATCACTTTACCATACTCGGCGCTGGATCAGCAAGCCGGTTATCCACTCTTCTTCAATACGACCCGTTACCTTCCCATAAAGCGATCACAAAATGGACGATTCGTGTTGGGGCGCACACTGTTACAGGAAGCGTACATTGTGGTCGACTACGAACACCAGAATTTCACGGTCGCTCCAGCCACATTCTCTGATCCGATGCCAGACCCGAGTCTAGTTACCATATTTGATAGATCTTACACTGGCCTACCGACGCCACCAGAGTCTGAGTCTAGAGGTGGGCTATCGGCAGGCGCAATCGCAGGAATCGTTGTCGGCATCGTTGGCGCCTTCATCATAGTCGCAATTGGAGCTTACCTTCTATGGAGGAAGAAGCGCCGGGCGGCAAAGGAACCTGAAGAAAATACCGAAAAGCCGTCTGAGATTGACACAACTTTTGCTGGTACTGAGATTAAGTATCGTCGTGTCTCAGAGCTCACTGGCTCTGAAGCTCCTCATTCGCCAAAAGACCCTGCGGCAGGCTATTACAGTGTTGACCATAAATCCTATCCACCTATCAGCGAAATGTCACCGGAGAGCACCCCCGCTGAGCTTTACAGCCCTCCGCCAGATGGTCGCAATACACCCGACTACTTCGCCAACGGCAGGTATGCAGTGCCTCTTGCAGAACTCCCAGGTGGAGATACGATCAGCTCAATGCCTGGAAAAACCTCGGACATGAAGCCAGTTCAGAAACCTCCGCACAGCCGAAGTCCAAGTGACAACTCACTATCGACCAATATCGACGAAGTACTAGCGAAGAAGGCGCCTGAAGCTGGGCCAGATACCGACTCCACTAGATCAGTAGCGGACCCTGGAGCGCCAGCTACTGCTGAAGAAATTACCAGAGCAAAGGCAGACGCAAAACCCGAAGCGGCCAACGACGCGGAAGAGTCTACGGTGGAACGACGGCCGTCACACACCAGAGGATTGAGCGACACAACCATTCAAAGTGACAGCACAGCAGTTTCGCAGCCGACACCGGAAGAGCTAGAGCGCTGGGCGAGAAGTGTAGACGGCCAAAGTCGGCCCATGTCTCCGTCGTGAACGACAGAACTTTTGACTTCCAACACTTAGGTGGCTCTACACTTCCGGATATTTTCTTTCTTTAGATTTTTGATATGTCTTGCGTCGCAACGTTTGCCTCTTGGCCACTTTCTTAGGATAGTTCGAACACGTAGATCACTATGTTTGACCTTGCTTTGGGGGTTTATGAAGAGACGATCAAGATACCCACTAGTACGCTCTTTCCGACTTTAATGTAATAGTACACTGCATTGATATTTCAACGCATCGCACTGCACCCACAGCACCACCAGCTCTTGAAACACTTCCGACATCTCACAACAACTTACACTCTCGTGTAGTTCGCATCATGCCTCATCGGTTCTCGTGCAGTATATTATCGCTGAAGTAGTACGGCGTCTGCAATGCCACCACACGCGTCGCATGCTCCCCACGCCAGTTGCCATCTCTCAGGCGCGGATCCTCTAGCTTCCGACATCTAGAAGCAGTGATCGCTTGTAATGGTCCCCAATATACGCATCTCCACCAGCGCATCCCATCCGTCCCCGCAGGTCAGCCTGCAGCGGCAATACCATATTGCCGCGTCAGTCGGCGTGAATGACCGACACTACATGCGCATACAACTCGACTTGCGTGCGTGCGTGGTGGTTAGCATCCGAGCGGCACAGTCTAGCGCTGCGGGTGCGAAGGATTATTGATCAAATCTCCGCCTCCGCGTCGTTCTCTAGTCACCAACTTTAAACAGATGATTGAAAGTTACTCCTCCCCAACAATGAGGCTCAGCACCTTCCATCCCTCCGTCTTCTCAATACGGAAGGTACGCAATAGTAAACATGCGCCACCGCTCTTTGTTCCAAATCACCTCAGCGGCTGGCTAAAGGACCATGCAGTAGACCCGCATGCGACTTATGTGAGAAAGCGGCACAGCCTGATGTGAAGAAAAGCATTTTGGGGGCCGTAGCACCAGACATGGGTCGCATATTGGGCATGATCGAAGGCAAGTCAGCCTTCCGTGTTGTTGAGCATGATTGACGTGGCAAGTCGCTACTATCATACCGATCGTGGGATTAGGATTTTGCGACAACGGTCGCTTTCGTGGGGCAGGCCACTCGATGACTGCTAGAACGTGCTTACGCTGGGCACCAAGGGAGGACATATCTGAAGCCATTTGGTGTGGGTAACAAAAAGGAAGGCGGGCGTAAATTGGTCATATCCTGCAAGGGAATGGGCACATTCTTGGCGTGCAAGTATGTTGAAGACAATACACATCATACATCGACCGAATGGTGCACAGATACGACAATTTTCGTTCGTCTTCACGCCACAGGCATCAGCTCACAATGACGTTGCTCAAAGGTTGTGAAGTGATCGGGATTGCAACAACTACGCCGCAATTTATTATTCATTGGCCGTGGATCTCGTTGTACTGCCGGCCATGGTGCGCGGCCAGCAGCCGCTGCTAATGCGGGTACCGTCCCGGCGGTACCACTCAATTGGGATGATGGGATCGACCCGAGGCTATACTGCCGCTAGAAAACTGCAGGTCCATTATGTGCCAACATCGTGATTATGTATAATAGATCGCGCCACACTCGTGTGCTATGGTGTCAGCTGCGAGCTTGCCGGGCCGTGGTGAGAGGTCTGGCCATGAGGCCAAGCTCGGTATTAGTCTTCTCCCGGAACTTGTTCGTCCTCTGCAGCACCCATCTGAACGGCGTACTTCGAGCCTCGTCGCTGGATAGAGTAAGATTGCGATGGCTCGGCGCCGGACGTTGAAGATCCGAATGCCGGAGTCTCCCTCAGGGGTGTTGTTTCTGCCGATGGCTGCTGAGAAGCTGATGATCCTGACCCAGGAACTTGTGCCCGATTTATAACATTTGCGAACAAGTCCCACGAGCTTCCCTGTTCGAGAAAAGACAGAGGCCACTGAACAATGGGCGCCCAGCTCTGGTCAAGGACCTGATGACATGCCTTCGTCACCCGTTGTCCCCAGCCCTCCATGAACCAGTATCGCGTTTCAGCTGCATGGAATATAGTAGCGTAGTACATGAGAATTACAACCGCGCCAGACCTTCGCTGTTGAATAGCTTCCATAAATTCTGGCCCTAACTGCAGAGGCCAAAAGAAAAGGAAACGTAGCTCCCGGTTGTCGACTCGAGCGGGCAACGATATTTGGAAGGCGGGATCGAATAACGAAATGGTAGCGAGATAGAGCTTTCGTTCACCCTCTGACAGATCACTATTCCCTTCAATGAATGCAATTAGTGCTGGTAAGTGATTTTGCAACTCTAGCAGCACGGGCTGCGTTGCAGTGGGTTCCAACGGATCTCTCAATATCGGGCCAAGAAAAGAGTCCCTCACTGCCATCTGAGCCAGCGCGAGAACGTGGCCCATACCTTGCATGAGGTGGAAGGCATTGACGAGACTATCAATGTCGTTGGCAGGTGCAGTAGCGGGTGTCTGAGCCTCGAATCCAGTTGAAGCAAACACACTAAAAGTGAGGAGCGTCGACGTAGCTACGATCGCCGGGGCATCTTCGTCTGTTACGTTTTGAAGCTTCTCTCGAACTCCCCGAATGGCAAGATCCTGATGATGGATACCACAAGCATAGTATGGTTGCCGTTGATCTTGGGGTTGTTGATATGCTTTATGTAGCGCCGCAAAGGCCAAAATTTCATGCATGAAAAAGTCATGCGAGTTGGCTTGTTTGGGAGCCTCAACTCTCCACATATGCCGAATAGTAGGTCGCTGAGACAGGGTATCAAATGCCTCTGTTGTCCAGTGGTGTCTAAACCAGTTGGTAAAGATCCTTGCATTCGTCAAGACGACTTACAAGAGCTCCAAGTCCCGCAGCCATAGTGACGACTGACTCGGTTGATTTCTGTGTATATATCTAGTCAAGAAAGGGTATGCGTCCGACTGCGAGTCGGAAGAATCCTCTTCCGAAATAGTCGAGACGGCCCTCGCTCCGGCTGCGGTCGACGGGTTGCGCGGGTAGGCCACGTGGGCAGACGATGCCGATGAGCCCTGTTACACCAATGAGAAAAAAACGATTATGTTTCATGGCGTTTTATGGGGCATACAGGTATAGATCGTTCGAGCGGTGACTGATTCGTACGTCGTGATGCAGACGATGCGGAAGATGCCGAATGAGCTGACTGGGATGCGCTGGGATCCCATACGACGAGGCTACACGGAACGCCATGGCGGGCGCAGTTGGTACACGGCTTGAGTTCATCACACTGAGCTACTTCAGTATCGAGTCCTCGTAAGCGTGTAATGCTTAGTTAGATGTTGTGTCCTACCTTTACATGGCGGGCTTTACATTGCTGGCAGCCTAGTCTGGACCTAGAGAACGTGATCGGGTCAGAGAGGAGCGAACAGTGGTTTTGGGTTATGAAACGGGGACGCTGTGGCTCGAGGTTACGGGGTTGTGGGTGACGAGTGGTAGGAGTGTGGCGTGATGATTACGGACTTTTTGTGGCCGAGGCGCGGCATTGCAGCGAACTACCGTGACCCGAGACCAAAGCTTTGGGCCTCGACAGTGTGACCAACCGATCAGGCTATCGTCGCAACGGACCGTCTCGCGGTTTCAAGCCGCAGGATGAGGGAACAATGCGAATGCGAAGGTGAGGTACGTGTGGACGATGCTGCCGATGGTGGGTCGGGAGAATCTTCGCGCACAAGGATGATCCCACACTATGCCCAGTTCGCTTCAGACGATGCCGGATCGATCTTGTCGACAGCCGCGGCACAGCTCGCATTCGCTTTCCGGAGTTCGTAACGAGATAGATATAGTCTCCGGCTTGTAGTGCGGTTGTCGTCGACGTCGCAATCCATTGGGTCGTGCGTCATCCGGCTTCTTCCGCCGCCTCAATCATTTCGCGTTCGGATCATAGCGTCATCCTCAAGGCAGGAACATCGAAATCTGACCCTGACTAACGGTGCCATGGTATCATGTCACCCGGTAGGAGTCCTGGAAGCACGAGCCCCGAAATATACGCGAATATCGCTTCATCTACATATCATAAGGGATGTGTTCACACAGCCGATATCATTGTCCAAGACTCAAGACACACGTATGAATCAAGAACTCTGGAGAAAGAGCTTGAGCTAGCGGGTTGATAAAATGCCCAGGCAGAATTCTGCTAGAACGTCAGTATGGTACTTGAACGTATTCTCACCTCCACATCATCCATATGCAAGATGCACAGCAGCTTCCCCGATTGCAACGAATCGCATATTGCTTTTTCTTCTCAGCTCGGAGGGGCAATGGCTTCTCGAAAAAGAACCGCGGCGAATTGACTAATGCCCTGGGCGCCTAACCCCCTGTCAACATCAGCACCGTCAGGGTGGTCTGATCGTTGTTGCACGCGGGCACGAAACGACTCTTTTGAGCACGAACTGGGTGGTTGCTTCTCGAACCATGCCAGTCGCCAACGTCATAGTGCAAAGAGATCTGGCAAACAGATACGAACCCCAACACAGTTGCGGTGCGAATTCTCGGCTTGTTCCTTCCCGGCCTTTCACCCGTATCACCGATAGATGCTATTCCAAGACCGCTCTCTGAACATGGAAGAGATTCACTGCCCCTTTTACGCTCACGGTGGCGTTCAAGCCATGGAGGTGCTCCTAACAGTGTGAAAAAGGCCGCAGTAGCGGGAAGCACAAGGGCTCACCTTTCTAGATAACTTCTAATCATTCAACCCGCTATACAAGTCAGTACATCTTCCAGATATAGCTTCTTCTCTCAGGCCCCGGCAATGGATTCGCATCAATCAGTTGACTCGTTTGCGACGACAACATCGGATACCTCTGTCAAATCGGTTGCAGACATAGTCGATGGAGTCCACAAGCTTGCCATAGAGGAAGAAGACGACTACCAAGTACACGAAGACGAGCTCGTGACCCTTGGAGAGGTTAACTTGTATATCTCAGACGACTCTGGTGCACTCGAGGACCTGGAAAATGCATTTGGATACCATGTAGATATTGCTACTCAGGAGCTTCAGCATGCGCACAGACCAGTCTATACGCGCGCACTACTCGAGCGCGTAAAGTATTGGACTGATCAAATCCGTCAAGAGTTCCCTTTAGCATCTAACCAGCGACTACTCGATCATGTTGATTCTTACGGGCTGAACAAGGAAAAGTGCAGGATCTGGAATCGGAATGGTAACACTAATGCTAACACCACCCAAGTTGAATATCTCTCGCGAGTTGAGATGCATCCTGACTTTCAAAGTCGTTATGGAAATCATTCAGAACAGATCAAGGCTCTTCGATGCTATAACAAAGACCGCGCGCAGGACTGCATCGACACGCCATATACGTTCATAACCCTCGATCGATGCTTTTTGAACGAACGAAAGGATACAGCAAAGATGAGTAGATATTGGAACGATAGACAACACACGAATCATCTCTGGATAGCAAGTGCTTCGAGAAGGCAGCCATCGCGGCGCCGATCAAGAAGATTGTGTATTTTGGGCTGGGACGTGTAAGCCCGGCTTACATGTACGACAGTCTTTTCCAAAACATGGCGGTTTTGAGTATGGCGCTAGATCTGGTCAAGCACTACGAAGCGGCTGGAATAAAACAAGAGAAGATTCAGATCGTTCTCCAAGGCCCTTGGTACGAGGAGACGGACTGGACGCTATTTAGAGAACTTCATCAGACTATGGGCTGCAAGACTAGTACCGACTTGGATTTCGTTCAGGATCCAGACGGTCTTCTCGTCATCGACTCCAGCACGATGGTCGTAGCTCCGCATCTGCCTAAAATGTTCCCTTGGTCTCAGATCATCGCTGATCTCTTCGCGTCGGGGTCAGGACTGGCCGTTATCATTGGAGACTGTCCTGTGACTGAACGCCGTCAGTTCGGCAAGAAGACAACATTTACTTTCCTCGATCGAGGATCACCAACCGTCGCGAGATTTCTGTCAGACAGATATGTGGTGTTCCAGAAAGGTCTCTGGAACGGGGGCGATGGAACATTACTTGCTCTCGGAATGGACGAACATAGCCCATTCTCAATCGACTAGCTTCCGGACATGGACATCGACGTAAGGAAAGAAGACGATGCCCTAACAGGTTGAGAAATCAATACAAAAGACGAGTTGTTTCCCCCTCCTATTAGTCGTGATGCCACACATTCGGCTTTGATACTGTTGCAGGCTCTAATAACTTCCGTACTTCTAAGTGCTGTCTAAAATATTAGCTAGATATTATATAGTCTACCAAATCGAGATCTCCACCCTTTTTCTTATCCACTCTCTTACCTTACCCTTCTACATGCACATTCTCGCTGTCAAAAAAAACCCCCCCGCCAGAATAGTGCACACGATGGAAATCGAATCCGTATCTCTACGAAGGGCCGGATGTCGAGCTGTTGAACGCCACCCGTTGTTGTCCTCGCCTAAACCGTTGAAGGCAAGACTATCAGCCCTTGCTTGTTGCCACGAGGTAAGATCCCAGCGTCGTGACTATCAGACCAAATGCCCCGTGGGTACATCCATAGCGATAAACTAAGTTATGGGATAAATATAGGCACCTTGGAAACAAGAGTACTCGCAAAAGAGAGAGTTTCAACCCAAGACCGTTCCAACGTTGCACTCCGACCCATGCTTTCTCTCACCCGCACTCTCCTCTGCCTCTCCACTTACCTCTACCCTTCCCCCACGAAGCCTCAACATTGCCAAAAAAGATAGGCATAGCGAGACTCGAACTCGCATCTACCTATATACAGATCAGGGCGGCGTTTTCAACTGTGGTTTTCTCCGCTAACTGCAGGACCTGCGGCAGAGCTTGGATTACCGCGGTTCTATTGCTGAGGCGTCTTGACCATTAGACCACATGCCTTAAACATGTTCGATAGCTTGATTCAGAGTAAGAGAAGATACATCAGATCTAGTTGCAGCGCGGTAATAAGAGAAGTGAGGTGTTTGAAGGCGGTTATGCGATCAAACTCCTAGACAGCAAACTACGCCGACAAGGTAATGTCAGCTTTCCATAGCATCCTGAAGCAAAAGCAAACTATTAAAACATCACGAAGAGCAAAAATGATTGGACATGGCAAGACTCGAACCCGCATCTCTCCGCAATACCCAAAGTGGATCCATGGATACGCCCTAGTCGTCTAAGTGAGTATCTTACCCAACAAACGACATGCCCTTGATTGGTGTTGGTAACACATCGAAGGATAGCTAAAGCTATATCAACTGGTAGATAGTAGAACAAACAAAAACATGATGGACATGGCGAGAATCGAACCCGCATTTCTTGTGCCCAACAATTTGCATTGATGGCAGTGGTGACGAAGAATGCCAAAGGTTTTGTATTGGAGGGGAGAGCCAACGAGTTGAATCGATGAAGGGGCCCAACAATTCTCATTGATGGAGAAAGAGGGTGATCTGTGCTCAAGTGTCCTACCATTAGACGACATGCCTGTGAGATGATGTTTGATGTGATGAAAGGTGATGGGAGGAATATGAAGACACCGGTTGCACATGATATTGCGAGAAATGTGTGCGGTGATGCGAAAGCGTGATAACCTGATATGGAAGCGTCTACACGTCATCTTCGTCTGGCGAGGTAGTCGCTGCTGGTTGTAGTCGGCTCGGTTGCGAGGGTATGGGTGCTTTGGGAAGGCACGATGAGGCAGGAGGGCGGAAAAGACAACTCTGGTGAGTCGCCTTTGAGTCTTGCGACGAAGATGCTATAAAGTGCCGATCTATAGTCACATACCGTAGTCATACTAAACAAGGGTATAGTCGCATATAATCACCCACTCACTTCCATGTCGTAGCAGCCATCAAACCACTTACATCTAACTCAGCAACTCCTTGATATCCTCAATCCTCTGCACCCTCTTCTCCTCATCACTCATCATACCCAACGAACTCGCACTGCATCACGTTAGCACTGACCATGCACATATAATCACACTCTATCAACTTACATAAACTTCTTCCTCTCCTGTATCCTAAGCATCTTCTCCTCAATACTCCCCTCCACACAAAACCTCACGACCTTGACCTCCCTCTCCTGACCCATACGGTGCACACGATCGATAGCCTGAGCCTCGACGGCAAAACTCCACCATGGATCCATCATGAAGACTTTGTTTGCACAGGTCAGGTTCAGGCCTACACCACCTGCTCTCAGACTCAGCAGCAGGACGTATGGTTTGGGTGAAGTGGTGAACTCGGTGAGGATCTGGGCGCGCACTTTCTGGCTTATGGAGCCGTCGAAGCGGAGGAAGGGGATGTGGTCGCGGGTTAGAGCTGGTTCGATGAGGTCGAGGAAGGAGGTGAATTGAGAGAAGACGACTGTTTTTGCTCCTTTCTCTTCTTTGCGGGTTTTCTTGAGATGGCCTAAGAGGGCTTGAGTTTTGGCGGAACCGGTAAGGCCGATGCGACGAAGGCTGATGCGTGGTGTTTGTGTAGAGGTAGGTGGTGCATCAGCAGCGCGGAAAGCATGGTCGTTCTCGTCTTCGGGGGCGTGGTCATGACGGACGACTTCGAAGACGTCGCGCGCATTAATGGGTTCGCGACAGTTGAAACAGCGTGGTATCTCGTTTTTGTCGCGCTGATGGGCTATGTAACTTAGTAAGCACTCTTTGCAGGCTGAATGCCAACAGCCGGTGACTGCTTGCTCAATCATGGGTTCTTCGGAGCAGATTGGACATTCGGCCGCAGATTCGTCTTGTATCTGTTTCAAGACATGTGCGCCGAACCTATTGACATCTTGGTCACCCTCGGCAGTGAAACGTTCAATCAATGAGGAGAGATCCATGTCATCCGCCAGTCCATTTGCAAGATCCGATGCTAACGAGGCATCTTCTTCATCGGCGACAAGATTGCGATTGCGTGTCAGGACAGGATGGCAGCACGATTGCCGTAATCGTAAAATCTGCGCGAAGATGGTTGTGTAGGACTTCATCAGTGTGCCGGCTTCTGCATTAGCATTGACCAGACTCTTTGCGCGCAGGAAGATGTGGTCGTACACATCCCGCTCGTCCTGTGACAGCACAATCTTCTCAACTTCGATCGTCCGTGGGGGCAGTGGTACCAAGGCTTCACCATCGGGTGTCTTCATGTCCTTTGTTCGACGAAGCACCAGTGGCTCTAGTACAGTCTGCACCACATTCAAGGCACGTACAAAGTCGCCTGATTCGAACGGCACGGTGATGAATGTCTTCCAGAAAGAGAAGTTCGCCCATGGCTCGACCTTGAGGAAACGAACCAGACTGAATAGATCTTCCAAGCGGTTCACGATGGGTGTTCCTGTAAGCGCCCATCGAAGTTTTGCACTGAGCTCGTAACATGCTTTCGCCGTTTTCGACTGCCGGTTCTTGATGTAGTGCGCTTCGTCGAGGATGATGCGGAAGTATTCGAGCGAGAAGATGCCACCATGCGAGCCACGGTTCCCTTCCTGTGCAACCACCTGGTTGTACTCTGACAAGACTGTGCCGTAGCTCGTTATAATAACGTTGGGCGCATTAGCTCCATTCGATGCACAACATAACTTCTGAAGGTTCACAGCCTTCTCCGAGCCATAATAGAGCATGGCCTTCAGTGTGCCTTCTTTGGACGCCTTTTCGGCTTCGCTGTGCCATTGTGCCAGCAATGACATGGGTGCTATGACGAGTGTAGTGTATGGCGCAGGCTCAACGTTGGCACTGGAGTTTTGCAACCGGGGAAGAGCCTTCCGTGTCGTCAACGCATCCTTGTCAATTTCTGTCCTATGTGTATGGATCAAGCTGAGCATCTCGATAGTCTTACCCAGACCCATCTCGTCAGCGAGTATACCACCAAGGCAGTTCTGCTCTTGTTTCGGAAACTCAAGCGAGAGCTCGCCAGAGTAGGGATTGACGTAGAACATAGTCTGATCTTCGATGGTCGGTATTGGTTGGTTGTCTGCATCTTGAGTCGGCCACTGATATTCCTCCCACAGTGGATGCATCGAGATCTCCTTGTCTTCTATCGACTCATTCTTTTCTTTGCTGGCCATCCAGAAGAGCGCCTGCTTCTGATACTTGCGCAAATCCATGCGGAAGGTGCTCGCTGGCTCCATGGTTGGAGTGTCAAAGTCGAAAGACTGCGCCTTCTTGTATAGTGAATCCAGTTGATCTTGTTCTAGCTCTTCTCCTTCTTCTGCTTCATCGGGTGGCGGGGAGGATGTGGGGTTAGTAGACGTCGCAGGCGTGGAAGATGTTCCGTTCTTCGGCTTCGGCTTATCGCCTTTCTTCTCTTCGCTCTCTGCTGCCTGTAATAGACCTTGGCGCTTGTGTTTCGCTGTCTCTTCATTTTCGCGGGTGGGTTGGAGGTTGATGTTATCGAACAGCTTCACAAGACCAACTTGCCGTAACCGAAGGTCTCGCTCGTCGGACGATTCCTTCTCTTCGAACAGATTGATTTCTCGATTGTTGTCCGGTTTAGCAAATTTACGCTTATCGAATGCTGCGCGAACAAAAAATGCTCGTAGTTGTAGGTATATGGTATCGCCTGTGCGTATCTTGTCAGGTGTGTACACAACCGAGCCGTCGAAAGAGCACACTTTCTGATCGAGTAGCACAGAAACCCAGGCTGCTGAGTCGTTGTCCAACCTGCCAACTTCGGCCCCGCGCTCATTCATGAACCGGACTACAATATCCGGTTTTGAGAGTTTGATGACCTTCTTTGCCTTGTTCAGTTTGGGTTGTGGCTTAGTGCGTTCGATCCGGATCTTTTCGTCGTGCTTCAGCTGGGATCCGCTCTTAGTCGCAAAGCCTACGACACCAAAGGAGCCGATATAGCGCTTGCTGGGCATCTCTCGCAGTATTGTAGGTGTGGAGGTGCCTGAGCCTGGTGTGGACGCATTCGATATTTCGGATTCGGTTCGATTGAGGGTTTTCGCTATCGTCATCTGAATGGGCTGTCGAGCGGATTTAAAGATCGGCGCGGGGGAGGGTGAGGGCATCTTGTTCCATGAGCCGTCCAAATAGAGGTTAATTGCTAGACGTTGTCAGCCATGCAACTACAACTTGATGTTTACAGCCATACCTCGTTGTACATCGCTTCCACTGACGTCTCTCAGCTTCTGCAAGACCGTGGTAGAGAGTTCCCCAACAACGGCCTGGAGCATTCCAACATCGAAACTCCCGAAGTCGGCCTCTTCGTCGTTGCCATTGCTTTCGTCTGGTGTATCTGCGGCGTGTGGTGGCGGCGACGATGGGGGAGGTTCGATGGATTTCGGCTGCGGCTGAGTAGGAGAGGAGTCTTCTATGAAGAATCGGCGCTTTTTCACCGGTCTCTCGTCTGGGTGTGGTGACTCCATGCTGTCGTGTCGTGTGTTGGTGTTGCGCTTCCGTTGCCTGCATGCAATTCGTCCAGTCGCGTCGACGCGCTTTCACGTGGCGACTGCGGGTGATCGACGTAATAGCGTCATACAACCCACCAGTCGCCGTGCACTCTTTGTGCCTTAGACGAGCAATTGCGCCTGCCCCAGATTGCGCAAACACATGCATCTTCTGCGACGATAGACCAGGTTTCTTTCATCTTCCGTTCGATTCCCATGCATCTTCGCTTTGTACAGTAGTTTTCGTCCTCTCAAAAGTTTTCAATGCCACCTCCGAGGCTCCGCATAGCTCCCACCCGGCGCATACATACGTACCCAAGACCACGACGGAGGCAACTCCACACTTCGCCACGACTTCAGAATGCCGCTCGCCCTTCAGAAGATGAGATTGCACGCGCACGTGCGTACTGCGCGAATCTAGTTAGGTAACCTTGCCATGGAGAGGCTCATGCAATCACACACACTGACGGATTGGCAGAACATACGATGCGCCCTCACATGTCCTCCAAACCTTCATCCCACAGTCCTCCCGCGACGCCTACCTCGCGATCCGCGCCTTTAACGTCGATGTCGCCCGCGTCGCCGACACTACGAGCACACCCACAATTGGCATGATGCGCATGCAATTCTGGAGAGACACCGTTACGAAAGCATTAGCTGGTACACCTCCGAAGGAGCCTGTCGCCATATTGTTAGCACAAGCAGCTGAAGATCTGCATGAGCGATCCGGGGGAAAGGCACGGCTGAGCAAGAACTGGTTCCACCGTATCATCAACACGAGGGAACAGTATCTAGGGAACCCACCGTATCCCACGTTGAGCGCACTGGAGAGCTATGCGGAAAACACGTACTCGACCATGTTGTATCTGACGCTTTCAGCGCTGCCCCAGGCCTCGCTCACTACCGACCACATCGCATCGCACATTGGCAAGGCCATGGGCATCGCAGCCGTACTACGAGGCATCCCCCTCATCGCCTTCCCTCCACAACAGCCACTCGGCACAAGCAACTCCATGACCGGGCAATCTGGACCCACGCAAGGCGCCGTACTCCTCCCACTCGACGTAATGGCCGAAGCCAATGTCCGCGAAGAAGACGTCTTCCGACAAGGCGCCTCGGCCCCCGGTCTCCGCGACGCCATCTTCACAGTCGCAACACGCGCGAACGACCACCTCATCACCGCCCGCGAGATGCTGTCTAAGTTGCGATCCGAAGGCACGCTCGGCCACGACTTCGAACACCAGAACGAGGAGGAACACCAGTACAGCGCACAGCAGATGAACACAGGGCAGGAGGCACAACTAGCGGAGGTCGAACAGGCATTCGGTGTCTTTATGCCGAGCATAGCGACACAGTCTTGGCTGGATAGATTACAGGGTGTGGACTTTGACATCTTTGATGCGAATTTGAGGAAGGTCGACTGGAAGCTGCCCATGAAAGCGTATTGGGCGTATAGCCGGCGGAAGATATAATAATATCCAAAGCGAATGAATTAGTCACCGATGTATTTTCCGAAGCTGCAATGTGCTCGGATGATGATACTGATCATCACCAACATACACAATGGCGAAGTACATACTACAAGCCAGGGGCTGGGCCAACGCCATGGGGCACAGGTATGCCATTTTGAATTGTTTCCTCTTTCTGAGGATGAAGTGGAGAGAAGAAGGTCCGGTGGCAGTCCACCTGTTTGTATACCTTTCCAGGACCCTCGTTGCAGACGAGCTGGCAGCCTGATTGGAATCTCGCGAGGATGTCATCGGTCGCTTGTTCTGCGTTTTCGAATTACAACCCAAGTCTCTGCACAGAAGCTCATGTTTCTCGACAGCATGTTTCTGTTAAACGGCTTTCCAATAAGTCTAAAGGAATGTGGGGGTTTTTTTTTCACATTGACTTTTATGTCAGTCGAGGGGCCCCGGCAACACATGCATCGGAGTACTTGGCATTTTGAGGGCCAGGGCATTTCCATCCACAGTATCGGATGCCTCGTTCTCGGAGTAAAAGCCCAACAGGAGCAGGACAGATACTCATTCCAACATGCTCACGGACTTTTTGAGATAAAATGTTGGAAGTTGGCTTGTGGCGGAAGCCCGAGGGCAATGCTCATCGTCCTTATCTGATGTAGTTTTGGAAAGCGAGGGCCGAACACATGAAAGGTTTCATCGCTCGATTTTGGAGCAAGAGAGAAGAAGTGACTTTAGGAGTAAGTAAGTGTATGGGTAGCGAGCTTTAAATATGCCATAGACCGGAGGTGGGGCCACAGCACAGCTTGAGTACCCGTCACATGCTTTTTGGCAATTGATGTTTGAAAACATGTTCTTGCTGCGCAGACAAAACATGGAAAGGTGTGCCGTTCATCTTTGGAGAACCCGAGGCGAAGAACACCATCTAAATATCCAGTGAGCTTTTGATTTTTTGTTGGAAGCGATGATGGAAGATAGGAGGGACAGTGAACTGAAGACTGCGAAGCCTTATATAGAACAGTTAGCATTGCGAGCTACTCCACATGAAGATGTTGCCGGCTGGACGACAACTGCACATCGTAAGATTCCATATGGGGTTTTTTTTGAAAACGCACATCCACATGGTTTTTGGAAATTTTGATGAGGAGACTTTTAAGAGGAAGAGAAGAAGAGAAACGACGCCGATTATATACTCCCCCGTTCCTCGCCGCAACTTCGCGGTGGTGGTAGAGCCCCGGCGTAGTGCGGGTTGGCCGAACATGCGCAGCGATGAAATATCCGCAACTATGATAACCTTGCTTTTGTTCGCAAGTCAGAATCCACACAGGAAGCATGCATCCAGAACGCGTGTAAGATCAAAGTAAACTATTGATTTGGATGAAAGACACGAAAAGCGAAGTTTAGAGCCCCGCCCTTTCGTATCCGATCCGGTTAGTTCAGGCATCCTTCCTGTCATTCATCCGGAGGGCATCATTTCGTAAATCCGTCGCTTTGATAGTAGGATAAATTCACCTTTCGTTCACAGAGTTTGTACCGTATCTGTTGCAGGGACAGTAGTCGACGATGGCGTCAAATGCATGTGCTCTCCGTTGCGACCCCTAACAACCCGCAAGCTAACGACCACAGCCAAAGACACCAATAACCTGGGCGGCATCGTCCAAGGAAGATGTGTCCAAAGTGGGATTTCTGGACCTACCACGCGAACTCCGCGATATGGTCTACGAGTTCGCGTTCCGCATCAAAGGCGCGGTTCTCGTCTACTCGTGCGACCCCTTCGCCGTTCGGCCCGTGACGAAAGCGCTGAACATCCGGCACGGCGGCGAAGGACCGATTGAACCACAGCCGTTGGGCAACAGCCAGATCCCTGTAGCACTTATCAGAACATGTCAACAACTTCGAGCAGAAAGCAGCCCTGTTTTCTTCGGAACCAACGTGCTCTCTTTTTGGGCGCTGGGAAACATCGACGTCGGCCTCGCCAATCGATGCTTGGTGCGGCACATTGTCACTGAAGCAAGTCCTCGCGGCATCTTCGACAAGTCTCTCGAACACGTGAGCTATTGCTGGAAGAGAAGGTTTTGGCCTGAGATATTGCGTAGCAGTGAGGCTATACTGGAGCAGTTCCCAAACCTGGATACGCTGACGTACTCGCTGAAGCCACCGCGCGAGGTGATTTGGAAGCCTGCTTTCTTTGAGGTGGCGAACAAGACCAGAAAACAGCGTGTCGATCTGGTTGCCAGTTGGATGGGTCAGATGTGTTCTTGGGAGAATGAGCGACTGCATCGGATTTTGCATCTTGAAATGGTGCCTTCGCCTGGGCTGTCGAGGGATGATTATGCGGGTTCGCGGTTTGTTCCTGAAGACGAGGACGTGTGGGACTATACTGAGTTCGCAGATGCGTTTGAGCGGATGAAGAGATCAGTGTAATCGGAGGGAAGGAGAGGCAGATCGATCAATTAAAAGCAATATGAACGCCCTAGCCGTGACCACGTTTGCTGAACCACCTTTCGATGCATGATAATGGAAGCAAGGGCATGATCGCACGAGTCTTGCCTTCCCCGCCATCTTGATCCTATCTTATGAGCCGCTGGGGTAATGTGTGCTTTTCTCCACACGATACAAACAGAAAACCTAGAGTTTGGTACAGACGTACACGCGAACTGCTCGCGTCAACTGGTAAGCGACGAGGCTAGATCGCCGGCCGATTCCGGCAACTACACCCAAGCCGCAGGTGTCAAGCACGGCATCAAGAAAACGCCATTCCGCGCTCAGATCTCACAAAAAAAGATCCAATTGTCATAGACATGTTTCTCCGACCAGCGCGCACCTGCACACGGGCACTCCACACATCAACCCGCGCAATCACGGCCCGGCCGTCCATAAACCCACCAAACGACGCTTTCCGAAACCGGCAAAACCTAGTTCCCAAATTTTCGACAAAACAGTCATCATTGCAATTGAGCAGCAGGCGATTCATAGCAACCTCAGTACCCCGACTTCAACAACTCGGCTCCGCAGAACGGATTTCAACATCCAAAATGGCAGGCGACGATCACTACCTCACGCTCTCATGCCCAGATAAGGCAGGCATCGTGTACGCCGTCACGGGCCTACTGGCAAAGGAAAACCTCACGATTCTCGATCTTCAGCAATTCTCCGACCCAGACTCCAAGACTTTCTTCATGCGTGTGCATTTCGGCCATGCAGCAGATGTCTCAGCGCTACAAGAAAGCATGAGGAAGCTCGCTTCCGAAATGAGCATGACATACCAGATCCAACGCGTAGACTCCAAGCCCAAAGTCCTCATTATGGTGTCAAAGATTGGACACTGCCTCAACGACCTCTTGTTCCGCGTCAAGTCTGGCCAACTCAAAGTCGAGGTTCCAATCATTGTGTCCAACCACCCCGAGTTCGCGGAGCTGGCAAAGAACAACGGCATTGAATTCCACCACCTTCCTGTGACCAAGGACACCAAGGAGAAGCAGGAGACGCAGATTCTGGATCTCATCAAGCAACACAACATCGACCTTGTTGTTTTGGCGCGCTACATGCAAGTCCTCTCACCGCGCTTGTGCACGGAGATGTCGGGAAAGATTATAAATATTCATCACTCTTTCTTGCCTTCGTTCAAGGGCGCGAAACCATACCACCAGGCCTACGAGCGTGGTGTTAAGATTATCGGTGCGACCGCGCATTTCGTTACTGCGGATCTGGACGAGGGACCAATCATTGAACAGCGCGTTGCGAGGGTCGACCATGCGTTGAGTCCCAAGGAGTTGGTGGAGGAGGGTAGTAATGTCGAGAGCCAGGTTCTGGCTGCGGCGGTCAAATGGTGGAGCGAGAAGAGGGTGTTTTTGAACGGTCAAAAGACCGTTGTGTTCAACTAGAGTGTGCCATTAAGAGTCGACGAAAAGCAATGTAAATACAAACATATGTGTGATGAGAAGTCCTGAAGTTTATTGGATCTATTGATTTTTTACTGTTGCGATGGCACAAAACAGCTAATTGAATGTAGGTACATGGTGAACAGGATCAAATGAAAGCCAACTTAGGATTTGGTCTTACACTACCATGCTTTATGCACGCTCACCACTTCACGCGCAGGCCTTCGAAGCTTCTCGGCATTGGTGGAAAGTCAGCAGACAGACCATCTTCGCCAATGTACTTCTCCTTGAGTAGGAGGCAGGTCGAGCATAGACGCTCTCCGATTGAGTGTTCACCGAGCCAGATCCGGCCTTGAGCGCTGTAAAGCAAAGTCGCTATGTCGGTGAACATGTTCGATGTGGGACTGGTTTGAAGATCGGTATCATGAAAAACGTGCGGCTGGGCGTCGAAGAACTCGTCATCCGAATGCGTATCATCGTCTTTGTCGTCCGTTTGAAGCATCCCGGTATACTCCGAAGGTTCTTCCAACATCGTCGAACCTTTTTGGATATTGTCGCAGACGCAGTTCGAGTTGTGGCCGGATTTGACGCATTCTGTGACGGCTATGCGCGCAGGTTCGACCAGTCCGCAAGCAAACGGACCATATTCGTCTTTGCAGTGTGTGCATGCAGTCCTTGATAGCTTTCCAACACCTGCGCCGTGCGGGATACGCTTGGTCTGAGTCAGCACACGGACGAAGGTCCGTCGCGTCATGCCAAGTTGGCATAGATAGCCATCGAGCTCTTCTCGTATATACGCTTCCAATTGCTCAATGCAGTCCAATACTACGTTACACCAAGCTGAGTAGATACTCGGCAGTGCTTGGAGGAATTGCTTGTGTGTGAGGTTATCCTCCATCCAATCAAAGCCCTTCATCTGCAGGAACGAGCCGGCGTTCACTGCCATTGGCAGGACTACTCGACCGCTTACACGTAGAGTAAGCCAAGAGCCTATAGCGTCCAGGTGTCTCTTGCTGACCTCTGAACGCTCTTGGTTAGAAAGACCTAGAATTTGCTGGAGGTAGTTGTTGTGACGTGCATGGTTGAGAACAGATCTCATCGCATGTTGCAGGGCGGACCACATATTGCGCGCGCCAAATTCTACGTACTCCTCATTCATGGTAATGTGAAGTAGCCACGTAATACTGTTTCGCGACATTGGAACTCGTTCCCTTGCATATGCCCTCTTGAGCCAGTCGTGAACAGACCAACCGTCACTGTCAGCGCCGGCTATGTCAATGCAGTCACAGAAGAGTCTGAGCATGGCGATCTTGGTATCAGCGTGCTCATCGATACAAGACGCTACGAAAAGCGATATGGGTGATCTGATTTCCTTAGCAGCGGTTCCGTCACTTGACACTGGGGACCTACAAGATCGCGTCAGAGGGTCCTTCGTACACTAGTGCAGACTTGTCTGCGCCTCCCTTGATCAGCAAATCGCAGAGCTCGACGTGACCAGCTGCGGCGGCAAACTGACTAAGTCAGCATTCTTGAATGAGTCTTCCACAGAGGGGTACCATCTTACGTGCAGCGGCTTCCATCCTTTGGGGCCCGTATCTACTACGCTTGCCATTCCTTTCTCCAAAAGTGCTTCGACTGCACGGGTCTGACCAGTGCGACAGAGCTCGAAGATGAGTGAATCATCGGAAACAGGACGGGTTACTGTTATGTTACAGTTGAAGAGCCAGCTCCGGCCCCCGGAAGCTACGACAGCTTCGAGGCCACTCTGGATGCCCATATACTGTTGCCATCTTGTAGGATACAAGATCAACGATCTGATGATCTGGGATTTCCTGCATCCCTCGGAAGACCGGTTGCTGTGGTGAATGGTCGTTGTGCGTAGCCAAGCACACCCGAGTGCAGTGCGGAAGGTTGAGATATGATGATTTACGCGATACCGCAGGTTCTCGGCGTATACAAAAGTCTTGGTACGTAGCTGTCCACATTCGTCGATCATGTAGCCGTCTTGTGAATAGATCTCCATCGATGTCGGTTCGAAGGTGGTGACCGCGGTTTGTGCGATGGCGTGTAGCATTAGCTCCTGTACCTCATAATCGATCGAGCGGCGCTCCGTTGGCATTCTACCTGAAGGTTGTAGTTCGTTCGCTGTGGACGAAGACTTCATGTAGCGGAGGGAACGCTGGCCACCGAATTTTGAAGGGACACTTTGCACTGCTGTCCAGCTAGACGCGTCTTCGATCCCGGACAGACGAAGTGGACTTTTCCGAACGGATCTAGAAGCGCTTTGTCTCTCGATCTCTCCAAAGACTTTGACTGTAGTCGAAAGACGGTAAGAGCGAGCATGAATCACGCTACGTATGTATAATTAGCGAATCAGTTTTTGTAGACATTGCTCCCGTCATACCTTTCGTGGGCCATAGCTAGTGTAAGTGTCGACTTTGTGTCGTTCAAGGAGTCACGAAATCGTTGGATATGTTTGCTGTGAAGGGCAGCTTTGAAAGCGGTACGTACTCGTTGCCTCCGCGACAGCGATGAAAACCCGCCATCAAATCTTTCAACAATGAGTATCAGATCCTGAAATGATCAGTCGCAGCTTGCATCTCCAAATCAACGCGCTTACTGTAATCTTGGCCCGGCAATGCTGTACACCTTCTGCTAAACAGCTATCAAGGGTGTTGCCATGGGATTCGACTCTTTTGAAGACTGAAATGAGGAAGCGTAGATCTTCCTTGATGGCAATAATCTCCCGGGGAGCATCTTCGACTGTCTCCCAAAACGTGTAAAGTTTGATACACGCTTCGGTAAGTTGGAAAGCCACAGATATAACAGCGAGGCCTGAATACTGTTAGTAAGTGATAAAGAAGTCGTTCATTAAAAGTACCGTTCGCCGCGACCGAAAGCCCTTCCATTGCCGCTGCAACCTGATGCCATGTCAAGAGCGGTCCGATTGAAGCTTATATCCCAGTGATCCTACTGCTGTACAGCAAAGGGGCAACGTTCACTCACGTCTCAGCATTGTGGCTGCGCTAAGGCATGCTCAATGATTTCCCTGCAGGTTGCCTCGTGCTTTGCCATCGCGAAATCCGTGCTGAGTACGTCTTTGAGCCTTGCGCATGGTCGTAGCCGAGTAACCGAAAGATAACACCGGACAACAATGCGCGTGGGCGGTTGATGCTCCTGTGCAAATCACAACTAAGACAGTTCCCAATAACCCTATCTTTCTCCGGTTGTGCTATGAGCAAGCTCTAGTACGCTACAGGACCTGCCCATAAGATTGATACGATTTCGATGCTTGGGTGACAGCTTCTCAATGACGCCAGGGCTCAGGAAGCTGGGTCAATCGATGCTTCGTCGCGCTACGCTTCCGCCCCCACACTATCCACTTGTGGGTTCAGCCGTCCCGTAACGGGTGTCGAGGCCGACGTGTTTCAGGAAGATCAGGAAGACGGAATTACATACAATGGGTTTAGGGCCTCGAGTGTCGCCAACTTTGGTAAGAGGAACGAGAGCTGAGTGGGTAGAGGCACGGGAAGGGGCTGCGCGCTAGCGACAAGAGGGGCAGCGCCCGCATTTGTTGACACCTGGGCAGCCACTCCATCTCGCTTAGGTCTATCATCCATTCCTTCGACGAGCGTAAACAGCAAATAGTCGTGTCCATGCTTTCAACGTGTTTGCCTTCTGAAACATCTCAACTTGCGTTCGGCTCGATGTCTCCGAGCACGCGACATCGGCGCCAGACATGCGCATACAGTACAGGCTGAGCCAGCCAGAGCAGGTGCAGAGTGTTGAATTCACCTGTCTATTCATCCTCCATCTGCGGATCTATCGACGGGTTCCCGTTCCGTCGCTTCGTTAACCCCGCATACGGCGCTCCTCTAACAATGGGTGCGATTTCCGATGCAACGCCAAAAGCACAGTGGTTCACACTCTGGAAGTCACCAATACCCTGATACCCATGTTCCCTCGTGTACTCTGGATCATCACTATTTGCAAGAACACCGAACTTGAGTCTAGTATGCATCAACTCCAACGGGAAAGGATCATTGCCCAAACACGCGCCGCGGCTGATGTCATCCAAGGTGGTGTTCCGTGTGGTAACTAGAATGCGAGAGAAGCCAGTCGAGAATGTCGTCCCGTCTTGCCAGATTGTGAAAGCACCGAAGAGGAGGATGAGGAGTGTGATAAAGACGACTGGCGCGTAACATTGCCAGAGCCGTTCGGGGACGTAGACGAATGAGGATTGGAGTCGCGAGCGGTTCACTGTAAGCTGTTCTTCGGCGACTGCTATCATCTCTGGCGCTGATAGCAATGACAGAACCATGTCTGAGTAGAAGGTCTCGATCTCATCCGTTAGGTTTCGCTTAGGCTCGCTATTCTTTTGAACTAGTCGTGTCTTTGTGACATCAGAATAGACTTGTGCATAGTACGGTCCGGGTAATGGCGGTTCGAGATCCACGTGTCCGCGGAGGAAGTCCCTGAACATGTCGCCAACAGCATGGTATGCGGCCGTCTTCTTGTATAGACCCACATCGTCCCTCGGGCTGACGTACTTTTCCGCTGGTCCCGGATTAAGGGTATAGTCGATCTTGCCGTCAACTCCCCGGGGAAAACTTGTATCTACAATCGGTCTTAGATGCTCTAGCTTGACCGTGGAGTTGAAGAACGGCTCGATGAAATTCCAGTTGACCGTATACCTAGTCTCCATATGTGTGCAGCGGATGATGCGTGCATCATAGCGATGTGTCCATCTCTCTGCGAGAGGGTCATCCTCCGCCAGCTTTACCGTGGAGTTGAACGCATAGCCAATCCATAGTGCAGGTTCTGACTTGAACACACCCAGGTCCACTGGAATTTTACCATCAGGTATACCGCCCGGACCTTTGCGGAAATTGTCGGCTTGCGGACGAGCATATTCGCCGTTGTCGACTTCGGCGTAGTAAACGAAGCGGCCTTGCGGTGCTAGGATGCTCATGTTAAAAGGAGCACCTAGTTCTTCCAGTCTTTCTGCGTCGTCTATACTGCGTGCTATCTCTTCGCATTGGTAACTTGGCCCAGTGAAGCTTTGCTCGTAAGTGCAATTATACGGCCCTCCACAAGCATCTTGCCGAGCGTCTTGCCTGATGTTTGGGCGATCCGCGTTACTATACGCCAGCAGAAGGGCGATCCGTCTTAGCTCCGCTGATGGCTGATCGCAATAGTCGAACCATCCTGGGGCTGTGCCAGGAATATCGGTAGTATTGTAGTACATCATCGACCTCTTGTTGCTTCCATCAGCCAACTTCACCGGATATCGCCAGTCTTTTGTGGACTCCATCGAGAAGTCAATCGTAGGGACCTTGAGGATGATTATCTCGCTGTCGAGATAGTTTCCGAAAGTAAGCGCACCGGGTGAAAAGATGATTGTTGCCAGCGGGACCAGCCAGATGACCTGTCGAACGTCTTGCGTTAGTCTATGTCTTCTATACAATTCCTGTGAGATGGTTACTTACCAAAGCGATAGCGCACAGGACTGGCGCACTAGAAAGGGCTTCCCAGTTTCCGAATATTGATGGATCTTCCGTGGCCCCAAAGATCTGATCGATCGACAGGACGGTAAACGCCCGATCCCTAAACGCTCTCCACATGCGCTGGCGAAAGACTAGGACCACACATCCACCAAAAGCGAGTTTGGACAGATATGCCAGCGCACGCCCGTATAAAACCCAGCGAAACTTCTTGTCTTCGTCCTCTTCTCTCTGGTGGTGCAGAAAAGTATACAAAAAGTGTTGGAGAAGCGCAAACACGATACCCATGAAGAAAGCAAACAACATGAGCGCCGGCATGCGCCAATGTATCCGCCATTGAGTTGACTGTGTCGCCCGATGTGCAATCAGCCTCTCAGTCATGGGATCTGTTCGCGCTCTTGAGATACCAGACCCGAAAGAATACAGCGTGTCTGGTGTTCTGGAGTATGGAGGCCGTGGTCCTGGAGAGTATGTCGGAGAAGAAAACATGCCCGGCTTCGTACTAGGCGTATCCTGCCGCCAATGCGTGGAACCTGGTGATTTGGGTGATAGCATCGGCTCCATTTGGATACCTAGGCCTGGGTCGTCGACGTTTTCGCTATATCTTGATGGCGCCCCGCGCCTGCTGTCGGTGGACTCGTCGCTTGTTCGAGAAGGTATAGTGGCATACTCTGGTCGGGAAATGCGGATTTCTGGCGATGCAGGTAAATATGAGTATTGCGGGGTTTGAAGATCCATGTTGGCATTTGTTGGAGGCGTCAAATTTCGGGATAGTACGTAGAGCGCTTGCCCTGATCATTTCTTGGTAGCTTGGGAGTCTGTAGCTGCATTTTGAATAGGGGTCTGCACTGTGGTATAGGTCTCCAAACGGTTCTACAAAAGACCGGTCAGCATCCTCGGAATGACCGCCCTGGCGTCGTAGCTGAGCTGCATCTTCCTAGGGCTGAGCTGTAACCGTCAGCTGGCAGGGGTTGCACAAATTAGAGGCTCATCATCTGATGTCAGTCGGTCCCCGGGCTCGCACGGGAGTGTCGCAACAACAAGGGCAACCAGCCGACCGACTTATCAGGCCCTTGACTACGCCTGGTCCATTCGCGCACGGTAACCATAATAGTGGCGACGGGTGGCTTACACATTTGAAACGGTAAATGCTGCCGTTGGACATGACGAACGCCTGATGAGCGGTGTCGTGGTGTTCGGTGCAGGAAAGCCATGAAAGCTGGTGCGGATGAAGCTCGGACGGAACGGGTGCGCTAGCCGAGAGTCGTCCGCAACAAGACACGTACATGCAGCAGCAAACTTGGCAACGACGACGAGACACAAATACATTCGTGCATACCATCATGCTGCAGTGGCCCCTCTGTGAACGTGTGATTTCGGGATTTTATCGCAACGTCCCATCAGATTCTAATCTTCTATTCCCTCAGGTTGACTCGCCCAGTTCAACAGTCCAGCCTCCTCAGATCTCATAGAATCTCCTCGCTTCATCCTCAGTCACAGAGCTAGCGAAACACCTGTTCGAGTCCACAAGTCCGTACTTGCTCCCTTTGATCTTCCACCACATATCGCGTCGATTGCCATTCAGTTTGCCACCCAGAATGTCTTCTTTTAGTTGCCTGATGAAGGGGTTGTATATGTCTGGCTCCTCAAGCTCGGTAAGCTCTTCACGCATGACGCGAATAGCTTCAAGAGCCCGACCATAAGCAATGTCGCCAACACTATTACTGATAAGCTTGCGAATCTCCTTCGCAACGTCATCCACGGCTTCTTGAATAGCCTCCATGTCGTCGGAAGCGGCCAGTGCTTGTTTGAACGAGGGTACAAGGTTGTTGGTTTCGATCTTGACACGCTTGGGGTTGCCGAGGAGTTCGTCAACATCGAGACCCGAGAGGGGCTTGTCACGATCTCCACGCTGGCGTTTGCCTCGCCCTTTAGCTTTCGGTGGGACTTTCTTGACGTCTGCTGCTTCCATCAATCTCTTCAGTTGCTTTTCCGATGCTGCAAGGAGCTCTGCTGGTGGCGCGGAGTACTTCATCAGGATTTCGGGCGGATCGGGAATTGGCAGTGTAGGGTCGGGATGCGTCGCTCGCCATTTGATGACATGCAGAATGCGGTGGACAAGGGGCGAGAATGTATCCTCTGGTTTAGCGTACTCCTCAGGGTTGCCTTCTTCGTCACGGCCAAATGTCGATAGGTCCATTGCATCGACATAGTCGCTCATTGCGTCAAGGAGCTTGTCGGTTGGCAAGTCTTTGTGCTCCGTGATAGTTTTACCACTGACTGTGAGCTTTCGATCTAATGGTGGGAACTTGTACCGTCTCATGTCCTCCTCAAAAGGCAGCTCAACATCGACTAGAGCCTCCCACTCAAGCTCAATACGGGGAACAAGGAGCAACAACACCGGAGGTTTGAGATCTTTGGCGACCATCCTTGCGATCGCATAGCAATCAGCTTCGTAGAGAGCGTGGATGAACGAAGACAAAGCGAGCTGTGCTTGGGTGTTGGCCTTCTGCGGCACAATGTAGTTGGAACGGCCCAAAGGGAGGTAGCGTTCAAACTCCTCACCCTTTACAAAGCCTACCAACTCTAGAGACTGTTGAGTTTCCAGTTTGACGACATTCATGTCGGATTCTGAGATGTGCACCGCAGTCCTGCCGTATTCGTAACCGCGCTCTAGCTCGTCGAGCTCGACCGGGTTCTTCAGACCAGGCTGATCCTGGTCGTCCACTTGGTAGATGCGCTGGTTATGAACTGCTGCAAGATCGGGCATCGGCTGATCTTCGCCAACTACAGTCGTCGATGACTGCCCTGACGCGCCTGGATCCGTCCGCACTGCGAATGTACTTGCTGTGGGCGGTTTCGATATCATAGTACATGGGTATCGCTCAACGTCAATGGTAATGGTAGCCTCGTACTTGCTAGCATCTCCCAGAGTAAGCGAGCCTCTGTAGCTCTGGACTGGGCGGGTTTCCTTGAGACGAGGTGTATGAAGTTGATCGATGGCTGTCGCAAGGGTACCGAAGTTGCCATCGCAGTCATCTATAAAGCCTTTCAATATACGTTCGTTCTTTGCCTAGATCGGGTCAATCATCATCAGTTTTGGCTGTCGTGTCACATACCTTTTGAGCGTCCTTTCCCTCCTCTTTATAGCCCACATCTTCGTCATCGAAATCGAGACCGAGCAACACGATCTCGAATGGAGCAGCTGGATCTTTGATCTTCGCTGCCATCTCCTCGAGATCGCCTGTGTCCATTTGACCGCGACCGTCAGTCACAATGATCACCCTGCGATCGTACTTCAATGGGTTGCCTTTGGCACCTTGTGTCGCATTGTCGATCGTGTGAACAGCTACCGCAAGGGCGGAAAGTACTGTGACTGTTAGCAGGATGCAGAACTACAGATGCATGTTACTCACGGTCGCCGCTGTCTGTTTTGCTTGGTTTGAGTTGGTCTTGCAGCATCCGAATATCGCCGAGTAAATATCTCGCACCCGTTAGTACATACAAAATAACTATTGTTTTACAAATTACTGCTTCAAATCTGAGAATACCTTGATATTCTCATATCCTTCTCCTTCTTCCATACTGCCAGCAAGATCCGTTTCATCTGTCCGACAGCCTATCACGCTCATCAGCGCGGTCTTTCTGCCTGACGCGACCTACACATTCATTAACTTTCGAGAAACGATGGCATTGAGCGGCAATTGAAGCTTGACGAGCATGGAACATACTAAATCTCCAAATGAACGTCGACTTACAGTAGTGGTAATCTTGTCCCACACATACTCCAATGCCCAATCCAGGTCTGTCTGATCGCGGCCATGTCTCTTCTCACCCATTGACTTTCCTAGATCCAGGATGTAGACTGTTGCTTCTTTACCGGCCATGATCGCGTCGATTGATGCTTCTTTTGCGCGCTTCGCATACAGCGACTAGCGTCGCGTGCCGTCAACTTTACGACCTCAAAGTCCTCTGATTCGGATGGAATGTGTGAAATCGGCAGTCGTGAACGTGGTACATTTGTCAAGTTGAAATTGGAAGAAAGAGTGAAGGCGTAAGAGGGTGGTCGTCGCATCAGACGGCACGGTGTAGCCTGTTGCATTAGGCAAACGTGGCACGGACCATGCACTGGAACGCGAGAACATGTGACGAGCTAGCCTCATGGAGCCCTAGAGGAAGGAACGCAGCATGGTTTCGCTCAAACGTTCACGGACCTCTTGCAATGTTCAGACGGAAGCTTTTATTGCGATTCTTCTTGAGCGGTAGCACAGCTGGTTCAATCTAGTCTGCTTTCGGTTGTGTTGACAAGACATCCATATATGCAGATGTGAATGGCACATGCAGTAAGTTGGATTTCTCAGAGCGATTTGGTTTACATGCATCCGCCAACGATTTCATATAGTCTCTTCGTACATGTGAAGTCTACCCAAACCTCATAGTAAGAGCCTCAGGCTTACTCCCCATAACCTCTTCAATCTCCTCCAGATTTTCTTTGGTCAACTTGCGATAAACATCAACCGCCTTGACAGTCTGATATATCTGGTCCGGCCGCGACGCACCAGTAATAGCGCTGGAGACATTCTTGTTAGACAGCACCCACGCCATAGACAGCGTCGCGACATCAGTATCAAGTTTCTTCGCAATGTCCATGAGCTTCTTGATCTTGCCTTGTTGCTCGTTCCACGCATCGCTACCAACGCCTTTCATGACGGACTGAATGTATGGGTCGTCTGAAACGCGGAGACGCGAATCTTCTGGGACGCCGTCGACGTATTTTCCTGTGAGGAGGCCGCCTTGGAGGGGGGAGAAGATGGTGAGACCGAGACCGCGGCGGGTATAGAGGCCTGCGTCTTTGTATTCTTGGTCTACCTTCTGAGGGCGGAGCAGTGAGTAGCCGGGCTGTTCGACAACGGGGCCGATGAGTCCGAGACGGTCGGCTACAGCCCATGCCTCTTCGATCTCGGAGGCGAGCCATTCGGACGTGCCCCAGTAGAAGGTTTTGCCCGTGTTGATGAGGTAGTTGAAGGCGCGTACTGTTTCTTCGATTGGCGTGTAGCGATCTGGGCGATGTGCGTAGAGGATGTCGACGTAGCTTAGTTGGAGTCGTTCAAGCGAGGCTTCGGTTGCTTCGATGAGATGCTTTCGCGATAGCCCAAGGTTGTTGATTTTGTTGCGTGGCGAGGGGAGAGCAGAGTTGTGAGTACCCCAGTAGATCTACGCCAATTAATGAAACTTCTTGAAGTTCCTCTTGAGTCTGTGATACCTTGGTAGAGACGACAATGTCGTTCCTGTTCCAGTTAAAGTGCTTGATTGCCCGGCCCATGACCTTCTCAGACTCGCCCTTTGCGTATCCTTCAGCGCAATCGAAGAAATTGATACTGCAGAGAAGCGAATACAAAGTTAGTGTACGTCACACACGCGTATCGTCCACTCTGGCTTACCCAGCATCAAATGCTGCCTTGAGACAGGCGAAAGTGTTATCATCGCCGACATGACCTCCGTATGTGAGCCAACCACCGAGGGAAATGGCAGAGATTTGCAGTCCGCTCTTGCCCACGAAGCGGTACTCCATCTCAGGCAGATCTTTAGGTGCTTCGGATTGAGACATGGTGAGGAGTGGAAGTTTGAGGGATGTGTACTGGACTTTGGATGGGATGAATGTGATTTATATTGCAATAGTACCCCAGTCGCAAACTACCGTATATAAGCAAGCCACCAACGATTCCGTGCGATACAGTGCAGGGCCATCTGCTGAATGTGGTTACTTGCTCTAACCAGCCATCCAAGGCGGGGCTACTCGCTGGAAGATACCCCGCACTGAGGGCTCATGGGCGTAGGCGGCGCGGGAAGTACAAAATCCATCCCGCCTGTCGTCATCACTACGGAAGACCACTTTAGGCGGTGGGACCAAGTGTCGGAGGTGTGTACAGATAGCAACAAAGATTGCGCTTGCAGCCTTTGAAAGCACGAGGTAATGCGATCGGGCATATGTACAGCGAAAAGTGCCGTGGTCATTGGGGAAGGCATCGAACAGCTTTCTCTTCTACGATCAATGCGTCTCACCAGATGCCAGGGACCATTCTCTTCCGCGGACCTACCTTGGCGGCACCAAATTTCTCCACGTACCACTCCTTTGTCCCGACGGCTGTCACTCCCAGGTTTGTAGCGACGAATACAGCCGCGCAGGCCAGTGTCCAATTGACCCAGGTGCCCCCAGGAGCTGCTATGAGCGACAATAGCGCGTAGATGACGACCTCGCAGGTATAGTGCGGACAGAGTAGGTTTGGAAATACGGTATGCGAGGGGAGCTGGTAGCCGTTGCTCTCGGTGCGGAGGCGGTAGAGGTAGCTGTGGTAGGAATGTTGCAGCATTTGCGCAGTGATAACACCCGGCACAAATGCCCAGTTACCGGCGGCATTGCTGGGTGTCTCAACCCAGATAGCCATGTTTATCGTGATATAGAAAAGAAGACCTAGAACCCAATGGGCGAACCACATCCGGCTCTTGCTCGTCGAAGTGTATGCGTACGACTCGAGCATGCGTCGCAGGCCCTGAAGCAGCAGGAGCGCCCAGACAATCTGCTGCTGCCTGCCAGCTTCCCAAACGTGTAGTTTCCATGCCCAGAACAGCGAGCAGAGCACGGATGTGATGTAGAAGTGGGTGAAGTAGTTGTGGGGCACTTGTAGCGACGCAGCGTAGTCGAGGGTACGGGTGAGCGTTGACTGCTGCTGAACGAGTGGCTCCTTACTCCTGCTCACGCAGGTGACGCGGGAGCCATAAGCAAGAAAGCGCGAGCGCAGGGCAGGAACAGCCTGAATGACGAGGATCTAGTAAGCCGGTCTGATTAGTGAGGTCGCATGTGGAGGTGAATGGTGCCGCGATACAAGAAGAGACGCAGCGAGGTAGAAGATGCGCAGCAGAGCCACGGGATGCAGGTCCTCGACGCGGCAGCCTATAGCTGAGAGCGAACGCGATAGCGAGGCCATGTCGGGAGTATTGAAAAGTGAACGCGTAGGGGGCTGTGACGGCAGAATGATGAAGCCCTGACTGGTGCTGACCGCTTATTCGATGAGCGAGTCACGTGTCGCCAAAGCCAATCTCTCCGTGGTTCTCGCGACCAAACAATCTGGCCCGCAGGAGATGACGAGGGCTAAATAACGCGGCAAAGGCCGAGTTAGCGGCGGTTTGGAACCTTGGGAGTCCTGTTTCGGCTGGGATGGCGAGCCACGAGGAACACGGGACCAGCAGCTCGCAGCGCTCCCTATAGTGGAAGAGGCCAACTGACAGACTGTGAGCCACGCAACATCAAACGTCACGGCCACACGGCGCGGTAATCATGATGTCGCGTCGCATGTTGTTGTCCAGTTCACGATAAACGATGGCTTGATACCAGCACAAAGGCGAGTGCAGGGTTGCCTTGACGATCCATGCCCCCCATGGCTGGTGCAGGCCGGTGAATGGTGGAGCGCTGCCTGCAACTGGCAAGCCTCTCAGCTCTTCTCCGTGTCGCTCCTCCTCCACTACACCTCACAACGCGCCTTCATCACCCACCCCCGACCGCGCCGTCCATCGCAGCCCGTCGAGCAGCCCAGCGCCCTGTTGTTGTTGCCGCCCGCGCCCATCCTCCTGCAGAGGCCTCCGTTGTGCTCCTTCCGTCCCTTGCTCTGCAAGCCAGCATGAGGCAGGAACTCGAGTGTCCTGTCCCAGCGTAATGACCAGTAATGCCGATCCGGTCTTAAACGCACCCTCTGCCCCCAAGTCCTTTCACCACGACCGCCCGCACAGCCCGCCGTCCCCTCGCCCGGCACCCAAGACGGCCGCCTTCCCGTCCCAACATGCTCACGATGAAGACCAGGACGCTGAGGGCGAATCCGAGGCTGAGACGGTCGTCCTGTCACGGGACGAACATCCCGAAGAAGACAAAATGATCAAGACAGAGCGCGTCGAAGACGACGACGACGATGCATCGCGGCTGCGCTCCATCAAGGAAGAGTCACGGGCGCATTCAGCCCAGCCCAACGGCCGTCGCCGGTCGAGCAACGGCAATCATGTCAAGGTCAATGGCGCCAAACACGCCTCGGAGCGCGATGCGAAGAGCCCCGTTCCTACTTCACCCAGCAGCCGCACGGCCTCGCGACATACCAAGGACACCAGTCCAAACGACTCGGCCAAATCGCCAGTCCGATCCGCCCTCTCTCCCACACAAGCTACTACTCGCGGCCGCAGCGCGTCGACTGTCGAGAACCGCAAGCGCAAGCAGCGCGATCAGTCCTTCCCCAAGACCTTCGAGCCACCGCGACAAAAAGCCAGGACTGAGGGCTTGAAGGACGCGCGCCTGCCTCATTCGCCTGGCACGCCAGGTTTTGGCCGCCCACACAAGCGTTCGCAATCAACACAATCCGCTGTCACAGGTATCGCGGGCCGCAAGCGCCGCGAGGTAACCAATCTCGCTCTGTCGACAGAAGAGCATTGGTCAGGATCGAGTTCAGATCATTCAACATCACCGCAGCCCACGTCCGCGCCGCACCTCCAACACGCCCGGGTGAAGCGCTCCACCAACCGTGCGCTGACCTCGCCTGCACGCACCATGCCCCAGCGGAAGGTCGACAGATTTGGCGCAACGCGTCTCGCTCGAGAAAGCGAAAGAGGCGATCTGGATGCAGTCAAGGAAGCCTTCGAAGACGCGCCCGACGAACTAAATCAGCCCGACTACGCCGGTATTGCTCCGTTACAAAAAGCCTCGCTGCACGGCTGGGCACCTGTCGTTCGATATTTGATTAGCAAAGGCTGCCGCACAGACTGCGAAAGCCACGATCGAGACACTCCCCTCATCGATGCAGTAGAAAACTCGCATTTGGACGTCGTCAAGTTGCTGCTCAACGAGGGCCAGGTCAATCCACATCACTCCAACAAGAAAGGTCAGCGTGCGATTGATGTGCTGGACCAGGAGGATGACGATGCAGAGGAGATCGAGAAGGAGCTTAGGGAAGCTATGAGGAGGCGTGTAGACACGTCCAGTAACGACCACGAGCGCACCCAGAAGCAGGCCAAGACCGCATCGCGATTATTGTACAACGAGTTCAACGTGGAAACATTGATCGAGAAGGCTGGCGATGGCGACATCCTTGCAGTAGGAGAGCTGATCAACAGTAACATCAAACCGAACATTACCTGTGGCGTTGCAGCAGCAAGAGGTGGACACTACGACATTCTCAGTATCCTTCTGGCGAGTGGCCTCAAGGCTGATCCCGACCCGTCCAAGCACCCAGAAACGCCCATGACAGTTGCCATCGGACGAGGATACCTCAAGATCATACAACTACTTCTCGAGCAAGACAACTTCAATCCCACTCGCCGAAACAAAGACAACAAGACGTATTACGAGATTTCTGAGGAACGGCATGGTCCTAAGTGGGAAGAAGAGAGGGATATGCTGAAGCGCGCCTGCGAGGAATATCAAACGACACACCGAAGCCCGCGGAGAGTCAAGAAAGAAGCTCCCAATGCCCCGGCGAACCGCATGAAGAGGAAGACGTCGCCGCGAAGAGAACGGTCGTCTTCCCCACGTCCTAACGCAAAACGCGCGCAGCTGGTAAAGTCGACGACAGAGCCTGCTGCACCACAAAAATCTCGACGACTCATGTCCGGAAAGGAAAAGGCGACCAGAGAAGACCAAAGAAGAAAGCGCGTTGTGGATGACGACTCATCAGAAGAGGAGAGCGAAGAAGACGTCCGACCGCCCATCCGGAAGGTCAAGCAGCATTCTTATAGCGAAGGCGAAGAAGCGAAGCCTGTCAAGAAGGTCGTGAAAGTGCGATCAGACGACAACGAATCCAAACGACCGGACCGAGCACACTCAGACGAGAGCGACGAGGACCATGGTACTAAGCAGCCAGTCAAGATCCGGACAAAACCAGCCAGACCACTCAGCGCCAAACCGACACCCGAGATCGATTCTCCAGATGAACGAAAGGTTGTTAAGAATAAGATCAAATACAAGACCGTTGAAGACAAGATCAGGAAAAGAAAGATGTCGGATGCATCAACAGACGATGTCAGCGTGAAGAGGACGCCCACCGCATCTGCCAAGTCTACGCCCGTACCGCCTGAAAGAATAGCAACCCCAGAAGTCGAGCGCGCACGTCGTCAAGAGGAACACAAGTTACAGGCAGAAGCGAAACGCAAAGCCGCCGAAGTTGCAGCTGAGGCCGAGGCCAAGCAGAAGGAAGCAGAGGAGGCGGCTCGCAAAGCTGAAGAGATCGAGCAAGCGAAGAAGAAGGCTGAAGCCGAAGCAGAGACTCAACGTCAAGCAGCAGAAGCTGAAGCCGCACGGATACGAGAGGAACAAGAAATCCAGCGCCGAGCAGACCAGGAAGCGAAACGTCAGAAGGATCTGCTCGAACGTCAGGACCGGATATCCAGGCTCCCACGAGCTTTAAGGCGCGCCTGCGAACTAGGCACAAATCGACCGCTTCATTTCCAAGGGGAGGAACTTGGTGTGTCTGCTGTTTTCCTGCCGTTGTTCTTGGCAAATGCTGAGGACCTCGGTGACTCGCAGGCCATCCCAAATCGCAAGTACATATGTTCGTTCCAGGCTGTCGGCATACTCGGACTTCCCGAGCTCGATCTAGCGCATCTCGACGCTCCGTACTCTGATTGGTCTCGCATCCCTGTGAGCCGCGCACAACGAGATGCCATTCTTCGCCAGTATGATATTGCGCTGTTAGCCCAGGACTTCCGATTCCCAATGGAAGGCTCGCCAGACTTTGACTACACCAAAATCCAGGACAGCATCAAGGAAGCTAAGCATCAGTTCTCTGCTATGGAAGGCCTGTATTGGGTGGAAGAGTCGCTACTTTACGCCGAAGTCGAGAAGATTGAAACCCTACGGCCGCTGCTCTGCGAAATGCGCTCCGATTGCAAAAGACGACGCATCCATCTAGTTGACGGCAGTGACGAAGAGCCAGAGAAGAAGCCGAAACCTAAGAAAAGCTTCATGGATATGGTGCGCGAGCACAACGGCATCAACGGCACAGCGCCTCGTGCAATCGTGAACGGCAATGGATGAAGTAGCTAGGATATGGGGCCTTGGTTGTATATTTATTTGGATGAGAACGATCCCACACTGCCGCGCCGTGCCGTACCATGTTGTACGAAGAACAAGAGCGCCTGGGGAAAGCTACATGAAACTACGCCTGTCAACATGTTATGTAGTGTCCAGCTTCGCAGCGAAAGACTGGCCTGGAGGTATAGCGAGCTCAGCAACTCCACGAACAAGGACTGATGTGCATAATCACGAGATGAATCTAATCCATTAACGAAGGAACTGTATAATCGTATCCACTGCATCGTGCTTTCGCTCTCGTCTCGTGCCAGGTTAATCCTTGTCGCCTTAGGCTTCACCCCACTTCGGTGCATCTGGCCGCCCCAGTGGCCCCGCATCAGAGCTCCAAGCTCCGGTACACTTTCACGAATCCGAGTTCCTCACGCGCATAACTTTATTGTACTGCAAATACCTACATGCGATAGGCCTAGAATTTCAACTCACCAACTACCGATCCCAGCCTTCGAATCAAAGTAATCCTCGTCCCGATTGCACCCTTGCCAACCGTGGAAGCCGCACCCCGAACACTTTCCCGCCCAATACACGCTCGCCTCCCGATCCGACATCCCTCACCTCTCACAGTACAATGGCACCCAAAAACAAAGGCAAAAGCCAAGCCAAAGATGACGGCGGCAGCAAGTCCGAAGGCGGCGGAGGAAAAGGCAAGCTTAAGCCCGCAACCTCGATAAACGTGCGCCACATCCTCTGCGAAAAGCACTCGAAAAAAGAAGAAGCCCTTGAGAAGCTCCGCAACGGCGCGAAGTTTGACGAGGTAGCTAGGGATATGAGTGAGGACAAGGCGCGTCAAGGGGGTAGTCTGGGGTGGAAGGTTAGAGGCAGTTTGATGCAGGACTTTGAGAAGGTGGCATACGAGTTGGAGCCGAGTACGACGGCGAGTCCGAAGATTGGGGAGGTCAAGACGAGTGAGGGGTATCATATTGTTATGGTTGAGGGGAGGAAGTGAGAGGAGAGGGGTGGATGGGTGATCAGAGGCGAGGAGTGGTGTTGAAAAGTCCTGGAAACTTTGAAAAGGATCGTGGAGGCTCGTAAATGATACCCCCAAAAATGAGAAACGAAAGGCATAGTATATGACCTATGATCGTCAATTTTATGGAGAGCCCAAAGAGACACGGAAGGGTAGATTTGGTGTTCAGGCTATATTGCACTGTAATTGTGTCCTTTCCCTGACCCTGACACTCTTCAGGAGCGCCTCTCGGTCGAAGACATTTCCATCGATTATACCTATGCAACAGCCATCTTTATCCTACGGAACCTCTCCTTGGCCTACCGTACAATTGACTGATGTAAGTATTATCCCAGGCAATACTCGGTATGCAAACATATAGCACAAAGCCAAGTCATGTTGGTAATCAACGCCTCATTCCAAGCCTCGTAACGGCCGCTCTCCGTCGCGAATTGGAGCCGCAGCGCAATGCTTATTGTGGGAATGAGGGATCGTCATATTTATAGGTGAGGTACTTGCGGTGTGGTCTCCAGCACGAAACCGTCAAGTGAGGCGAGACAAGACACGTCGGTGTCTCTCGGCCACCGTCAAGCAGCGCGGGAGCCGTGCGCTAGCGCCCTCTTTATCGCAGTGAAACCGCTATCTCGGTGATCAGCTGGTGCACGGGAGACCTCCAGTATCACGTGCGGCTGAACCATGGCGTCATCATCTTGAGCAATAGCCTCTTTGGAGGTAATGATTAGGTGGGTAAAGGCGATAGTAATCGGGCGAATTCTTGCGGCTCCTCACGGCTGACGACGTGTCCTGGCAGCCTTCTGTGGTAGCGAACCACTCGGCCACTCGAAGTCAAGAAACCAGCCGGTCATAAACTCAAACGCGAGGAAAAGCATTCGAAGGTACCTTGACACATAATTGAGTTGGCCGTCGGACCATCAGTTCATAAGAAAAGTCATCCCAGGCGCCAATATCAGCCTTTGGCCCTCTGCGACGCGAGCACTGGCAATCCGGTGTACCTGCGATAGAGTTGGCGCGCGCCCCCGGCGTCCACTAACTTAGGCACTGACCCCACTCACTAGGCAGCTACTACCTACACCTCCAGCTCCGCCGCCGTCTCACCTGCTCCACCTCCGCCTTCAACTCTCCATCAACCACCTCGACAGCGACAACTCTCTAGTCGCTGCACCTCTTTGTCTCAATACAGCGGCGGCAAGCTAGCTGCAGTCGCTCTGACTATTACTCTTCCTCCATCGCCAGCCTCACTCGCCCATCATGGCGGCGACTAACAACGTCCCCGTGACTCTGGACACCCCCATCGTTGTCAAGGTCCTGTTCCGCGGCCAGACGAAGAAGTTCAAGCTGCCGTTGAAGGATCTCGGCGCTCACGTGTTGCCCGACAAGGTTCGTGACTTTCCATCACCCGAGGTGTTCGCGTCTAGGCGATCGGATCGGTCGCTCGGACGTACGAGCAAACACGCTCAAGAATCACGATGCTGACATGATATGTGATGTTTAGCTCCGAAGTGTTCTTCAGCTTGAATCCGGCGAGCAGGTCGTCTTCGAGCGCTATTCCGACTCAGCCGCCTCGTATGTCACCCTTGATGCGGACAAGCCCCAGGTCTACAAGACGCTTTTCCGCGCCGCAAAGGCGAAGCTCAAGTTGCGTCTGAGGGCCACCATCCCCGGCGAAGA
This sequence comes from Alternaria rosae, assembly GCF_020736505.1. NCBI lineage: Eukaryota > Fungi > Ascomycota > Dothideomycetes > Pleosporales > Pleosporaceae > Alternaria > Alternaria rosae. Next base: position 2,672,461 of record NW_025763572.1, read on the forward strand.
GCCCGTGGCTGCGCCCGCCCCTACACCAGCGCCAGACAACGTGGTCCGACACTACCAGCCCACTGTCCACCCCATGAGCACCGACACTCTCACTCCTCAGGGCGGCGCTCCCGTCTCTCCAGTCATTGCCCGCTCGCCAGACACCAAGCCCAGCGAGAGTACCAGCCCTGTATCGCCACCCACGACGGTAGATGCTGACGGTGAGGCTCCCGTACCGCAGGCCTTCATTACTCGTCAGAGTAAGCATCAAATCCACATGTCCATGTCGCACGATAATCGGCTAATGCAATGTACAGGCTTCTTCAACAACCTCGCAACTGCGAACTACAACTCAGGTCTAGCATTCCGCCCCAAGCCGAGCAACGCGTGCACTTCGTGGGTCGTATACTGCAACAACTGCAACGAGCCCATGGAGGACGAGCACTTCCACTGTAGTGTATGCGATGGTGGCGATTACGATCTCTGCCCAGCCTGCGTAGACAACGGCATCCACTGCCCCGGAAGCGGACACTGGATGGTCAAGCGCTTCGTCAAGAACGGCAGCGTCGTCAACAGCACCACCCAGCGCATCGCACCCAAGGTTAAGGCCGAGACCGAGGAACCTCAACAACAACAACAGGAGATTCCAGGTGCCTTTACCGATGAGAAGCAGTCCGTCACATATGAAGAGGAGCCAACCCGCACCTGCAACTGCTGCGTCAAGGTCCTCCCCGAAAAGGAATTCGTTACCTGTGTTCCTTGCGAAGACTACGACCTCTGCCTCACTTGCCATGTTAGCAACAAGCATGGTCACCACCCTGGCCACACCTTCAAGCCCGCCACATCCGAGACTGTCCTGCCCACCCTGGCGGATTTCTTGTGCAATTCTGGCAGGAACGTCCGTCACAACGCCGTCTGCGATGGCTGCGACAAGTTCATCTACGGTGTCCGCCACAAGTGCTTGAACTGCCCAGATTGGGACTACTGCTCGGACTGCCTCAAGAACGCCAAGTTCATCCACCCCCGTCATCGCTTTGTTCCCATCTACGAGCCTCTGGCTGAGCCTCTGAACAGCGCAAACCGCCACTACGGTATCTACTGTGACGGTCCCCTCTGCAAGGACAAGGAGAACCTGTCATACATTGACGGCGTCCGCTACAAGTGTGCTGTTTGCCACGATACCGACTTCTGCCAGAACTGCGAGGCCCACCCCAGCAATAAGCACAACCACACTCACCCGCTTATCAAGTTCCAGACACCTGTGCGTAGCGTTAGCGTTACTACACTAAACGACGACAAGCAGCGTAAGTCGATGGCTAGACTCGGCGACCGCATGTGTGATAGGCGATCTACCTCAACTGAGACTGCCCCAATCGCTCCTTCCACCAATGCTGCGACCCAGGTCCAGACCATTGTCGACGTGAAGCCCTCGGCCGAGCCCCAGGCTAAGAAGGAGAAGATTGCGATTCGTGATCTCCTCGTCGACTCCGTAGAGCCGGTGCAAGAGAAGCCTGCCGCACCCGTTCAGGTGAAGTCACCGGTCAAGACTGAGGCTATTCCCATCCCAAGGTCAGAGACTGCCACCGATGGCCTCGACGCGCACTTCATCCGGGACACCATCATTGATGGCTCCAGGATCTGTGCAGGCCACCAGTTCGTGCAGGTCTGGACTCTTCGCAACCCTGGTCCCAACGCCTGGCCGCGAGGCTGCAGCGTCCGACACGTTGGTGGTGACAATATGCTCAACATTGACAATACCCGTCCTTTGAGCCACGTCGAGCTTGCTGAAGCTAGTGAGAGCAACGTGCTTGGCCACACTGTAGAGGCTGGTGAGGAAGCCCAGTTCCGTGTTCTCATGAAGGCACCCCAGCGCGAGGGCACTGCCATCTCCTACTGGCGCCTGAAGACCCCCGACGGTATGCCCTTCGGCCATCGCCTATGGTGCGACATTGCAGTCGTTGCTGTGCCCTCGCCTGTCGCCGCTCAGCCATCTATCCCCATGCCAGTCCAGGTTCCTACTCCTACCTCGGGCTCAGCTACCACGTTCGAGGTGGCTCCTAGGTCAAACCCTCTGTACGACCGCCTCCTACAGGCCAGGGCTGAGCGCATGAAGCAAATGCAACACACTCAGCAACAACAACTGCAAAAGATGAAGGATGCGCACCACTCTCTGCAGCAACAACTGGACCAACAGAAGATGGAGCGTGTTCAGCGTGTACGCAAGGCTGCCATGGAGCGTCTCATGGAGGGTCGCCGCAAGGTGCACGAGGAAGCAAACCGTCGCAAGGAAAACGAGGCTGCCCTTGCTACTATCAAGCAGGAGCCGATTGCTGCTCCCAAGGAGAAGGTCAAGGCTGAAGAGTCAGTTGCCGAACTCCCAGTCGAGGAGAAGCAGCCTGCATCTGAGCCCATCGCCTCCGGCATGATCTTCCCTCAGCTAGACAAGGAGTCTCCCGAGTCTAGCACTTATGAGTCATCTACTACCGCTCAGCCCGCCTCTCCATCTGAGAAGAGCACCGTTGCACGTACTGTCACCGTTGCTTCAGATGACGAGTTCTTTGAGGATGCTGAGAGTGTCGCCCTTATGTCTGACGATGGCTTCATGACCGATGAGGAATACGACATCCTCGATGCCAGCGACGAGGAGATGCATTAAACCGTTCAGTTGGCGTCAGCGAGAGCTGCTATAGTTCGTGAGCACAAAGGTAGGCAAAGTGTTCCTGGTAGGTGTCTAAAGCGTTCGAATTTCTGGGTACTGGGGGCGTCAAAAGGAATGGACTGGGAGATATCGCAATCACACAACACTCCCTACACAGAAGGCGCTGGAGCGCGCTTCGATACACCTCGACGGGACATGTGAGTAGGGTGCTTCATTGCGTCTGGCTCGGTTACGGCTTTCCTACTTGGCTCAATTTGATCTTTCCTTTCATGTCTTCTATATGTGTAGTAAATCAATGGTAGTTTTCTTGAATACGCCTCTCGTAAGACTGTGACGCATGCAAAGTTGTGATTGACCAGAGTAACTCATGTACTGGATCTAGATGGTTTGCCGGCAGACCATGACTAAGCCAGGGTCTCCCTAGCGCGGCCATGCTAGTGAAAAGTGCCCCAGAAAAAAGTTCGAGCCGCAAAGTATCGATACGCAACACCACCCACGCTACAATGTCGTCAGATACAGAAATGTCCTCGTCGGAAGAGATTGCCCTTGTGTTTAAGAAGGAGCGTCGTGACAAGAAGGAGAAAAAGGACAAGAAGGAAAATACAGAAAAGAAGCGCACGAGGGCCGAGTCCAAAGCTGAAGTCGCAGAGCCTGATAGCGACGATGCAGCCGAGACACCCGCAAAAAAGCGCAAGCGCGAAGCATTGCCCGAAGAACTAGAAATCGATGTCAACCTCCCCGAGCCCGCCTCCAAGAAAGCCGCTCGTAAAGCTAAGAAAGCCAAATTGAACCCGACACCCGCCGCCGAGGCAGACGGAGAAGCATCAGTCGCGAAGACAGATGGGAAGGTCGACGGAAAGTCAGCTGAAGACAGGGAGAATGCAGCAAAGCGCTCAGAATATGGTGTATGGATCGGCAACTTGCCATGGTCTGCCACGAAGGAGTCGCTACGAAAGTTCTTGACCGACAATACCGAAATTCCCGACGATCAAATCACACGCATTCACATGCCCCCTCCCACGAGGCCGCCGCCCCCGAGTTGGACTACAAAGCCGATGAACAAGGGTTTCGCATACGTCGACTTCTCTACTGAGTTGTCGATGTATTCGGCGATTGCCTTGACAGAGATGAAGATGGACAACCGCGCGCTGCTGATCAAGAATGCGAAGAGCTTCGACGGCCGCCCAGACAAGCCCAAGACGGAAGAGACTCAGGATAACGGACGTGGAGTGAAGGATGCGAAACCAAAGAACCCTCCCAATAAGCGCGTGTTCGTCGGAAACCTCTCCTTCGACGTTACCCAGGAGGATATAAAGAACCACTACGCGCCATGCGGAAGAATCGATAATATACATATGGCAACGTTTGAAGACTCTGGTAAATGCAAGGGATTTGCTTGGGTCACCTTTCGGGACGTGGAAGCTGCGACCGCAGCCGTCAAGGGCTTTGTCTTCAAAGACCCATCTGCGTTCAAGAACAAGAAGGACAGGGATGAAAGTGATTCGGAAGTCGATACCACCAAGCCCCTAAAGCAAAGGAAATGGCTAGTCAACAAGCTCATGGGCCGAGAATTGCGTCGCGAATTCGCCGAGGACAACCATACCAGGTATCACAAGCGGTTTGGCCATGAGAAAGAGGGTGCAGACGGAGAGAATACAGGCCGCGAGAGGGGCTTTGGCAGGGGAGGAGGAGGTCAAAGAGGGGGCAGGCAAGACTTTGGGGAGAGCAATGGCGGACGGGGTGGCAAGCGAAAGGTCGACCCGAGGAATATCAAGAGTGGAGCTGCTCATATGAGTACTCCGAGGGCGAGTCAAGCTATCGTTGAGTCACAGGGCAAGAAGACTACTTTTGATTAAGCATAGACGCTGTAGTTGGAAAGGAATGTTTAGGACGTACTTTGAGCATGAGCCGGTCGTGGTTCACCGCACGTTCTTGCTGCGCATTTTAAGAATGGCAGGTGGTGCACGCATGGCTACAACTGCCGTCACCCACTTCTCCATCCACTCCTCGTTCGCCAAAACAACCCTAATTATATTGTTACGCCCTGAAAGCGACCCGTCTTGGCCAGCCTATATACTACCTTCTTACCATATATTTCTCGTTTCTCCCTACAATCCAGAAGCCCAGCCTTCCAATCACCCATCCCCTAGAATGCCAAACCTAAAACGCATGTCCATCCTTCCTAACCCGTCCTGCGAACGTGCAGGCCTGAAATCCTACGCCTCCCTCCTTCGCAAATACGACTTCGCGCCCACCACCGAGGGGCCCTTTCAAGCCCTCGACGTAGCCACAAAATCCCTAAAAAACATCTTCAAACCCGCGGCCAAGAAAGAAATGAAACCTGTTCTGAAGAAAATTGAAGAGAAGGGCAAACCGGGGGAAGATGAAGCACAACGTCTTTGATGCAAAGGCTAGTGAGACGTTTAAAAAGATTGAGGCAGCGAGTTGGAAGATCAGGTATGGGGATGGTGAATCTCTTCTTTTCTCCTGCCTTTACCCATCCATCCAGCCCTACACCAATGACGGATAGGTATGGGAGACCTCTTATCTGACTTTGATATCCAGGCTCAACAGCATCCGGAATAGTCGACACAGCCAACGTCCCTCTCGGCGGCCTATGCATCGAAAACCAAGCGATTGGACTCGCCAACAAACTCAGTCCGCAGTTTACTTCCGGTGCAGGAGACGGACTGCTGGGTCTAGGATTCGGACACATCAGTACTGTTAAACCGATGAAAGTGGCCACGCCTGTTGAGCAAGTCAGTCATCTTTCCTATCTCTTCCAATTCTCCTTCTTTGATCTTTCTGCTACTCCTTTTCTCCAAGCCCACACACCGCTAACACCATCCCTCCAGAGGATAAACCAATCCAACATCCCCTCCGAAAGCGAGCTCTTCACCTGCTACCTCGGCTCCTGCCGCGACACGTCCGACGTCGACGCCGGAGAATCCTTCTGCACATTCGGCTACATCGACGAGTCTGTACTCACAGGCTGCGGCGTCTCAGAACCGCAGTACGTCCCCATCGACTCCTCGCGGGGGTTCTAGCAGTTCTCCTCGCCCATCGCCGTACTGAACGGGGAATCGATTCAACGGCCAGCTGGAAACACGGCGATTGCAGACACAGCAACTATACTGGCGCTGCTAGATGACGCGCTCTGCGAGAAGATTTACAGTACCATTCCCGGTGCGGTCTTCGATAAAGCGCATCAGGGGTGGATTTTTCCCTTGGGAACTAAAGTCACGTATTTACCCAGCTTAGCCCTAGCGGTCGGCGATGAAGTGTTTGGAGTCCAGAAAGAAGACTTTTGGTTCGCGAAGTGTGGGGGTGGGATGCGGTATGGTGGGATTCAGTCGAGGGGTAAGAGCGAGTTTGATATTCTGGGGGATACGTGGTTAAAGGGGGGTTATGCGGTTTTTGATCAGGGGGGGAAGAGGTTTGGGGTTGTGCAGAGGGTGGAGGGGGTGCAGAATTTGGAGGCGCCGAAGTGAGGTATAGTTGGTTTGTCTTGTAGCTCTGGATGAGGGGTCGTGGTAGATGGTATCAATTGTTTTGATTCATGATCGACGTCTGCTATCCTATGTCATCGTACATCCACCTTGAAATGTGATCTACGGCGCAGCAGCATTAGCAGCCAACCACTGCCCAAATGCCGCCGCATTTCTCGTCTGCATGAAGACAGTCCCCGGTCCCGTGAACTTGCATACAAGACCCTCACCCGCCGTCATATTGCTGATGATACCTCCGCTTGCAACACGTTCGAGAACGTATTTGCAGTTCCACGCGACGAGGTGACCATTGTCGATGATATATTTCTCGTTGGCAGCGAGCTAGAAGAATCAGTAACGTTAGCATTTCATCAATCTGACGTGGAAACAGATGAAGGAGAAACTTACATCCTTCCTAATAATCGCGCCAAAACTCGTCACCCAAAGCACACCAGTACCGCTAATCTTGTACACGAACAATCCCTCACCACTGAACATGGCCTTGCCGATTCCCTGACTCTTGTACTCTGTAACGATACCCTGGGTACAAGCCAGGAAAGCGTCGCGGCCCACCGACCATGTCTCCTTTCCAGCAAGCTTGATGATTGTAATGTCTCCGATAGAGGGAGGGGCAAGCAGAAGTTCACCAGGGCCCGTGTACGTGGATTTGGACATTTCGCCGCCCATGAGGGCTTTCTTGAGGGAGAACTTCAGGTTGCCTTTTAACGTCATGGTGTGGGACATTGCTATCATTGCGCCTGGGGGTTGTGTTAGATATTCGTTCTTCGCATGTTTTTATTTCCAATATGATGAAAGCATATATCGTGTATTGGAAGACTCACCAGGTTTAGCAGTAAAAGGACATCCAATAGCCAACTGTACGGTGAGAATGGAGTTTGTATCCCGATGGCTCACGCGGTAGCTTCCTCCATTAAAAGTTCCCACGTCGTCTGCTGAGGCACTTGCGGGCGCCGTGTGTGCTCCCGCGCCTACGTATTGCGGTTGCTGGGGTATGCTCTGTTGGCTCATCTGCGACTGATGGCCCATGCCTGGGTGGCCAACCTTCTCGGCAGGGTATCCTGACGGAGTCGCACTTGGACTTCCACCAGGGAATCCACCAAAGCCGGGGCTCATCGGTTGCTGTGGCTGTTGTGGCGGCTGCTGCTGCTGCTGCTGCTGCTGCTGGAAGGGCGGGGGCGGCGATTGCGCTTGGCCTGGGGGCGGGAAGTGCTGTTGTTCGGGTGGCGGCGCATATTGCTGTTGTTCAGGCGGAGGCGCATAGTGTTGTTGTGGAGCGGGATTTCCACCTGGCGGAGGTGGGTAGTGTTGCTGTTGGTGTGCGGGAGGGGATGTGGGTGGTGGAGGGTAGGACTGGCCGCCCGGCGGAGGCGCGAAGTACTGCTGTTGGCCCTGTTGGTCTGGTATATGTTAGAAGGCTGTTCAAGAGGAGACGTGTTGTAGTGTTGGAAGGCTGGAGAAGGAGCGTTCGGTATATGACGAGAGGAATGTAGATGGTGTAGATGTACCTGGCGGTGCTACTTCTCGTCAGTTTGCTTTCACATCCTTTGCGACACGCGACTCACGAGGGTAGTAGTTCCCGCCCGGTGGTGGAGTTCCTTGATATCCCGACATATTCAAGCTTACGATCCTATTGCGACGAGTCGACGCGACTGTAGCTGGTACTCACGGAACGAGGTGAGAAGGGAGGTGAGTAGCAATCACAGGCGCAATGTAGGAGAGAGGAGAGGAGCGGACAAGGGATTAGATTAGTCTACAGAAGCATCAGCACCATAAGCAGTATAGACGTTTTAACCGCGCGCCCCGTTGGTGTCTCCTTGGTCAAGCTGCTCAGCCTCCAGCGCGCAGCTGCTGGCTAGCGGGGTCTCTCGAGCCGCCGAATCAGCGCCCCGCCCCCTCGCTCTGGGCTACGCGCCAAGTCCGTGCCACGGGTGAGTAAGAGAATAGCATAAAGTCGTTCATGCGCCAGAAGCTATCTTTGATCAGAAAGTTTGGGCACGGCAGAAACAAACATGTTCGCATGCGTCCACGATGCAGGGCAGCTTCGGGAGGCACCGTAGCTATCAGGGTCCACTTGCGACCGACCTAAGCGCCCATGATATCTCACATGCTAGTCTGCATCTTATTTGCCAGCGCGTATAGTAGCTATCAGCCATTACGCACGTACCGAGCAAGTTCTCTTCTACGTCTATTAGACTGTATCTTTTGACTCATCTCAATGTACATGAACCTTCCACAGACATTGCTTTGAATCATCATGACTGTTCATACCGCCAAAAAGCGTCATAACAGCAACAGCCGTAGCGCCCGCTGATCGAGAAGCCCCAGCCCAAGCCATGCATAACATTGAACATCGTAAAGCGCATAACATCAAATCCTCTAACCCACCATTCTCCGCCTCTTTCCGATCTGGGCCGAGAAACCAGTCTTGATGGCCTGTACCGAACGTCTCGATCCGCAGCTGTTGCAAGTGACGAAGTTAAGACGGTTCTCACCCTTGGAGAGGTCGGTGTCGGGCGAACGGCAGGTCTTGCAGGTTACGTATTCGACAATGTATCGTCGGAGGACGTTCTCGAGTTGCTTCTGCTGGAAACGACCCTTGATGACCAAGCGCTTCTGGTCGGCGAATGAACCGCTCGTACCCAATTCAGCGAACAGGAACTGAGCAACGTGCTCGTCGGAACGCTTCATACGCTTGCAAATCTCGGCAAGGTTGGCGAAGACGGTCTTCTTGTTTCCTTCGCGCATGCACTGTGGGGGCGGGATCTTGTAGCTCTTTGTGCCCGAGCTGGCAAGGTCGGGATGTTGTGCGTGGAGGAGCGTGAAGAAGCGGTTCAGGAGGAGGTTGTACGAGATGGGGGTCGTCGAGTTGTGTTCCCAGATACCGGTGCCCTTCATCATGTCGCCTTCTTGTACTTCGGGTTCGGGAGCAGCGACCTCCTCCTCGCCTTCGGGCTTGTCTCCACCAGCAGCAGCGAGCTTGGCCTCGAAGTCGTCCTCGACCTTCTTCTTGCTGGACTTCTTCTTCTTCTTTAGCGCGGCGAAGTCGCCCTCTGCGCCGTCCTCTTCCTCGCCTTCCTTCTTCTTGGAGGACTTCTTCTTCTTCTGTTATATTGTCAGAAAGATGTTGATGGTCGCACAGGCCTTTGCGCCTCACCTTCTTTGCTAGATCAGCGAACATGTCGGTGACCTCCTCGACCTCTTTGTCGTCGCCTGTAGCCCCACTTGTCAGCGACTGATGTATTGCCAGTATGTAATCCATCTTACCAGCACCCGCGGAGTGGCCCTCAGCGGAGTCCTTACCGCCGTTCATCTCTAGTGATTCGGTAACGTCGCCGTTGCTGTCGACAATCGTGGCACCTTCGGAAAATTGGACCGACTTGCGGGGTTTGCGGTCAGGGAGATCGGCCTGTATAGTTATCCGTTAGTATGTTGCTTGTTGTAGAGAACAGGTGTAAGTCCCAGCTAGAGAGCAGGCATGCAACAAGCCCACTTTCCAGGTACAGGATATTTCGACAGCGAACGTGGGGCTGTGACGTACGGAATCAGCCATGATTGCGGTTGCACTTGCGATTTCGATCTTCCGTGAGTCCTGGTAATGTTCTGGTATCGATTCGGAGTTCGTAGTGATATGTAGGGGTGGTGAGTCGAAGAGTTAGGCAGGCGGTCACCCTAAAGTTCGCCGCAACACATGTGTGAGTCGAACGCTGAGTGCCAAGATTTGCGTCACGTGCTGACTGCCGCTAAGCCCCACCTCCGCTCATTGGCTGGAGCGCTCCGACACCCTTCACCGAACGCGCCTCTACCATAGCCGTCGCGATCCCGTCATTCTCGCCAATGCTGCTACGGTAGTCCGCCGATCGAGTCATACATCCATCACCCTGTCCTGTCAACGATCCAACACCACCGCCGCCATGTCCCTGAGCAATAGCGAGAGCTTTATCGAGCCATCCTCCAACGACGAGGTCGATTCCTTGCCCTCCTCGGCAACAAGTTCCTCAGCCGATGAGGAAGAATACATGTCGGATGCAGATAGGGAATGGAAAGAATCGCTGCAACAATTGGAGCTGCTGTTGACAATGGTTATGGTGCCATACCTGGGGAAATACTTTGGTAGAAAGGCCGCATACTGGGGTACGTCATCTTCAAGGTTAGATGACCGGACGGATGGCACGTAGCTAACAGCTTTGCAGGATGGGCCAAGTTCATGGAATGGAAATACCCCGTCGAGATCGTCTTCTCAAGTCCGAAGACGTTCAAGCTGGCTGGAGCTGTTGAGGCAGCAGCCACACTATGAGCGCTTTACATTACTTCGGCGGCTTTACACAATCAAGCATCGGCGTTTATGGCGTTGGGTCCATCCGATATCCACACACATTGGACGTCAATTGTACATACCACTCTATTACTGCGACATATCGAACACACATATATTACAAGGCGAAGGGTATTCACCCAACCTCTACCCAAGAATCTCCCCATTAAGGATGGTCCTTCTATAAGCATCATGATGCCAATATCCATATGCCCGGTTAAGAAGCCGGTCCTGCATATGTTTTGTGTCTATACCGCCAGTCCTGGCATGAATCTCCTCCTGCCTTTCTTGCCCTTAGGCTTTACCTCTTTGATGCGCAGCTTCTCAAAGTAGACGTACGCACCATAGAAGATGACGGATGTGTTGCCATTTACAGCGCCTTTCTTGCTGCGGAAAGCGGACAGTTGGCGGGCGTTGAGCGTCTTGGGTGGGTTGTGGAACGACGCGGAGGCTGCGCGGAGGCTGCGCGGAGGAACGCCGCCTGGGTTACGCCAGGCTTCTTTAGGTGCGCGTTGATCTTCTTGCGGACGTCATCGCATGTATCTACCAGTGCGTCAGTACTAGACTCTATTGTCAGTGGTGGTGCAAAAGCTTACCGTATACTGGTACTTTATCTTCTCTCTCTAGGTCTAGTTCAACATCGTCGATACTAGGTACGCTATCCTTCGCCGCATCTCTTTTGTTCTTCTCCACCTTCTTGTTCGCAGTCGTCTTAATGCCCTGCATCTCGCGCTGCTTGAAGAACGCAAACGCTGCCAGATACACGGAAGACCCGGCCACCTTTTCCTTCCCGTACTAGCTCACGAAGCGCGAGTACGCAATAGGAGTGATAAGTCCTAGGCAGCCTCAACGTTTAGCATCTTTCATACGCTTTGCCTGGTGAACTATCGATTTGAGACTAATATCTCTGGTAATTCACGAAGCTATGAAGCTACGATTTCAGGAATACACTTGGACAGATCACAGAATTGGGCCTCAACTCAGGGCGTCGAGCAACACCAGGGCTATTCAAATACGTCTCTTCGGAAATAAGGAGCGTTCGAGACCTCGTCAACTCTGACGTTAATATGCGGTCGTCAATGTGTTCACCAGGCTGCTCCGCGGCGGCACCCGAAGGATTCGAGAGCTTTACTTCGTCCACCACTCTGATGCGTGCTCAAATGATTCCTTGCGCCGGCGAAGAGAGAACACCGTCCTCGTAACGAGTTTCGGCACAGCATGTTCATGTGTCATGAGCATCCTCGGACGGGCTGGTAGCCGATGTCAGCGCTCACAGATTGACTACTGGAGAGGCGACTAAGAACCAGACCGAGAACGAGAGCGCGCATTCGACAGTTGTTGGTACTAATATACTTTGCTATTCAAGACGCTATGGTTTTCAGGATAACAAATCATCAGATCAGACGCGAGCCATTATCCACAAGACTTGTTGGCGAGACAAGAGACGCTGTGGCCTTATACACGGCACAAGCGACCGTTTTGAGTTTGAGTACCTTGCTCGCCATCCCTAACTTCCCAGTCCTCACTGCCGACAGCAGTGGTGGCGTAGAAGACGCCCTTCGGATCCCACTTCTTTTTGATAGCGAGCAGCTTCGGGTAATGCTTTGCACCATAGAAGTCGGTTTGCCAGTTTGGCTCTTGGATATCTGCCTCGTTGAGATAGACACCGCCACCCTCGGACGCTGGAGCGACTGCGCGCCACGAGTCCATGATGTTGTACGTAAGGTAGTCGGATGCTTCCTTCAATTGAGCGGGCGTCGCGTTCTCAGGAACCATGTTCGCGGTGATCAAGAAAGACTGGGTGTTACGCCATGCTTCATTGACAGCATTGTCAACCTTAAAAGGGTTACCCGGAGCCATGTGGTAACCACCGACCGTATGACCGTTCATCACTGTGTCCTTGATAGTGGTGTAGAAAGAGTTGAACTTCTCTTCGGTTGCCCAAAGGCTCTTGGGGAAGAGACGGGTAGCTTGACGAATGGTGGTCACACCGAGCGTATCCGCACCCCATGAGCCTTTGTTGGCAGAGTAAAAGTCGTCGTGGTAGGTCGTGTTGGGAGTTACCGAGATGTTGACAGACTTGAGGTCGGCGAAGAAGTCCTTCGTAAGCGCATTGAAGGACTCAATAGTGTGGTTTGGCGCAAAGAAGGGAGTCATCTGGAAGTCGAGTGTCGTACCGTAGTTCCAGATCCAGAAGTACGAATAGGTGCCAGCGTTGGTGAACTCAGGGAAGCGCTTCATGTAAGCGTTGATGCCCTTCCAGAAGTTGGCAGAGTCGTTGACTGGGGCCTGGAAAGAAAAGACAGACTTAGTAACGTGGATTCTCTGATGAGCTTTAGCAATAACCGAAGTCACAACGCCGAAGGTTCCACCACCTCCTCCGCGAAGAGCCCAGAAGAGGTCCGAGTTTTTGGAGTCAGACGCGGTCACGAAGCGTCCATCTGCGGTGACGACCTCGAAGGCGAGAACTTGGTCAGCGGCCATGCCGTAGATGGATGCGAGAGGTGAGTGACCACCTCCGGTGACATAACCACCACTCCATCCAACAGTCTGATTTAAAGGTTAGTGATTGCGACTGTAAAACGTTGTATACCATGGTGACTTACTTCACAGATACCAGTCATGACTGTCACATCGTGTTCGCGAGCAGCTTCCAAGATCTCAAACCCTTGGACACCAGCGCCAGCTTTGAAAGCTGGGCCATTGTATTCAGCCGACTTGTACTGCTTGATGAACTGGATCTCCTTGAGATTGTGCGTCCAAAGATTAAGGGCACCTGCGCCAGACGACTTCCCAATGTAATCGTGTCCAGTGTTCTTAACGGTCAACCTCAGGTTCATGTTGCGCGCAAAGTTCACACCAAGCTGCACTTGGGCGACGTTCTTGACGTCGATCGAGTAGGATGCATAGGCGCCTAGCGTACATGTGCCACTGGGGTCGTCGGTAGGCATGCATGTACGGCCTTGGAAGAGCGGCCACATCATCGAAGTTGGGTCACTCGTGCTTTTCACAAAGGTCAGAACAGTATCCAGTAATGTATGGCAACTTCACTTACTGGAGAGAAGATGTGGTGAATCTGGCTGAGATGTCTGCGCATTTCGCCTCATCATAGTCACTCCAGGCCGAATTCTTATAGCATGGCGCGGCAATGGGCGTCGTCTTGATGAGTGCTCCTCCAAGTAACAGGTCGAAGATGGACCACATCCACTCCTTTGGATACTTCGAGTCGCCCGGAAAAGCTTTGCATTGGCCGCTCTTGATTGCACGCTTTGCTACAGTTGTGGCGTCCTCACCACCGTCAAAGCCAAAGATAGCAGCCACGTCGACCCCAGTGGTCTGGCTATCAGCCATCTTCAGGGCCGCGTCAGTGAGTTGCACTGCCTCTTTTGGGAAAAGCGGAACTCCACCAGACGAATCCGTGGAAACGGTAGCGGCAGCAGGTGCGACATCGCGTACGGCGACAGGGCTACCGAGAGTGCCAATGGCGTTCGCAGCAAGGAAGAACAAAGAGCCACGTGCAGACATAGCGAAAGAACTGCAATCCAACAAAAGCGAAAGCGATGATGATGAGAATCGGATCTCCTCTATACGTGAAGTGTCTCTAATAAATGACTAGATTCCTACGTGGCGCTAGGCCGGACGATTCGTTCGAGAACCAGGCATCGAACCACATGGCAAACAATTGAGAGGCAAATATCGGAAGGATCGTTGCGGTCCTTGCAGCATGCACGTTGTTGTATCTACTTTACTCATAGTTGACGTCCGAGTGTAGTTGCCGTCTTTCGCACAACTTCCCTCTTCCCCTACGGCCCGCCCTGTCGGTGCCGATTACTTCGCGAATGGGATCATTTCCAAGCTGCTAAGGGTCCGCATTTAACCACGAACTCAACATGGAAGGTACCTTCGGGTTCTCGGCTTCTGCAAATCTTTGCGATTTATGGACTGGCCATCTCTAAGCGAAGAGGGTTTCGGTAAGGGTTCTCAGCCGCGTCTGGCCCCACACGACTGTGCCACAGCGGAGTCGTGACTACGCGAGCTTCGGGACAATATACAATGTTGGAAGTAGAGATCAGCCGTAAGACAAGTTGTTGGCTAGCCACGCGGATCCTCAACAAACTTGTGGCGAGTCACTTGTGATTTGTGGATTGGGAACAATACTGGATGGAGGGTGCAATCCCCGGGAACAATATGAAGCTTTTCCTGCCGCTTCCCATACGTCGATAACCCTTGACTGGCTAGAACGAAGGATTCCAATCTGTTCACCGCGGAGCAAAGCACACGGAATAGAACACTCAACGGACGCCACCAAGTCTGAATTAACACGTCATTGGGTGCTGCAACGAGTTCACAAGGGACTTCACTGAGCTTCCTCTCGGATGGCTCCCCGAGGACCGGCTACAGTCGAGGCTCATTTGCTTTCTCGCGAAACAGGATCACAGTGATGAGACGTAGCTAGGAAATGGGGAATTTGGGCTCTCATTGTACAAGAAGTCGTCTTAATCGATGTCAGTGTTGTACAATCTTTGTACTTTACCTAAACCTGACCTTTGTGTATACACAAGTCAAACATGGCGAACACAGGCTTGCAACCAGTGAACTTGTTTCTGGCTATCTTTCCAAGCATTTGTTGCGTTTTCATCGTGTCAGTTCGCGTCGTAGTGAGACTTAAGGGAGGAAAGTTGGGTGTTGGTAAGTTCATTTGATGGATGGTAACACGCTATCACTCACAAATCTGTTCAGAAGATACACTCTTAGTCATTGCGACTGTAAGACGGTATTCAAAGTTACAACATCCGTGTAGCTCCAGCTAATTGATCCGCCGTCACAAAGCTTTTGAACCTGGTCCTCTCTTTCACGACATGCGGCTGTATGTATACCTAAGTCTCACAACAGATAGCAGCCATTCCTGTACATACAGCTAACATAGCTTTACAGACATACTCACCAGCTATTACGGCTACCATATCCGTGATATACCGGATGGTGCAGTTGATCCAATCTTGATGATGAAGGTATGCTCTATCAACTATACGATCGCTATGTAGCGCATGAATCTGACTACTTTGCAGTGGAACTACGCAAACTCGGTCATCTACAACCCTATTCTTGCTTTAGTCAAAGTCTCGTTCCTGATGACGCTCATCAAACTCCGATCGCAGAACAAGTGGATAAACCGTTGTCTATGGGGAACACTCGTCATCAATGGTTGCTTCGCCATTGCTGCACCTCTCGCCTGTATTTTCCAATGCAGCCCGATATCCAAATACTGGGATGCCAGTCTACAAGGGCGATGCGTTGACGCTGGTGCCTACACGGTCAGCACGTCGTCGATCGTGCTCACGACCGACGTTCTGGTTCTGCTAATGCCTTCATGGATTCTGCACGACCTGAAAATGCCACTCGGCCGCAAACTCATGGTCATTGCATTCTTGTCCTTTGGAGTCCTTGTTACCGTGATTGGTGCGGTGCGCACGAGTGTCCTCGTCAAGGTCTTTGTCCTGAGAGAAGTCAAGCCTGATCCGACATACGAAGTTGGCTACACCCTTTCGAACATCGAGTCTGGTCTCGCGATCATCGGAACCTGCGGCCCAACGATCAAGTTCCTTCTCAGCTACTGCATCCCTTCGCTCAAGAACGCAGATGAATCGAGCAATCGCCAACACATCTACCCTACTGTTGGCTCTCAAGGAGATGCTCGTTCGAAACGCTTCACGAGAAATACGAAGACACACAATACAGTCAGAGAGATGGATGAGATCGAACTTACCGCTATGTCGGGCGGAGACAAACGAGCGTCGACAAAGAATACACAACGTGGAGATGCAATGATGATTACGAAGACGGTCGCGTGGACGGTGGACAATGGCCAGGATAAGGACTCAAATAGCACGAACGGCGAACAGATACCACGTGGTATTCTATGAGACGTCGTGGCTGGCTAAAAACCCTACGCTAGGGCATTACTTGCGCTTGCAGTCATGGCATGCAAAGGAACACCGGGTTATGGCTTGACACTAGAACTTTCGTGTATATCCCATTGATACGAAATATTCACAAATCGCTTTTTTTCAGCATCTTAGTATGGTCTCTACTATTTAGCGAGTGAAGCAAGAGTAACGTGTTCACGCATTGGGCCGTGTCTGAGCTTTCTACGATTCAAGCAACCCGCGATCACGCTTCTACTTATGTACCAAAATCCTGGGAACATCTAGAGCAGATACCTGGTACAACCGGATCAGTCTGTTCCGGCATGATGCTTGAGCACCAGCTCCCCACAGTTCGCCCAAACCACGGATCTCCATCCGCTTGATACGTGGCCATGGACCCGCGAGGAGAACAGGCATGATTGTACGGCGGAACAGTTGATCCATTGGTCGATATTCTTCATATATTTTCCCCAGACGAAAGCCTCTGGGACACTCATCGACGTTTCGATTGCGTCCCTGTTTGAATGACAAAGAGCGCAGGTTATTGCGTACCGAGCTTATCATTCGCGCCCATTCTATGAACCGTTGTTCATCTCGTTCTTCATAAGGACAGTCGAGTTGGGCCTCGCCCACTGTGGCAATACACAAAGACGTAAGGGTGGCAAACATTCCGATGAAAGGTTCAAGTGCGCCTGCCATACGTTGGGTTTCCGAGATGGTGCAGTGGTCCGGTCCATGGTTTTCAAAGTATGTTTCCAAAGTTTGAGCGTCGTTGAACTTCGGAAACGGAAATTCATGCTCTTCGCATTGCAGTAGGTTGTCCAGCTCCAATCGCTCAAGTATTCCGGTAGAGCTGTACATGAAGCGCTCAACGAGATCTCGTGTCATGCAACCACTAAGTCGCATGGAGGCCGCTTTTGGAAAACATGGCGGTGGTAGTAATAAGTGATCACCGTATCTATTCCCGTTAACTCTCTGGAATCAATAGAATATGGGAAGCCTACTCAATCCATACATCCACATTCGAAACGTTGGTAAACTTGGAAAATATGCGCCAAAGCGATTCTGGCATAACGAGAACGCATCGCGCACCAAATGCGGGCAGAAAACATACCATAATCTCCAGCGTCGTCAGTTTTCAGACTGGAGTCATGATGCTCAGCTCGAATACGCTCAATCTCGTCTTCTAAGTCTTCTGAGCATAACGGTCCAGCGAAGCTCGTGTGCATGTTCAGCCAATCCGGGGTTGTGTCGAAGTGTTCTCGCTAACTCCAATTGCTTCTCGAATGTATGGAGGTCGACTTGGTTCCAGTGTCTCATAATAAAATTGCGAGGTACTTAGTGAGGCCCAAACCCGATAGGTGAGCAGCCGATGTGGGCGGTATGGGAGCTGAGGTCGACGACGCGATATAAGTTCGACATCTATGCCGTTTAGTCATAGTAAAAATATCTGACAATGTTTTGCATACGTCGACATTTTATAGCTGATGACATGCCTCGCAGACTCTCTTTATATCGAGAGAAGAGCACGAAGATGGTATTCCAATGAGAAGCTCCGTAGGTAGTTCAAGTAGTAAAGACATCTCGCATAACGCCTTCGCTAGCGTGTCCAACAATGCGCTCTAAAATCAATCTTCACGTATTACAATATACTACTAGGAGAAAGCTTCACTTATCCGCGAACTCATTCAAAAGTATAGCCTTCCTGTCTAATATTGTAGCAGCTGCGCCGCGCTGCGCCGCGCTCTTGGCGCTCAAATCTCCATACTATGCGGTCTAAACCATCCACGCCGAGTACCATTACCGCTCATAGTTGCTTCGAAAGCTCTTGCACCCAAGCCAACCTTCCCTCGCCAAAGATCTCAGCCGTGGCTGGCATGTTCTCTCCGCCTTCCAGTAACAAAGTTCGCACGATGATCTTGTCCGGCATGACGTCTTGATGATGGTAGATATGGCTCGTGCAAACTTTGCAAAAATAGCATCGCACAAACTTGCCTGCATCCAGTCAGTCTTTTCTCCTTCGCCAACAGCACAAAGTGAACAACATACCACTAGCACCTTTGTACCGATACTGCCTGATGTTCTCTTCACCAGAGATGATCTGCAGTTCCTCTCTCGGTATGATCTGATTGCACGAGTACGGCCCACCACCAAGCTTCTGGCACGTTGAGCAATGACAAAGCACGTGCTCAGCATTTTCGAGCCTTGCCGTCCAGTGCACGCTCTCGCAATGGCACATGCCCTTTCTGACTCCATCTCCTTTCGCCGATGGATGTTCGGCTGGGGAACCAAACAGCACCCCGTCCTTGATGTCGACGACTAAGCTATCCTCGATTAGCGGCTTCGCGGCTTTGGAGAATGCTTTATGAACCGGCTCGATGGTAAGATAATAGTCCAAATCCGCTTGATTCGCAAACTTGAGCACAAAACCGTGTGTCATGCCTTTTGAGAAAGGTTCCCATGATCTATTCTTGCCGGCTTTGAGCGACTGTATGAGCGGTTTACCAGAGTTGGGATCCAGCGATTTGTATTGTAGAGCCATGAAAGACTTGAAGTGGCTTTCTAGATCCGTCCATGGTATATCGGGGCGATATTTGAAGAGTACAATATGTGTGATCGTGTCGCTAGCCATGGTCTCCGATGCGGGAGTACCAGGTGCGGAGGTGCGGGGTGTAACGGGAGCAGAGTCGAGGATGTCGGCGATGTTTGGGAACATGTGGAAGGCGACGCATGGCTACTAAGATGATGGGCTTCATGTTATATTACCAAAACGTTTGTAGCATTTGGCGGGTTGTGTCAAAAGAAAGCGATGGTAAACGTTCGTGGAAGGCGGCTCCGAAGTTAGCGTCGCTGAACCTAGCAAGTCTCGCCGTCTTCGCGCTGTGACGCAGTCGCGCGTATAACGAACACAGCGTCTTTGTCACCACAATGCTACCATCAATCGTTCACTCATGTCATATCAATGTGATATTGCTGATCAAGTGCATCACGTGAAAACAACTTTTAATTCCAGAAAAAGCTCGCTAAATTGCATAATCCCATTACGATCCGTCATCAAATCGCATCTCACGGCGTGTTCTCCTTCGCAGATCCCATTGCCTGGCCAGGTGCACTCGCATTTCTCAGCTTGACACTTTCATCTGTCTCCTGCAACAGTGCATCCTCATGATCAACCGGGAAAAAGCGATAGCTTCTCATTTCCGTGTTCTGCCAATCACCATGTGTTTGGCAGTCATTCTCGTCTAGATCCCCAGATACGTAGTGAAGGAAGTCGCCGTGCGATACGACGACAATCTCCTGTTCGTCGCGATCGCGCAAGAAGCGGCGGAGTTCCAATGCGCGTGCCTTGAGTGAACCGCCGTCTGGTGCCCATCTGCCCTCCTTGGTGTTGAAGTCAGTGTAGATGTCTAGGCATCTGTGGAAGTCGCAGACGTCGCCGAATTCCTTCTGAAGTCGTTTTACGTCGCTTGGTGTGTTGGCGGGCTCGGATGTAGCTTCTTGGGCTAGGGGGAGAGCGAGGATGTTGCGCTTCCCGGATTGCAACCACGGCTCCATGCTAATGAGTGCCGTTTGAATGGTGCGGCGGATGGGGCTCGCGCACACTAGGTCGATGCGATCAAAGAATGGAAAGTTTTCCGAGAGGTTTTTGCATTGCTGTTTGCCTTTTGGTGTGAGGTCTGGGTCAGGGATCTTTTCGTTGTGTTCTGCGTTGTGGTAGCCTTCGGCGTGGCGGATGAAGTGCACGGCACGGGGAGCCATATTGGATTAGGAAGTATAGGTATCGGGAAGCGATGGAAGTGGTACGTCGAGTCAATCGTAGAGAATATAAGGTCTCGAATGGCTTTGAGATGACAGTACTAATACAGGGAGAGAAACTCGATATATATGCTGCGAGAGGTACAGTTAGAGTAGCGTCACTAACGGTATGCCATATATGCACATGCCGTCCTCGATTTCCATCGCCATCTGCTAGCAGACGCATCGAACCACGAGCTCGTGGCGAGGTGCGTTCTCACTCTCAACCTCCAAAGAACGATATATGCTAGTGAATGACGAGAAGGCTGTGTCGGCACAGCTGCGACATGCATGGAAGGTGAGCCGTGTCAACACCAAAGACACGTCGGAAGTGCTCCTGAGATGATGGCTGGCTGTATACTAGCTTCCAAACAAGTTCCTCGCAAGTTTAGTAGCCCTTCTAGAAGAACTACGTGCCCAGCCATCGGGGTCTGGGGCTCTTAGCGTCTGGCACATCCCGGCCTGGACACGCTTGCTTGGATTCTTGGGCTTCAAACGGCGCGAAAACACTTACTGAGCCAGTGAACAGACCCTGACTACCGCATCAATGGGCACCTATTCGTTCAAAACTTGGTTCGCCGCATGCATAATGACATCCGTGGTTGAGGCCGCGTCAGGAACGACACGAGCGTTGCGGGTAATCGGCACATCAAGAAGGCTATGTAGAGCCTGGCGCTGAGATGCGCAGAGGACAGTAGACGCCGTCTGGATATCACGGCCCTTTTTCGTCGTCCATGCAGTGTGGGCCAGATTTTGCGGGTTGAAGCGTCCGTGACATCCGCTTTGGTCGAGATTTACACGCCGACAGGGTGACGTCAGCACGCGTGAACTAATGATTTGCAGGCTTCCCCACAAACAAAAGCTTCGCCATAGAGACTGCGCTATACATAGTTTCACAGAGAGCTACGGTTTTCGCGAGCTTGCTACACGGCTAAGACGGCATTACACGCGACAGAATATTCTCTCTCTTGTTTGGGTTCTGATGACGGTACTTCGCGCTGCGCTACATTTGGGTCAAAGCTCCTCACCGGCGCAATCACAGCTTCCAACCCGTCCACCCTTCCGCTTCAAACTCAAGATATCGCCCCTGAAGTCGTAGAGGGTCCACAAATACCTCTAACCCTTGATTTGGCGACAGAAGGTTGAAGACACGCATAATGACGTATATCTTGTTCGGTTCCTGGCTTTCCCGGACGGCCATGCTCTGCATCTGCCCCGCGCGTCAGTCACACGCTCTTACCACGGCTATGGCAATCACAACTTACTAATTTATACTGTTTAGTACTCAAGTAGAATTGCTTCTTGCAGGGACCAGTTGTGGTCTTGACTTCCAGGTAGTACTCAATGGGTTGCTTCGCAAAGTTACGATTATCGGTGCCCTCAGGAAAGCCACCGGTGCAACTCTTCTTCAGCCATTCTGTCATGATACCATCGCAGTCAGTATGAACAATGTCCGCTGTTTCGATCCCTGGCCAGTCGGCGACGCCTTCACGTGAGGCGTGCCCGCGTATGTTGCTTTGCCAATTATCGAGATTGAAGCCTGCCGCCTCAAGCGTGGAGAGAATATCGTAAACCTAAAAATTGTCAATATTTTGACGATTAACGGTCTCGAAGGAAGCCCTACAAGCTTTTCGCCCTGAGCACCATGTAGGCGATCAGTGTTCTTTTGAATTGAGCTACGGTCGTCTCGGAGAGGTGGCGCTTCTGGATCCAAAGCAACGTATCTTCGTCTGGACGCCGTTGCAACATTCTGATTGTAGCCAGATACAGATGGATTTGCTGCACTATCGTCGTCTTCTTCTTCTTCATCGTTATCGGATATATCGTAAACTGGCTCCTCCAGCCACGACACGGATGGTATATCCTGCTCTGCTAGAATATCGTCTAGAGTCCTGAGATCGCAGCTGATGATGACGGAGATGTCATGACATGCGCTTGAGCCAACATGCATGATTTCGGCGAGCAGCTTCGGAAGTTGTGATCGATAGCATGTTCGACGTTGCTTTGGACCTTTGGGTACGTAAATCCTCAAGCCGTCTTCCGCTCTTTCATGGTGTATGTATGATCTCTCGCTGCGGACACTGAGATGAAGGTCTGGATCTTTGTTGTCGATGACTAGATGGGTTGCGAGATCGCCTCTGAATATTCGAACAGCTGATAAAGTTTCGAAAAGTGTACGGTCTCCATAGAGAGCCTCTACGCTCTTGTGCTTCGCAGCACAGCTTCTTGGAGTTAGCTCAGCTTTTATAAGTGGGTGACTTTCCAATGATATGTCCCAGTGACAGCAGCCCTCAGACATCGTTTTAAGCCTTCATGGAGCTCTCTTGTGCTTGTATATAGATGAAGTAAAAGGGACTCACCAATACAGAGCGTACGCTTTCACTTGCAGCTTTTGAGTAAGGCCATCGTCCTCCTCATCACAATCTTCGACTGTAGATTTCTCGGCCACCAAAGACGACAGATAGTACTTCTTCAGGCCGATATACGTGAACATGACGTTCATTATCTGAACCTCCTCAGCGGAGAAGTCAAGTAAAATACCATGTTCCTCGAACGCGCTGCCGTATCGAGCATGGTCCCCGATAGCAAAGGTATCGTGACGACTAAGGAGGACTGTGCCTCCGCCTAGAAGTCTTCTGGGCAGAAATTTCCTTTCCGAGAGATCGGAAAGCGCATCTTTAGTTGCCTTGTCTAGCTTGGTTGTGGCCAGCATCATGCCGACATCGATGAGCCGCTTTCGGATATCATCGTATTCGGGTGGTTTTTTCGCAACTATCTTCGATATCTCCTTGATCAGCATAGTTGGGGTGACCTTCTTGACCTTGAGGTGTTTCACGAAAAAGGTTTCCAGCTGTGGGTAGATTGAGCTAAGGTCTTCGTATCCGGAGAGCAAAAATCGACTGTGCCACACACACGTCTCAAGGGTATGCCACGTATTGTTCATGCCCAAAACCAGGTCCTTCTTCTCGAACTCCTTCCTAAGAATGATTAGAACATACTATAACGAATCCAAACAGGCGGCTGTAGAGTGCTTGCAGCAGTACTACCAATGAGTAGTGAAGCTCTAGTAACTACGCACAGTCTCGAGCTGTACGTAATTGATCCTACGACGGGATACGATCCGCAGAAACCAGTGTAAAGAGTATGACTCACCTTAGCATCTGCCACGCTTCATCACTGACTTTGTTGTCACATATGTATGAATAGATGTCTCCTGCAACGGAAAGGGTAGTCGTGAGCTCGGAAGATTGCCGTCTTTGAATGAGCTCTCCGATAGCATCCTCGAGGACAGCATCTGTTACATCTAGTGTTTTTTGGAAGAACCTTGACAGCGTATGGCTGTGTCCATAGTGCAGATGCAGTACGCTCTTGCATCGCAGGAAATCTGGTCCGCGCCAACTGCATTGAGCTCTCCCTACCCAGCTTTTGCTGCTGGGTATCCAGAGCAATTCCTGGTTGAAAAAGTCGCTATTTTAATGAGCACCGTGGGTGGGTCAAAAAGGGTGAAGCGGACTAAACATACCAGAGAGCGATGTGATCGTTTGCCGTAGCAAACTCCGCAATGCCCTTATATACCTTCTCCAGAATTTCGGATTCGGGCTCTTCCGTCTCTGATTTGATAGCCTGCAGAGCGAGTTTGTAGAAGCCGAGATCCTTTTCGCTACGCACGCCAAATTCTTCCAGGAAGCGCCATTTGCGGTGTCTACTAGCACTGAGCTTGTCCACTACTAGATGAGATTTCGACAAGGAAAGTACATGAAACTTTGTTGGGGATAAACCAAACTCCAGCACTTGGTCGATGATAGCTGCTGTAGGCAGATATGTATTCTGCAGATTTTCGTACTGCCGAGGTCCAACGATGGTAACGCATGGTACTTGTAAGGCCCTGAGATTGGCTTCGATCCGTGAAGCGTCTTCCTGGTAAACGAGCCAATGTTTTCTGAGCATGTTCAAGAATGCTGTGGGCTTGTATTGGTAGACTACCCTCAAGGCTGGGGAAAGCTCTGCCAAGCACGTCTCTGGATTGTCGTGTACGAGGGGCGGATTGTCTTTGGCACCAGTGGCCTGTTCCAACCATTTTTTCCATGCATTACCGTGGCCCATCCCTAATCCTACTAAAGACTTGTCAACGAATTCGAAGATTCCTTCATATCTTGACGGATCAACTCCGGTAAGAGCATGACGCAGATGATGGGCTTCTTCTGACGGGAAGTACAATTTCGTAGAGTTCTTCACGTGTCCTTGTAGTGTCGGTACCCATATCCATTCTTTGAGTGACGACGGTTTCTCCTTCGCGCAGAAAAGGTACCAAATATGCGACGGTGTATCAGTGGGAGCTTGGTCGGTGCGGTCATGAGCTTGCTTGATCTTCTCAAGGACCAACTCATGCGGACACTCCTCGACGCCAAGTGCCGTGTAAAAGGCCTTTCGCGTCGGGTCTGAAGATGCGTGTGTATCAAGGAGGTTCAATCCTATGGAGCTAGGAATACAATTACCTTCAACGTCGGAGAAGTAAATATGATCCAAACTACCACCGCTGCTTTGCCCTGGTGCGCTTTTCCATTGGTGACGATTCTGCAGAGGAATTAGCGCCAGTGCCTTGAGTTTGTTTTGAACAACGACATTGGGGGTTGTAGTGGACCATGCCTGTAAGAACAGGGAGGCAAATGCAACATGCCATGCATCATGTGGTTTCGTTGTTCTCAATTTCGAATTGCTGGTTTTGAGAGCGACCTCCAGTCGCTGCACCATGCGTAGTAGGATCGCCCAACGTGCCCCAAGCGATACAACTTTAGAGATGTATTCAGGAATATAATCGGGGGCAAGGTCAACATCATCTAAAAGATCTTCCACAATCGGTTTGCCGTCATAGAGCATATTGTCGTGTAACAAACGTAGTTCTCCTGGTCTTCTGAGACGTCGCTGCCGCCAACTCTGCAGAATGGGCTTCTCTGCCAGCTCTTCTGTAATCAGTCGACACATTGGTTTCCATCGATCGTCGCTTGGTCCGATAGGTAGGTAATCGAGCCAAGAATACTTGAGAGGATCACCGTCTTTCGTGAACTCTTCGACAGCCGTGGCGAAGACTTTCGCCACGCCATCAATTATGAAGTCATTCCACGTACAGTCAACGACACTCTCTCGACTTGCAGATGTGACAAAATCCGATTGTATGAGAAACTTACGAAATCAGTTAGTATGCTTCTCTTCTGCATAGGATTGGCTCACCTGAAGCTGTTGCAAACGCTGCAACGGTAGATAGGCGAAAACATGATGCCCAGACCCGTTAAGCTTTGGTTGCTTTGTTTTAGAGTCTACTGGGAAAGCCAACTCGACGCGCGCTGATTTGCGACACTTACGGTATTCGTGTTCTGGCATATTCTCGACCGTGTGAGCGAAACAACGATACAAACTTTCATCGACCGTTGTTCCATCATTAGACTCTTGCTGGCGTCTAATCAGGACACAATTCACGGGAGAGTCCAGAGCTAATCTCTCAAACATAGTCGCTACCTCTCCGGCGTCCAGCTCTATCACCCGGACATGAAACTTTCGCAGTTTCTGCAAGAAGAAGAGTGTTGTTTCCGGCATACTCGCGACGGCATTCAGGAGACTCTGGTACTCTGCGGTTGTGTCCTTCGAGAGGCGAAGGGTTATCCTTGTAGTTACACCTTCAGGGAGAATAACTGGCTCGGCGTCCAGAGGCGTCACCATACCAAGGCCGTCGTCTCCCCGTCGATGTTCGAATCTAAATGACCAGAGTCCGGACTGAATTTGGACTTCCTCAGCAACCGAGAAGACGGACTTGAACCCGAAGCCTTTTTCACCGATGTGATCGTCTGCAGCTGACGCTTTTTTCGAGCTTTTGCCAGTCGCACACACCGCCTCGATATTGGCTCGTTTGAAGCCATCCTCATTCGTCTCTACGATGAAAGTGCTTGGCGTGATTACGAATCGAAGGGATGGTAGCTTCGATGCGTGGCGTGCCTCGTCGTACAACGAATCATCGGCGTTCTGGACGAGTTCGTACAAAAATCGATACTTGGACGAATAGAGCTGTTGAGAGATGCTGGATGAGTTATTACCACGTGTATAGAAGTCTGACCGTAGCACTAACCTCTTTGTAAACGCTGCCTCAAGCTCTCGCTTTTCTCGATAAAGATCGAGCGTCCTATCGCGGTACTCATCTGAAAGGACGCCCAAAGCCTGCCGAAACTTCTCTTCAACATGCCCTTTTTGGACACGAATACCGTGCAGAATTGTTGCAGCATCCTCGACCGTAGCTGGTTCGGAATTCTTAGACTGTTCAGGCACTGCGCAATGCCCATCATTAGAATATGATTCGGTTCCCGTCATGATAGAGGCTCAGTGTTGCATAATGACACCGGCAACAGAAGACAGGCGCAGTTGAAATGATATCGCTAAGAGCGTGCCAATGATAGGGTCGCAACTAGGTATGGGTGGGCCACTTGTAAAGGAACTTCGAACGAAGAATGATCTTTTGTATAACAGAACTTCCAGCAGCCTGAACGAAGAACGGAAATATTGAGATAACTCACATTCGATGGCGGGGTAAGCAAACAAGTCATTGGTCGCGATATGCAGGGTGGCACAGTGCATACCTGCGCATGTGAATGCGCACGAGGGACACTCTAGGCAGCAGTACGCGCCTTATCTTTCGAACAGGGCATATGTGCTGCAAGCTCCATGCATGGATGCGCGTTGATGCACGGGTCCGATAAATGCGCGTTCTTCCCGGAGACCCCAGAATCGGCCGGCTGTGGCTCACATTCCACAAGCCGAAGCATGGGAGCGAAGCGAATCTGTCATCAGTATCATCATAGAAATGTGGTAACGGGTCAAGCTAGGATGTTAAACCCATCTGATAACTTCAGTATAGTACTACCGTAGTAAGGACGAAGATTCATCATGATATCTTGATTCATGTATGCGTTGTAGGTATCTATCTGCGCCGAACAGTTTTGGCAACCCTGTGGCGAGGCGTCTTCGCTGTGGCGCCTCACAAGAAGATCTCCAGGTTGAACTCTAGTGTACTAACGGGGTATCTTTACGATAATTAGCATCAAAAGCATATTCTAATACAAGGTAAAAGCAGCTTACGGCAACTCGAACTTCTGCAGCACGCTTGGGTGCAAGATACCGAAGACACCGATGGTGTGGTTCTTGCCGCCGAGGTTGAGCTTGATGGCCGCCGAGTGTCCAGGAAGGAAGGTCGGGTCTGTGACCAGTCAGTATGGTTGCGCCATCTCTGATGCGCAAATTATGTACTTACCATCAACCTCTTCTATCCAGTAGCCCTGCAATTGCTCATTCTTTAGTCCGTCTTCGCGCGTAAGGAATGCCGACCGAAGCATGAGCATCAGCCTGTCCAGCAGACCGTGTACTTGCTCGAAGCCACTTGTCTTGCCCATGAACGCGGCTGCGAAGTGGCGCTCATTCCTGCTCTTTCTCTCCTGCTCCAAATCGACGAGACCAATGTCGCTGACCTCGAAGATCTTCATCGGTACTGAATGGTGCTTGTTGGAGTTAATTGTCTTGAGCAGACCCGGTAGTAGCGATGTTCGGACGAGCTGGTATTCTGCTGTCTTGGGGTTCGCAAGCTTCACTGCTGTCTTTCCGTCGTCTTTCCGGTTCAGCCACTCGAAGTTCTCCTCATGCGAGCAGAGGATGAGAGGCATAACTTCCGTCCATCCCGACGACGCGGACTCGATCCGGACGATATCACCGAGCTTGTTGATGGGTAATGGCGCAGAGACAGCAGCAGTCTTGTTCGGGTATACTCGCGGCAGCTTGTTGAAGCCGTATGCGATGGCGTAATCTTCCATGATATCCGCTTGATGCAAGATGTCCGCTCTTGTGACAGGTACCGAAACGTCGAGGATGTTCTTGTCGGATTGAGACGGTGAGACGTCATGGCCCATACGCGACAAGAGTTTCGAGATCTCCTCGGGTGATAAGGTGAGGCCAGTGACCTGGTTCAGGTAGTCCACCTCAACCTGCATCTGTCGCGGTGACAGATCTGGCGACTCTCTTGACTCTCCGTTGTGAGGCGAATTGATCTTGATAGGCTCAATCGACTCTGCATACCCAGCGAACATGGTGACCATCATATGGTTGACAATTTCGACCTTTGTCTTGTCGGTCGCAGTAATCTCGATGAAGACGTTCTTTGTGTCTAGTGTAACCTTGCTGTGGTTGCTGTTGATGATGGGCGGAAGGGAGAGGACCGTACGGTTCGCGTCGTAGATTACGGGGTAGACGGGTGAGTCGCGAATAATGTGTAGGAAGCGTCCGAGATGTTTGTCTTTCTGTTCCGGGTCAGAGTGGTGTTTTGTATAAGTGATAAATGTTTACTGACCTCATAGAACTCCATGAGCTCCTTCGCGTTCATTTCCTTGTCCTGCTTCAGGGGCACAAACTTGATTTGCTCTGGCGGTAATGCCTCGTATGAGAAGGGACCCTGGATTGTATCTAAGTCGTGTGTTCCGATCGACACAAGTGTCCTTTGACGCGCCAGGTTGGAGTGTAATTTGTCTTGTAGCGCGATGAAGGAGTCGTATCTTTCTTGTGTGAAGTTGATGCCCCGTAGTATAACACCTGAGCAGAGCTCTCGTATTTGCTTGGTCTGTAAAATGACTAGTCAGCGCGCTTCCACTCCCACTTTCCAGAAATTAGCCGCACCTCAGGCTTGATGTCTAGCACCTGAAGCTCTCCTCCCTTGGGCGCAGTAACAGTCCACTTGGGCAGCTTCTGCTTCTCAAGGAAGACCTTCAAGTTCATGGCAATACCCTCGAAGCATAGCATATCATAGCGATTTGCTGGAATCTCAATCTTAAGTTGTGGTGGTTGCGCCTGATCTTCTGGCTTGGTGCTCAGGCTTGTATCCTCGTCCAACTCGATACCGAACTCGAAACATAGGTCGTCGAACTCCTGGTAGGTGTATTCCCGACCCAGCTCTTTGAAGAGGGCCGCCTTATCCACGCCGATGGTAGGCATGTTGGCGGGTTGTTTGCTCTGTTACGGCGTTTGGCGCGGTTCGTGTGCGATGGTGGGGTATTTGGAGGGGTAAGTTGGAGGAAAGGAGCGACTGGCGGGGTATGGAAGATGTCGCAGTACTCGTATACGAAGGTAGTCGCAATACAGGAAGTTACTTTCGTCTTTGAGTCGCTCAATTGACCGGCTGAGTGAGAGGTACGGCTGCGTAAATAATTTGGTATGACTCCAAGCCTCGAGCGCAGCCATCGGCGCCGGGAGCTGCGTCGGACCGGACCTTGGCGCTAGGCCTTTTTAGATGCGCGTCGACGCCCTGCAGACAGCAACTTTGGAAACATCTCGTGCAGCGGGAAGCATCACTCTTTGGAGCTTAAAGAATGATTGGCTATCCAGCCTATCAGTGGTTAAGAATTTACCTAGTCTTCCATCCTATCTTCACGATCACAGAGTGCATGAAATCGTGCATAGAGTCTTCATATATGCAATTCTCGACATTCAGTGGTACCTAGATCTCGTTTCTGCAAAGGTCGCTATATACGACATGAGCCCCTCAAACGCCGTCAATGTCTCTGATGTCCACCAGGCGCCTTTATCTATCTAGGCGTAGTCCTTGCCCAACCAAGCAACTCTCTAGGCTGTCGACATAGTTGCAGTCCCTGCTACAAGTCCAAAGTTTTGTGTCCGCGTACGGCAGTTCTCGATAAAGGCAATCTTGGTCCGATGGCCAGCATGTGACCAAGTGTATGAATAGAAGGTACAATCTGGGCCGCTCGAGGCTGGTGAGAAAGTGTAGGTTCCACAACACGATGCCACGTCATGGTCGACGACAAGCTCACAGGGAGTCGCGTCCAAGTTGGCAATCGGATCGTAGCGCGTTTAATCCTTCCAGTCCCACACTTGTTTGAGGAAGTGTGCCATATTAACCTTTTTCGATTTCATTTCGACCATCCACGGATGTTCGAGCATCCGCCATGGGGTGGCTCTACGTGGGCAATCTTTCTCAAGACTGGAGAGGTCAGCAGAAATTCACTACTATGCAAGGGGAATACTTACCAGCACTCGATGAAGTACTTGAAGTTCTCCGTCCACTTGATGCCATTCTCGGGCTCATCTTTGAGCTTGGGAATGGGTTGCCGAACGATGTAGGTGAGTAGATCAATGAGACCAGCGCGGGGGTTCATCTCGGTTCCATCGGCAGGGAACGGGAAGCGATGCTGCGCGACTTCGAGGAGAGTAACACCCAAACTCCACACATCACTAGTGATTGTATAGCTTTGCCCGGTGATGCGCTCTGGTGCCATGTAGTATGATGTTCCAATGAAAGTGTTGGCATCTCCCTTGGTTCCAAATTCCCCGGAGACACCGAAGTCGCAGAGCTTGACCTGACCATTGCGGCATAGCAAGATGTTGCTCGGCTTGATATCCCGGTGTATGATGCGATGAGAGTGGAGGTATGTGAGTCCATTCAGCACGCCCTCGGCAACCTTGCCAAGGACCTTCTCGCCCGTTCGGCCTCCAAGTTTCTTGACCTCGCGGTATACTGCGTCGAGCGATCCGCCTTCGCAGAATTCCATAGCGATGCTGATGGTCCCTGTGCTGTCATCCATGAAGGCCCCGTAGTAGCGGCAGATGTGGTCACTGGCGCAGTTCTTGTTGAAAGACAGTTCTCGTACGATTTGCTTCTTGACATCGGGATCGGGGTTCGTTGTGATGATCTGAAATGCGAATTAGTTGAGTCGTGACACACTGTATGGAACAATGCCTACCTTCAATGCGAATGTAGTCTTTCCACCCTTTAGTATGCATTTTGTGACAGCACCACCGGCGCCCTCTCCTAGACTACCTTTCTCTTCAATCATTCCTCGTGCGCTCGCCGCTCTCCAGGCTGCGTCATCTAAATCGTCCACCTCCAATGGTCGACCTTTCTCTAGAGCCATGGCATCTAGATCTGGTAGTGGCTGGCTGCTGTTTGCACGCTCCATGGAAGGCGCACCCTCACTTCCTCCTTGTGATATTGCCGAAATGGGATCTGTGGCTTTCTGTAGCCCCGGGAAACCCAGTGCCGCATGGTATGAAGAAGCCGAACCATTTGCTTGCACTTCGCCAAAGCTCCCCGATCTTGAGTGCGCGCTCGCGTCGCTCGAGCCTGATGCTGACAGTCCTGGCCCTCCTATTACAAGTGGCGGCAGAGCTCGTGCGTTTCGTCCTTCGTGTGGTGCATTGTTGGTACCCATAGGAGTAACGACGCTTAGCTTCGGCATCTGACGGGGCTGAGGCGCGTTCAGGGTGGGTATGCCGTCGCCTGCGCCGTTGGTGACAGGTCGTGCGTTCGGCGATGGTGGTATGGAGAGACCGAGTTGTGGCGGTCCCCTCCTCCCTGGGCGCGCGCCGGGGATGGGTGGTCGCAGCAGAGGCGCGGGGGACGACATGTTGGGCTGTGGGTGAGGCGAAGGCCCGTTGTTGAACGACTGCATCTACGTTGGCTCCTCCCGCAGAGTCTGAACCAATGTTGGCCCCGGAGATGACGAGGGGAAGTGAGTGGTGTTGAGGTGGCACGTCAATCGTCTTCGGTCCCAACAGAGTGGGTCGCTGCCGTAAGCCGGAATCAAAGAGGCGGTCTTTCGCGTGGTCGACGTCTCAGGGGGAGGAATACGATGATGTGAGGTACGGTGGAGTGTGAGGCCGCTCGGGTTTAGGCACGAGTGACGTTGGGCCACGAGTCACAGGCAGGTGCGGCTTGACAGGCGGCAGGCGCGACTCGGTGGTGTGGGGAGGGCTCTGTTAGGGGGCGGGTTTCGGGGGGCTAAGAGATAGCTGTTCCAAGATCAGGCGGACGACGGGCGGCCAGAGTGACAAAGGCAGCGGGTCTTTAGGTTTCAAGACCTCAGCGTGCTGGAGGGGCTCAGGATGGTGGTGGAGAGCGGCTAGGCGCGTGCGCGCAAGGCTTGCCGACAAGGGGACTAGGCCGCTGTCCAGCGGTTCCAAACAGCCTTGACACCTCCAACCTTCATTTGACGCGTGGACTAATAATAAGGAATTACCGACGCGAAGCCAATGACAGGTGGAATGGATTCGATCAAAGGTCGGCAACAGCGTGTATGCGAGGAGTGCGGCCAAAGTGTTGCGGCGTAGACGATGATCCCATGCCCGTACCTT
Organism: Alternaria rosae; assembly: GCF_020736505.1. Taxonomy (NCBI): domain Eukaryota; kingdom Fungi; phylum Ascomycota; class Dothideomycetes; order Pleosporales; family Pleosporaceae; genus Alternaria; species Alternaria rosae. The sequence goes on from NW_025763572.1 coordinate 2,704,813, forward strand.
CAGGTCGGGAAGATGCCACGAGACAGGATGCGAGGCGGGTTGTTGAGTGTTTCCGCAAGCGCTGAGGTTGCTCTTTTTATGACTGGCTCCAAGCTATGTTTCATCTCCTACTCCCAATGTGAAGGGTCCCTATTCGGGCGGCCTAGTCTATGCGCTGGTTGGTGTCTGCGTCTACATTGCCGCCGGCGACTGCTCGACTGACGTTGGCTCGCATGCGAGTACAGCTCCAACCGCAGCGGAATCCCTTGAAATCGATAGTTTCTCGAGGTAACAACAACTCCTCTAGGGCTTATTCTGATGACGGGGACGCTATGCAGGCTCGAATACATCCTTCGACTCTCCATCCTTGTGCGCACGCGAGGGAAAGCCCTGAGGGTCTACCCCTCCACCTAATTGAACCTGTCAATGGCGTTTGGTGCGCAGCTTGGCTGACGTTAGACTATCCCACTGGCTCAAGAACTACAAGCAACATGCGATCGGAGCTAGAGACTCATACACCCGCCACCAACATCTTCGTGCCTGGTGCATCGTGGTCTGCACTGAAGATGCCGTCCACGCGACCCGGCACTCATCCTGCACCCAACAACCTTGCCGTTGATACCTCAAATTCTGCTCATCTTAGCACCATCACCATCACCATCACCATCCTCCGTTCCAAGAACCGCCGCATCAACCCATCTTCGGAAAAGTGCCATCTCAACACGGGTGCCGGCGCTTGTGTTGGCTATCGACGCCAATGGAGCTATCCGCAACTGCATGAAGCTCTAGTGGGGCCCACAAGAGGAGCGACCAGCAGAGCCCCCCAGGGCCGCTGCATGAAGACCTAAGTATAGCAACATCACCATTCCGACTAAACATAAGTTGTAAGTTCGTCAAAACTTCACCAAGCTACTCTGCTTGAGTCAGTAGGCTGTGCAGAAGGTAAGAATAGGTTTTTCAATATAGCCATTGCATATCAGCTGCAGCTCGTCGAGTTCACGAGCTGTCGGCATACCTTCCGTTGCGCATCCTATACTCAAGGTGGTAAAACGCAAACTGCATTAGCACAGCAGCAAAAATATCCGACTTGCGGAATACGTTCACGGAACACTTAGTGTCGTTGGTTGTTGGAATAGTGCTCGTTCACAGAGGTACCTGGATGGATTGGCTGGACCTCGGCAACGCGCCAGGTTTGGGCAGGTGCTGTCCACCCAAGCGCAACCTTGGAAACAAACGCATCATCATCTCCACCCACTATTGACGGACGCCGAAAAGCGATGATATGACTGGGCGGTACCCTACAAAGGACATGCAAATTCCTGAGCGGTGTCGACGCAAGAATAGTACATTCTCCGGCGAGCCCAGTTCCTGGCGCGTTCTGGCGTCCGCGCAAGCAATGCTTCTGCTACGGAGACTGTCCATAGCCTTCGTACATATATACCGACCATGCGCAAACTCTCATGGCAATGACAACATCACCGACTTCGGGTCAAATAGCGGAATGATCACGATACGGGAAAGCAATCAGCTTGATCTACCCATTCACTAGGAGGTATCTGGCCATATTTCTCCGCAGTATGCTATACCTCGATTTCTCATTCGTGAGAGTATTTTATCGACGTTCAGGTTGCGGAAGTTCTGAGTAGCTCACCCACTCTGCGTCATTGTAGTACCCTTGGGCGTATACCTCCTTACTTCCAGTTTCAGTCTCATCCTGGAAGCTCAGACTCGAAAGCATCATGTACGCATCATCGAGCTTAAAAAAGAACTTGTCCATCTGATAATCGTTTTCGTCGTTTGCAAACACGAATAGCAACCCTCCATGTTCTCTCCAGTCCTGTCGAACCACAACGATGAACGCGGTCGGCCACCACTCTATTTCGTTTCTTTCGCTGTCTCTCCCCTTATCCAAGGCTATGTGGGTCTGCAAGACTTCCTGGAGCGTCTGAAACTCTGATGTGTGTGGTGCAGGTCGAACGAGATGATCCTTGTTGCCCTGCTCTAGCCACTGCTTCTCAAGAGTCGAGGCGACATCTTGCAGTAACACTCCGTCCACGAGAGTATAGATGGCAAATGCGGCGCGATTCCAGTCGAAGTCGTCGCATAGACCGAGCTCCGGGGCTTGAGGTGGTAGGGACAGGTCGGGTGCCATCAATGCGATAAAACAGTATCGATGTGAAGATACCTAGTAATCTTATCAATACCGCGCCGCTCCTAGTGTTGCTTCAAACTGACCGAATAAACCCGACGGGTGGTCCCTGTGATAGGTATCCACATTCGGAAGCTTGCTGCCTGCAGCACCCGTAGCGAGTTGGGTCTTAGATAGCTAGGTGGGGCATTAGCCGATGCCGGTGCTCGTACTCCAACGGCTATCTATTGACATCGGCATTTGAGTACCATGTCAGCGTTAGACTAACATGTCCAGATAGTTCAGAACACTGGTATCACTTAAGATACTGCACATTCGATTTACAGTTCACAGGTATGTCGACAGACTTCACATGGCCTCATCGCATACTGATAACTTGCTAAAACTGGAGACAGCCTCTACACCAATGTCGAGACCGGAAGTAAAACTTACACAGGGCACTCTCTTGGGTACGACCTTGCAGGGCGACTATCCACGAGCGGTTGAAGCCTTCAAAGGAGTTCCCTATGCTTTACCACCAACAGGTGAACGCCGATTTCGAGCACCACAAAAGGTAGCACCTAGTCAAGACACTATAGATGCTTCGAATTTCGGCCCAAGAGCTCCAGCACAGCAGCTCATGATAGTTGGACCGAAGCTCGAAGAGAGTGAAGACTGTCTCACAGTGAACGTCTTCCGGCAAGTTCAACCCGACAAAGCGACCGCGCTGCCAGTTGCAGTCTATCTCCATGGAGGGGCTTTCAATCGTGGAAACGCCGCGATGCACGACACCGCGTCCATGCTTGGATGGTCCGAACTTCCCTTCATCGCAGTATCGTTCGGTTACCGCATAGGAGCGTTAGGCTTTTTACCATCAAAGTTGAGTGCTGCAGAAGGTGCGCTCAACTTGGGCTTGAAGGATCAGATTTGCTTGCTTGATTGGGTTGAAGAAAATATCGAGCACTTTGGTGGCGACAAGGACAACGTAACGCTCATAGGGCTCTCGGCCGGCGCACATTCGGTATGTTTGAAACTGGTGAACAACTCGATCAGACTGACTAATAATCTCCTAGATAGGCCACCACCTCTTGAACTATGAGGAGGGCGTAAAGCCCAAGTTCCACCGTGTTATCATAGAGTCCGGTGCGCCAACATCCCGCGCTGTCCGCAACCCCGACGCAGAGATCCACGAAATGCAATTTAATGACTTTCTGAAAGAAGTTCAATGTCCTTCATCCCTGCCCGAGTCAGAAATCTTCAGCTTCCTCCGCAAACTTCCCACCTCTACAGTCGCCAAGGCTCAAACTAAGGTATTTCAAAAGTATAACCCTAGTCTACGCTGGGCGTTCCAACCCGTAATCGACAACGAAATCATCCGTCGTCGTCCAATCGATGCCTGGCGAACAGGCAAATGGCACAAGATGCCCATTATGACTGGGTTTCAAGGCAACGAAGGCTCGCTGTACGTCAACAAGAAGATGTCGACTTCCTCGGAATTTCTGGATTTCTGGAGGACCTTGCTGCCACAGATGAGCGACGAGGACATCCAGACGATACACAAGTTGTACCCCGACCCAACTGAGGTGCCTGATTCTATCTACAAAGAAACGCGGCTTGAGCATGGTGTCGGCCCTATGTACAAGCGTATCGAGGCGGCTTACGCACACTACGCGTACGTAGCTCCAGTCCGCCAGACAGCTTTCTTCGCCAGCCAAGATGCTCCTGTCTATCTCTACCACTGGGCAATGAGACGCGATATCGTCGATGGAGCCCGTCACGCAGACAACATGTTCTATGAAATGAGAGACCCTAGGTTCATTTCAAAATCCAAGAGTCAGGACGAATTGTCGGGTGTCCTGCATGCGTATATTACTAGCTTCATCTGTACTGGCACGCCGAATGGGCTTGAAGGCTCGTATAAGAACAGAACGGAGTGGAAGAGCTATGATAGAGCGGATCCGAATGTCATGATCTTTGGAAAAGACAATGAGGAGTTTATTGGTGGGCAGACTATCGGTGAGCCGGCTATTATGGTCGAGGATACGTATGCGAAGGAGGAGAGTGACTTCTGGTGGTCTAAGGTCGAACTGTCTCAGCAGTAGTTCTGATGTCTCCGCTACTAGCATCTTTTTCATAGTTTAGCCTGCAATGCAATCTCCCCAACAAGATCCACAACCTCCTCCGCACACCCAAAGGACCCCTGATACCCCCACCCCGCATGTCCATAGTTATGCACAACCCAAACCCCATCAACCCTCTCCTTCTCCAACCTCACTCCAGCCTCTCTCCCCGGCCTCAACCCAACGCCATGCCGAATTACATCAAGGTACTCCGGCCCTTTTCCATCCGTCAGCTCAGGCGATATGCTAACAGCCCTCTTCATGATACGACTAGCAATATTGGGATCTGGTTGACTCTCCCAGTTTCCGCTTTGCATGGTACCGCCTAGAACTGTTCCGCCGCCAACTGCTCGCGTCATCATGTAGCAAGCCTCGTCGTCGCTGTCGTCTGTGCCAGATACGAAGACCATGGCTGGTGCTACATCTCTTACTACAACGACCTGACCTCGAATAGGGTAACAGGTCTTGTCTTCAACGCCGCCTAATTTCCCGGCTGATAATCCAGTAGCGTTGACGATGATATCCGGTTTGAAGTTTCCGATTCCGAAAGAACGTAGATCAGATATGTGCGATACGACTTTACGATGGAACTCCACTCCGTTTGCACGACATTGGCCTACGAGCCAGGGAAGGTAAAGAGCAGGGTTGATGCACACAGAGCCGAATTCGCTGCCTGATGCCATTCCTGATGGCAACTCGGAGGAGGGGAGGGCGCGGTAGTCGTCGACTAGAGAGCGCCACCAGGGATTTTCGGCGAAGACGTTGTTGAAGGATGTGGCACCGCCGCTTTGTAGCTTCTTCATGTCTTGCTTTCGGCGGTAGATACGACATTCTGGTTTTGCTTGAGCATGTTGTTGTGTCAAAGTTGCGATATAATTTGCTTACTCTGTAGATGGATACCAGCTTCTGGGACTTCGGTTGCTAGTCTTTTGAGTTGTGGCCATGTTCTGCGTTCATAGCGACTTGATGGTTCTGCAGACATCCTGTTCAGTCTGAGTTAGCTGATTCCGTAGCATACTCGGTTCCAAGGTATGAGCTTACGGCATGAAGTTTGCGCCGGCCCATGGTGATGCATATTCGATGTCGGAGTCGCCGGGCATATGCTTGGCTACGACCGCAATTCTGTTACTTGGGTCTTTGGAGAGAAGATAGGCTGAGGTCAGTCCGGAGACGCCTGCTCTTTACACCGAGAAATGTTAGTATGACGAAGCTGGCAGCTGTCGAGAAATGGAACGAAGCGTACCCGATCACGATGATGTTAGGCATCTTCTAGCTGCGATCTTGCCAGCTTTATGTGAATATTTCGAAGGCGAATATCTTCTTCTCAGGGTTCAGGGAGGAATGGGACGCTTTCTTGTGGCGCACAAGCATTCACTAGGCTCGCCTGGCTTAAGTAGTCGGGTCGGATATGCAGCATCGATGCCAAGCCCGAGCCGCGAGTTCTCCGCCGGGGAACTCAAAGCTACTGATAGTTGTTAACTGGAAGGCTTGAGTATGTTCACCATTCATGTTTATCGCATTGCATGGAGCAGAGAGTGTGATTTCTTTGGAGTTCGCGGTGTCCATGCTTATCGATAAGACAGTGCAGCTCGATTGGGGGAAGACCTCGGCTGCAGCTACACCGTCCACCGAATCCTCCTGTCCTCATGGTCATCGTGCCATCTTCACATACCTCACGGACATCGAACAACGAAAGCTGGGAGAAGCGGATCTGCATTCAAAATATATCCATATTCCAAGAGAAGTCCGTTTCCAGGCTGCGATGAACGACTAGACATGGCTTTCGTGCAGTCTGGAGAAAAACTCTTCGTGTCCGCGCTCAGGATTGAAACCGGAAGTCAAAAGCTCATCACTCCGTTTTGACGAAGCCTTCCTTTGACCTGTGCCAACGATGATCAAATGATTAAACCAGGTAGCTACCTAGTCGCAGCGACATATCGCTCAATGTTGCGCATGGTATCAGCATTGGTGATGCCGTCTTCGGAGCTCTCGTACAATCAATGCAGGTATGGCGGAGCCGCTAACGGCTACTGGTAGTCACTAGGATGCTACCCCAGCTTGCGACCACCACTTTACGAATGCCGCGGGGCGCTACCGGTATCTCATATCTGCCATGCGGCTCCCTTATCACTGCCGAAGTATTGCCGTCGGGAGGTTGGCATGTTCACAAATCTGCTGCATCCTTCTAAGGTCACTTACCAGGGCGGTGATCCACTTCCTCAATCCTTATCCTGGATTGATTCCAGCTTGCAGGCGAATACTGGCCCACTCTGATAACAAGGTGGTAACGAGTCCCGGATATGTCCTCTGGGCAATGTGACCAGCCCCCTGTCTTCTGCTATCACACGCTCTTATCGAATCCCACATGGGTTCTGTTCATATGCAACGAATAATCCATGTAGCGGGGTAGTTCGATGCGAGTAGCACATCCGAACTTATGTTAAAGCTCAAGCGTATGCTTTCTCCTATGACTGCACCGGTCCTCGACACATAGATAACTCACCTTCGTTCTCAGTCATGTCGACCGAGCCAAATACCACTAAAGATGACAAGAAAACGCCGACCATGTCAAAAGATATGGAGGTCCAGCTCAGCAGTACGGATGGCATCTCCCTCAAGAAGCAAGAGAGCGCTATCGAAGGCGAAGTGGAAGACCTCGACGAAGCGAACCTGTTCCTCAGGCAACACAACATCACGCCGGAGTACATGGCTGAGCTCCTCGAGGATAACATAGCCAATAAGCGCGTTTCCCGAAAAGTCGATCTGTTACTGTTACCACTATTATGTGGAACCTTCTTCCTCCAGTACATCGACAAGCAAGCAATGGGCTACTCCGCCGTCTTCGATCTTTTCGAGACTACTGGTATCACCGGTGATCAGTACTCCTGGCTGGCATCGATCTTTTACTTTGCCTATTTGTTCGCTGAATGGCCATCCGCATACCTTGCGCAGCACTTTCCAACAGGCCGAGTGGTGTCACTCTTCTGCTTCTGTTGGGGCTCAATTATGCTGCTTACAGCTGCTACGCACAACTTCGCGGGCTTCGCTGTCATGCGCTTCCTCTTGGGTGTCTTCGAGAGTGTTGTGACGCCCGCATTCATGATGGTGAGTCTTGTTCTTCTAGATTGCATGCCGCACACACGCTGACGTCGTTTCTTTACTATTGCAGATCGTTGGAATGTGGTACGTAGGGAAACAACAGCCCGCAAGAGCGGGTATGTTCTACTGCTTCAACGGCCTCGGTAGTGCCATCGGAGGCATCCTCTTCTATGGCGCCGGATATGCGAAGAGCTTCGTCGTCTGGAAGATCATATACATCATCTGTGGAGGTATGACCGTCTTATGGTCTGTAGTCCTCTTCTTCAGATTGCCGAACAACATCATGACAGCAAAGAGCTTCACTATCGAAGAGAAGGCTCTCCTGATCGCTCGCGCCGCCAGCAATCGCACTGGAGTGTATAATCGCAAGATCAAGCTGCCTCAGGTCTGGGAGGCCTTGATTGACCCGCAAATCTGGATACTCTTTCTGTTTGTCACGCTCAACGAAATGATCAACGGTGGCACTGCAAATTTCGGCAAGCTCATTGTCAAGGACGCAGCGGGAGGTGATCCGCTCAAGACAACGTTGTATGGTATCCCGCAGGGTTTCGCTCAAGTGTTCTGGGTTTTCACGGGCCCTTTTCTCGCCTCTAGGCTACCGAACGCGCGCACATACATCATGGCTCTTTATCTCTGTCCCACGATTATCGGCGCATGTCTGATCTGGCAGTTGCCGCGCACTAATCTGGCTGGGTGTTTAGCGGGCTATTATATGGTTCGTCTTCTTCATCTGGCGTTTTGCAGCGATGTTGCTAACAAGCATAGATTGGCGCATTCGTTGGCTCTCTGGTGATTGCGCTTCAATTTCCGGCATCAAACGTAGGCGGCTACACCAAGCGTACTACTAGCACAGCTTTCGTCTTCCTAGGTTATTGTGTTGGTAACATCATCGGTAAGCTTCACAACACTGTCAAACCCCATCTCAACACCGCGGTTACTAACATCACCTATTTCAGGGCCACAAGCTTTCCTGGCGAAGGAAGCGCCCAAATACGAGACCGGTGTAAGGATGATCTTGGGATGCGCAGTCTCACAGGTTGTGCTAGCGCTTTGCCTGCGAGCCCTGCTCGTACGGCGGAACGCGCAGCGCGATCGCGAAGAAGCCGAGAGCTCGTTTGCGCAAGGCATTGATTCAAGCGACGTGGATGCCATTGAGGATACCACCGACTTCCATAACAGGAAGTTCCGGTATAGTATATAAGTTTGACGTCGGCATTGGATACACCATCATAATGCTGCCATTGTTAGCGTGTTACCATACCTTGATCGATCTGATCAAAGAACGAGCATCTTTGCCTACCTGCCATGATATTCATGTTTCACTCTGAACCTCAGCACCTCCTTCCCGGGCTTTCATCTCTTCTTTCTGCCTCTCCTTGACTTTCCTCGGTTTCTTCGCGCTAACCGGCCCATCGGCACTTCTATCCTTCCACTATCCGCATTGCCACATTAGCCGCCTCTCTTTCTCCCAGAATCTTTCAGCAACTCACCATGCCCCCATACCGGTAATATGGGTATTCATCTTGCATTCCTTTTGCGTCTTCAACGCCACCAGAAACCGATTTCCAGCATGCACCTGGGCAAACGAAATGCCATTTTTGCGACTCGTCTATCTGGCAGCGCACGAGAACGTCGCGCGGTCTGGAACAGAGAGTGCAGGACTTTGTCATCGCGTAAAAGTGCGTATCATGGATGAGAGTTCATGGTTTGAACATTCAAGACGAAGTTTACCACTAGCCGCAAGCGGAGAGAAGTGATGACATCATGTATATCTCCCCTGCGCCAGCACAGACGTGCGCTCACCATCCTCCCACGTTTCCCCATATTTTCCTTTCTTGGTTCCTACCCATCCTCCATGTAGCTGTCACCTCAACTCTTCGTTGTCACGGCGTGGCCATGGACCATTCAAAAAACCCATTGCTGGCAACAGCGTCACCTGCACTGCAATAGCAACCATCACCGACTTCGTTGCTGACGCAGTTGTCACCAACACTGTCACATCTGTTACGGAAGTGACCTCCACCTCCATAATATTGGTCTTCACCACAGTCACCTCATTTACCACTGTCGTCGCCGAAGTCCCCGGCCCGACCACCTACGCCGCCTGCTCCGCAAACAATATCGTGAGCGAAACAAACGGACGTAAGGTCACCAACGGCCAAAGTGGAGTGGGCGCGATATACAACTTGGCCAGCGCAAGCACAGCCTACGACTGCTGCGTCGCATGCCTAACAAGTACGAACTGTGGCACTTCGATTTTCTACTCAGTCGGGTGCTATCTGTTCACGTTCGAAGACGGGAGGATGTGTAGCCCGAATGATGTGGCGGTTAGCCTCTTCTTCTCACCCGAATTTGACAATGACCCCTTCTATGTATCTAACGGGAAGTGTGGAAAGGCTATGTTGCGCTGAGACACAGGCGGCATGTTTGACTGCCCACATGGAGCTTTGAAGAAATGCAAAAGGCTATTCTATCTTTGGTCTGTCTTTGCATCACTTCATGCGCTGTATAACATCCATGCTAGAAGCTTTCTTCACTTCAGACATGCGACTGACAACTCTGGGAACCTGCCTACTAGATGTCGTCGTTGCGATACCATTTCCTTAGGATTGAGAGGCGATAATCAGTACCCCGCTACCCCGTGACCGCCAGCTCCCCATGCTTTTCCTTCATGACGTCCCTCCAACCCTCGTGCAAAAGCCACTCCGCTTCTTCTTCTCTCACTACATCTTCAATGCGCAGCCCATTCTTCGCAAGCGCGCTGCACCATCCGTCCCATGCGCCACAGCGTCTGGCGTACATGCTCGGGGTCAGACCGTCATGGTCGCGGTGATGGACATCGACACCTGCTCTTATCAACGCATTGGCAATTTCTTCGATAGCGACCGGGTCTCCTGGACTACTTCCATGATCGATAACGCGGTAGCAACGCTGTATCCTGTTGCGGCCAAGACTACCAATCGTGTTGATGTACGCAGCGTCGACTTCGAAGAGTGGAGCCATAATGCTCGATACTGAAGGCCAGTCCCAAGGGTCGTCATTCATAACTACAGAGTCGGAGATGAGACCCTCTTGCTGCAATCTTTGTATCTGTTGTCGTAGTAGAGAACGCGGTCTTCCTTGGTAGTAATCCCAGAGCAGCATGTTCATTGTTGTCTCGAAGAGGAATGAAGATGACTCGTAGACCTGAGGGATGATATAGTCGACAGCTCTCTCGAATGGTGCGCGGTCATCGTCGACTATCGAGCGCACGAAGAGACCTGCTACTAGACTGACATCGTGGCTGCTATGCGTCAGGAAGATGATTTTATAGGATATCAGACTTGACTTACTTTAGATTCGATACACCAATTCCTTGGCCTGCCAAGTAGTCGAGCAGATCTATGCGTGTGTTTTCTGCTGCATACTGAATCATTCCAGTCAGCTTCACTTTCGTTCTGTTGGAGAGCGTTAGGTGAGGCCTTACATATAGACATAGATTTCTTCCTTCTCGGTTAATCTCGTATGGAGAGATAACGCCTCTCCGTAATGCGTCGTCAATCTCTTCGACACCAGCAGATGCAAAGAGCTGGTTGTAATGCGTCTCAGACTCCGCCAATGTGAATACACTGAGCTGGGCGCAGAGCCCCGGATTCGACGCATTCGCTGCGTTACGTAGGAAGTGGGCGTGAATGGCGTGGACTGACTGGCCAATACCACAAGTGAATGTGAAACTAGCCTCATTGTTTGGACGTTTGAACTTAGTCTTGAACGCTCGACGAGGAGACTGTATGCGTAGACTTCCAAAAGGAGTGGTTTGTGTATACGCCCGTTGACCGGCGATTACCGGCGCGCTGAGATAGAGGTTCGCGTAGTCTGCTTCTGGTGTATTAGGCTTGCTGTCTGATTCTTTTATAGCACGCCTGGATACCGCAGAGTGATGTGGCATTGTTTCCTCAGAGTAATGCCAACGGTCAAAAGTGCTTGCAGACGATCCTCGGTGTCTTGTCGCTTCTTCCTGCGCCGCTGATGCTACGAGGTGATCGAATTCGTTTCGTAACCAATCGACATAGTGTGGCGGAAACCGATCAATTCCATCGGTCAGCAGGTTTCTGAATGCGGCTTCTAGGTGGGGCTTGACGAGAAGTAAATAAGCCATAATCATGTCGCGACGTTCCCCGAAGAAGAAGACGTTTCTCATCCATCTCCCAGCGCGAGGTGTGCGATACTTCTCAAACTCGGCGGCAATAGCGTCGCCAATCTTTGCAGACAAAACCTCGCGAGTCTTTTGGTGCTCGCTGACTTGCTCTTGGTGGGTGATTGCCATGATCTTCGAAGCCCGTTTTGTTTCCTGGTAGTGGTGAACCGAAAGACGTCCGAGAAGTTCTTGTCCTTGAATCAACGTGGCCCGGTCTGTGTCGTGCCTTTGCAGTAGCTCCTGGTGTTGATGGTCTGATCTTTGTCTGGAAGCTTCGTCAGAATAGCTTCCCCAAATGACATGGCGAGATGCGTACCTGCTTGCAACCTGTAGAGAGTTTGCTAATAGACTCTTCGATCGTTCCAGATTGTTGAATATCTTGCTGATCTTGCGCTCGTCCAAGACATACTTCACTCTACTCCAAGTCTTGCCCCCACCTCTGAATCTCGCACTGAGTATCCTTAGGTTCTGCAATTCGCGTTGCAAGCTCTTCAGCGCCGACTCGAATAGAGCTATCATCTGATCTGTCGCGTCGGCTTGTTTCCGGCAAGCCAGAGTATCGAGCAGCTGCTTCACGTTCTCGGCAAGTAGGGCTGTCTCTTTGACGGTAGTACAGAGTCTGTCAATCTCTTCCGGCGCACCGGCAATGTCGCGTAGGAAACCGTGAACCTCCCGACCCATTCGCACAACAACATCAGCTACGCCGATGATGGCGAAGATCCCCGCCGCGACCTCGAGGCTACCTGACATGACGGGCGATTTGATGGGTATTGGTATCAGGCATGACCCCGAATTTGAGGGTAAAGAAAGGTCCACTAAAGAGCTGTCAGGTTGTGTATCATTTCAGGTAGGTGCGACTGTATCAGGAACCGAATGGGGGCGGCTGATGCAGCTTACCCACGTGTGTTGGGGCGAAGCAGCTCACAGCCTATCAATGGTGCATGGCCCCTGCCACACACTCCCGATGTATCCGTATCGGGACAGCTTTGATTGTATTCCAGGTAACATAGCTGCCTTGACTTCGAGGGTGTGGTCGAATCAAAAGGCTGTCATGCCCTGTAAAGGCGACCTCGCATCCTTCCTTCGGCATGGCCGCACGTCATTTCGTGTGAGTTGACACTTCTCAAACTCCCTTTTTCTCCTCAAAACTCTCTACACAGCCGCCGTATGCCTCCCTCCACAAGCCCTCTTACCATCAAAGCATGCATCCACCTTCCGATCTTCCCTTCCAAAACCACAGCGCTCCCCTTCCCCCTCTCCCGCCACATAACCGTATGATTAATGAAAGCAACGCGATCTCCTTCTTCTTTGACTTCAACTACTAGCACACCCTCCACCGGCGGTCCTTTGTAACTTGCAGGCGCATCCAGAGTCAAGGTAATGCGCTCCTGCTCTCGAGAAGTCACCGCGTAAACTCCGCAGACGCGGTCACCAGGTGAGAATCGGAGAGACCGAATGTATGCTGCGTCAAAGGTTCCTCTGTCTCTAGCGTGTTTGATCATGTACCAGATACCCCACGCAGGAGGACGCATGGAGAATATAGTCATCGTGTGTCGGAGGAACGGCACCAGCAGTTCTTCTGGTTTTGAACCTCCAAGAGACTCTTTAGCGATCTTCTTGCGCGCACACTCATGATGAATGATGAAGTGTTCCGGGCTCGTTCTAACGATGCTAGGAATGATGATCGTCTCGTCTTGTAGGTAAGGCGTTGTCTGACATTGCACCTTTCGGGAGAGAGTTAAGTGTAAATACGCAAGATACAAAGCTGAGCCTGTCAATGGCAAAGAGACTAGAAGCACCTTGTAGGCCATGGTTCAGAAACATTGCTAGGTCGGAACGTCTTTGTGAGCTGAATGCAAGTCCATGCCAGAGCGGGGCATGGACAGCTTCAGCTACTGTGTCAACCAATCAAGCGCGATGCACGGATCCCAAGGGCGAGAAGACAACACGAGGCACGCATCCACGTCAGCAGCCACCAACGTGCGCTACGTAGCCCATAGCTCCCGCTGAAGCCCTTCCATGTGACATTCTGGAATGAACAAACTGTGTTTGTGAACGGCGTCGACGCTCGGATGGTTTGGACAAAACATTGCTGCTAGGTTTGGTGAGGCTAGCGAGGTTGCATCTTGGAGAAATTGCAGCAAGAATGCCGTGCTTTGGTGTGCACGCCTTGAAATTATTTCATAACAGCTCTGGCATAGCGTGAGCGCGACGCACTAGGGGATCTAAACAGAGAGCAGCACGCTGGTAGAAGGACGGACGAGAGCGCAAAATCGCGATCAGTTTGGCCACATTGACCCGCGCTAGGGTCCCACTTTCCCCTTTCGCAACGGTCGCAGTGCGCCGGGAGATCCATGGATTCACCCGCCCAGCGCGATCTCCACTTCCCCGCATTCCACGACAACCATCAACCACCATAGTACAAGCTGCGTTACGATGCAGCAGTACCATGTAATATCGAATCAATCAAAAATGCAAAAATTGGGATGTAAGACTGGTGGTACAACTGCAGATTGTATTGACGATGACTACAGCTATATGTGTACTATCCCCTTTGTCTTCCACTTTGGCTCCATGTTTACTCGCCTCGACGATCGATCCCCCAATTCAAATGTTAACTCCCATCAATTTCTTGATCTAGTAATGGGGGCAACCGGAAGGCTCCTCAGGAGCAGGGCTCTCGGCAGGAGGAGCAGGAGAAGGAGAGGGAGTGGTGCCAGGGGAGCCGGGAGATCCGCCAGCACCAGGGCTGACGTCCTGGCACAAAACGTCCTGGTCGGCAACGGGGATGACGCAGCACTTGGCTTGCTGGCCGCTGGCAGCGCAACCGGCGATGAAGTCTGTGGTGCTGGTGGGAGTGGTGGCGGCTAGATGGCATCGTTAGCATGTACTTTTGCGTGAGCGCAAGGCATAGAAGGGAAGACCTACGAACTGCGCAGTTCAAGCCGACAACACCAAGAACATCGGTGGCGCAGCACTGGGGGTTGCTGTAGAGGCCAGTGGGGCAGAGAGCTGCTCCTCCGGTGGAAGTGAAGGGAGCGGCGGCGGCGCTGGCAATGAAGGCGAGGATGGAGTAGCGCATGTTGATGGTTGGAGGTTTTTTGGTTCGTAGAGAATGAACTTTTCGTGGAAGTGAAGGTAAGAAGCTGAGATGATGCTTGATGCTGTGGATGCTCAACTTGAAGTCCAGAGTCTGCCTTCTTTATACTTCGTTGTTGACATTACTCCATGGCCAGGGCGCTCGGCGGGCTGAGTAGTGCCGAGGAGTATCTCCGTCCGTCTTCTCGTATCCTAAATTGCGGTTGTTCTCGTCCCCGGTTCATTGAACGTGGAATGTACCTTGCAAGGACGCAGCATGACGCTGTACGACACTCCGAGTCCCGTCTCGGCTCGTCGCCTCCCCAATCCATCTGCAGAGCAATAAGAAAACTCTGGACCTCCACCAATGCCGACGGCGAGGCTCTGCATTCCTCAATAAAATCGATAAAGGTTCTTTACCCAGTGGCCCGAGGAGGTAAGGTTTTCCTTGATCGTCCTTGGAAGTGCCATACATTCTTTGCATGTGCTGTAAGACGTGCAGCTACGCGATGTCCAAGGGCTTCCCCGCAACTCCAAATGATGTCGCCTGCTCGTACTCTGGACGCCCTGAATCATGATGGACGCTTTACGGAGAGCGAACAGTGTTATCGACAAGGGATCGATGCGTTTAGGCGCGAGCGTGTCTTGAACGCCCTCACGTTGTCGACCCACTAGCTAATGTGATTGCAGCATCGTGACCCGAAACTAAGTTCGTGACATATGTCACATCACTAGTTTGGGAAATTTCCTTGCTTACAAACGGCGAGTGGATAGAATGAGTGATCAGTCTTTGCTCATCATATAGCGTCTCCTTGTAGCAGATGCAGGAATACGGGTTGCGCGTGTGTTGAATAAGGAAGACAGACCTCCGCATCAAGAATCAATCGAGAGCCCGATCTTGGGAGCTGGGAGACATCCTGCAAGGTACAGTATTGCTTGCTGTCACAACACAAGCGTGCGGTTGTGTCTTTTCGCCTCGTGGGTCTTGGGATTATGCCTCGTTACGAAAAGTTTATCTGGTGGCCATGAGGCTTCGTCATAGTGCTGATGTCCGGCAAAGGCGGACATCGACCGTTGTACGTATATGGCACCGTATTAGCCATATGTGTCTGATTGGGTGACCCGCATAACCCGGGGCCAAGGCAACTCGAGGTAGTACTACCAAATTGTCGGAATGCGGCACCGGATATAGTGTTGGGTGAGTGATTGGCAGGCACAAACAAAGTTACCAGAGTGAAATTGACAGCATGTGGATCGATCATGCTTGATGCCGGCAGCGAAGTCAAAATTAAGTTGCGGGGAAGGTAGCTTGCCGTTGGGCTAGGTAATTAAACCTTGCTTAGCGCATCGGTTCCATATCTAAGCTCCACATTCATCTTACCCGAGCGTTCAGGGCTGGTGG
Source organism: Alternaria rosae (assembly GCF_020736505.1). Taxonomy (NCBI): domain Eukaryota; kingdom Fungi; phylum Ascomycota; class Dothideomycetes; order Pleosporales; family Pleosporaceae; genus Alternaria; species Alternaria rosae. The sequence goes on from NW_025763572.1 coordinate 2,720,796, forward strand.
ATCAGTCAAACTCTCTGCTTTGCCACCTTCTAGACCAGAGAGATTGGTCTGGCTATACCTAGACAGCTGAGCGAGAGAACCATGCTGCAGGTGCAACACCGTTCAATGTCATTGGAAACCGGGCGCGGAATCCTGCGGGTGCATACTTTGTAGATGCCAGATTCGTCGGTCGATCTTTATGAGCTTTGAGTGCTCCGTAATCGGCTGATTAGAGCGCCGGCTACGAGAAGTCCTACCAAGACTCCACTCTGCACTGGCGCAAATAGAGCAGACCGCAGGATCACCAGAGTACCGACAATGACGAAGATGATGGGAAGGACGACGAAGGGACGATAGGGTCGGTCCAACTCCGGTTCTCGGCGACGAAGTATAAGCAGCCCAGCCACTGTGCTTACGTAGAAAACCCATTCAGCCATCCCAACGAAAGTCAAAAGTGCCCGAAAACTACCTGTCAGTATGTAGGCAAGGGTTACGACAAGGGCTAAAGCGTTGGCATAGCTGTAACTCGTGTCAGTGCGTCTTGGCAGACATTGGGTCCCGAGTGGCTTACATTGGGGCGTCAAAACTGGATAAAGTATTGCTGTCTGCTTCAGCCCTTTGCGTCATCGGTAGTCCTCGCTTGCTGAACACTGCAGGTAGGTACTGCATAGCGGTGTAGAACGTTAGTATATCTCTCACTCGCATTTTGTACAGAAACACGTACATGACGTTGCGATGCAGCGATTGTTAGCCTGCCCACTGAGAAGACGTTGCTTGTGATGGACCCTGCGCAAGATATGGCAACAAGGGTCGTGACAAGAATACCTGCAGGCCTGCCCAAGAGAGAAGTGGCAGCAGCAACAGCTACTGCGTTGTTGCTGCTCAGCTTATCCCATGGTACAAGGATGTAGTAAGCGACATTTACAAGCTCGAATGAACTGAGAACTACGATCATCGCAGCCTTGATCGCTTTTGGCAGTGCACGGCCTGGATCGCGGATTTCGCTTGCAACGACGTTGGCCTAGAACACGCTGTCAGACCATACTGTTGACACGGTAAGGATTTACACTCACGTTATCCCACCCATCGTAGGCCCAGAGTCCTCCATAAATCGCAGCGCAGTAGTGGCCGTAACGGTCCCAGGTCCCCATGGAAAACCAATCGATGGTCTGGCCATCCGACACTGTCGATCTAGTCTGGAACCAGTTGCGGGAGTACCAGTCCGACGGCCCAGAAAACGAAGACTCCGGATTGATCAGATGTGCAGCCACAGCTACCATACCGCTCAAGACGATGAGCCCGACTGTGGACAGCTTGAAGACTGTGAATGACTCGCTCAGTCGCATTGTGAACCTGGTGTTGATGGAATTTAGCAACACCATGGAGACAAAAGCTATGGCAGCGATGAGCTTGAGTGTCTTCGCGTCGGGTAAGTCGCCAGTGTTGGACGTGACGGAGCCTATGGATTCGGCAATGACAATGCTTTGAATAGCCATGGACGACGGCTTCACACCCAGGATGTACACCCACGCCATGAGGAAGGCGGCAGTATCACCGAAAATATGGCGCAGGTACTCCTGCATCCCGCCGTTCAAGGGCAGCGCGGCACCAAGTTCAGCGAAGGATGCTGCTCCTGCCCATGATAGTAGCCCGCCAAGGACCCACACCAGGAGAGCAGCCCCCGGTGATGGCACGTTGCTATCGACCTGAGCTGGCGACGCAAAGATTCCCGAGCCAATTTGAAGGGTGACAAGAACGGCGAATGCGTGACGTGTAGTGAGCTGCTTCGGTAGTTGCTGAGACGCTCGTGATGAGGATGAAGATTGGCCAAGCAGTGGTTCCTCCTCGCTGGCGTTCGGTTTGGTGGCGTCTTGGTCCTCAATACGCCTCCGTGAGTGTGCGTCGTCCATCGTGAAGCGAACCAAAGTTCTCCTCCGAGAGTTGAAGAGACAAGACTGCTGCGAACCGTTTTGCTAGTAGAACGGTCCTTTTGAGGGCCTTGGCGAGCAGAAGACGCTAGACGATGTCACAAGACATTCCGCACGCGCTATTGCGGCTCTGTGTGTACCTAGATATGCGCGAGCTCTCCAGGGCTGACGGGTTTTATAAAGTGGGTAACCGAGTACATCGAAAGTTGGACTGGTGGATGTCGCTAAGAGTTCTGTGGTCACGGCATCGTGCTTTCCTCAGATGGTGTGGCGCATGAACGAGGTGTGGCGCAACCCAACCTGGAAAGAACGCAGATATCAGGTCACGCTCTCGATTCCAAGTGAAACGATAGCAGCTGTTCAAATACACTGGTTGGATTTTCAATCAAAAGTTAATGGCACGATTCCATTAGAGGTAGGTTTCATCTCTATATACAACACCGTCCCATCTGCAAGTGTGGCGCTGTGGCTGAAAAGCTCGGACTGGTCCTTCAGCGCCCTGACACCCCTCTTCGCTTCCTCGCCAACAACCAGGTACGTCAACACCACGCCCGCGTTTCGAGCTCCCTACTGCGCCCTCATAAACTTAACCCGCCTCAGACTCTGAACCATGGACGCAAATCAAAACGACGAGCTTTACCCCATCGCCGTGCTCATCGACGAGCTGAAGCACGACGACGTTATCCTCCGCCTCAACGCCATCCACCGACTAAACACAATTGCCCTCGCCCTCGGCGCCGAGCGGACACGAGAGGAACTCATACCCTTTCTCGATGGTAAGAGCCTGGCTGGCGCTTGCGTCACGTGTGGACTGGCTAACGGCAGTATCCAGAGTCGGTCGAGGATGAGGACGAGGTTCTCACAGCATTGAGCGAGGAACTTGGCAAGTTTGTCGAGTACGTAGGTGGCCCAGAGCATGCACACGTGCTCCTGTCGCCTCTTGAGAACCTTGCAGCCATAGAAGAGCCTCTGGTCAGGGAGAAGGTGCGCGCAACAATTGCCTCAGCTCGGCCGCCAGCTAACACGTGCAGGCTGTCGAATCGCTCAACAAGATCTGCGAAGAGCTGTCGCAGCAGCAGATCGAAGAGAACTTCATACCCCTCGTCCTGCGCCTATCAAAAGCCGACTGGTTCACGTCGAAGATCTCCGCGACTGGACTCTACCAGACCCCCTACACTCGCGCTACACCACCCTCACAAGAAGCCCTCAGGCAGCACTACGGCCAGCTAGTGCACGATGATACCCCCATGGTACGGAGACAGGCGGCCAACAACCTCGCCAAGTTTATCAAGGCGATGCCGCCATCTATCGTCATCGAAGAAATGATTCCCCTCTTTCAGCACCTCGCCGCCGATGACCAGGACAGCGTCCGCCTCCTGACTGTCGACATCCTCATCGCCATCGCCGAGGCAGTACCCAAGGAGCAGCAGTCAAGCCACGGTGTCCTGCTGACTGCGCTGCGAAGCCTGTTTGAAGACAAGAGCTGGAGGGTGCGATACATGGTGGCAGACCGATTTGAGAAGGTGCGTCTGGCTTGCAGCGAGAGAGGGTATGCGCTAACGGTTTTAGATTGCAAAAGCCGTCGACGACGAGGTTGTCAACCGAGACCTTGTACCTGCATTCGTCAAGCTCCTCAAGGATACCGAGGCTGAGGTCCGCAGCGCCATCGCGGGACAGATTCCAGGTAGGTTGCTATGCCGCAACAGCGCGACACTCAGGCTGATCATTACTAGGCTTCTGTGCGCTACTGGAGCGTGAAACCCTCCTGCACGAGGTCATGCCCAGCATAGAGGAGCTGGTCTCCGATCAGTCACAGCATGTGCGCGCCGCACTTGGCACCCAGATCAGTGGGCTCGCTCCCATTCTTGGAAAGGAAGAGTAAGTTGCGACTGCGCGTAACCACGTGCTTGCCTACTAACACGAGTCAGGACCATTTCGCATCTCCTTCCCATGTTCCTCCAGATGCTCAAGGATGAGTTCCCCGACGTCCGCCTAAACATCATTTCCAAGCTCGAGTCTGTCAACAACGTCATCGGCATCGAGCTCCTCTCGCAGTCCCTCCTCCCAGCGATCGTCCAACTCGCCGAGGACAAGCAATGGCGCGTACGTCTTGCCATCATCGAATACGTTCCCCTCCTCGCCTCACAACTTGGTGTGCAATTCTTCGACGAGAAGCTCAGCAGCCTGTGCATGAGCTGGTTGGGCGACACGGTCTTCTCAATTCGTGAGGCATCCACTCAGAACCTGAAGAAGCTTACGGAGGTCTTCGGTGTAGAGTGGGCCAACGACGCTATTGTTCCCAAGGTCATGGCTATGGGCCAGCACCCTAACTACCTCTACCGAATGACGACTTGCTTCGCTGTCTCAACACTCGCGCCCGCTCTCAGTCTGGATGTTATCGAACAATCCATCATCCCGATGATGGACAAGCTGGTCAACGACGATATCCCCAACATCCGCTTCAACGTCGCAAAGTCATATGGCCAGCTCATCAACACCCTCAAGCAGCTGCCTGAGCAGGGCACCGTCATCGCCCTAGAGAAGGCTGGCACACCAGGCCAGGGCTGCCAGAAGGCTACAGATGTCATCACAAAGAGCATTCTGCCGAACCTCGAGAAGCTTCAGCAAGACGACGATGTAGATGTACGATACTTTGCGACGACGGCAGCACAAAGTTTCACGGACGCGATGCAGACTTAGAAGGTCCAGCTTCGCCCGTGTTCTTGAATGTGGAGAATGACATCATGAATAGCATCAACGATGGTTAATGATCTGGAAAGACTGCAGGACAACAGTCTGGGGACGAAAGAAGAATCCAAGCCGCAAGCCCTGTAGGTGTAGCTTCGACTTTGTTTTACGAGACTTGAGTGAGGCTAGTAGTTGGGCTCACTAGCAATAAACCACAAAGATTACCCAGTTAGAATCATTCCTGGCAGACTTTCAATGCATACTTTGGCGTTATTATCAGGTGCAGAATGTGTGATGTCGATCATTCATTTATTATGTGACAAGCTATCGTGCAGTAGCTACGGCTTCCCTTTTGTTGTGGGTATTTAGACGGCACCAGCATCCTTGAGCAGGTTGTTGAGCTGGCTCTTCTTGGCCTGCAAATCGCTGTTTCCACCAATGTGCTTCTGAGCGATGAAGATGTTGGGGACGGTGGTCTGGCCGGTCATTTCGCCAAGTGTGGACTGAATGGCTGAGCCATCATCTATGCGCGCGCGTTAGCTGCTGTCTCTCTACACAGCATTTCACAGCTATATCCACGTACCGACTTGGTCCAACTCGATAGCGTAGAACTTTGCGCCACTGTCGCTCAGCAGCTGCTTGGCCTGGCGGCAGTATGGACAGTACGACTTTGAGAAGACGGCGACGGGGTTCTCGTCGATGATGGACTGGACCTTGGTCTTTGTGGCGGACATTGTGGCGGGCGAGGGGGCGCGCGTGAAGAAGTGACGCAGGAAGGAAATTTTGGCGGTTGTTTTGGGAGATAGGCTGGAGGATTATGAGTACTGTGTTGTGGTGTTGGAGGGGTGGATGGAGTGACGTACTTATGCGTGAAGTCGAGATTTGTCAGTTGATGGTCGTAGGTTTATGAGCTTGATGTTAGGTGTGTACTGTATACAAGTAGTGGATTAGTGTGCAGCTGCCCCCCGCAGTAGCAAACGTTCTCGATGGCAAATGATGCAATCACTCGTGAAGTACTGCCGCTAACTGCCGTCGGAGATGGATCGGCGATGCAACGTGACGTGCTTACAAAGACTAGAAGGCGAACAGGGGTTGGGACGCGGACTCGTCATGACGCGTGCGGCTCAGATTGCGACGCGGACGAGAGTAGGGACCTAGCTTGCACGCATGTTTTGGAGCATATGCCAAGTGAGACAGGTACGGAAACCGCAGTAAAAGTAATTATGAAGTTTTGAATGAAAAGATGGAAGAATAGAATATAGAAACAAGTCAGACAGACCGGCTTGCGAACCTTCCGCATTCCGAGATTGAGCAGCGTTCCGACGCTTCCACGCCATCCGTCGCGACAACTGTCAAACTACCTTTGGGCCAGCCACCCAGGCTTCCTTTCACCGTCACCACACATAGCCATAATCTCCGCCATCACCGCCACAACCCCAACCTTTTCTATGCGCACCCCGTACCACACACCACGATGACGTCCTCAGCGGCCGGCTCAACCGCCTTCTTCATCCTCTCCCTCCTCTCCATATGCGGCGCCGTCCTGCTGCTCCTCCGCTACTACCTCCCGCTCCGCACCACACCCGCATACGTCGTCGTACCCGTCTTCTTGGCAATAGCGCTGCCGGCCAGCATTGTTGTGCTCCTGCCGATCGATCTCGCGAGTAGTGCTGGGTTGGATACAACGGATGGCGCGAGGGGCATCTGGCTGAATGACACGGTTGTGTACAAGGCATGGCGCATTATCTACTGGCTCACGTTCGCGCTTACTTGGGCGATCCTGCCTATGCTGGGCGAGTACTGCGATAGTGGGTACAGAGAGCCCAAGGCAAGGTTGCAGTATGCGCTTCGGAGTAATGGGCGCTACTGGCTCATTGTGGCTGGATGCAGTATCGTTGGCTCAATCTATCTGGTTATCTGGAACGGGTTCGAGGCGGATACGTTTAAGAGTTTGGTTATGGCGCTGGCGTATACTTGGGGTCTGATACTGGGTATCTACCTCATGGGCCATGGACTTGTCGCATTCCCCAGGAGCCTGTTTCGGTACGCGAGTGTTAGTGAGAGGTTGAAGAGGATACAGAGTTCGGCGCCAAAGGTCCACGAGAGGTTGACTGAGGCGCTGGAGAAGCTGGATCAGTATGAATACCAGGTGGTGCAGCTCAAGCAGAGGAAGAACGGCACGGCGCGGGAGTTTCAAGAGTGGATTGATGAGCTGGCGGAGAAGGGCAACCTTCCGGAGAACAGGGCGGGTGTCGTTGGACGTATGGGTACGGCGACGGTGCCTCCAGTCATCACGGAAAGATATCTGGCAGACCTCACGAGGAAGCTAAAGCGAGCGCGCCATGCGAAATGCCGGTTCGAGAACGAATGGGATCATGTTGTGCGGAGGGCAGTAAGGACACAGGCCATCCTCGATTCGAAAGCCAGCAAACATCTCGAGTTCAAAGGTGCCGCGTTGCCAACCTCGAGAGGACTGTTCGATCGCATAACTATCCTCACGCCACTTACGCGCTACCATCTACACGTTCACGTCATCCCCGCTCTGGCATACGTCTCTTGGGCTATCACCATCCTCGCATCTGTCTCCATCGTCTGGTCGGAATGCGTGCGCGAAGCCCAGGACTTTGGTGGGCCCAAACTTTCCATCATCGGCTGGACTGTGGTACACCGCCACGACAACGGTCGGTCATCAGTTGGCTTCAACAGCCAGATCATTGCCGCTGCCTGGCTATGCTACATGTGTATTTGTGCCTTCTACAGTCTTACCGAAGTCAAGATCTGGGGCAACCGAGCACTTGTACGAAGGAACACATACCAAGAGTCCGCGACCTGGTACGGTCTGCAAGTCGCCAAACTTACAGTCCCCCTAAGCTACAACTTCCTCACCATGACAGACAAGAACATATGGAAAGGCACCATGTTCTACAAGTTCCTTGGTCGCCTCATCGTCCTCACACCCCTCGGCGAAGGCTTCAGCGCCTTCTTCCCCATCTTCATCCTCGTCCCCGTCTTCGCCACAGCCTTCGGTCTCTATGGCAAAGTAAAGAACATCTGTGGCTTCGGCGACCTTCTCGACGACGAAGAGGATTCAGCAGGAAACTACGCCGGCACCGGTTCCTGGCGCGAAGGCCGCGCATTGATCGACCGCGAAATCCAAGGCGCAAGTGGAAACGTCCTCGGTCTTTCTCAACGAAGCTCCACCAGCCCGCCGAACGAACGCTACACAGATAACCCAGCACCATCGTCATCGTCGAATCCCCCTACATCCACTGCAGCGGCAGCCACTAGCGGCCCAAGCACAACGCGCCCCGACCGCCGCCGCCCACAACTCGACGACGAAGAAGAGGAAGGCAATTTCTTCGAAAACTTCGCTTCAAGAGTCAAAAACACATTTGAAACAAACGATTTCTCCTTCCCAAGACCGAAGTGGCTGGGTGGCGATGACGATGAGGTTGAGGCTGGACGTAGTAGCAGAAGAACGCAATTAGATAGAGGTGATGGGGAGCGCGGAAGTGGGTTTTTGGGCTTGTTTGGTGGGAGGGGGGATGAGGGGAGGGTGAGGTTGTAGATGTTCGTTGTAAGAGTATTTGTTTTGAGGATGAGTGCGGGATTGTTGGGCATTGCGATGGCGTTTCTATCGTTCTGGATTAGATCATGGGATTGAGTGGGTGTATGAGTATTGGGTATACAGGACTAGACATTTTGTTCTGCGCTGTTGCGCTTAACGTATTTAATATAAGGTATATTTTGTCCTCCACGGTAGGTGCCTCGCGTAGCTCACCGGTGACGCCTTCCTTGGCCTCAGCCTGATGTAGCTGCTTGGACGTTCCGCTCATTGGTACAAGCCGCTTGTGGCCAATCAATCAAAAGCAGTAGCCCCAAACCCCTCTCAGCAATCAGGCAGCGACATCTTCCCTTTTATCTTGGTGTGGGATCTTTCCTATCAGGCCTTGGGTCTCCTTACCTGGCGATGGACGAACACGATAAGACGCCCGATGGTGCACAGGAAGACATAAACGACGACGATGGGCCGACTGGAACACCCAGGAACCCTTCCGAACATACCAGCCCTGCCACCCACGTTCGGGTACCTCCCTACAAGATTGAACAGAGCAGTAATGTTAGTGTTTGTCAGCGGTGTCTCTATATCCCCTGGAAACTCCTACTGGAGCAGCCAGGGACGCCATATGAGCGTTTGCTGAGGGTTGGCGAAAGCAAGATTCTACCGGCTCAACCTTCGTGCCGTATCTGCCGCATGTTATCTTGGATGGTTGCGAACAAAGGCCTGCCAGACGGGCACTATGTTCTAAAGAGATGTAAAGACTCGGGTCTTTCTCAATTGGCTCGAGCGAATACACAACAGCAAGCACATCTACTCAATCTCGTACCCTTCCGTTGGTCGAATCAGTTGAGATGGGCTGCGCATTTCGTAGTGGCCAGCTTCGACACTGACATTGAGCCGTCCACGCACCATCTCGTCCGTCCGCGCGGAGTGGACCCAGTTCAGATCAAGGAATGGTTGCTGGAGTGCGATACAAAACACAAACAAGATTGTGCATTGGACACTGCAATACAAGGAGCACTACGTCAATTGCACGTGATCGACTGCGAGCGGAACACTGTTATACCTGCGCCAGCAGGATGCCTATACGTAGCCCTGTCCTATGTTTGGGGTAAACAGAAACATACATCCCAAGGGTTGCTCCATCCACCAAAGACTATTGCACGCAGCATATACTTTGCACAGCAGCTGGGTTATCGATACCTCTGGGTTGATAGATATGTAAGTGTATACTCCTGTGGCGGAAATTCGTGATGTTTACATTCCTAGTGTATCAATCAGAATAATCCATCCCACAAGCACACGCAGATCATACAAATGGGCGACATATATGCTGCAGCACAGGTTACCCTGATTGCCGCAGCGGGGAGCGACCCAGATTTTGGGCTACCCGGCGTCTCTACATCTTCTCGAGCTATACCGCAATCTGAGAGGATCGGGAATGCATTGCTCATGCCTGTACAACGTCCTACTACGTTAGCAGAAGTAGCTCGGTCACAATGGGCGTCCCGAGCTTGGACGTTCCAGGAATTCCATCGCTCCAGAAGACGCTTAATCTTTACTGAAGGCGAAGCGATTTTCGTCTGCAACAGTGGAATAAGATACGAGACGGCGCTGCCGCGCGATATATGGGGCGAAGAAGGCGAGGAATCTGACAGCTATTGGCTCCAGCAATGGCTACCTCAATGTGCAGCGGTAGGAAACAGGGACCACAGCTGGACAGCCACGATGGATCGCGCCGCAGGATATCTGGAGGCATACAGCAAGCGTCATTTGACGTACGACACCGACGCACTAGATGCTATTGCAGGAGCTCTGGATCCACTTGCACAAGCATCTACTTACCATATCTGGGGCGCTGCTTTTCATCGTACCTATGAATTCCCGTGTACATCCAACTCCATGATATCAATTAGCTTATCTAGTGAGAAGCACTGGGAAGGAAAGCTTATGCGCGAATCGATTCTGGTCCGAAAGGCAAACACAGATGACAGCAGCCTTGAGTGTGAGCTTGCGAGTATGCTCTGGGAAATCGACAACCTTGTACCTTGGGATAGTCAGATACTGGGCTCACAGCGCATACAACGTGACGAGATGGCGTTGCTGTGGTATCATGCAGAACCGTGCCGCCGACGATTGCAGTTTCCTAGTTGGTCCTCCCTAGCATGGTCGGGATTCATTCACTGGTATCGCGAAGACACGAGGTGTGACCCTCGGACTTTTCTCGCACACTTACCTAAGGCCAAGCTACGCTTCGCACATGCAATCTACGAATTGGCCAGTTTCGTGCCGACACGCGACAATAGCTTCATCAAGACACCACCAAGGCTTGAATTTGCCGCTAGAACTGTGCATCTAGAAATGTTTCATACAACAACAATGAAGGGATATTACGATGAGAATGAATTCCTTGTTGCGCTCATACTAAAAAACTACTTTCAAGTCGGGCTTCCAGTGTACTGGGATACCGAGCCCGAGTTACTATTGGGAAAACGTTTGAAGGGCGCTTTGGTGTATGGTGTAGCAGGAGCATCACTTGAGGCTTTCATGATAGTAATCGCAGAAAGCACCTCACTCTCTAACGTTTGCGAGCGGGTTGGCATTGTGAAACTGCCTGAACAATTACATAGAAGAGGATATCCAGTTACTCACCAGACTAAGGGGGGTCATTACCGCAGCCGGCTTCCTCCCAACTTCTGGGATAGTGAAAAAGAACAGTTCGACAGTCTTCGCGAGGGAACTCATGGTTTATATTGGCATGATATCTTTGAGCACATGCGGCTCGTCACATTCGTATAGGATGAACTTGGAAACTACGCGATTTCCAGAGCTTTAAGGCTTTCTCACACGAGTTGAATTCACGAAAAAACAGGCCCTTCGTATAGGATATATCACAGATTATACATGCAGACCCCTTATCCTTCAACTTGCAGCACTGCTCTGTTACAAATTCTTTCGTATAATATATGCACGTGTCCCCGAGCTCTTAGTCGCTACTCAGCATTGGAAGATACAGTGCCACGTAGCGACAGTAAAATACGCTTGCGAATCAGGTTCTATGTAATCCCACTTGAATTGACCTTGTCTGATGATGGCTCACGTTCCTGATTGATTAGACCTAAGTCTGTTAGCGTAGCACACATGTTCTCGCACCTGTAGTCTCTATTGGCCTCACGAATTCGGCGTATCGATTGCATTCTGAATTCAGGACGAGCCAAATTTTCATGGATGCTAAAGAATCAGAGTACGTTCTGCTCTATAACCTACACTCCCAACTACCAGACTTCTTATAATCGCCCCCGACAAACGTGTTCCTCGTTGGATACTTGCAATGCCTCCTCGTAAAGTCCACTCCACTCTTTACAGTATCATTCACAAACTTCATGCCCTCGATAAACTCCGGCGCAACACCGTTCTCTACCCATGCAACCATCGCCGCAAGAACGTTGTGTTGCGCATCAAACGGGATACCCGCCTGCGCCGCATTCCCGCCCTGACCCAACACCCACGCCCCTGGCCCTGTGCTGCAATGGAACATACCCGAGATACGGAAGAAACGCGTCCATTCGTCCATCTCTGCGTACGTGTTGTTACCGCGAAGGTGCTCGTAGAATCGGTTCGTGTTGAAAGACGTGATCTGGTTGTCTTGCTGGCCATGGTACATCAGCAGTTTCCCGCCGTTCTGTTTGAAGCCAGGTAGTGAGGAAGGATAGGTGCGAACATCTCCTGGATTGAGATCCTGTGCCGCTTGTGCATCATCATAGCCGTATTCCGATGCGTTCCAAGTTGGATCGTTGTAGACGACGTATTTGAACCAGTCATCTGAGTACGCAAAGGGTGCGCCAGCGTAGAGTTTATCGACAGCGTTGATTTCGCTGCCGGGTTGCATAGCGGGGTAAATTAGCTCGCCGTTTGGAAAGCGATAGTCGCTGAAGATGGTTTGGAGTTGCTGGACTTGGTTGGCGTTTAGGCAGTTTGTTGTATTTTTGGTGTTGCGACCGCAGAGTAAGGTAGTGGGATCGAACTTGCATAAGGTTGGGTCTTCGATGATGCCGTCCTTGACTTTGTCGATGGTATCGCATTGGCGTAACACCTCGTCGTGGATCCAAGTCTGCCATGCTGTCTTCGAGATGAAGTCTGAGCCTTTGATGGGGCCGGTGATGGTGTAAAAACGTGCGCGCCAGGAGATGAGGTTGTTGAAATCGACGCCTGGAGCGCCGGCAACTATGCCATCAAAGTCGTTTGGAAATTTCTCTGCGCTCTTGACGCCTTGACGTCCACCGAGAGAACAACCTAAGTAGTAAGATTTGGTATGACACTTTCCGTAAAACTCTCTGGCCAAGGCCTTGCCAGTTTCAACACTGTTATGAAGTCTGTATGGTCAGTGAGCATGTGCGCCGTGAGTAGTAGGGGTATGCTTACGATCGCCAGGCAAAATCGACTACCATTTCGGGGTTGTTGAGATAGGCGACTCCTGTAGTACCATTGTGGCCATTATTTGCGCCGACGGTAGCGAAACCACTTGATGCTCCATATGCGATATCCTCATACTTGATGCCTGTTGTAAAGGTCAGCGCCCGCTATGCTTAGCACGGCATCCTATTCATCCAACACCTACAGCCGTCAATGCCTCCGTTCCCCGTTGCCAGAAATCGACCAGACCAGACCTCCGGAAACCATGCTTCGAAAGAGATCTTCGAAGTTCTGGTCGTCTTGATCTCTAGTGTCATACGACAAAGATCTACTGAGACAATCTGGCTAGCACGCCCACATGTCGCGTCGTTGTCCGGGAACGTTAAATTAGTTCCTGCCGGAACATGTTGGAGAACATTGCGGGTTGCGCCTTTGATGTATCTTTCGGGCTCGAATGCGAGACACCTTTTCTCAAATCCAGACGATGCAGCAGCAAATCCAGTCAGCGCGAGGTGCGAGACAAGCAGCACCAATGATGTAGGAAACATATCGACGGGGAAGAAAGACTTGGCAACCGATCATCATGGGAATTTGTCGACAAGCAGTCTTTATACTCAGTGCGAAAAACACGGTAGACTTGAAAAGCCACCTCCAGCAAGATGCGGGGTGCGAAATGCGGAGACCGGCTTCCTACCCGGACATTCTTCAATGACTGAAGAAGTGAATGATCCACCTCGATCCTCTCAGTTCTCTTGCAATCATAATATACGGGCCGAACGCAATGTCAATGGGACAATGAGTTGTGGATCTTCCATTAAAGTTCCTTCTCGGGTGGTATGGCCAAGAATCTGACATCGCGAACTCAAGGCTTGTACGCCGTGTCACACCTTGCATCGGCCAGGAAACAGATTGGGGGCTTATGTCCGGACGCCTCACATACATTGTACATATTCGACGGATAAATCGCGGTTGCGAAGGCGTTAGTTCAGTGGTGGAGGAAGGAGACCAAGTAGTATTGCGGGGTTTCGGCGGTCGCGCCGAGCCCTGGGGGAGACATGTGACCTGGGGGCCCTTTCACGCTAGCTTGCATGCACCCGACAGGTGCGACGGACTTCCGAAGTCGACAACTCAAACAACATGACCACCGCAGGAGCCGTGGATGATGCCTGTTGGAAGTAAATTCTTCTCGCCCTTCAGGTGGGATATCTGCAGCAGCGCGACCCTTCAGTCGCTACCAACAGGGCCACCTTCCTTCTCTAGCATGCGCCTCAAAATCATGCCAGTCGCTTCAGCTGCCACAGCCGCTCTTCTGTCCAGGCTTCAAAAGTCTTTACATACCAATTTGCGAACACTTAGTCTTATCCCTAGCTACCGCGGCTTCGAATGCTCTCGTTCATCACAAACTCATGCGTCATAGTTATCCTCCTCTCAACCTGAGGTCCCAGGATGAAGTCTTGCCAGGTGATACCATCGCACTCGTTCGCAGATCCACACACTGTTGTCGTAGTCAAACACAAATCCTCTTCGGCTGGACGAGTCCTCCCCCAGCGTTCCGTCCAAGCGTTCACGGTTCTCGACGCCGTCTCACGACTCTCTATGCCCTCCTGCTCCGGAACATGGCTTGGTGTAGCGCCGAATGCGCCTGCCAACGCGTGCGTCGTACGAATGAAAAAAGGCTGAAGCGTTGGGAGACACCCGGAGATGATACCAATAGAAGGCTCAACGGACGACCATATGAAGACATCACTCTTCTTCCAGCTGATGTCTTGCGCTGCCATCAATCGGACGATCGTGATAATACGATAGAGCGAAGCAAAGCACACACTACGACTGTTAGTGATAACACAGGTCCCTCAATTTGGGATGCTTACAAGCTGCCGAGCAGGAAGATAAAGCAGATGGCCACTTTTTGTGTTTTTTCCATTTGCAACTTGACAACGTGAGATATTGGTATACAGAGTATGCATACATCACCGAGGAGATTGAAGATGCCGGCGCCAAGGTAGAACTGCGATTGTATAAGCAGGCACCTACATTCGGAGTGGAGGCACCTGGGACGCACCTTCGCTTCATTGACGAGAATCTCTCCTTGAGCCCCGTTCCATTGGTCCCAGTAGTAGCTCAACGGTCGGGTGTACAATGGCAGGACGACGTGGTTCGTGATCAGGTAGGCAGCCGTCATACCAACACAGAACCAGCCCAGCATGTTTATACCAAAGATGCGTCGGTACAAAGCGAGGATGGAGAGTTTGATAACGCAGACACTCCAAGCGTAGACAAAGACGTATGCGAAGGTGATCTGCCAGATGTTAGTCCGGCAAAAGTATGCCTAGACATGTAAGCGCACGATAGTGATATGTCGCATTTGCTCTGGCCCCAGCGACCAGATATGTCGGCCCAGACCAAAGAAACCGCCTTTTACGGAGTTAGTAAGATAGGAATTTGCCCAGCAATCGGCCACCAACCAGCAATGCAGCACGCAAGATTTCCCGCGTTCAATGCCAACCCGGCAACGATTAAGTAGTCATCACATCCCAGCTGTTCCCGTTTCAACTTTGTGCGCGTAAACAGCCTCAGTGCGACGAAGGCACCAGAAAGAACAAACAAGATGATTGCGACAACGCTGTTTCCGACTGTCCGTGACTCGCTAAGGTTAAGGCCCGGGGGTGGGTCGCCGAAGTTGAATGTTGCCATACCACTAGGTATCTTCAGCGGCAACTCAGAAGACAGGAGTACGCCCGAAAGAGTGGGTGAACGGGGTAACCATCATATAAACGGGGCTTTTTGATGGAAGACGTGGTGTAGTTATCGTTGGAACAAATAAGGGTATCCCTTGTGGCGTACAACGCACGGGAGTATCATGCACGGATGCGCATTCGATGTTGCTCGTCATGATCATCTCGATGTCTTCTACACCGATGCTCTATCGTTTCTGTTATGCAAGTGGAGCTGTGCCACAAAGAATTGCATTGACCAATGTAAATATTGACGCGACGACCATGACTTGGAACTGAGTTCGCACGTCTCTTCAACCACGCCACATCGTGCATGTCATCGAGCACCTTGCCACGTGCCCCAAGCTCTTATGCATGTAACCGCGAAAAGCGACGAAGTGACGCGATTTACCCGGTTATTGTTTCCTACATAATGCAAGGGGGTATTTACAGCATCAGCACTATCATCGGAACCACCAGAGTCAATAGTGATGAAGCTGTTCTCAGTTCGCGCACCTGACTGCTTGCAGTACTTTTCGTCATGCTGATAGCGCCGCTGTTGTCCACCAATTCTGTGTGCAAGTTAGTACGTCTTCATTTTGCACCCTAGAAAAGATACTTACGACTTCCAATGGCGCCACTTTGCTGGAACCCAACATCGCCTTGACAGAGACGTATCAACGTGGCATTGCTCCTAAGTTGCTGCAGCTTGAGTTCCGCTTTCTCGAACTTTTGTTGTAGGTTCTGCTTCTGCTCATCGCTAAAAAGGTCGGCAGCAGGTCCCCGATCGACACCATCCTGGCCGTTTGTTGAATTTACCAGTCTTTCCAACATCTGCAATATCTTGCATTGACGAGCTGTCTCGCGCTGCGCATTGATAGTGTCGCATTCCGCCGCGAGTGTTGAGTTGGATGTTAGCTCATTTAGTTTGGCCGTGATGTCGGCACTGTTACTTTTGATCCAGTCGATACGCTGTTGAGTGAGCTTGTCGCGGATGTCTATCGTGTCCAGGAGGGTCTCGTTATGTGCGATCTTGTTAAGCTGTGTCAACGTACGTAGGCGTCTACATGTCTTGTCGATGTCGGCATCCCTGGGGCTAGTGAAAGTGTCGCTACCCTGTAGAGGCTGATCAGATAGATCATTGGATGGAACATTCGAGGCTGCTACCAGCGCGAAGAATGAAGTGATAAGGAAGATGGGAAAACGCATTGTCAATCGGAAATATGTGAAAAGAATGCTTAGGCGAAGATGAGAGGTGGCGACTTGGAGTTTTCATCGTTATCGGTTAAAGCTGTCACTGTTTCAATCCCTTCTCTGTTGCCGCAGAGCCGCAACAAAGATATAGGTATGCGACGTTTCATGGTGAGTATGCTCTAACGGTTCCAGTTACGATGATTAGCGGCCTTGATGATTAGGGTCTCGGTGCCAGGACGCATCTAGCTGGTGAGCACACGAATGAATGGCTCATTTGGATGCAAGATGTTCATGTAGCGAGACGAGCTCCGCTATGGCCAGGAGATACTGTTAGTTGCAGGAGTCAACGGTCGTCAATGCTTCGTATGGCGGGGTCCTATCGATAAGGGGCTGAGTCACGCTAATGGCGGGGATCGGAGGAGTCAACTCTAGGCTCTAGAAAAAGATTCCCCGCCACGGCTCTCTCTCAGCATACTCACGCCGCCACCATGTCTATGAACTTTCCGAGCGAGGAGGAGCGCATCCTCGCGCGCTGGAAGGAGATTGACGCCTTCCAGAGACAAGTCGAGCTAGTACGTGACTATGCTACAGCCTCTTGAACCCAAGCACGTGTGGTTGGCACTTGCTAACTTGCCATAGTCGAAAGGAAAGCAACCATACACGTTCTACGATGGACCGCCTTTCGCGACAGGAATGCCGCACTATGGCCATCTCCTGGCCTCGACCATTAAAGATATCATCCCCCGCTATTGGTCCATGAAGGGCCGCTATGTCGAGCGACGGTTCGGCTGGGATACTCATGGTGTGCCTATCGAGTATGAGATCGACAAGGAATTGGGCATGTCGGGACGCGACGCTGTACGCGAAATCGGAATCGCCGAGTACAACAAGAAGTGCCGCGCGATTGTCATGCGATATGCGACCGAATGGAGGGCGACTATCGACCGTCTGGGTCGCTGGATCGACTTCGACAACGACTACAAGACCATGGACACCAGCTTCATGGAGTCGGAATGGTGGGTCTTCAAGCGTCTCTTCGACAAGGGCGCCGTATACCGGGGCTACAAGGTTATGCCCTACAGCACAGCATTGGCGACGCCTCTCAGCAACTTCGAGGCCTCACAGAACTACAAGGACGTTCAGGACCCAGCGGTAGTCGTCACATTCCCGCTGCTCGACGACCCAAACACGTGTTTGTTGGCATGGTAAGCTACTTACTCTCATTTAGTCCCACTGGCCTGCGCTGACCCAGCCCGAACAGGACCACTACCCCATGGACACTTCCATCCAACACCGGTCTCTGCGCGCATCCCGATTTCGAATACGTCAAGATTCTCGATGAAGCGTCCGGCAAACACTACATCCTACTCGAAGCGCTACTACGCACACTATACAAGGACCCGAAGAAGGCCAAGTTCAAGGTTGTGGAGAAGCTGAAGGGCAAGGATATGTTGGGCTGGAAATACGAGCCTCTGTTCGACTACCTCTACGACGAATTCAAGGACTACGGCTTCAAGGTCTTGAACGACGCCTACGTCACAGCAGACAGTGGTGTGGGTATCGTCCACCAAGCCCCCGCATACGGAGAGGACGATTACCGCGTTGGCAAGGCCCACGGTGTCATCTCTGACACTCGACCGCCACCCAACCCAGTCGATGATCAGGGTCGCTTCACCGCGGTTGTCCGCGACTTCGAAGGCCAACACGTCAAGGCAGCAGACAAGGGCATCATCAAGCATCTGAAAGGCACCGGTCGCTTGATCGTAGACTCACAACTTCTCCATAGCTATCCCTTCTGCTGGCGGTCTGACACACCCTTGATCTACCGAACAGTTCCCTCATGGTTTATCAAGATTCAGGATATCGTGCCGCAAATGCTGGAAAACATTGCTGGTTCGCACTGGGTTCCTTCTTTCGTCAAGGAGAAGCGCTTCGCCAACTGGATCACCAACTCACCTGACTGGGCTGTTTCACGAAACCGTTTCTGGGGTACGCCACTTCCGATTTGGGTCAGCGATGACGGCAAAGAGGTGGTCTGCATTGGTAGCGTGGAGGAGCTGAAGAAGCTCAGCGGGTACGAGGGCGAGCTAACCGACATTCACCGGGATAAGATCGACCACATTACCATTCCCAGCAAAGACGGCAAGGGTGTGCTCCGAAGAACAGACGAGGTCTTTGACTGCTGGTTCGAGTCTGGTTCCATGCCCTACGCCAGCGCGCATTACCCATTCGAGAACGTGGAGCAGTTCGAGAAGTCTTTCCCCGGTGACTTTATTGCGGAAGGTCTTGACCAAACTCGTGGTTGGTTCTACACACTCACTGTCCTTGGAACACATCTTTTCGGAAAGCTGCCTTTCAAGAATTGCGTCGTCAACGGTATCGTACTTGCGGAAGATGGCAAGAAGATGTCAAAGCGTCTCAAGAACTACCCCGACCCCAACTTGATCATGACCAACTACGGTTCCGATGCGCTGCGGTTATACCTCATCAACTCACCCGTCGTCCGTGCCGAGACACTTCGGTTCAAGGAAGCAGGTGTCAAGGAGATCGTTTCCAAGGTCCTTCTACCTCTCTGGAACAGCTACCAGTTCTTCGAGCAACAGGTGTCACTGTTGAAGAAGGTTGAGAGTCTAGACTTTGTATTCGACCCAGCAGCTGGAAAGACTAACAAGAACGTGCTCGATCGATGGATTCTCGCGTCCACCCAGTCGCTGCTGAAGTTCGTGAATGAGGAGATGGCAGCGTACAGGCTGTACACCGTGGTTCCGCGGTTATTGGAGCTCATTGACAATACAACAAACTGGTACATTCGTTTCAACCGTCGCCGGTTAAAAGGCGAGCACGGCCTCGAGGACACCAAACACGCCCTCAACACGCTCTTCGAAGTTCTCTACACACTCTGCCGCGGTCTCGCGCCCTTCACACCATTCATCACAGACAACATTTACCTGCGATTACTACCTCACATTCCCAAGGAACTGCACGCAGAAGACAACCGCAGTATCCACTTCCTTCCTTTCCCAGAAGTGCGAGAAGAGCTGTTTGACGAGGGCGTTGAACGCCAAGTCAAGCGCATGCAGTCAGTCATTGAGCTTGGCCGTATCTGCCGTGACCGTGCCAACAAGGGCTTGAAGATCCCGCTGAAGACTCTGGTGGTCATCCACCCAGAACAACAATATCTTGACGACATCAAGTCATTGGAGAACTACATCCTGGAGGAGCTGAACGTCCGCGATATTGTGCTCTCTAGCGATGAGGAGAAGTACAACGTCCAGTACTCAGCTACGGCCGACTTCTCTGTTCTCGGTAAGAAGTTGAAGAAGGATGCCATCAAGGTCAAGAAGGCGCTACCAAACCTCAAGAGCCAAGAAATCAAAGATTACCTGAAGAGTGGCGAGATTGTCGTAGACGGCATCAAGCTTGAGGCTGAAGACTTGATGGTCAAGCGCGGTCTTGCAAAGGACTCCAGCAACAAGGACCAAGAGTTCAACACAGACAACGACGTCCTCATCCTCCTCGACGTTGCCTCATATCCAGAGCTTGAGCAAGAAGGACTCGCACGTGAAGTCATCCGCCGCGTGCAAGATCTACGCAAGAAGGCCGGCCTAGTGCCGACCGACGACGTAGGCATGGAGTACCGAGTGCTGAGCGATCCGGAAAGTGTAGGACTGGAGAAGGCGTTTGAGAACCAAGGCCCGTTGTTTGAGAAGGCTTTGCGAAGACCTGTAGACAAGCACGTCATCACTGAGGTTGAGGGCAAGATCCCGGAGAACAGTAACGAGAAGGTCATTGCAGAGGAGGAGCAAGAGCTCCACAAGGCGACTTTCATGTTGCGATTGATCAAGCTATAGTAGCTTCCTAGAGCGGTTCGATAGTATAGTGGCGCGCATGACTTGTTGATGGAATGAAATTAAAATTTCTATGTTTACAGTGAACGCCTTCGTATGCTGTGTGCTTCAAAGAGAATGATGGGTCGCTACGAGTGCCGTCACCGCTGCTTATACGCCTTCTGTGCGTGGGGTTAGTTGTGTTGCCTTTTGATGCTGTGAGGAGATATTACCAGATAGCACTCCTTCAGTTTCATGAACTCATTGACGCACATGTCTTTTCGTACATTGTTGTAGTCTGAGAATATGCATTTGCCGTATACTGCGCTCTGGAGTTTGTCAGCATCGTATCAAATCTTACTACTCACATTGAGGGGCGTATCATACCTCCGTCGAGCATTTCGCAGCCGCTGTGGCGAGTTTGTCGATGGGACGTGTTCGACCGGGCATCTCGAGCAGTATTGTGTATCTCTCTCGAGTAGTATGAGTAGAATTGTTACTAAGCAGTAGCCCTTTAAGGTATGTGAAGTTCTCTGGACATGGCGAACCCACGCTCTCCCACCTCGATGAGGTCAACGAACAGGGCCCACTTAACTAAAGCCTTGGCACTCTCGCATCCACGAACGCGGGCGGCCAACCACTCCAACAACAAAGCGCGTCGCTGCAACGCCAAAACGCGGGCGCAACAACACCCCTTCCTCACTCCTCTCTTCTTCTTTTGGATTTGTAATGCTTAATTGTTGCGCGACGAACTCACGACGACTTTCTCGCATGCCGCTGCTTTTTGGTCGCTGTTCGAATCATTCCCGCCGGTCCCTTCCATGTTGTCGCGAACGCGCCGGAGACGAACGAGTCGCGTGCACGAATGCTATCCTCCATGAGGCTGAATGGAGATGATGCGAGGGCTATAACAGCTGATGATCTCTGTCGGGACGAAGGTAAAACGTCTAAGAAAAAGATTGATGAATAAATGTACTTACACCGCCATAGTCTCCGATGCCATTCACAATATCGTCCTTCGCGCGCAAGACTCCCACGATGGATCCATTGACGCCCTCTTCGTCGCATATGATGAATATGTCAAAGAGCAGCATCCTTCGCCTATCGATGCCGCTCTTTACTACAGTTTCCTGTTGCGCATGCAGGAATATGGCCGGGAAGGCGAAGACTTGATGTCGCTGGTTCTGCGCGTGGTGAAGGAGCATTTCGGTCTCAATGGAGAACTCGGCGACGAAGAGGTCGTTGAAGTCCCGAATAACATTGACGCGACACGTAGAGGGGCGCAGGCGAGCTTAGGGCGGTATACGAGAACTGGGAGCTTCGACTCGTTCCTTGATGGGACTGCAGACAAGGTTGCCGGCACCGACTATGGTAATTTGGCTGTGCGCCCGAGGAGAGCATCACAGCAGAATGCTCCTGATGGCTATGCCAACAAAGCGCGCAATCACCGTCGAGCGACGTCAGACACCGAAGCGCATTCGTACCGGCCAGTGCAACTTCCCAGTCACCCCAAAGTGAATGGCACCGCGCCTCGGAGGTCAAGTTCAGGACAGCAGCCGCCAGTTCACAAGCGCAGCGCTTCTGTCTCAAGTTACGGCAGCCTGCGAATTCGAAGAAATCCTACATCGACATACAGAACTGGAACTCACGATGCAGACGAGAGCGATTTCACCGACCATACGGCTAGCCTCGACCTCTCTTCCATCCAAATACCAGGAGTGAACGCGCCGATACCGAACGATCCGTACGATTCCCCGCACCAGCGCCGCCTTCAACAATCACGGCAGATCCAACACCAACAATATGTCCCCGAACCGTTTCGACCCTCCGATACCCGATTGATGGACGATGCGGAAACTTTTGAAGAACAACGGCTACACCGAGTGACGAGAGAGTGTATACGGATATGGCGGAACCGCGCGCAAGAGCGCATGAATCTGCGCGACGATATGGAGAGAGCAGCTGTCGCCTTCGATCGTCGTGTCTTACTCAGGGCCTCCCTCTTGCAGCTACGGGACACCGCGCTTGTGAGGCGTTCTGGTCGAGAGACGAATCGCTTCTTCGATCGGCTGGAAACCCGTGCAGACAAGGCTCGCAGTCTATTCCTGCTCACAAAAGCCTTTACGCACTGGGCAAAGTGCGCGGAGGACGAGGTTCAACGAACATCGGTTGCGCGACGGCATATTCTACGCACACGCTTCTTCAATGGCTGGCGCGATATCACGGCAGTCAACGAGCTGAAGATCCAGCACTTTGCTCTTGCAAAGTTCCTCTCTATATGGCGAGCACGCGCAGCAAAGGTGCGGGATCGCGATGACTTCGCTGAATCATACTACGAACAGAAGATTGTCAGGAAGTCGTGGAATGCTCTCAACAATGAGTACCTTAACAGAGGTGCAGCAAACTGGCATGATACACGAACAGCAAGAATGACATTGCAGAAATGGCGCGAGATCACAGAGATCATGAGGGAGCGGAACATGTGGGCCACGGATCGGCGCGATGGAACACTCATGCGCAAGACGTTCCGGACGTGGCAGCAGAAGACAGTGGCAGTAAAGACTCTGCAATTCCAGGCGGACCAATTCCGACAGACTTCCCTCCTTCGAACGATGGTCCAGACACTCCAGAGGCAGGCACAGCTCGAGCCACTACTGCGCCAGGTCCAAGCACGCACCAACGGTCGTTTGCTTCGTGCAAAGTTCCAGGATTGGCGCAAAGACGCTCAGCTATCCCGTCAAGCACACAATGTTGATCGCATGCGCGTCCTACGCAATGCCTACACTGCCTGGAATGACAGATTGCGCATCAAAGCTCTCGAGGATCGGATCAACGACCGCATCATTGTTGAATGCTTGTACAAATGGACCTTGGCATCCCGAGTATCCCTCTTCCAGCGTGTCCACGATCGACAGCTCAAACAGTCAACATTCCTATCCTGGGTCACCAAGACCAACCAGCGCGTCAACACTCTTGATACTGCGGAAGTCCGATTCGCCCAATTTAAGCGCGGTCAATTGATGCGGACATGCTTGCGCAAGATGGAAGCTATCACTACGGAGAGACGAAGGGAGCAGTTCGCTATTATATCCCAATATCAGCAAAAGCTCAAGCAGCGCATATTCGACAAGCTCAAGGAGAGGCAAGCGCACTTTCAAGAGTTGAACCAATGGTCGGCCGATGCGCGCTTCTACGTTCTCAGCAAACATACACTGAACACATGGAGCCAAGCCACCCAACATGCGCGCCGTAATCGCAGACGCGATACCTATTCGCAGGTCCGTAGAATGGTCAAGACGAATCTGGTGCGCAGAGTCTTTGAGCACTGGCGGGACAAGGCAAATCACATTGCAGTGCTGACGCAAAGGGCGAACGACGTACTCGACAACCGCACTTTCCAAAGCAGTGCAGCAATTGTACATCAATGGCACGACCGCACACTCATACTTCGCCAGCAGCATGCTCAAGCCGAGAGCCTCTACGCCTTCAAACTGTCCACCCGTTACTTCGCCATCTGGTCCCAACGTATGGACCTTGTACGTACACTCGAAGGGCAAGCTGTCGCTCTGCGGCAGGAAAGCACGGAGATCGCTGCTACCGGCGCTCTGAAGAAGATGGGCTGGCGTCTCTGGAACTTCCAGAGGCAAGAGGAGAACGCGAGAGCGTTATTTGAGAGAAACTTTGAAAAGCATGTTAGAGCCATGGTTCGCTTCTGGGCCGAGCGTGCTACCGAGCGGCGTGGCCAACGGGCTGCGAGTCCATCGCCTCCTAGTAGGTCGAGAAGACGAAGACAAGACGATGGGGATGACTATGACGGTCACGGAAATGATGGAGACTTCGATGACTACAATGACGGCAATAACACTGCCGGACCAGGAGGCCTCCAGCAATCCGGTGACGAAACCCAACGCCTCGAGTCCTGGACAGCCTTCGACGAGACCGCTCTAGGTCTAAACAACGACCTCGACCTCTCCCTATCCCTCACCCCAGAACAGCCACCCCGCCATCCAACCTTTACCCCCAACCCCTACGCTCCCATCCCATCCCCCGCATCAACAACCCGCCCCCCAGGCTCCATCCTCCGCCGCCCAAACACCTACCCACAACCCCAATCCGCCGCGCGCCCCCCTCCTGCCACCATTCCCGAAGACGACGAATCCGACCTCTCCTTCGGCGACGCCGCTCAATCTACTTTTTGGTCCGGAACGCCCTTACCCCCTCCTCCTACTACAAGTAGTAAACCAGGCTACCTCAAAACACCCAGTAAACGCAGTGTTGTTCGTGCTAAACGGCCTGAACTTCCGCCTAGCCCCGAGAAAGCACGTGTTCTTTCTCCTGTAAGAAGGCCGCTGGGTTCTTCATTTCTGGAGAGGGAGGGAAGGGGTAGATTGGGGACTATGAGTGCGCCGCCTGTTCAGAGTGCGAGGGATGCGAGGTTGGCTGTTGGTGGTGTGACGAGCTTTGAGAGGAGGTTGAGGGAAGGTGGGTTTGGGGGGAGTGTTGCTGTTGGTGGAAGTGGGAGTACAAGTGCGATGAGGAAGAGTAGAGGGAGAGGTGGTAGAGCGAGGGTGGGGTTTGGAGAGGTTAGTCAAATGGGAGGACTATGAATAAAGCGAGAAGATGATTTTGTTGCATATTTCGAGAAGCATTGCGCGGCGTCTCTGCTTGGGTGGGTTGGTTCAGTTGGTTTGGATGTGTTAGGATACCCCACATTGTTTGCTACATTTATCTAAGGTTGCTCCAGTTTGTCTCACCTGCATAAGACAGCGCGTGAAAGCCACCGCTAAAGTTAATCTTACCATTAAAACGACAATAGTCCCCCGTAGATAGTGAAAGCACATCATCAATAGGCAGCTCACTCGCCTTCTCACAGCACAGTCTGCGCGTGAATCACCCTTGCGCTTCTTCCCTCGATGTATATATGGTACCACTAGTCAAACTTCTGACCCCCTCCCATCCACCACCTCCCAGTCCCTCAACCTTGCACCCAAAGTTACCCGTCACGAAAAAATGAGGCTCTCTACGACCACCATCACCCTCTTCGCTAGCCTAGCAAGCCTAGTGTCTGCCTTCGCCCAGCCAAAAGCCTCCATACAAACGAGCATCGCCACTGCTGGCAACCGTGCCATTCTCGCTCTCGATGACGCCAGCCAGGCCATGTCCACGTTCACAGACGAAATTCAAGCCGCTACTAAGTCCCTCGAAATCGATCCAGCTGTAAAAGAGGAATTCAACGCATATGTCAGCACGCTGAGCCGACGAATCGATCGGTCCATCGTCAGTGTGGAAGGCCTTATTAAGCTGTTTGGTTCTAAACGTATGAAGAATGACAAGGAGACACCGCGTATCAACCAGAACACGCCTACACGTAAGCTTAAAGAGTCGACGGATCGAATCAGCGCTATTTACGCCGAGTACTCCAATTTTGACGATATGCCCGAGGCTATTCAAGCAGAGCTTAACGCGCTGTGGCAGGATTTTGCTAAGCAGATGAAACACATCCATAGTAGTCCCCTGTTGGGCTCTGACGACGGCTTGGTGCACATCTCTTCCAAGTCCCGTACTGGGAACAAGTCGGACAAGTTCTATGAAGCGTTGAGTCCACTCGGCAAGTTGTGGATGCGAATTGCTGACCGCGCGTTTATCTTCCGGGGTGGCGAGATGCTTGAAAAGAAGAAAGAGAAGGAACAAGTGAAAGAGAAGCACACTTTGGTCGTTGAGCTGGATACGGAAGTTTTTTTGGTTTCTGACGGTGTTGCCAAGCGGTTAAGATCTTCTGGTGTGGACGGAGCAGACAAGGACGATGGACTTTCAAAAGTTGAATTAGCGCAAGTATAAAAGCGAGCTAGGGAAGGTCGCAAGAAGACTGACGAGGATCGTAAGAGCAGACAGTTTGAGTTGTAGCATCTGGAATACTCTCAGTAGCCGATTAAGAAGCGCGACGAAGGAAAGGATCGAAGCGTCGAATAGGCACAGTTTCAGTGTGTCAGATACATACAGGGGTGGTATAACCGATGTATGTCGACGCGCTGGTCTGGAGTGTTACGCGCGCATGCAGCTTATGGTGTGTGAATGGGCTACGCCGTAGTGGCGGGTATGTAGATCAGAGTCTGTTGTTCGTCGATGAACATGCTGTCGTCAATTTGATTCGTCACTTCATCTGAAGATCCCCGCGGGTATATGACTTACCTCGCATCACCGCTGCACGTCTCACATCATCCCATGTTCCATCCAATAGCCATCTTCCGCTACGATGTACCTCGTATGTATGTATAAGGCGAAGAATCATGTCAACACATACAAGACGACCTCATGTTCCCCCGCAACCATTTCTCTCTCCACACCATCACACTCAACTCACCAGATCAATCCATCAATATGTACCCAACACCATCTCTCTTTCTCAGCCTCCTCGCTGCTACTCTCACAGCAGCCCAACTCTCCCCAAACATCAACTATTGCGAAGGTGACAAGAGCACATTGGGCCACTGCGACACGCTCACCTACGAAGACACCACCCTCGAAGCAACAAACCCACCTAACGAAACAGAATGCCAGGAGTCATGTTTTAGCATCTTTGGAGACGCCGGCGAATGGATCGTCCAGTTAGAAGGTGAGTCCACTCCGTGCCTCCATTCACGATCCCACTAACACCGGCATTTCAAAGGCAAACCAGAAGGTTATCAACAGTATATGCACCAATACCCTTGTGGTTTCAGTATAGGAGCTATAGCCAACACGCCACATGAGTTTTCGTTCGATATGAATAACCAGGATATGGCCGATATTATTGATGAGGCGGTTAAGCGGTTTGCGCATTTGCATGGCGGGAAAGTGGCGGCGCGGGGGACGGTGAGGTGTGATGGTCATGAGGCTATGTGGTATGTAAGTCGGGACGGACGGAATGGAGTGTGATGGCGAGATTGAGAGGGAGGTACAGATTGCTGGGTAGGTTATCGGGCTTGGCTATCGTTTCCAGTGTGGCAGTAGGTCATCTAGAACATGTTATGATTCTGCCATCATCTTGAGATGATACATCCACGCAGAGTTTCTGATGCTAAGGCTGATTCCTTACCTGCGCGCTTGAGCCGTAGAGGCGTCGGCAAGACCTGTGGACCTCGGGAGCGAATACCGAGATTGCGCACGGAGCACACAGGTACTGACAGCTCTCGCGACGTGTGCGCTAACGACGCGTTCTCATGTACATCAAAGTACTCTGTCCACTGACACGCTGATGGCGGCTGCCAAACAGCTTCCCGACCACTCGATCGAGTCAAACCTGCAGAAGCCCGCGACGAATGCGATGACAGTAGGCCCACCTCGCTTAGATACACCAGTTATGGCAGCTTTCTGACGACACAACAACATCATAGGAAGCTTCGACCATCTCCATATCCAGCACTCTAGTCGAAAGTCCAGAACATAAACTTTCAATGACGCAGGTGCGATCAGAATCGAAGTTCGGACACGCGTTGGCATACCGAAATTCGCAGAATCCTCAACCACTAGAGAAAACGACCGGCATCTTCGCTCTGAATGTTACAAGTACAAGCAACTGATCAGCTTCGTAATCAAGCGCAAAGTCACAAGCGCAAAGCTCTAGTACACATTGTGTATTAGGACGACGGTACATGACAGCGTCGGTCTTTGCGGGCCACGTACAAACTGTGTGTCTTCGGAACCACCGACGGCGCGCGGGCCGCCCCAGCGATCACTACAGATGTGTGGAGATGATTTTCCGTATTCTCACTGTGCCACCCTATCAATCGACATAGAGGTGTGGGAATGATTTTCGATACTCTCGCTATGCCCTATCGATCAACAAGAAAACGAGGAAGTGATCTTCGATAGCCTCGCTATGTTCCACGATCTGCGGAGCCGTCCATTGACGTTTGACATGCAATATATTTGCGCAGCCCTTTATTTGCTCACAACGTCACAGCTGTATCCTCTGTTCGGCGATGACTATTGGTGTCAACCTAGCTACTCCAGAGTACTAGGGGTATGGCTCGACAAGCTGCAGATAGGAACTCTCAGCTCTGAGCTCATAGCGTTTGTTTCTTTTTTATCGTAGTAAGCGACTTGCGCGACGATATAAAGAGGGCTTTTCTCAAGTGTTGAAAGACCAGACTTCAGTCACTCTATCTGCATTTCATCTAAAACCTTTCATATTCTTCAGCACACACGACGGCAAAATGGAGACGGCATATGCCCAAATTATGAGCAAGTGCACCGAAGGCACCTACTTGTATACACCGCCCCCTACCAACATCTTCCATCCCGGCTCTTGCGGCTTCTTCGACGAGAATGGAGTGTGGCGAATCATTACCGATCTTACTGAACTCAAGGAATCCAACCCCAACCAATACAAAGTCCCTAAGAAGGACCTCGTTCTGACCAAGCCCGCGACGTGCACATGGGATAAGAAGGTTGTCGAGAAGAACGAAGGTCGTGGTTTCGGTGCCAAAGCGGAGGTGTCCGGAATCGCTGCCCAAGCACCCGTGGACGTTGGAGCCAATTTCGCAGTAGGAAGCACTGCAAAAGCTGGCGCTGGCGTAGTTGTGTCCCCAAACGTGGTGCACAGGAAGTTTAATATTGATGCCCGCAAGATCGTGGAGGGTTGGATGATGGACAACATGAAGCAGTTAACAGATGCATATATGGCATATATTCTTCAGTTCGGCGTCTGGGTCATTACAGCCACATGGGCCACGGAGAAGTGCAGTATTACCATGTGGAACAAGACGGGCAGTAAGATCAACACCGGTGCCGAAATCGGGGCGACGAATATCGGCAAACTTGGGGTCAACAGTTCACACGAGGTCCAGACTGACATTGATGAGCACAGAGTGTTCAACGTAGGCAGATCTCTTCCTATCTCACAGGAATCCTCATGACTAACAACTAGTAGGAGCCTGGCGGACACGCCGTTTCTTTCAGTGGCATGCTGTTCAGACCAAGCAGAAAATTTTGGAGCAATGTAAGTAACCTTTTTGGGGGTTGGTTTTGTGACAACACAACGTGGACGCGTCTCCTGAGGGTTCATCATGGCTGACTGAAGGAATTAGAAATTGAAGCACATTCAGCGCCCGAAAGATGGCTCCCTCCGAGTTGCCGAAGCCATCTCTATACCAATCAAAGATCAAGACGGAAATGTTCTCGACAAGAATGGAAATATCATCAACGAGGACGGACAGCATATCGACAAGGATGGAAATCTCGTCGACGAAGACGGAGCTCGTATTGACGGGGAGGGAAATCTCATCGACGGGGACGGAAATCGCATTCCGGAGTGGTCCACAGAATTGGTCGGGGATGATTGAGCGGATGCTACGACTTATTGCATGCCCTTACTCTGCTTTGCATCTATGTAGCATGCGCTGTAGACTTTTCGACGATGAATCCGATCAGTCCGCTGTCTCTATAATGCTCTGTAGCCGAGTCAACGAATCCACTACCATGACTCTCCTCTCTTCTCCTCCAACAGCTACAATCCTCTCACCTCCCTCCTCTGTCTCAGCAAACCACACACACTCCATCCCCACTTCCACCGCAGGAACAACATCCCTATCCCAACTATCACCCACCATAACCACCTCCTCGCTCTTCACACCAATCATCTCCAACGCCTTGCCAAAAAGACCGTCAATCTTTGCCAGACCAAGCTTATTCGTAGTAATCAGCCTGTCAAAATGTGGCTCCAAGCCCAAGGCAGCAACGGTACGTTCCTGCGAATCTTGAGGGCCTTCGGTGATGATCGCTATGCTCTTCCCTTGTTGTTTGAGTACTTTTAGAAGTGAAAGAGCGCCTTCTTTGAGTTGCAGATTCTGTGTAATCGCAGTTTCATACGTGTCGAGTAATACCTGCATCTGCTGCTCCGTACAGTCGATACCAAAAGTGTTCATAACAGCCTGAAAGCGCTCGGCGCGGTACTTGTGGCTTATCTTGCCATCTACGAATGCCGCAGAAGTATTTGTCTTGAGGATTTTGACGTATTGCTCTTTTAGCTCGGCGACTGTGGGCGGCTCACCGGAAGAACGTTCATGGTGAGCGTGATTTTCTAGGATGAGGCGGAGTGCCGCGTCTACTGCGGCGGAAGATGCCTTGCGAAATTCGTGGAGAGTGTCGTCGAGATCGAAGAAATACCAGGTCGCGTTCTTGAGACGTTCATCCGTCGCGCTGTTGTGGGCTTGCATCTTGAGTTTCTAGGTAGTTGGATGACCTTGACATGGGACGAAGATGCGCATCTGAATCCCGAAACTGATACACGAAACAAAGATTTTGTATCGCGATGGTACAAATAGAAGGGTTTTGTTGATCGATGTAAAGCAAGTCGAGTTCTTGACGCTGTAGAGATTGATAGGGTTAGTATGCTTCCCCGCGCAACGTCGCAAGCACGCAAGAGCGACCGGGTGTCGGAGACGTCCGATGCACGTCGATGCGTTTCCATATCGCTGCGATACTCAAGATAGCATGTCTTTTCACACTTATGATACCGGTATTGACGATGTTGATCGGGCGATGATGGAGTTGCATCAATGCAAACTGACGGTAGGGAAAGAGCGAACCCGGCAGCGCTACATGTAGCCCCGCTTCTTCACACGGAAGGCGCGAGAGAATGTCAAAGTTGAAATTTGCAGACATGGATTCAGAGTTCTACGCTAAATAACGACTCATGCTCTTCATGCTCCTCATAACCGTCAAGGCAACACCAACGTCTAGTGAGGAGTTGCATACCCTGCCGCATTAGGGTCATCAGTAAGCACAACGTAGAAGCCCAACGGACAGATCAAATCGCTTTGCTTGAACGTCAAAGTGGTGTCGTCTGAACACAGAGCTCCACTGACAGTCACCTTTCCGATACCAGGCGGGATTCCACACGGCGAACCGTTGATAACGTAGCTGTTGCCAGGCTTCAGGACTGGTGGTGGGTTCGGTGGGCTAGGACCTGGAGCCGGTTGCTTGTTGTATGTAGTAACGCCAGGCTCTGCACCAGCATTGATAGCATAACCGGTGAATGTGAAATGACCGGGTCCCTTGAAGACGAAGAGACCGGGTGCTTGGACGAGAGAAGGGAAGTCGAAGACGAGGTTGCAGATTTTGCCTTGGGTGGCGTCGGAATCGAGCTCGAGGTTGAAGATTGTGCATTTGTCTTTGGGCGTGACAGTCGCCCATTCTGTAGCTGGGTAGGCCTTGTCGGGGTTCTTCGCACTGATGGGCACTAGGGCTGAAGTTGAGATGCTTCCCTTGGGTAATTTGCCGTCGGGTTGGGCTGGGTTGGCAGGGCATTTGGCAAGGTTCTTGAGGACGCTCAATGTGCGTGGTGTGATATCGCTTGGTGCAAGTGTGGCTGGGGCAGCGATGGCTGTAGCAAGGAATGCCGAGAAAAGCGTGAAAGTCTTCATGATGAGATGTGTGATTTTGATCGATAGCTTTGAAAGACTGATCAAACAAGATGGGTGGTATAGAAATTAGAACGAACGCGTGGTCCACTTGGAGAAGTTTACCGTCTTACTTTATACCTTTGGTTCTGTTGATACCATCCTTTCAGCTCAGATCCGTGAGGCTGGCTTGCACATTGGCAACGATCGTCCAACGATCGCGTACCGAATCGTATCCTCGCCTACACATTCGAAACAAAAGGCCTATCATCTAAAAGTAAGCTTACAAGCAAATAACTCTTGACTCCAAAAATGGCATCCCCACTCACGCCTCCAATTCATACCATTTGCCAACAACGCCAGGCATGAGCCGGTAGGCTTTCAGGTGAGACGTGGCTAGCTAAGTAAGCTCTGTATTCGGACAGCAATATCGTGGCCCTGCGCTCATTTCTGTAAGTCAGACGTCTAGAAGGTGTTTTTGAG
The DNA here is from genome assembly GCF_020736505.1 of Alternaria rosae. Taxonomy (NCBI): domain Eukaryota; kingdom Fungi; phylum Ascomycota; class Dothideomycetes; order Pleosporales; family Pleosporaceae; genus Alternaria; species Alternaria rosae. Next base: position 2,752,965 of record NW_025763572.1, read on the forward strand.
TACTATTGGTGGTTGGCCGTTTCAGGCAACAGAGGATACCGGAACCCCACCTTTTACCCGTTGACGCAGGTATTGACTAAGCACTCTCACGGCTAATGCAGTTGTCTGGTATGCAGCTCAATATTGACATGTACCTTTTGAGAGCTGGGCAAGTCTGCTCAAGCTGGACGAGGGCATTTGTCGGGGTCATTCGGCATGCCGCAATTAGCGTCCTGTGTTTCCATGGTCGTATTGCAGCACCTGCGTCCAGATACCAGATCCGTACCAACAAACGGAGCACCAGTAGAAGGAAAACTATGCTAGGTGTCCCTGGTGCGCGCCGGTCTAGCGCAAAGTTTGAAGAGTGTAGAGGGTGACGTTCGCAGCGCGGCGACGGTGCAGGCCTGATGAAACGACCACGGCTATCGAAATTTAGTTCGCAGCCGAAACATAGCTTCCAAGCTACGCTTCGAACCATTATCGCGACGCAGGGCCATCACCGTCCGTGATGGGGTGGTCGTTGAAGTCGGCGTGAAAGAGGACGTAGGATGCAGTTCCGGTGTTCTCAACGAGTTTGCAGTTTGCGTCATCGCGTCGCATGCGGCGCATGCAGTGCCATCCTTGACTTCGTAGTACCGAAAGAAGCAGGCACATTCGGAAGGGCATTAGCGAAGAAAACGTGCTTGTAGAGTTATGTTGTGTGATTGTTTGCGACCACGGTGCCGTGTGTACAGACCTGCGCCACTTTGGTAGCCAAAAGCTCGATTGCAAGCAGGCGAATGTGTAAGTACTACAACGGGTGTTGACTACAGTCGGATAACTACAGAAACCAAGTTGATTCAGCATCGGCCGAGGTTGCCGAATCACGAGCCCTGTCTCAGGACAGGCAGTACGTATCCTAAGATCATGGAGAGCAAAGGCCAATATAGCACCGTGTATTGATATTCGACTTCACAGCACTGAAAGCATCACGATCAACGAAGGCACCAAAAAGTATTTTCCAAGTTCTTATTCAACCACACCATCCCCGGACTAATTACAATTACCCTTTCCGACACCAAGGATATCTACTCTGAAGTGAAGACCAATCCTCAGTGCAATGTATCGTGTAAAGTCATAGCCTGCCCGTAGACAAGCTCAATTGAAAGTTATGACATTTACAAGAAGAAAGCAGCGAAAGCACCAACACCGGCAACGAAGCCACCGACGTTGAGAGCAGAGGCAGCACCAGTGAACTCAGCAGGGGTGGAGGGCTTGACGTAGCCACCGGTCTTGGTGGGGTAGCCAGTGCCGGCAGCAGGGGGAGCACCAGTGCCAGCGGGGACAGAGGGGTAGGGAGCACCGCCGGCAGGGGCAGATGGGTAAGGAGCAGAGCCGGAAGGCTTGCCAGCACCGGGAACCATGGGGTAGCCGGAGGGCTTGCCAGCACCAGGAACGACGGGAGTACCGGTGGGGTAGGGGACGGTGACGGTGATAGTGGTGGAGCTGAGGCAAGAGGTGGTCTCGGCCTCGGGGACCTCAGGGGTCTTGGAGGAGGCAGGGTAAGAGGGAACCTCAGAGGTGGCGTGCTCGGGAACCTCGGGAGTCTTGGTGGACTCGACGGGGTACTCAGCGGGCTTGGAAGGAGTCTCCATGGGGTACTCAACAGGCTTGGAGGCCGAAGGAGTAGGCATAGCGGAGGACTCGTGCTCGGGAACCTCGGGGATCTTGGAGGCGGGGTACTCAGGAGCAGGGGCGGAGGGAGTCTCAGCGGGGTAGGCTGGGTACTCAGGAGCCTTGGAGCTCTCAGCAGGGACCTCAGGGTAGGCGGGCTTGCTGGGCTCAGCAGGGTAAGCTGGGTAGGCCGGGGCAGCGGGGGTGCTGGCCGGGGCGGCGGGGTATGCGCCGTATTGGGGAACGGCAGCGGCAAGGCCGGCGAAGGCAGCGATGGCGAGGGAGTAACGCATGTTGATTGTTGGGTATTAGAACTTGAAACGGTGAAGTTGGAAGTGTTGGTTGGTGGTGGTGGAGGTGGTGGGAGAGAGTTGGCGAGTGTGTATTATTAATGATAGTATTAGTTGGTAACAACGAATGGACGACCGAAGGTCAAAGGACTTGAAGCTCGAAAGTTTGGCTGTGAAGTGAAAAACAACAGCAAGGCGACCTCGCTGCCCTGATATATACCGTCAGGAGATTACAGCACGGTAGCGCGGACCGGAAACAAGTGGCCACTGAAAGGGGGAAACAGGACGGGCGACAGGGGCCAAAGCATCTGGGCGCTGCAAGTGGTCTGGCGGATGTCAGGGCTAATGCAGGAACCAAGCTGGCCTGCCGCCCCGCTGGCCACTCGCAGGCCGTGCGTGCCTGGTGCTAAGACTAGATCGGCAGGTTGGCTGTGGAGGCTCGCGGTGGCTTCTCGTGTTGCAGAAATGAACGGCCTGTGTTGGTCGTTCAGTCCAGACTGTGTTGTTGTCGTCTTGCTGCACACAGGCCGCCATCCCCAGGCCGGCGGCTGTTGTTCTAATTACGCGCTATAGGCGGAGGAACGCAGCATTTCCATTTCGAGAACATCGCGAGGCACGTTTGTCCTCACGGCCTCTGCTCTGTGCAAGCTGAGCCTCTAGGTGGCGATCTCGTCAGGGTATCTTCAGGGGCGGCCCTTATCGTGTTGCCCGTTGAACAGAGGTTCTCCACCGGCACTTGGGCCTCCCAGCAAAGCCTCTGGAGATCATTTTCCTGAAATAGCGTCTTTACGATGTCAGTGTTGCAGAATCTGCAGGGTGCGTCAGCGTATGTTTAGTTTTGCAAACATCTCACCGCGCCGTTCACGCACGCTCGAGCCTGTGAGAACCAAACAACACCTTCGGCCTTCTGCTTATGGAAGACGTCACTTGTCCTTTGTTGTTTTCGCGCCGGTGCCGGCGTTGCACGACCGAACGGTCCTTTGTGTGAGGCGCCGTGGCTCCAGAATCGATAATGACATTGGCCAGCCCACTTTGCCGAGGGTGGAGATTAAGCATTAGTCGCTTACCAACACGGCCTAGCTGCTTTCTGCGCTGTCCCCTTTCGTCTCCACCACGCCCTGTGCAGTCGACCTTCATTTCGGCCTCAAGTCCAGCGCCTTTACGCCGGCGGTTCTTCACGATCCGATCTCCATATTCCGTCATAGTTGCTGCTATACTTTGTTAGTCGAATTACTCTTTTTCCGCGCTTCAGCTTCCGTAGCTGTGGCAGCAACATGGCGCCGCTCGTTTCGACTGCGATGCATGTTGACCGCCTCGCATTCATTTGCATGTGCCGCACACCTGCATTCAGCCGGAAAACGCTCCGGTGGGCATCGGCGACAACTGCCAGGAGACCCTTCTAATCGCTTTCTCCGCTGCCACATAATCAATGCCGATCATATAGTTATCCTAGGCGCACAGCTGGCTCGTGATGGAGCAGCTTCGTCGTAGCGAGATAAGGCGGTCAGATCATTCGACATGGAGAACGGAGGTGCGTGTGAGCAGCTTGTGATTGGTGCACATCGGTGTCTCTGGCACTAGCTCGTGACCCACACGGACGCCTGAATAACTGTCGGCATTTGACTTGGTCGCGAAGCATTCGATGCACACCTCACAGTGCGCAAAGTTTCTGTTCTTCTTGTGTAAACTTTCTTGCGTTGCATCGTTGTTCCCCAAAGCGACTGTTCTGCCCCGACTGTATGGCTCTCATAGCCACTGCCAGCTGTGTCTGCCCGAATCTGTGGAAGTGCCACCCTCGGCTACATGGAGACCCCGGCCTATGTTGACCACTTTCCGGCCTCTCGAAGGACCACCTGTACCCGTCACACCGCCACTGGAATATGCCACCAGCACCTCCATCATGCCTAGGATTTCCACCTGTGGATGTAGCTCCAGCTCGGTTTATGCCAGCAGCTCTGTTGCCATTCCAAACAACCAAGGCAGTGCTGGATCTTCACCCGAGGGACGTGACCCAGGCCATAATTTTTCTGCTCATCCACATCGCCCTACCTGCAGGGAACTGGAGATGGGATTGCTTGCTCGTTCAGATACTGGAGGAGACACTTATAGACCATATGCAATGTATACTCGCGAGCTCTGCCTGAGACCTGAGCGGAGGAAGCCATGGTGAACGCCAGTCCATTTCCGAAGCCACCGATTTCCAGCGGTTGATAACAACGTCGCCCGGACGCCTATACCAATCCTTCTCGTGTGACACGCTTGCCCAGTCATTGGCTCGGTTGAGTGAAAAGCTGAACAGGACTGCTCAGCGGGTACGAAGAAGGTGTAATGCGAGTTTGTTCGAAAGATACGCTGTCGGATTTCGTGATACAACTGCTGTACTCAACAAGGTAAAGGTGAGATGCATTCAGGATGCGACGCGCTACTGCAAAGTCTGGAACCATCAAATCAGCGACCAAGGTCACGACGGCAGCAACGCCCATGACTGAACAAACGTTGCATTACATGCAACCACGGAATCTCTCAGGCTCGCACTCCACACACGTATTTTTATGATTAATTCTGCATCTGAATCCAGAAAGTTTTGCACCTGCATTCTCTTTTCTCACACCATCCACAACCTCAACTTCTACGCAATATGGCATACCCACGAGTGCTCGATCAACCCTTCCGCTTCCTTGACCTTCGCAAGGAGGTGCGATTCATTGTATACGAAAATCTTCCTCGGACTATTAGTAACGCGACAATCGATCCCCTGCCCTACAACTACCCGCCTTCTCAACCAACGCTATCTTTCACTCTCATCCACCGCAGCACTAATACTTCTATCCTCTGTGTCTGCAAGGAAATTTACGACGAGGCAGCACCGCTCGTTCACAAGACAATCCGCGATTTTATCCTTGAGGCATCGCCCAAGATTGCAGGCGGCCTTGATTATTACACCCACGCCGGCCTCCTGACACCGATTGTAAGAGCTGCAGCACAAGATTTTGATCACCTCCGCTTGAGACTTGATCTCACTCCAATATGGCCAACACGCTGCCCCAGAGAGGCTTGTCGAATACGAGAGCAAAACGTGCAAGTTCTTCAAGCACCTTGCTGAAGCTCGCAAAACCACGGCAAAATGGGATATGTCAGATTTGCCTTTTAGTCCCGCCAATGTATTCCTACCCGGCAGCATGAGTAGGGTTTTGCCCTCTTTACGACACGACGTGGTTGGCGAAGCTGCAAAACGTACAACAAGCACTTTCATCACCGCGACCTCGATACAGCTCCTCTACCACTACATCAAGCGCCTATCCCGCCCTGCGCTCAGCAACCCCACCATCAAGTTCGTACGTACCTGGGATCGCGAGGCAATCGCCACGCGCGCTCTCATCCTCCCACTTTGGGAGTGGTGCGTGAGGGACTTTAGCATGGCCTTCACTGTTCCGAGTGGTGATTTCCGCTCCAAGTGCTACGACTTCGGCGTCGATATCAAACTCGGTGGCTACGTCCCAACAAACAAAGGCCAGCAGCCTTTGCTAAGGGAAAACGCTCTGATCACCTCGCCGAGATATCGTAACGCGGATAAATTTGTCCCGGATGGAGTTGGTAGAGTGGTGAGACGACGAGAGCCTATGATGGAGAAGGAGTGGAGGGAGGAATGGCTCCCGAATAAATAGTAGTGAAGACTGAGAAACCCCTAGCAGCTTATCAGTTGTACAAATTGGCACTTCATAAACTAAAATATCTAGCCAGCATGTATCCCACTCATCGTTGCCGTCTCCGTTCAAACATGCCCCAATACCCTTCCACAACCCCCTTAACATCGTCCACCTCAGATCGCCAATAAATAGAAACGCCTTCGTAGCCCCATATACACCTACGCCTCCACACCCAGGCAAATACCTCGTGCCCTTCAAAGCTGCACAACCACCCTCGGCGCATTTTCATTCTCCTCCGCCCACCGCCCAAACGTCTCCATCCCCACCACAGCACGGTAATTATGCAGCGACCGCAGTCGCCTTGGCCAGCCTTCATTCGCTAGTGCGTGCAAGAGCTTGATCCGGTCCTTCTTTTCAATGCAGGAAATTAACAATCCCGTGGAAGCAGTTTGATGGGGGTCATCCTCCCGCTCTTCGCGTTCATCGATTATAGCTCGTGTGGTGGTGGCACATGGAGGTGATAGTCAAGTGAACAGCGACGTCTTGATTCACTCGTTGCATTGGAAGGATTATGGAGCACATAACAATGACTGGTCGCCATGGTCATCGGCTTAGCATGAATTTCATAGCATACCTTAAAAGTGCTTTATCACTTTGTGCTATCTTACGGTCATCAACTCACTGCTGAGTAGCCTCCATCACTTTGTGCTATCTTACGGTCATCAACTCACTGCTGAGTAGCCTCCATCACTTCACCAGTCACATTCACAGGATACCACACAACAAAACCCTCGTAACAACTCTCTCAGCATACATCATACTCTACTCACACAGGCTAGACATACATGACCACCTTCCCCACTCCCTCAACAGTCGGAGCAAAGGATACAAAAACAAAAAAGACAAAAAGCCCTGATCCAACGCCATGCTAATACACACATTTCCATAGTACCTAGCCTGTGAGAATGCAAAACATCATACCGACCCGATCAATGGAGACATTGATACCATATGCATGTCATGTCATGCCCGTAGTGGAAAGGAAAAACGCCAGTGTACGCCTGTTGCCCCCAAAGATGATATGTCTTGGCCTGGTAGGCAGGCGCAAGGTAGTAGTAGAGAGTGCAAGGGACTCAGAATCACTCGTGTGCTCACGTGCTGCCTTAAGCCTTCATCTTGCCGAGGAAGCCATCGAGATCGAACTCTTCTTCGTACTGCTTCTCGTCCCAGAGATCGCCTAGTTCGTCCAAGAAGCCCTTCTTGCCCTTCTCCCTCAGCGCACCGGTCGCATCGACGGCGTCATTCTCATCGATGCCCGTGCGATCGTCTTTGGCGTTGCTGGGTGGCGCTGGTAATGCAGCAGGATCGTTCGAATCGGCTGAGACGTTGAAGAGGTCGAGAATCTGGTCTGTTTGCATGGACTGGAGACCGGCGTTTTGTTGATTGACGACGGTGGAAGCGATATCGATCTTGAACCTCTGGAGACTGGAGAGGTTTGTTAGCGAGGAGTTAAAAGTGGAAGGATATGGGATACTTACTTCAAGATCTTCTCTTCCAAGGTACCGCGCGTGACGATTCGGTACACGTTGACAACCTTCTTCTGACCGATACGATGCGCGCGGTCCATGGCTTGGATGTCCTTTTGCGGGTTCCAGTCGTGCTCAACAAAGATGACGGTATCGGCACCAGTCAAGTTGAGACCCAGACCACCGACACTGGTTGTCAGGAGCAAGACATCGTATGAAGGATCAGTGTTGAACTTGTTGACAATCTCCTGGCGCTTGGTAGCTTCGACACCACCATCCAGGCGCATGAACTGCACGGATGGAAGCAGCTTCTCGAGCACGTTGTGCTGAACCATGTCGAGCATCTCCTTCATTTGACAGAAGACAAGAGCACGATGCTGCGAGACGGCTTCTGGTAGGTCGCCGTTAGCGGCGGCAGACTTATCGCTGACAACGTCGGATGCGCCGATACCACAGTCCACAAGCAGATCCTTGAGAGCGCCGAGCTTGGGCGCATGCGCGATGTCGTCGATCGTGGTGTTGTGCTTCTTGAGATATTGCTGAGTCGGTTCGTATGCCTTGTTGGTGGGACCCTTGACAACGAGTGAAGGTGAGTTGCATAGCTTCTTCATGTACTGAAGAGCTTGGAAGATATGTTGTTTGCTTTCGCGGTCGGCGTTGCCGGCCTTGGACTGAATCTCCTTGCCTTGGCGCTTGGTGAAGTCGTCGAAAAGGTTGCGTTGCAACTCTGATAGATCGCAGTAGTAGTTTTGCAGGATCTTGGGTGGCAAGTCATCCAGGACCTCCTCCTTGAGACGACGAAGGAGGAATGGAAGCACCTGCTTGTGCAGAGCTTCGATCGCCAGTGCACCCCGTTCTTGCTCCTTCGACGAGCTCTTGGCGAAACGGGAGGCAGCGATAGGCTTCGCGAAACGTTCCTGGAAGACCTTCTCCGTACCAAGGAAACCAGGCATGAGGAAGTCGAACAGCGACCATAGCTCGAGCACGTTGTTTTGAATAGGTGTACCGGAGAGGATGAGGCGGTGATTCGACTGGAATTGCTTGACTGCTTGGCTAGTCTTGGACTTGGAGTTCTTGATCAAGTGACCCTCGTCAAGTACGCAGTAGTTCCAGGTGATGGGCTTGAGAATGTCGGCGTCGTTCCTGCAGATATCGTACGAAGTAATGACAATGTCCACTTTGTCGAGCTGATTCCTGTGCTGGCCGCGGATAGGTGGCGAGCCGACATAGGCTACACAGCTAAGGAAGGGTGCATACTGGCGGATCTCTTGCTGCCAATGACCAGACAGCGTAGGCGGGCATACAATGAGCGAGGGCAGACGTCGGAAGTTTGGATCGCCGGATTTGGCAAACTCGTCTGCGCGCATATGATGATCACTAGCGACCATGCAGAGCGTTTGCAGCGTTTTACCAAGACCCATGTCGTCACAAAGAATGCCGTGAAGATTGTACCGGTTGAGGAACGCCAGCCAGTTGACACCCTCTTGTTGGTATGAACGGAGCGTCGCCTTGATACCGACGGGAATTTCGAAAGGCTCCACTTTCTTCGCATCCAGCATCTGGGCGACGAACTTGCGCTCTCGGTCTCGGCCCTTGAGGAGGGTATCAGGAAGGCCTGGCGGGTCGGGGATTCCAGACTCAAGTGGTACGAGCTTCACAAGTGTGGCAAAGCTGGTCGTAGCTAGTAGTCGGACATCGTTGTCAGAGTCGCTCATACGACCAAGAACCGGCGTGATGAGGAAGATGACATATGGTAAAATGGCGTCCTCCATAACATGGATGAGATGGTAGATGCACTCGATAGCTCCCTGGCGGGCGTACACATTTCCACCGTCGCTGATGGTTGGAAGCACGCTTTCGACAAGCATTGTAACACCTTCGACAGACATGACACTGCAGATAGTTGCGAAACACTTGGCCGCCGCATATCGCAAAACGTACAACTTGCTTTGGAGGGCCTTGGCAATGAGTGGAAGCAGGTCCTTGACGAAGCCTCTAACGCTTGGGTGGAAGCTGCCGGCCAGAGCACGTAGAGTCGACAGGGCATCAACAACTTCTTGACCAAAGACGCCGTCCTCGTTGAAGATTTGCGCGGGAAGTGTGGCTTCGGTGAAGGCGTCCTTGATGGGTCGTTCAATTAGGTCCTTCAGGATAGGCACCTTCTCGAAAATCTCAGCGCCGAAACTCTCGACGACCTTCTCGAGACCCTCTCGTGCACCACGCTTGGTGATTCTGGCCGCCCGCGACTCTTCTGCGAATCGAGCAGCATCTGGATGATCGCGCACATCTTCATCTTTCTTGAGCGTAAGAATGCCTGTTTCGATGTGTGACTGTCCGGCAAACTCGGGTGTTTCAGCTGTCTCCATGCAGTAGAACTTGACCAAATTGCCGACAACCTTGTTGACCACACCAGATCTCTTAGCGTTAACAAGGAACACAATGTAACCAGCAACTGCGGCTGCCGAGCGTCTCTGTAATTCAACGTTCTCTTCTTTCTTGACGCTGTCCATCATAGCCTTGATCGGCGGCGATGGCTTCTTCGGCGGTGAGTTGAGCGCTACAAGCGCACCGGCTGCAGCGGCCTTGATGCGGACGTCGCGTTCTTCCTTGATATCCTTGGCTTCTTGGATGCTCGTCTCTACTTCCTTACGTGCCGTGTCCAGATTTGCTCCAGCGACCATGCGAGCGGACGGCGTCATAGCCTTCTTTAGCTTCTCAAACTGCACGTTGAGCAGCTTCTCAGCATCTGCGACGCCGAAGGCATAGTGGTTTGCATTCGGCATGCCCTGAACAAGAGCAGCGATCTGTGGCAGACTTTGGACATGAGCGTCGTGGAAGATGCTCAACAAAGAGTGGCACTGAGTTCGAACAATTTGCAGCTTGGGCACAAGATCCTCGTAGGCGGCAGGTCTCTCGCCCTCAACCATAGGCAGCAGGGCCTGAACGAAAGACTCGGCCAAGGCGTCCTTGGTTGCCACGTTCTTTCCAAATTCCTCAATGATGATCGCAGCTGTCAGTTGGGTTGACGAGTTCTGGGAGGATAACGGAGCCAGCAGCCTAGATTTGAAGGTCGCGAGCCTCGATTCTTCGGGCCAAGCTCCCATCGCTTTGCCGAGGGCCTGTGCAGCAGAAGTCCTGGAGCGGATCATCACGTCCGCTCCAATCAGTTCGAGATCACCGGTGATCATGTGTCCATCGACGTTATGAGATTGGGAGGCTGGAGTAGGTGTTGACGTTTCGTCCTTGCCATGGCGAGACTTCTTTCTTCTCTTCTGCGCTGGCTCACCGCCATCTGGTGGAGACGACTTACGGCTCGGCTCAGAATCTGGTGGCGGGCCCATGGCTTGTCCGGAAGGTTTGATGAGTAGTGACTTATTCAAGGATATCGGGTGACGTGATACTCCAATAGGTGTGAGGGTGAGAGGAATAACGGCATCTAATATGGGTTCCATGAGAGGGGCCAGTTGACTACTCAAGGCCGCGACAATAGCATTCCAAAGCTGAAGAGAGAGCTTCAAGACACCTTCGTTGCGTTCGAGCAGGATGTTCTGGAATATGAGTTGCAATGCCCTGCTATCTACCCAGCCGTCCGAACCTTCGCTTTGGATGTTGAGGAAAGTAATCAGCGCACGCAGCACTGCCGCACGGACACTAGTGATGGTATGGCGGAGGAAAGGGAAGAGTCGTGGCACCAGTTCGTGGAATGATTGGGTCGGATCTTGTCGTGCGTTGGCTTGCATCGCTTCCAAAACTTGAGGAAAGCCACAAAGCTTGGCCAAAAGATCCATGATGAAACCAGTACTTGCACTCAGGTCATCCTGTAAGCTGGAAAGACAAGACCAGACTACGTTCATCAGGTGCTCAAGTGATTTTGGGCGCATCTCGATGAATTCTTTCGCGACCGGGATAAGGGTCGCTGCACTGATCGCTCGAACATCGTCGTCGGAGTTACTCAGGCCGCTGATGACTGCGGCGAGAACTCCATCCAGTAATGTACCGTCTTCGAGGAGTAGGTCGTTTCGTACAGCAACAAGGTACCGTAATCCGATCATGCCACCTTGACACAGGGCCCAGGGTGCGCTCAGAGGGTTGGTGTCGAGAGGAAGGTTATGGTTGATGATAAGGCGGTTGAGAACTTGAAAGGTTGCAAGGACGTTGTCGCGAGACATGTATTGGAGCAAAGAACCAAGCGCTTGTCCGGCCGTCTCTCGTATGGGCGCAATAGCATTATCGCCGGTAAAATCTGCAAAGCGATCGAGCATAAAGATGCAGACCATGCGACATGCAAGATCGTTCAGCCATCGCTGATTCAGCCGATCGTTCTCAGCCCGGCTAAGCCCCTTCCGCCTACCAGCACCACCGCCGTGGATACGGAGAATTTCTCGGAGTCCCATGGCAGCACCATGGCGCACCTCCCAGGTGTAGTCGAAAAGTTCGACGGCAAGGTATGCACAGACACGCTCGAACGGCCATTCTAGCCCGGCTTCTTCAGCCTCTGTTTGGAAAGACGACTTTTCTGCTACCGGCGCGCCCTTGAACTCCTTCACAAACTTCGCATCGTCATCTCCGCCGTTGCGATCAAGTGAGAAGTAGTCGTTCATGGGTTCGTCCTCGTCTCCGTTCTCTGACTTCTCAAACTTCAGGGCGGTGGGATGTGGGCGAACGGGGGTCTCGATGAGATCAGCTTGTGAGTCTTTTCTTGCAGTTGAATTGAAGTCAACGACTTGGACTTTGCTAGCACCTCCGGCAGCCTGTCTCTTATTTTTGCGCCTTAGAGCATTCTGCTGACGTTTGCTCAGTCCTTTGCCATCAGGTGTGCCTGCAGTAGGAGAACTACCATGGTTCATGCTCTCTGGTCGCGAGACGTTGGTATCGATACGGTGCATGCCAGGCGTCTTTGGGGCGGGTGTTTGTGGCATCATCTCCTGGGGTGGTGTAAGGTCCTCAACCCATGCGCCTTCAAAGCCAAGTCGCTTGAGTAGGGTGCTCTTTTGGTACTCTAGTCGTTCAGCAGGGTCCATGGCTGCAAGCTTGTAGTCATGCTCCTTTGTGCCGAGAGAAGCCAGAACCTTTCCGAACTTGAGGATGTAAGGCAGGTCCAGCGTAGCAAGATCGAGCCCATCGGCGAGCGGTGGGAGGGTGCTATCGCCATTTTCTTCTTTCTTGACGCCATTGCTGTCTTCCGACTTGACATCGCCGTTGGAATCTGATTGGGCTTCTGGCTTGATGGGCTCATCTTGGTCGTCGGCATTGGGATCGAACTTGTCGGCATTGGCAGCGATGCCACCTATTGCCTTGGCAGCGGCAACTCGAGTTTCCCAGCTTTTTGATCGCAGATAGGGTATAACTCGAGTAAGAAGGTTGAAAAGCTCATCAGGATGTTGTTTTTGGACGTCGGCTAGCTGGTCGGCTGCTGTGTTTCGGATTAATGCTGTGCTGCCAGTCTCGAGGAGCCTTGGCGCGGGTTAGCAAAAGTCAACAGAGATAAAAGAAGCAAGGCTGTTCAAGCGTGATTGACTTGTCGCAGAAGACTGCGACCAAGTTTGATCAAGCAGTGAAAGATATGCAGGACATGCGGCCGGGTATACTCACGTTACGAGACGATCCAATCTGGTGGCACTACCAAAGCGTTAGCGCGTCATGCATGCATCGATGCGATATGCGACAAACCTCATCTTCGCGCTGCACTTTTGACAGTCCGGCTCGCAGGCGGAGCGCAGCCAAAAGAATTAGAAATTACTAGGCGCCCGCAGGCGTAGCCATGGAAGCACTGGGCACGGCAGAAGTGTTTGGGCTGAGTAGTCAGAGTTGTGGAAGTGAGTCACGTGATGGGGTGGTAACTCGATGCGGTGCCGGGAGCGCGTCGGAGAAGGTGGGCTGCGGGCCTATCTAAGAGAATGAACAGGTCATTAAGTAGGCTGGATCACCACCAGGAACGGGCTAGTGGTGTGGCCCGTGCGTCCCGTTTCAGGGAGCAGAGGGAAATTTTTGCAACATCAACGGCGCCGGCCAGAGTAACGCAGGTGCATTCAGACTGGCTTCTCTTACTGCGAAGGCGATATATCGTGCCCGATGTATTTTCGATGCTGGTCGTGCGCGGTGCGATGAACCGGTCGCGACTTCCTTTGACAGAGATGTGGCCTCTGCACGCTAGCCGGATCCATCACCGCTCATCAACGCGCCTGCTCAAAGACCAACTTCCAACATCTCCACCCCACCTAGTCGTAATCATATACGATGATCGCATTTAGGTCGCGACATTCTCGCGACAGCACTCGCACTTATTCACCTACTCACTACAGTCGCACAACCCCCAGCCTCATCGTTATCAACGCGTCTTGTTGTCACTAGGCTAGGCTACCATCTTCATTTCTGACAGCCAGCCAAAGCGCTCCGGTGCCCTGGTGGCTTGCAAGGCTGCCTACCGGTAAGCCCTTGACCACTTCTCGGTCATCGCACCAGCCGCAAACAGTGCAGCCCTTTCCGCGACACCCTCTGCCCTACTCGATGGGTATCAAACGCGAAATCTGTATATATCCAGTAGCCGTGGCAGGGCGGATGTACCGGACCCAACCTCTCGCTTGGATTGATCTACATAAGGCGCTGCACTAGCGCATGCCTGCATCGACATGTCTTCTGGGGATATCGTTCGTCTACACGTCTTCTTTTTCCTATTGATTTTCCTGTCTACAGGCCTCAGCGCCCTCCCATGGGAATGCGACGTTTTCCCCGCATCGCTTGCGCGTTGGACATGTAATCTCGAGGTGGAGTCCAGCAAACGCCGGTCAACGCTTCGTGCTACCCTCTATCTGGTACCGCGCCTGTGGCTGCAGACTGCAGATAGCGGTCCGCGACACGTCCGTGCCTGACCACTATTCCATTTCGTGAACGACCCGTGAAGCTTTAGCGCAACGCCTGGACCGCTTCGTCGAGGCAGAGTCAGGAACGCGCGCCTTCCAAGTGATACATCACGATTTTCGTTTTGTGAGACCGCACGTTGTGATACAGTGTTGGAGGGCGGCCAAAAATGGTTTGCCTTGCTATGAGGACACTGACCTACTTAGAAGTCCTGGAGGTCAGCATTACCGGCCCCACTCTCCAAAAAGTTCCACACAATCCCTTCAGACAGCTTGTTTCCAGTCCTCCCCAGCATTCGTAGCCCGTTCTGGGCATTGATCACTATAGGACGAAGAGTCCACCAGTCCAGCATTTGCATAATGTAACCCCCTTTTGGTACTGGCGTAATAGTAAAGTGTCTCAAACTATGATGCTGCTCTGCCGAGCACTTCAGTCTCGCATCCCGACCATGGCATATGAACTTGCCCGAGACGCAGTTTCGGAATCCAAACCAGCCTCCAGTTTCTACACACTCCCATAGGATGGATCCACGACCGCTAGGCGGGGCTAGTACGATGTGCCCATCAAGCAATGTAAGCACATTGCCGCAAGAGGTAGAGCGAATGATGACGGTAGATCCATGTGAAGGCACCCAACTCGTCGAGGCGTGATCTTTCAGGTCTGAAGTAACGTTTTCGGTGGTCGTAGTAGGTGTATAGATGCTAGAATCATCTAATTCTGAGATGGATGTAGTATCGGGCTGATCAGGCTCCTGAGAAACCATGTTCGACGACCAAAGAGCCGTTCTAACTGCGGCGTTGACAGATGGAGCGAACGCGTTCCGGCCTGCGCGAAGCCAAGGAATCAGTACTCTGTTTGACAACCAAACTCTATCGGGTACGTACTTACTGACAGAAATCGGCCCGCTTATCGTAGTTGTTGTTGCTGTTGTTGTTGTGAGTTGAGGCCGGTGCTGCTGCGGGGTATGGGGCACATTAATCCCTGCTTGCAATGTGGCACAGCACATACTTCGTTACAACTGCGTGGGAGGAGAAATCGATTTCGCCAAGCACTGTATCACTCTCGAGGTGCGTGTAAATGTTGCCCCATCGCACAGTCTTAATATTAGCCTCTGATGCACGCATGCCTCGCACATGACTAACACCCTGAGGACTTTCGAAACAACATTTTAACACGACAGGCATTTGGCGATGGGACTTAGATCGCCCAATCAATCTACTTTTTTTCCGCACGCAGAGACTGAAGAACATGGCTTTGTCGTCCGCTGTTCTTGGAAGCGCACTCTCACCTTCGGGCGATCGTCTAATTGCTTGGGATGTTGTGAAGCTCGATTTAGGTTGCACGTAGACTATGTGAGAAAGCGAGAAGGAAAGTAGGAGTGGATGGCTTCTATATCCACACGCCAGAGAGCCCAGGACGGAGAAATACAGCACACTCTTCTGTGTTTTTCAGCAGTTCAGCAGTCTCTCGTCGTCCAGAACATGACACGATACATCTCTCGCCCTTTTCCATTTTTTCCATTTGATGTTCTACGAAGAACTATCGCACTGGTCCATATCTTGACAAAGAGGTCGGTTTTTTGATACATAATAATGACAGCTATTCCCGTCGAGCTGAGAACATCTTCTACCACATGGCCAACTGTGGTGTGGTTTTCGGCAGCCAGAAGCCATATAAATGTTGTTCTGGTTCATTTTAGTATTTTGTAATGTGCTATGAGGACGAAGAAGGAAGGGATTCAAAGAATAAGAGAGTTAAGTACTCAAGAGCATGGCCGTTGCCAAGATCCCAGTGCCAAACAGAGT
Source organism: Alternaria rosae (assembly GCF_020736505.1). Classification (NCBI taxonomy): domain Eukaryota; kingdom Fungi; phylum Ascomycota; class Dothideomycetes; order Pleosporales; family Pleosporaceae; genus Alternaria; species Alternaria rosae. Next base: position 2,768,723 of record NW_025763572.1, read on the forward strand.
TGTATTCTAACCTAGCAGTCACACCAAAGTACATCCTGGAGCCTACAAGGCACGAAAATGTCACAAAAGTGCCTGTTCAAAACCCATGTAGTCCTCGAAGTGCTCCATCCCACATCTCTGCGCACCACCTAGTCCTCTTGTCCTTGGCTATGGAGCTGCTCAATCTGGGCGAGCATAGCTTCAACGCGACTAAATGATCATTAGCAGAGAATCTCATTGTATGAAGGGGAACAGAACGTACTCTGTATCCGAGGTATCAGACAAGAACTGAGCCTCCAAGTCTGCCTGAGCGACGGCGAGGAGCGTAGCGACGTTATGCTCGGTCGGTTCAACGTCTTCTTCCTGTGCTTCGTCGCCCTCTGGTACCCGAGGGGCAGGGCCACCTGCATGTTGAGGGATACGTGGGTCTGGCCCGACCAAGAGAGCATCCAGAAGTTGATGCTCGGAGACTACCGAGGGTATGAAATCGTTGTATCGCGCCGGACGGGCTGGTATGTGTTCCTCAGAGATCGTGTGCTCGATGGCGTTGGTCGTGTAATTCTGCTTCCAATACAGCAGGGCCTTGTGTTCGCCACGTTCAGGCGCCTACGAAGGGGTAAGTATACGCCTTGGTTACATTTTGTAGACACTAAACTTACCTGATTGAAAAGATATAAGCTAATAGAGCTATTGCGAATGTTGGCGTACGTGTCGAAGCCCTGCGAGCGCATGTAGTAGCAGAGGCGCAGAGCGTCCTTTGCGTTCAGACGCTTGTTCTCTGCAATGCTCTCAGTCCAGCGATGAGCTTGCCGGACAGTGAGCTTCGCAGAGGGGTTCCTGGAGGAGATCAGTACATCTCTCACATCAGTCTGTACACGGATACTACTTACTTGCCCAGCCACTCCAGGAGCGCGAGTTGCATTTTGGTATACGCGGGGGTGTTCACAATCCCCTCTGCCTCCTTCATCTCATTGTAGGGGGTCTTTGGCAGCATCGATACGAGCGTCGTGGCAGGCTTGAGAGCGGCTTGAGCTTGGGGTGCGGCCGCGGGCGCTGGAGCAGCAGTGCTCTCGCCTGTAGCTTCGGTAGCCCTACCTCGTGTACGTAAGCTACGCGCCATGTTTAGATCCATTCGCCTAAGGAATCGACGCTGGGCAGATGTGATGTTGGGTACAGAACGTTCAAGTCCTGTCAAGTCCTGACGTAGCTGATTGATATCGATATCGATAATTAGGTCGCTCGTGGGATTCTGAGGTAGTTGGATTAGACTGTTCAGGTCAAGAGCCAGGTTGCGGTTGCGGTTGCGATTCCGATGAGTCTGGCGCCTGAGGCGTCGTAGTTGTTCGTATAGCGACGGGTGGACGGCTGCAGAATCGGTGGCGTCGGTGTCAGACATCTCGGCGGTAGTAAGTCTATTTATCGCATGGAGCGTTTGGACGGCGCCGGTGGCGGGAATATTGTGAATGAACGATGGTGTTGCAGGGAATTCATGTGCGATCGGAGACTTTAAGAAAGAAAAGCGCCAAGACCTAGCAAGTGAAGGAGCGCAGTGAGTGAGGAAAGTGCGACTGGAACCATGGCCTAATCCGGCTCACCCACGGACGGTTTTCTCGCGACCCATGGATGTCAAAAGGTATTCTAAACTGTACCGTGGAGGTATTCGGTGTGTTCTACCTATCCTATCTTCCACATAGAATGCATTGTATACTTCCAGGAGTGACAAAATCTATTCGACGATTTTTTACACCTCCAACCTGGATCGAGACTGCGCCTGTTTGTGATGACTTGCAAGAGGATCACGTGCTAATGGAGGTTATCTGTTTCGTGTCCAATGCGTCGTATCCACCTTGGAGTATTGTTGGATTGGGTTCATGCTCTTCACTTCCCCGTTCAATTTTGTTCGGCTGAGCTGACAGATCCACAAACAAATACTAGACAATGAATATCCATCTCTTTCAAGCGAGAACAACGACTAACCAAGGGAATGCGAGTGAGATGAGATGACGGCGTACCGCGATATGATTTGCAAGCTTTCGTATCTGTGGTTGCGGAGGAGAACGTACCTAAGTAGTCATGTCGTGACGCGCTTGCATCGCCTCGAACAATGCTGCAGAGCTGACCAGCTTGCACATTCTCTTGTTAGCTGTTCATCAGCATTTGTGCGCCACTACTCACACGTAAAAATGCGCCGCCCTCGCATGCAGGTGGTTGAAGACGTTCATCTGCGCAGCCAGCTGCTAGCGTCCAGTCATCGCACCCACCAAAGCCAACCTACACAATCTGCTCCTCCACGAACCAATCAAGCTGAGCCCAACAGACACCCAGCCCTAGAGTCCAGGCGCCCTTGGCCCCGCGTAGATAACTTGAATGGCGGCTGCCCAGCCAAGAGATGCTGTCTGAGATGCAGGTTTCCACGCGGGACGATCAGTTGGTCTGGGTTTCTGGTTCAGATGACGTATAGCGCAACCCATCTACCCACCAACCCCTGTCTCGATGCTACCACAGCGGGCCACAAACTTGTAACAAGCACGGTGCAAGTGATCGAAGATGAGATCACCGCTGGCGCAGATGGCGTACACACGGGAAGGCGCGAATCTGCGGGTGGAGTATATATGGCTGGCTGCCTGATCCGCGAGTTGTGGCTTCACATGCAAACACACACAACCTCACAAATATCCCCTCTCACTATCCATACACTTCAGCCAGATTAGTTAACAGTATCTATACTGCCCAAGATGACAGACCAAAACAAGGGATCACAAAAGACCTACAGGGAGTCCGCGGGAGAGTACTACAACCAAAAGTACGAGACATGGATGCCATGGATCGAGGACCAGTACCTGAAGTGGTTCACCAAGGACAACAAGGCATCTTATGCTACCAAACGTACGTCTCTTACTACTCTGAATTATCCCTAAACTATAGATCCCTAACACTCCTCCCCACAGAACAACTCGACCAGACCAAGGTCACAGGCATTGACCAAGTCGACAACCTCCAAGACGGCGTAAACAACCTCGTCGGCGGCCAAGTCGGTAAAGGAGGACTCGCACAGCCCCTCGGTGATGCCGTCTCCAAAGAGGGTATCAACCGTGCTGAGCGCGGTGGCAAGGACGACAAGGGAAACCCTATTGAGAGTCAAGGACCACTGGGTGGTTATGGACAGAGTGCTGCGGATGGTGTGAAGGGAGGTGCGAGCAGCCTTGCAGGAGGCGCAAAGAGTGCCGGTGGATACGTTGGAGGCATGTTTGGTGGAGACAAGGGAAAAGAAGAGAAGAAGTAGGGAGTTGGCGGCTGACGGACGATGATATGATACCATAATTTGTAGGAAGGTTCTTCCGGGAGGATTAGACTGCCAGACTTTGTGTTGCGCGGGATAGTATGAGTTTAGCATTCGACTTCTGAAGTAGTACACTTCTACCCTATAGCTGTTGTTGTGCCAGTTCTAAACGAGTGAGCAAGTCTAATCCGTATCATTAACACTGCGGGGTCTCCACTACGACACAGCATGTGCATCAACATCCACCACAGTCCCTTCTCCCTCCTCCACACCAAACAACTTCAAGCAATTCCCTCTCTTGAACATCCTCGCGCAATCCACCGCATTTGGCTGTCCCTTTTCTACATCTGCTCCCCCCTCATACAAGACTCTCACAACATCATCGTATCCTTTAAACACAGCCCCCGCAATAGGACTCTGACCCCTCCCATTCAGCACATTCGCATCCGCGCCGCTATCCAACAGCATCTTCGCAGTCTCGGCTTTCCCGTGGTAGGACGCCAACATGAGAAGTGTGTCGCCGGATGCGTTGGTGAGGTTCTTGGGAATGCCGGCGCTGACGTATTGCTGAAGGGTCGATGTGTCCCCGCTGCGGGCAAGGTCGAAGAGGCGCGCTGCAAGGTCGAGGGCGGCAGGTGGGAGGTCAGACGTAGATCTCGCATCGGGCGGTGCTTGCACGGCGCCATCGGTGTCGGTTGCGCCTGTGCCTGCTGCTTGAGCGGCTTGCTGGCCGTAGGATTCTTCGTAGGATGGCATCTTTGAGGCGCTCTGGGCTGGATGCGGGTATGCGACGCAAAGTGGAGTTGCTAAACGTAATGGCTGTAAATTGGTTCTAATGGCAGATCGCCTTCTGATATGTGATTTTACATGGTGAAAGTCTAGAGCAACGCTCAGTGAGTGCAATAGGCGCGAGCATCCATCACCCGAGTGTCGATGACGAAATCAATCCCGGTCGCGCTTTCCGAGCAGAAAACGCGCTAGTCGACGCTCCATCGTTTTGCTTGGCGGAGATCGCGACTTCCCCAGGGCTCAATCCATTGTCCAACCCGCAGAAGTTAGCCTTCCTACGACAACCACCTCCCATTACCGCGACGCCAGTATCAGAGTCCGGTACTTTTGGTGATCGTGCGACCATGGCCTCACCACCGCATATCCCACAGCTCAACGTCCCCGGCAGTCGCAAGCGCGGCAGCATATCCTCACACTCCGGCGCGCCCACCAAAAAGCGCAAACCCTCCAACCTACGCAACGCCTTCTCCCCAGATGCCGAATCAGTCGGCGGCTCTCCGCGCCAATACTCGCGTTCTCCGTCCGTGGAAAGTAACATCACCACTTCAGTCGTCAACGGCATAGGAGGGAAAAAGCGACGGAAGAAGGGCGGAGACGGAGGCAGTGTCGCAGGCTCAAGCGCAAGAGGTGGCAAAGGTGCCGACGGGCGAAGCGCAATAGGGGGTGAAGACGAAGATGGCGACGGCGGAGAAGAAGCAGAAGACGATGACGACGACGAGATGGGCGAGGAAATGGGCATGGAAATTGAAGGCGGCATGAGTGTCGAAGCACGCAGGAAGCAAGAAAAAGAATACGAACGGTACGTCCCTTCTCTATACTCTCTGTTGTGTCCTTCTAGAGCCCGTTTGCTAATGTACTGTGCTCCAACAGCATGCTAGAAGACTTCATGACCCCAGCCCAAATGGACCGCTACGCAACCTACCGCCGCATCCGCCTTAAGCGGGAAACCGTCCGCAAGCTCGTCAACCAAACCCTCTCCCAATCCGTACCCCAACCCATCATCATCGCCGTAACATCCTACTCCAAAACCTTCATCGGCGAACTCATCGACCGCGCCCTCACCGTCCGTGACGAATGGTCCGCCGTACGCACGCACCTTCCCAACCCCAACCTACCAGGCCCCATCCTCAGTCAGAGTCTGGTTCGACCTAGTGCTCATATCAAGGATGATAGGAATCGGCCGACCAATTCAGATATCACGAGTGCGGGCTGGTATCCTACGCAGGTTGATCGTACAGAGAGTTTATGGAAGGAGGTGGAGAAGGATGCTAGTTTGCAGGACAGGCTGAAGGCGTGTGATAAGGGACCGCTTACGCCGGCGCATTTGAGAGAGGCATTGAGGAGGTATAAGAGGGATCGGGATGGCGGGGGTGCTGGGTTTGCGGGTATGAGTTTGGAGGGTGTGGAGAGGACTATGGGCAGGACGGGTGGAAGGAGGCTGTTCAAGTGAGGTCTTATACTCGCGATGAGGGCAACTTTGAAGCATAGCGACGGCGTTTGGGACATGTATTGCTAGCATGAGAGTACACTTGGTAGAGATCTCAAAGTCAGTGGAACGCTGACGATCATGCAATACCACACTACTACGAACATCTATCCGCAACATGTGGACGAACTTCATCAATGCAACGCCTGAGTCATATAGTCATAGGTAGGAGTGGAAGTGAAACCTTCTCAGAGGCATTTTGTGAAGAGCTACATTTGTCATAGCTATTCATCATTCCAGTCCATCCCAGCCGAAGAGAGAACACCTTAGGAAATCATAACGCTAACCAACAACCATCTAGTTCTCGTGCATGAGCTCGTGGAAGGTGTCGGCGGCATACTCGGGCTTGCCGGCCTCGACCTTCTTCTGGCCAAGCTTCTCCTTGGAGAAGGTAGCAGCGTAGGGGTTGAGGCGGAGCTGCACCTGGAAGTTCTTGAGCGGGTTCTTCTTTTGTACGACACCACGCTTGGAGACGGCTCCGCCACGGACGGGGCGGAGGACCTTCTGGACGTCGCTGGAGTTGATGATCTTGCTGAGGTCGGGTTGGCTCATCATGGTGGAGGGCAGGAGGTAGTCCTTCTTGAGCGCTGAGGGCTCAGCGGTGGATCCGTAGACCTTGTCGAGAGCGCTGAAAGCGGATGAGGTCCAGACGATGAAGCGACCGAGGTGGCCACCGGGGGCGAGCTGGAGGAGGTTCAGGGAGTAGACGGATGAGGTCTCGACACCTGGGATGTTGCGGAAAGCAAGGACGAGCTCCTTGCCATCCTCCTCGGGGTTGTAGATGACGAGGGGTCCGCGGCGCTGAGTGTGACGGCGGCCACGGAGCTTACCCTTACCAGCGCGGACCTTGCGTGTGTTGCGGGCCTTCTCGACGTCGGCACCAGCACCGACAGCCTTCAGCAGAGCGACGGCAGCGGAGGTCTTCTTGATGGCGGCATCGGCGAAAGCAGTCGATGAGATGACGAGAGGAACCTCAGGGACGGTGCTGATGGCGTGACCGCGGGCAAGGAGAAGAGCAGGGCTTCCTGAAGCAGCGAGCGCAGACGCGGTAGCGAAACGCTTCTGGTTCAGGTTGATCTTCTGGTGCCACTTGCGCCAGACCTTGGTGGGAGCGAACATGCGACCGGAGCGGCACATGTTACCGAACGCAGCCTGACCGGCACGGTGAGTACCTCCACCAGAGACACGGGGAATACGGGCCACAGCGCGACCGGTACCCCAGGACTCGGCAGAAGTTTGGTGACCAGCCTTCTCGGAGCTGCTTGTTGTTAGATCGGGTGATTGTGTAGCGCGCGAGGTAGGCTTACACAGCGTATGGCTGGCGGCGGTTCTTGTTCATGCCAGTGTGCACCGCGTGGACGATGTCAGGGCGGATGGGGGCCTAGGAGAGTTGTTAGCATTGGTCAAAGCCCCTGGTTTGCGTCCAAGTGCATTGTAGAGCCGTATCCGAGAGACTGAGAGAAGCAGACAAGCCAGAAAATGCGGCTTTCGCTACACTTTCACGAGAGTGCATCATGGGAAGAACTCTGCGTAGTCCAGCTCGATGCGAGCATTCTCCCGCTGCCACTTGTGTCCCCGCTCTTTCAGTGTTCTTCCCATGTCTGCACTCCTCCAGCTGCCGTTGCAGCCCCCTCAGTCCCTCCGATTGTGGTTTGCATCGTATCGCGAAGTTCGAATTGCGGCGGAACTGACCTTGAAGACATTGGGCACGGGGACGGTGTCCTTGGTGGCCTCGCCCTTGGCGGAGACGACGGTGACGGTTGGCCTCGACATGGTGGCTGTTGTGTATTGACCTGGTGGTTAGTTGTCGCGAAAAGAAGAGGCTCTCGACTTTCGAGTTCTTCGGGCTCGCTTGAATTTCGCATGGTGGGCGGCGCTAGCCCGCTTTGGCTTGGCGTTGCTGGTGGATGAGCGCAGAGCATCTACAACACCTACGCACTAGATAACGCAACATGCACTTTTGTCTAAAGTTTTCGAGGGGTATCCAGATCTTCTGGGCCTGGAGTTGTACTGTAGAGTAAGAGTATTGACGACCGTGAAGTTGCAAATTCGCTTTCTTCGTGGTTGAGGGCAACCGTGGACATGCTGGTTTTACCCTCACTACGGCCATGTTAGGTATCTAGCTACTGACTATAACTAGGCCAGACGTGATATCTTATCTTGTACATACATAGAGGCTGACAGTAACGCAGAGCTTGTCTTCCCGTGAATGGACTAACAGTCCCTAGGATGAGTAAATTTCCAATACGAATACATCGAAGTTTCTTGTCATAGAGTGTAGTCTAACCACATCTACAGATGAGCGCATTGTCCTTCTGTCATACCTTCACGTATGCTTAGGTAACAGCGTGACTTGGTAAGAATGAACAGCTGCTTGTGGTTCCTGACATAGTCACATTCTGTTCCATGCAGCACACACAACTCGTTCGACACGTCTCTGGCAGCGTGCTGATTTAGCTGGTATGTGCAAAGCGCACATGTCAAAGGTATGACTACAGATGAACAAAAAAGTACACTCCCCGTTTCTGAGAACGCGCATAGCATATTGTATTATGGAGTCGGACGTAAGTCCGAGAAAGCTATGACATGCGCGAAGTGTGTCGTGGTGACGTGCTACAATACAGGTACCACGGCACATAGGCCACAGGGGCGCATGAACCTCATTTGAGTATGTTGAGACTTCACGCACAACCAAACCTATGATCAAGTCGACCATGAAATGGACAGAGCACGTCCCTGCTTGCTGGTCGAGGTCGTCGCAGAGGATTAGGTTCTCGGACCGCAAGCACGATCGCAAACATTTGAACCTTACTGAGGCCCGTGATACATCACCCCTTATCTTTTTTATCTCGCAAAGAATGCTGCTTGGTCCAAACCGCCCTAATAGCGGGAGAACCAGGCTGTTCTGTCACAGTTGCTACGACTCACTGCGTGTAGCGTCAGGGCTGGCAAAGGCTGGCAAATAGACTCGGGCCTTATTGAGGCCTTGTGTTAGGAGGCCAGAACACTTTCCAAGGACGACTCAGTCGGGAATACCATCTAGCTGGTAGCGAAAAGTTGGGCTCTGATCTCCACGTTGCAAGTTGATAAGTATGGAAACTACCAATGAGTCGCTCAGTCAACCTATCCCGATCTCAAGAGCACGTGCCCAGGAGGATGAGGCGGACTGTCCTGAGTCGTTGGATCTTCGCATGGGTACCCGAATCAGTGTCGCGTTGCTTTTTAGGACGAATTCTGCCGGTGTTAAAAGATGCTGAAACGCATTTGGTGTGGGCTCGCCGAATCGGGGCTTTGCGTAACAGAAAGAACAAATTACCAACATTCAGGGCACAGGCAGCGGCAGAGGTGGAAATACGTTTCGGCAGGTACTGCAAGGACTGCGGCTCTGGCTGGCAGTCATACGGAAAGAGGTCCACAAATGCTGTGGGAGCGTTTGGGATTGCGAAACTGACGGCAGAGACATGAAACGTGTGGTAGTCCTCACATGACGGAGACGCAAAAACTCACCCCGCCAACAGGTGGGTCGATAAGTTCCCACGGTGCGTTTCACGTTGCAGATATTTGCTCCGACTGTTTTGTGCCTCAGAAGGCCGCGATGAAGTCAGTCGCAGTCGCAGTCTTGCACGCAGTGAGAGTCGAAACGATGGCTGTGGCATGCGAAGCGAGGCCAGGGTGTCCCGGCGATGGTGAGCGCTGACAACAACGACGACCTGGACGACGAGTAATTCATCTCGTGCGCGTCGCGGCCGGAGACGGGACGGATTACATACTGTCTGGGGTGGCTGCAATATGGACGGACCCCGACCTCTTTCCGAGGTATCTCGTCTGGGCCTTCCCGTCTTCAGGATGCGGCCTCCAGGGGCCTACTCTAGGCTGGCCAGGTTCGCCAGGTCCGGGGAACAAGGGCAGAAGGGCAGTTTGTCGAGGGCAGTCTCCTGTGGAGCGGAGGCGACGAGTATTTGTTTGCTAGGCGAGGGAAGTGACGACTACGCGTACGCTGCGAACCAAGATCGCCAGCAGTACGGTAGACAGGCTGTAAGGCGCGGTGGTTGAGTGGACTGGCGCGTTTGTGTAGTATGGTCCCAAGACACTCATGGGTCTGACATGCTAGTGTCCTAGTGGTCGCAGCTGCCTCGTAGCGCACCGGCGGCGGTTGCTATTCCTGGAACGTCGGCGCTTCCACAGAGCCACTAGCGCAGCTCGCAGTTCGTCTCCCCCATCCATCGACAAGACGCATTCACGCCGCCTCAATCACGACACACAGCGTGCTCGCCTCGCCTACCACGACCCCCTCCTCCCACATTCAGGCGGCAGCGGCTCTGCGATCGACCGGCTTCCCTCGTCCGCACTACCCAAGCTGGTCACCACTCTGCCCTCGACCCTCCCCATCGTCCAGAGTGCGTCGCAACAGACCCTCATCGTGAGCGCGGCACCCACCCTCGACCGCGCCTTCCTCACCACCGCCGCTCGCACCACCCGCACCCGCTGCGTCGCACGCTCTTGCCCTTTCTACCCACTACGCCGCATCTCCTCAGGCATAGGCGCATCGCCGGCCCAGTCGCTCCTTCCCCCAGGCGCTTAGTAGAGGATCTGGTATTCTCGCTCCAATTCACCACGCCAGCGCCCCTCCCCACTGCTATTGGCACCCAGGTAAGCCGCATCTTCTTTTCATGTCCCAACTCCACATTCCTGTGCCCCGTTGTCTGTCTGAGCGAGCATGACTGTAGTCGAGGCAGTGTACGGGCACCTGTCACCTGTCAACCGTTACCTGCTTGACCATGTGCACTCTACCACCAATCTTCGAGTCGGGAAACAGCTTCTCAACCTGTCTTCAGCCTCCATTCCCCACTCCCCCGTCCCGCAGCCCTCGTTTCGAAACACATGCGCCTGCCATGTCTGCCTCGCCCACAATATCCCATGATGCTGACACTCCGACTCTGAAAAGGGCTTTCTCTACACCTAATTCTTCTTTCCCTTCTAAGAAACTCGAGCAGTCCTTCACCCACTGCACTGCACCACCCTTCAACCCACCACGACCTCCACGTTGGCCCAGTACCACCCGCAACCACTGCCCACGCTTGGCAACGCACACAAGTCCCAGCATGGTTCAGACGAGCGCGCGCTCATTCATGCCCATGCCATCATTCGGCGCCGTATTTGGAGGAGATCACCACAGCAAGGGCCAAAATGGCGGGAATGTAGCACGCCCTGCCACGAGCCCCAACACCAACTCGGGCACACCCTTCTCCTCCTTCCACATCCACAGCGAAAGTCGCGACAGCACATCGACGGGCTCTTCCGACAACTCCCCGACCACAACCATATCAACCATGGACTCGTCCTCGGTGACAGACCCCTCTCCAGGCGTGTCTCCCGAATCGCCCCTCGCAAAGACAATTACGCCCTCGTCTTTCGTTGCCGACTTCAGGTCTAGACGAGCAGAAGCGCCTGTCGGGGAACCGTCAGCCGGCCCATTCTTCGAATTGCAGCGTCCCACAACACCCGCAAAGAAGCCTCGGAATCTCAAGAACCTTGGTATCAACACAGCGTCTTCGCTCAGCAACTTGCGCGCACACACTCCAGCTCCCATAGCAGTAGCTCCTAAAGAGAAGAACAGCTCGGCACCGCCATCACCACTGTTTATCAAACCGCCGACACCGCCGAAGCGCCGACCGTCCAACTTGAGCTTAACCATTTCTACGCCTGGTAGCAACGAGAGCAAGCCAGTACGATTGCTCATACCCTCAACTCCGTCCTTCAATCGTCCGCCGCTTCGCCACTTCCAGTCATCTCCTTCGCTACCATTATGTTCACCAAGTACGAATCCAATGGGTGGTATGCAGTTGCCTCCCCTACGACCTGTTGCACCCAAGCAAAGTGGCCTCAGCGAAGTCCCTTTTGAAATGGAAGAGGAAGAGGACCAGGAACCGAACTTCGATGTTCCCCAGTCGCGAGAGGAAAAGCCGGCTGCCTATCCCAACGGCCCCATCTGCATCTATGAGTCTGGCGTGTTCCTCTACTTCGAGCCAACCGCTATCCAGGCCACCACTTTCGATGTCATAATCAACGTCGCGAGCGAAGTAAAGAACCCATTCACTACGCCAACGGTGGAATCACAAAAAGACATTGATGCCAGGCGCATAGATGGCCCACCGGCGGAGAATGTCGATTTTGCTACCCTTTCACAGCGACCAAAGCAATCGTTTGGTATGGAAGATGGCTCGCCAACCACACCCAAAGCCACCCCGGTCATGCAAACCATACAGCCGCGCGAGGTTGTGATCGAGGGCAAGACATACAAGACACCAGAGTACATCCATATGCCCTGGGAGCACAACACAGACATCGTTCCCGACCTTCACAAATTGGTCAGGATGATAGACGAGAGGGTTCAGCGTGGAAAGCGTGTACTCATCCATTGCCAGTGTGGTGTCAGTCGTTCTGCCAGTTTGATCGTCGCCTACGGCTTGTACAAGGACCCGCAGATGAGTGTGCAAGAAGCGTACGACAAGGCGAAGAAGCGAAGCAAGTGGATCGGGCCGAACATGAACCTCATCATGCAACTGCAGGAGTTCCGCAACAGCTTGTTAAGACAGAACGAAAGCCGCTCATATCACAACCAAGGATATGGACGCCGATCCGCCGGCCTTCCTTCTACCCGCTCCACGGGAAACAACAAGTACTCTTCGTACGATAGGGATTCAGGTTCGGGATCGCGCACTCCACGAACAGCACCGCTTCCACCCGACAGCGACATTAGCATGCAGCGGGCCAGCACAGGCAATATGATGGCTATATCTCCCGGTCCCCTATCGGCACCTACTGGAGCCTTCTCAGCCTGTTTCCGTCGGTCCTGGGACTCAAGCCCAGCGCATTTTGATGTCCCCTCTGAGCCCTCTCCGACAACGACGACGACACCGTACGTTGATCCTACGGGTCACGTTGTGCCCGTGGTCTCGATAAACAGCGACGACCTGCCGACCATTCAGACTCAAGACGTTTCCGACAGCGAAGAATCTTCCGAGCCTACTCTCAAACTTGCCTCTGTGCCCAACTTCTCACGTCAACTTCCATTACGGTTGGGCCTGAGCAACGATGAGGGCGATTCATTCGGAGCAGGAGAGAGACATCTAGCGCCTCTGCAACCATCAGGATTTGAGCCACTTCGATCTCCAGCTGTGGCGAGTTTCAACATACCTTCCTTTAGCTCCTACGATGCATCCGATTCCGAGGTCATGTCGCCAATCAAGACTTCGTTTGACAACCCATGGCCGGCAGGCTATGATCTGGATAACGAACCTTCCGCGCCTGAGATTACTTCGCCAGTCGCTACACAATTTCCCAAGGATATCTTTGGTCGCACAGACGCAAGCCTAGAAGATGACCTGAAGTCGCCACGTGCCACAGAATTCCACATGACTCCACTAAAGCCGAGGGTAGCAGATGAGGATCCATTTGGCTTGACATCGCCGACAAGAGCAGACTTCAATCCATTCGACAGGCCTAGCATAGCGGCTATCAAGGACTCTGAAGCTGAGGATCGCCGGCCGTCATTCCAAGCCATCCTACCGCCTGCACATCAGACTTTCAACGGCTTTGCATCGCTGGACGGTACGGCGCAAACGAACCCCATGTTCCAGGCCCCCAGCTTGCTTTCCATGTCCTTCCCAAAACATAGCCAAGACGCCGGACCACGCATCGACAGCCTTAGCAATTCACCCGAAAAACAAGCCTTGACCCCTATCGACCCGGCTGAACCTGTTCCTGTAGCGTTCCCCAAGGCGCCGGATACGCCCCGATCGCCTAGCCAAACATTCCTTTCAACTCCCGCCAAGGCCATTCGCACTAGGTTCTCATCACCGAACATGCGCGAACAACGAAAGTTACACAAGCTACAAACGGAGATTCAGTCAAAGCTGCCGAAACCTTCTGCTCCTCAACATGCTGCTGATGACATCGACGCTCTCATGTCACCGCGTGCCGAGGAGTTCACAAGGAATCCCTTCCATTTCGAACTGCAGTCCTCTGGCGACGACACGAGTCCGGTATCTTCCAATGAGACGATCAAGGACGGACGAAACGGCCACACCGCATGGGAAGAACCACCACCCCGGCAATGGACGCCTGAAAAGGCCACCGTTGACCCCCGAAGCCCTGTCCAAACTGGCAGTAACCCCATTGTTCGCAACATCTGGGACGTACTGTGAGCAAAGGCACAAACAGACCGAAACGCAAACTCAAAATATGCGGAGTGGACTTGCTCAACCTAGAAGCTTCCGGAGAAGACGCCGCGCGCACAAGATTTGGTAGCTTCGGCCGCCTTGTCGGAAATTACGCGACTTCTCTCCGAAGGATCGTCCTTCGCCAACAAGAGCTCGCGACGCCACCAACACTGAGCGTTTGGACTCCTGACAGCTGCATGTCACATTGACCCACCTTGGAGAGTCGACGTTAGATGCGCAGCATCTCCGTTACCCTTGGCATGCCGATGCATTCCAACGGTCCGGCAGTTTCCATCTCGTATTCCCTTATCACCATCCATCTCCTTTGTGTTCAAATATTTCGTTTCTTTGCAAGTCCGTACAGCTTACGGCTTTCCATATTCGCATGTTGGGGGCTAATGCGCGTTGAATTACGCAGAGTAATGTTCTAGTTTCTAGTACCCTAGTACCGCCATCCCCTCGACATACTCACACTCCTTTCACAACACTACTACAACAACTTTTCCTCTCTCGACAAACCCATTACTACATTCGCTGCCCCTTTGTATATCTATCTCATCTCCTTACTTTACACACTCAGTATCGATGTTACGAGCCATGCAAAGCGACTGTCTTCTGGCAGAAAGCACCCAGTTGCGTCTTGGGTTGCGTCCTTGGTTTTGTGTTTTGGTTTCTTTGTATCTTGGTTCGCGTGGCGAGTTCAGCCAGCGAAAGGCGTTCTTGGGAGAGAGAGAGAGGGAGAGAACGATCTTGACAGATGGATTGATCATATCCTTGGGCATTTCCTTGATTTTCCTTTTCCCTCTCTGGATTCATCTAAGGGTTTCTGGTGGAAAAGGCTATGTAAATGAATGGAACACATATTTCAACACTGAGTCGTCCACCTGCATATATGTGTCTTCATCGCGTAACTGACCCTTTGTTGGCGATACGGCCTCTCATCGAACCAGGCAGTCTTCCTGATCAAGCGTACCCCCTATGAGCAAATGAACTGGCAGGGCAAGTCCAACCGAAGACTATTTTTTCGTTTGCTGACAAAACATGCGAACAGTTGAAGTAGCATCCTTCGTCTTACTAATCCGCCCGTCCACTAACCTAATCACTCAAACACACCAAAGGCTTACATACATCTCACCTGCATTACTTCTACATTATTCGGTGGTACAAATGTAGATCTGGCCTATGTCAGCGAGATAAGGGTTGTGCAGATCGCCGTTCTCGGGTTGCAAGGAGACAAGGAAGGGTTGAACTGGTAACACGAATTGTGGTTGGGCAGAGGTAGTTGCGGTGTGAGAAGGGCAGCTCGCGGTTTGAGATTGCAGCTCTGTGGAACATGAGTGAGGGAATTACCATGAAGTCGTCGTATTTGCTCGTACTAATGAATGCGAGTCTAATCAATTGTAGACACATTTCCGTGGCATACAGAAATCACATGCTAGAAGAAGTCTTAGGTTGGCTTGATAATCCATTCGGGTTACTACTTTAAAATATATACTATGTGTGATGATATTGTGTGCATGTCCCAAAAGAGAACTCCACGTCTACGAAAAACAGAAGCAGAAACCATGCCAATCAGGCTCATCATCTCATCTCATCTCATCTCGTACCAAGCGAGCGTAGTATATGTATCCAAATACCATGCAGATAAAGCGAATGTGTCCAGGTCTAGCCCGGCGCAGTGTCAATACAATACAACGAAAGTAATGCAAGACGTACATACACGTCTTGCTCAAGGACAGAAAAGCGAACGGAAAGCTTCATCGAAATATATTTCAATTTCGATGGATGTGCAATTGTACAGAGATGACGAATGTGAAACTTGACAGACAAGTAGACAGAGAGAGTTCCTCTTAAAACGCCAAACGCAGCACTTGCGTGTAGTTGGTCGTAGAACTGAACATCAATGAGATGGGAGATGGTAATGGAAAAAAACCGTCAAACGCCTGTGAAGAATTGCAAAATGTGATCCCGGTGTTTCATCCGATAGCCGGGAGTTGGGGGTATCCTATGGGCAATTTGATGCCTGTGTCGGTGTGTGCGCGTGTATATGGTTCGCGTTTCTAAGTGTGTATGGTGAGACTACTAGTAAACATACGTAGCAGTCCTTCCGAGAGTAGGTTTGCTGGCATAGCCTCTGTCAGCCCTGTCGGATTCACCAGATCTTGGTGCCCATCTGACGTCCTCGGGACCGTATCTACGGCTGTATTGCACTTCGTTGGGGTCAATGCTTGTTTGGCGCACCCTGTGTCGGGGTTCGCTACCGATTTCGCCGTACAGTCTACCTGAGCGGCCGCGTTCTTCGCGGACAGGCGAAATGTTGCGACTCGACTCCGTGCGACTTGGCATGGACGGCCGTGGGACAGTCTTGTATGAACCGGTGGGTTCTGCTGGACGGTTGGGACCGATCGGGGGCTTGCCAATCGGCGACTTTGAACGGTGTTGGCGTTGGGGTTCGCGGACAACGTGGCGAGGAGTGGGGGTTGGCGGATCTTGGGATGCGCCAGCTCCGGAGACGGGGTAGTAATATGTCTTGACAGTCGACGACTGTGGTACGCTGGGGAAAGCGTCTCGCTCGGGACTAGCATACTTCTCAGGACTGCTGTACTTGTCGGGACTGCTGTATTGCTCAGGAGTCATGGTCTCACGGAGACCAGACGGGCGGGGAACAGTGGCGTCCTTTCTACGCGAGGACGTATTCGGGATGCTAGGCATGGTCGATGATCGACTCAGCGAAGGTGCTGGAGGCGTGTTCTCGGCATATCTGCTGGGCCTGCTGTCGGTGTACGAGCGCTGAGGCATTCCACGGGCGAGCTCAGCAGGTGATGAGGTCGTTTGCTTGAAGCTGGGTACCCGTCTCTCCTCACGCCGGGGCTCATCAGCCCACTCGACAACCTCGGGGATACTGCGATCGGTACGGTCGGTGTCACGACGGGACAAAGAAGGTCTTTCCTTGCTTGGGCGAGCAGATGACCTGCGGACGGGCTCAGGTCGAGCACTGTCGCGTCGAACCATCCGAGGTGGTTCAGGGTTGTAGTAATCGCGCGAGGAGGCCCTGGCGGGCGATGGACGAGAAGAGATCATCTCCTCCTCGACCTGCGCGCGCGACTTGTGCTGGTAGCGGAGTGCCTCTTGTTCCTGGACGCTCATTTTGCGTGCAGCAGGGACAGTGTGAGTGGCGCCGGCATATCGGTTGTCTTCGTAGGTCCGGCGCTCTTCTGCCTTGCGCCGAGCATCCTCTTCGGTGCGAGCCTTGAAGGCTGCCTCGTAGCGCGCCTTCTCATCACCCGATGACTCACTGTCAACCTGGGTGAACTTGCGGTCGCTTCGGGTCTCCTTGGCACGCGTTTTCTCGCGATCTGAGCGTGATCTGTCTTCTTTGACGTGTCGCGAGCTCTTGGACTCCTTCTCGCGAGTGGATCTCGAGGACGTTGTGGTTTTTGACGGTTGAGTGTGGTAGCGTGCGTGGTAGCGGTCGTCTTCCTCGCGTGCTGTGGGTGCGCGGTACTCGGTGGTGTATCGCGAAGGGCCGTTTGCGGCAAAGGATGCACCGCCTGATGTGGGGACATCGAAGCGTGCAGTCCTGTCGCGTGGCACAGCTCCTCGCGCCGCCTTCTCCTTGCGCAGCTTGTCGAGCGTGACCTGCGCGTCGTACTTGCTCCTCTTCTCGTCGTCAATGAGGCACTCGTAGGCCTGCTGGATGTTGTGAAACTCCTCCTGTTTCTGCTCCTTCAACGCGGGGTCGGTGACCTTGTCGGGATGGCACTTGAGGACGAGTTTGCGGTAGGTGGCCTTGATGACGGCGGCGTCGACCGTGTTGGCGACGCCCAGGGCCTTGTAGTGATCGGGTAGGGGGTCGTCCATGGCGGTGTGGGGAGAGGTTTGCTAGTCGGTTGTGGGGTGTGGGATCTCTCTTATAGTGTGACAGCAATGACTGCTTGCGACTCAGGCCTGACACATGCGGATCCGGGCAATGCAGCGAGTGGATGAGCAAGCGAGCCTGTGGCGGTGTTGGGCGGATGTCTGGCAGGCCGCAGCAAAAGCAAGGGCAAGAGCGATGGGCTTTGGGCGATGGGTCGGTGTAGGAGCCCTATAAGGAGAGTCGGGTGCAGTATGTGCCGTGGTGGGAGCAGAGCGGACGGAGCGTGCGGGTGTTCCTGCACGGGGTGACGAGGATGGCTTGCTTGAAATCGGCTGACCTAAGGAATAGTGGGTCGCTCAGGGACACAGACAGCGCGGATCGAAGATGGCGGAAACGTGGCGAAGAGACAAAAAAACTCGGATCAAAGACTCTGGACAAAGAAATTGTAATGCTCGGCCGGCGGTCAGGGACAAGAGTGAGGCTGTGTTGTGCTCTCGACTTTGCTGCTCGTTGCCCGGCAGCGATGGATCTGCTTGCAGGCCGTAACTTGCGGTGTGGATGGCTTTGCGACGTCACCGTCAACCGTGCCAAAAAATGCCAATAGGATCCGGCTGGCAATAGTCGGGATCGCACCGCGTAGTCTGGAAGGGGAGAATCGCGGGAGAAGAATAAGAGGGCGGCTTCGAAGAATAGAATGCTGTGTGCAACGGGTAATATGGATTCTGAGAGCAGTCAGCCTGCACGCTTTGGGGGTGCAGTTGTGACTATATCAGGCTCTCATGCACAAGGGCTCCAGGGCTTCGACAGCCGTCGAGGGCATCCCTGTGCCTTGCACTTGTCTGCTTTGCTGCTGGCTGCGCTATTCAGCGCTCGCCTACCAAACTCGTCGCCGGCTGAAAAGAGCGTCACAGCCTCGACTCGACTCTGACTAGTCCCCGCTCCACGCCCATCGCATCGCATCGCGCAAGCCGCTGCTTCACATGAGCACCGCTGCAGGTCTCGTCGTCGGCCACGGCGGCTGCAAAACACACAGTCCAATCACGCCCAACACCCTCCACATGGCCCGTTTCGAGACTGCCTCGCGAACCGCTTCTGATAGGCCCAACAAGCAGAGGGCCTGCATGACCGCCGAAGCCCCAAGAAGCCATGCCAGAAGCGTGGAAGCACGATGTGACCACACCTGCTGTCCAATCGTGAAATGCTCACCAACCCCACCATGAACATTTGCAAGACATGACGAATCCAGCTGCAGCATAAGGGTACAGGTGAAGCACAAAGCCAGCACCGACAGGCGACTCGTCACATTCGAGATCCACCCAGACAAACCATCCTCTGCAGCTTCCGAGACACATGTGTTCCCCAACTCAGACGGTAGCAGTCACCGGGCCTTCGGCACCCATCAATGCACATCCTCCGCACATCACTCGAGGCATGTTGAGGGGCATCCCTGTGGCCCGTCGCAACTCAGGTCAGGGCACGGCGGTTGCGTCGCCCGTCAGACAATATTTTGCTCTCCGTCCCAAGCCATGTGAGAGGGTATAGATTTGCTGCCACTCGATCCGTCCCGATGGCAGACGTTAGCCCGTGGCTTGATAGGACGATAAGATACGCTTATGCGGGGGTAAGGCGGGGCACTTCTGCATGTCACACCCAATCGTGACATGGTCAGCTCACAAAGCCCACGAAGCACGTCCTCCTACGTGGTCCTCCTCCATTGCACGCTCCAAAGTGAGTAGGACACGATATGCTATAGACAAGCAGCAGTATGATGTAGGTGTTGGCTCGACAAGTGTGCTTTGCTGGCTAGGAATGAGATCATTTGGGACAGGTACGCTGCAGTTGATCCGTCATCCCACATTAGCTAGCATTATCGTTGTCCCAAGAGCCCCATACAGGCAGCTCCATATCGACGACTATCGGCTTGTTGTAGGCAACCGACGTTTTGCCAGCAACCCTCGGACCCAGATACGCTGCGTTGATCACCGTGGTCTGGCTGCGTTCTTCCGTCCCCAGTGGAGGCATACCCCTCTGTCGTTCTGCGAGACGCTGAGTAGCCTCGTCAGGACACCCATGTCCGGTATCGCTCTCATCTTGATGCTCATCTGCATCGCCCCCTCGCCGTCTTCCTCCACTAATCCCTCTCCACAACGCCTCACTGTCCCGCAGGGCAACATCAGTGAGGCTCGCTGGTGCCGTCGGGATAAGCTTCTCACCACCACCGGACGGGGGCTGACGCCCTGTCTGATCCGGTGCAGACGACGCATCAGGCTGGCCTTCCGGACGGTCCCCTCGCGAGTCAGGCTGCAATTGACGTGTCAAGCTCGCATGGTGGTCGCAGCCCGAACCACGCCCTCTTCTCACCTGCATGCCCGTCGTCAAATCAACTAGAGAAAGTTTCTTGTTGGAGGCTCCTGGGTCGTTCCAGAACTGCACGCTTGGTACTAGGGTACCGATATCCATGGGCGTGGTTTGGTGATGTAGTAATGCATGTCTTTCTCTCCATCGTATCGTCTCCACGCCTCGTCCGTTGTGTATGTGTCCGCAGATATTCAAGATCGGCCTGACTTGCTCTAATCTTCTTAACAACGCTGGGCATCCTTCCCTTATTCTGTCTTTCTGCCCACCCGGCGCTGCTACTACTCCATCGCATCGCCCCTTTGGCGGTGTATGAGTAACTACAATATCCACTGCATTTGGAATCTTGTTCCACAACTCCTCTGCTTCGTCGGGTTTGTACTGAAAAGCCCAACTCGCAAGTTGCTGCTTGGGCGTACACGGACTCCCGAAGATGGTAAAGCACGTTCCCCGTTCTTTTAGTCGTATCTCCGTACAGTCATTTTCAAGGTAGATGATCGATTTGGATTCCGTCAAAAGTCTTCTACACTCTTCTGTATCTTGGGGCGCAGGCCATTTCCACGAGTCTTCGTTTTCTCGAAAGAATGGAGGATCGAGTGTGATGTCGTGATTCCCTGTCACATCATCAGCATCTCTCGTATCCATTGTCTGTACCTTTTGAACATGACCAAGGGCTTCCAGTACCAGCAACCACAATCTTGGCCTCAAACTCCTGCCGTTCAAGCCACTCCACCGTCCTCTTGAGCTCCGCATAACTCCCCTGATTCGTCAAGTCACCCGCGTGGATCAAGACATCGCCAGCCGGTAACTTCGGCGTCTGATTATGCGTATCCGATATACACACCAAACGCGTTTTGCGCCGTGCCGACATGCGTAGGTTCGTGCACACACATGTGCTAGTTCGTAGTAGTGATCGTGGTGGTAGTGAGTATCGTGTGATCGATCAGGTACACCTGCACAGTAGAACAATGCCCAACACCACGATCCAAGCTAACCTCAGCACACCCACATAAAAACTTCCAGTCATCATGCAATGCAAAGAGCCGTGGAAAGAAGGTTTGGTGGAGTTAGTTCAGCTATCGCAATCACGCGGTTACGTCATTCCCCATCATCTCAACCTTCTAGGTCCAGACCCCATCCGTTCCAAACTCTCCGTACCGCATACCGACCCTGGAAGGCAAAGGCAGCAGCGCAGCATTTGCTTTTTCTCATATTCGCCGGTGATCAACAATTGCCCCGGCCTCTAGCCCCTTAGTTCCCTCTAGTGATGCGACAGGATAGACAGGTACATCCGCAGCAGAACGCACGACATCTGTCGCCTCCCCGGTTTCATCGTTCGCCGCACCTCGGCTCGCTTGACCTGCGGTGCTGTGCATATTTTGCCACCGCCACCATTTCTTGCGCAGCTTGCGATGGCGAGTTCAGCCGCAATCTTGGATCTGCGGTGGTTGGGAGAGGTTGGGAGGCTGGGCGGAAAGAAAAACAGGATTGTTGTGGAAGTTGGTAATGTTGGTAATGCCGATGCTGGATTGCGATGGCGATGGGCGTTGGGATTGCGCTAGTACGGAAATGACGCGACACGTGATGGATGGTTTTTGGGTTTGCTGGAGGAACTTGGAAGGTGCGACGTCGAGTCTAGCAATTTTATCAAGGAGTATCATGATATTGCAAATTAGGAGTTTTGTTCAGGCTTTACAGCCGTTTTTCGCTATTTTTGAAGTACATTTTCCTCGCGAAACAAAACTATGCAAAAACCAAAACTCCTTCGCTATCGTACAATTGAAGGGAAGGGGTATCTTGACAATGACAAGCCCATTTAACGCCCTTATCAAAATAAAACCAAGCCAACGTCGCTTCCCCGCCCCAAGATGCCTAGGCGTCTTTCTCCTCTCCATGCACAGGGTAGTCGTCAATCTGGATTTGGCCGTCGAGGACGACCTCTGCGGTCTCCTCGTCGTCCTCATCCAGGTTCATGTCGTCGTCTGACACCACCCAGGTATCATCGGAGTCCTCACCCAGGTCGACGACCGCCGTATCACCACCCGCGGACGCAACGTTGCTGTCAAAGCTATCCCTCCTATTCCCGTGGACAACGTAATTCTCATCGTCTTCGTCCAAGGTGATGGGGGATTGGTAACTATTTCCGCTGGGGACATTCCGTCCCGACGCATGTGTCCTGGAGGACCTTCCCGGGACCTCGAATGTAACGACTGGACCGTCGTCTAGGACTGCATCTGTGCCCTGGATCAGCGCGGTGTCCCAGTTGTCCACCAATCTTGAAGACCACTGTTTGCGTGCCCAGCGAGCAATCTTGTCCTTGATCTCATATCGAACCTGCTCCGAATGGAACTCCGACTCGAATTGTTCAGGGAACCAGTGCTTGAGTGTAAGATCGCAGTTGTGCTCTCGCCCTGCCAGTTGACAAAGCTTGATTGCATTGATCAACATCTGACTCATCTTGTATACAAATGGTCCGCATGCACCTCCATCTTCTTTGAACCTGTTGTTGTCGTATTGATTGGGACTGTTGAATTGTATGCGGTATCTCCAATCGTCAGGGCTTTCGCCAAGGATGTGGAGCATACCCATGGACATATCTTGACCCAGGCCCTGGTAGAATCTTAAATTAATGTAAAGCGAATCGAAGTAATAGCATGTCTTGGAAATCCGATCTAGAACGGCGAGCGACCAATGTGATCCACTGTGGCCATCGTTTTCGACGCCGCCGATGGCATCGTTGATGACGATGAAGATCCAATTCTTATCGGCGTAACGTGACCTGTACTGTTCGTATTCTGCAGAATATTCTCCTGACATTCGGGCAAAATAGCAAATCTGGGCCACGGTGGAGTTGGCGATGCCGATTTTGTCAGCGTCACAGTCGTAATCGCGGCGAAGCACTTCGAGAGCCATGTCTAGACTCTCGTCACGCATCCATACTTCCTGACGATATATCTGACTGTTGGTAGCGCCGATATAGTTAAAGGCGTCGTTGTGAAGGGTCACATCTCCCAGCTCAAGGAACACTCCTTCGTTGTGGGGAGGCTGATGGTCAAAGGCCGAGGCGAAAGCAGTGTACCGGGCAGGGTGAGGAAGCTGTAACCCATGTGTAAGAGCGGGTAGAGGATCCACTTCCTTTGATGGTAGCTCGGGGATGTCATATGTCTGTGTAACGTCAGTGAAGTGCCCACTAAAGTAAGGCTTCTGGTAACTATTTACCTGAGATAGTACAAATTCCCAGTGATCAGTCTCTCGCTCCCAGTCGGTGGTAGTATTGACATCCACACTGTAACGGCGCTTCAGCAAAGGGGGCCTTGTCTGCTTCGTAGGCAAATGTTCACGTTGGAAACCGCGAGAAGAGATGATTAAAACCCTGGCCCCTTGGTATTTTATCGACTCACGCGTCTTTGAGAAGATGTTGCTTTGCATGTTGCGCTCAGCGAGTGACTCGGAGATATCTATGAAAGAGACCGCTTGATCAGGCAACAACATGGCTGTATCGGGTTTCGGTAGGGGCGGTGGAACACCCCATTCAGTCCACCAATCTGACGATGCGGATGAACTTGCTGATTGTGGTTCTTCGTTCATGGGCGGCGTGGCTGGCAGCGTCGTGGACATCTCGTCGCCGTGGTTCTGGCCGGAGCGAGGGATAGCAGGATTGATGTTGTCGACGTGCTCTCCCTCCTGTGACTGCACTTCACCAGGCGCATTCTGCTGAGATTGCGAAGCCATAGTGTCATCGCTGTGTGGTGGCGAGGATACCAGATCTTGCGTCTCGATGTGTGTTGTGACGCCGACCCCAGGTGAATCTACGCTTGAATGAGAATTACCATCGCTGTTAGATGCAGTCACCATATTCGAACAAAGAGGTTCCACTACGGCTGGTGATGAGGTCCTGATGGTGTCTCCCTGCACTGTGGATGACGAGTCTGTCAGTGTGTCCGCCTCGTCCGAAGCGGTAGGCGCGGCCTGCGCAACGACCTGGGCAGGTGCGCGCTCTTCAGACATTTCGTCTGACATCGCAACAGGGCCGCAGTGATGTTTCCTGGGCGGGGTGTTACCACTTGATGATGGGGAGTGTGCGCGCTTGAAGGTGGTGGGGATTTGCGTAACGTGAGCGTTTGCGAAGGCCTGCGAGTTGACAAACACTGCTGGCTCAGGCACTAAAGCGGTCGCGGTTGCGCTTGATGGCGAGCTTGCTGCAGTTGAGTCCAAAGCAGAGTGTAAGTTTGCGTCGGTTGTGTGCGGATTGCGAATCGCGGGCTGACCAAAAGGCGTATTGGCTGTGGTGGTGGTGTCGTGGTCGAGCGTCGCAGTAGAAGAACTTGAAGAACGGCGCGAGCGCCGCTGCGTCATATGGCCACAACAGAAAAAGTCCATCGGAGGTGAATACGGGTCGGTACGCTGTTAAAGACTGTTTGCTCCAGCGCAAAGAGCGTTCTTGTTTCACAGCACGGTTTCAGGGATGTCAGGGCATTCAAAGCAGGTGAGGACAGCGGTGAACAGAAGAAGGGGTATTGAACTCAGATGAGTACCATGCGATTCAGACATCTCGGTGTGTACCGCATATTCGTTCCATGATTGCCTAGGTCTAGGTCTGGGTCACGCGAAGAATATGGGGGAGCAGCCCACATATATCTTGCAATCAACCACAAGGTCTTTGTAAATGGTCAGCATTGTCGACGAGCGACGCCTCATCTAGTTGGAAGCCGGCAATGAACAATGCTGCGATGGTCCGATTCGTAGCTGACAAGAGGCGTTCTTCATTATACTCGTGAGAGTTACCGAAAAGGACCATCAGGTCACAGAAGCCTTGCCATATCAGACGCGTCGAAGCAGTGAAAGTGTGCGCATATCTTTCCTAGAGGGCGGCCCGCGATGGCGAAGCCGTGACCTTGAGCAATGTGTCAGCCTTCATACCATAGGTGTCCAAAAGGGTCCGTAACTAATGTATATATTCACAGAGGAAAAGGCGGTTTGGATATATGATATGTACACGAAGTTTCAATACTCATGTTTTAGAGAAGAAATAG
The DNA here is from genome assembly GCF_020736505.1 of Alternaria rosae. Classification (NCBI taxonomy): domain Eukaryota; kingdom Fungi; phylum Ascomycota; class Dothideomycetes; order Pleosporales; family Pleosporaceae; genus Alternaria; species Alternaria rosae. Next base: position 2,793,726 of record NW_025763572.1, read on the forward strand.
CAAGGAGAAACACGATCTGGTGTTGGTATATGAAACTAAAATGAAATGGAAAACGGAAAAAAAGACAAAAAGATCATGAGATGACGGTGAATCGATCCTGCGCCCACACGCTTGTTCCCTTACGTGCAAGAAACGCTGATAAACAAATGCTCCGTAGCTGATGGCAAAAAGATGCAAAGTCGTGAGAAACGCTCTTTCTCTCACAATGTTTTGTAGAAACTCCTTCGTGGTAAATTGCACAGACTTCTTATGCCTCGCAAGGCTGGATGACGCAGATGCTTGCTTCTAACATATTCCCATGTGCGTCCGTGTCTAACTCTCAGTAGTGGCACCGTATTATACGGCGCGCCTCTGTTGGTGTGCCCATGGCGAATCCGGTCTCAAGTATGAGAGGCGCGGGTTCATTGCGCGTGGACCGAAGAGGAGACTGGGCATACTATGAGGGTAACGTCAAACGTTAACGCAAGCTCAAAGTAATGCGAGAGCTTTGCTTTGCTCACTCTCCGATACTTGTTCCCCTTAGTCTTCTGCCCAGGCTCACGCTGCGTCCAATGTCCGAAACTCCACCGACCGAGTGTCTGTTGTTTGGATTCCGGGCAACGCTCAATTGCGCTCTCGGTCGTAGACCTCCCGTCAAGGTCTTCTCGTAGTTGGCTGGCGAGCCCTCGCGACCTAGATTGTGACCGTAGCGGCTCTGGCCGTCCCGGAACAATAGGCTATGCTCGTTAGAGGGCGTACTACTTGAGACACTGGGTCGACGGAGACTGGCAGTGGTTTGAAGAGCTGGTGATGGTTGTAGATCGGGCATTGGTTCGCGGGAGGTGTATTGTCTGCCACCGGTGAACCGTTTTTGATCTGACTGACCACCGTGACGGGCTCTAAAGTCGATTGAAGTCATCGCACGGGAAGGCGCACGGAAGATTGGATCTTCGTCTTCTTCGTCCACACTGTTGCGTGTCTGGTGGAGACTGGTGCCTGCTCGTTGCATGCGTGACGGAGTGTGTCTATCGTCGTAAGGTTCCTGGCTGCCTCCTCTTTGGCTGCGGCCGGAGTCATCGATAAGCATGCTGGTTCTCCGAGCCTCGATGCGTGACATGGCTCTACTGGGACTGACGCCAGATAATGTGTTGCTTTCGGGTTCGATGCTCTGTCGGATAGTCGGCGAATCGCCATTGATCTGTACGCTCGGCCGACGTGATAACGTAGCTGTGTTTGATCGGAAGGCTGGACTAGCAAGACCAGTCTTGGTGTCGCACAGAGCTATGCAGAGCTCGGTGAGACTGCGACAGAGGTTGTCGGCTTTGCGACGAACCTGGCGGTCTGAGACGACAGAGCCATTGATGATGGAGCTAGCAGAATGGAGGGTGCCCTGCGGTCCTGCACTGCCGCTCATCTCTGCCAGCGCAAGTGCTTCGGTTGCAGTCGCTTCCAGGTTGCGGTAGATAGTTGGGGAGACGTACTGTCTAGCTTTACCGAGAGCTTCGCGCAACAGAGGATGAGTTTTGTTGTTATTGGGAGTGTAAGTGCCTACTGTCGACTCGGCAGGCGATGGATTCGACTTTCGCTGCTGATTCGGTGAAGAAGAGACTGTCGTAGCTGAGGTGTTGGCCGTCCGCGGGCGCTCAGCCGATGCTTGATTTACAATGGCACCCGATGTCGAAGGGATCTTGCCGCCCATCTCGATCTTCCGTATCCTGGATTTGAGCTCGTCTAGCTCGTCCCACACAGATGCGGCCGGCCCTGTAGAGCCATGTGATTCGGTACCGTCGGCGCGCGAGCCAGCTTCGAAAGATGTCTCCACCTGTGGCGTGCGTGGCTCGTGTGAGAGGTTTGACGGCCTGTAGGGGTGAACCGGGGTGCGACTGGGCGGGGTTTGCTGCACCTCAGGCTGAGATCCTCGTCTCGATGAGTTTGAGAACTGGGCTAGGAAGTCGCGCGGTGAGAGCTCCGAGTCGCGTCGTACGGAGCTGAAGGAGGCTTTGTGGTTGAGGTCGCGGGTGCGTATGGCTTCGGGTGCAGGCGAGTTTGGCGACCGCTCGTATCTGGAGGGGGTGGGTAGGAGTGATGACCGGCGTATGCCGCTGGACCTGGCTTCGAGTGCGGCGCTGGAGGGTATCCGGCTCGTGGTTGGTGTGACTGAGCTCGACTGGACCTGGACGGGCGAGGGCGACTGCAGGGCGGATGGCAGCGACTGCCGGTTGTTGACGCGGGCGACTCGTGACTGTGGTAGTTAGCTACCATGCATGCGCAGGCCGCAGTTCCACTGGGTGCTCACCTTCAACTGGGCGCGCGCTGTCGAGTTTTCTGGGCGCGGCGGCTTGGGCGCACTGTCGGCGGCGATGTTCAGAAACAGGTCCTCCTTGTCGCCGTCTGTTCCTGGCGTCGCCGGCGCAGGCGCTCCCCTTCCGCTATGCGCCGCGTGGTAGTCCTCCATGCGGCTGCGGGGACCAGAGTCGTATTCGGACGACTCGTCGGTGGAGCTCGCCATTCGTCGCGGTGGGGGCCTCGCACTGCTGGTAGAGGCTCGTCGGGGGTGGGGTCTGGGGCGGGTGGCCGGGTCTGTAGTACTCGTTTGTTGTGGTGGTGGTCGCGGGGCTTCACTGGCGGATGTTCCTTGGTGGGAGCTAGTGGGGGAAACCAGGCCGGAATGGAGGAACTGCTGCTGCGCATAGGCAAAGTCGGCGGGGTTCTGCGAGCTGCGGCTGCGTGTAACGAGGGTGACAGGAGGGCCGCGCGAGTTGTCTATGCCATGGCCGCTGTGCGAGGCTGGGGGTCGGCGGGCGGCGGTGGAGCTGACAGACGGCAGGCGCAAGAGCGTAGGCGGCTCCGGGGCCGTGTTGGTGCGGGCGTGGGTGGGCTTGCTGGGGGGCGTGCTCTGCGACAAAGAGTTGCGCCGCTGGGTGGTGTGGTGTTGTGATGCTCCTCCAGACGATTTCCGAGAATGGGTCGGCATAGCTGCAGGCCTGCGCTGGCACACCAGACAGGGATGATGGACAACGTTTCAGAATACTCAGCCCGTCATGGCTGCTTTTGCGACCCACAGTCCGCGCGCAAGCCGTCGAATATTGCCAATTCACTCTTCAAAGTTCAGAGGTTGATGCTGCGACGCTGGGGATCCCTAGCATCTTGACCTTGGCCCGTTGCGTCTAGGGTCCCGGGCCACTCTGCACGAGATGTCACAGTCCTTTCTGGAACGAATGGCGGCCTTCGAAACCGTCTCTTAGCAACGGCATGATGTGCAGCGACTAGAATGCTTTGACCTAGCACCTATATCGGACACTATATCGCACATCACTCGCTCGCCTCTCTCGACTACCAGCGTGTCAAAGATGCCTCTACCCGATTAACTTTCCCTGTAAGCTGACCTTTACCTGCGCGATTATTACCTCGCCAGTGTGGGCATCTGGCCCAAAAAGCATGCTGGCTCTCATTTCGTCCGGTGAACGCACACCGCCGCTTGGCCGTTAGCAGGAACCACTTCCAAGCTTCTCCCGTCGAGATGACAGATCACGATTGTGATTGCAAAAACATTGTGCTGACTGACTCTGTTCCTGCATTCGCTATCCTGGTCAACGGCGGCTTGTAAGCGAGTAGCAACCACGGACGGGACTTTTATCCATGTCAGTCGCAGGTAAGAGGCACCGTTGCCTGAGTCGTGAAAATTAAGGCCAGACACCCTTCTCTCCTGTCGCAGACACTGTAATCTCGCCCGCAATACAAGGTTCGCTGGCTCAGATTCTATATCCATGGTGAAAGCCACATAATTACAAACGGAACTGCGCGCTTCGTCTCATTGATTGGCTGTTGCATTGTAAAGGGAAAACTATGTAGACAGGTGCTGGGTTGTGAGGCAGCTATGCGCACGTGACCTCGGCGGTGGCTGAACCAGAACGCCGAGGGTCTGATGAAATCTTGCCCAGCAACATCATCACCACCACGATCATTGCCAATCGCGATACCCAACCCTCATAACATCGCGAACTGCCCTCGCGCCTAGACCGACCATGTCCATCGCAGCTTTATCCAAGTCGCTACCAAAGCCAAAATACTCGGGCGAAGAAGAGGAGCTCACCAACAGCACGCGCGTGCTAACCGCAGAGCAATACGAAGCGCAAGTAGTCGCGAAGAAGGGCCCGCCGCCCTATGGCCAGAGGCAGCACTGGAGGCCCCGCGCGCCTGAAGGTAAGCAAAACACGTATGAACAACACGTGGGAGATGCACTGACATCATCTCCAGACTTTGGCGATGGAGGCGCATTTCCGGAAGTACTGGTCGCGCAGTACCCGCTTGACATGGGAAAGAAGGGCCAGCCATCCACATCGAATGCTCTCGTGAGAAGAGTCGACGGCGAGGGCAAGACCAAGTACGACGAGATCGCGCGACGCGGACACGGCGATTCGAGGATTGTGCAAGCCAGCTTCAAGGACCTTATCCCTTTGCGCCAACAGGCAGACGCTGGCGAGCTGGACTTGTCGCGTCCTTCTGCGGAGGTTGTCCAAGCAACCAAGGAGAAGACTGAGCAGGCCCTCATGGCACTGGTTCAAGGGCAAACTGCCGCGCAACGGCCCAAGAATGTACAGGGCAGAAAGAACGACGAGCCGACCTTCGTCAGATATACACCCACAGCTCAGCATGGCCAGGCCCAGGGCCAGACGCGCATCATCAAGATCCAGCAAAGACAGATCGATCCCATGGAGCCACCCAAATTCAAGCACAAGCGCATTCCTCGCGGACCGCCATCGCCTCCCCCACCCGTCCTACACTCGCCGCCGCGAAAGCTGACCGCCGAAGACCAAGAACTTTGGAAAATCCCACCCCCAATCAGTAACTGGAAGAACCCCAAGGGATACACAGTGCCACTAGACAAGCGTCTAGCAGCCGATGGTCGGGGCTTGCAGGACATCACGATCAACGACAAGTTTGCTCAATTCGGCGAAGCGCTGCAGGCAGCCGACAGACATGCACGAGAGGAGGTTAAGCAGCGTGCGATCATGCAGCAAAGATTGGCGGAGAAGGAGAAGCTACAAAAGGAGGAGCACCTGCGAAACCTGGCGAGAGAGGCACGAGAACAGCGCGCCAACACCTCCCGAAGACGATCACAGAGCGATTCGGACACCGATTCGGAAGAAGAGGCAGTGCGGAAGCGAATGGACGCTCGCAAGGAGCGACGGGAGGACTTCCAGCGCGAACTTCGGCAGTCGCGAATGGGTACCGAGCGCAAGATTCAGATGCTGGCTCGGGAGCAGAATCGTGATATTTCCGAAAAGGTCGCACTCGGTCTGGCAAAGCCGACACAGAGCGGAGAGTCAATGTACGACTCGCGACTATTCAACCAGTCTAGTGGATTCAACGCTGGTTTTAACGAGGACAACCACTACGACAAGCCTCTGTTCGCAGCTCAGGATGCCATAAGCAGCATCTACCGCCCGAGCGTACAGCAGGATGACGGAGAGGACGAGGGACAGACCTACGACCGGATCACCAAGTCGAGCAAGTTCGAAGTCCTCGGAAAGGCCAAGGAGGGCTTCAAGGGAGCAGATCTGCAAGAAGCCCGGGACGGACCAGTTCAATTTGAGAAGGATACTGACGATCCGTTCAACATCAACCAGATGATTGACGAAGTTCGTGGTGAAAAGGGCGAGAAGACGGGGGAGAAGCGTTACGGCATCCAGGAGCCGGAGGGCAGATCAGCCAAGCGCGCCAGGGTCGAGGATGACAGTGATTGAACGTCTTTTAGCATTACCAAGACATAGTTATTGGCGTTTGGGTCTTTTTGCATAGCTCGAGTTGCTAGTGCAATACTGTAGCATTTACCGCGATCAAAATGGTCATCATTGATCTGGCTCAATCTTCTTAATACAGAACTCACCATATATAGTTGGGCGTTCCTGGTCACGATAGCCTGCGCGATTGTGTTATCACACCTACCGACAGTCATCGTATATGCTTACTACCCGTCAACGCTCCATTGGTCAAGTCCCAAGGATCCCAGTCTCGGAAGGCGCACCTTCGTCGGAATGCCGCACCGACAACAGCTTCCGTCCACCATCCACGCCATACACACTTTCGCTCCACAGCCCCGCCATGCTATGTCGCACGAAAGTGCAAGCCAACGGTAAACCCTGAAGCTATGCGCCTTGCGCTGGTGTGCTTGACTGGCCGACATGCTGCCGGCTGTCGGATCTCGATCGTACTGCTAATCGTTCGCTGTTTGCTAACATCCGAACCATACTTCCTGCGCAGTACTTTAGGTTCAATCGCAATCGCACAGAGGGAAAGATAGCTCTGTTCTTTAATAAACCTAAGTGTATCTTCAGAAACTCCTCATCAGAAACATCATCATGCCGGAAGAATCACAAGCTTCACAAGCTCAACACCCTTCCGCGGTATCGGATAGCAAGGAGCACAAGTTCAATCCGAATTTCACTCAGGCGGTAATTAATGCGACGGGTCCTAAAGCTACGCCTAGGGTCAGACAGCTTACAGCGGGATTAATACGGCATCTTCATGACTTTGCGAGGGAGAATGAACTCACGGTCGATGAGTGGATGACAGGAGTCAAGCTGGTATGTAAGCGAGGTTTCTATGTTTGATATTGTGAGAAGGTAATTCGGCATACTAAACTATGGGCAGATGAACGCAGCAGGTCGCATGTCAGACGCTAAACGCAACGAAGGCCAACTGCTCTGCGACATCCTCGGCCTCGAATCGCTCGTCGACGAGATCACTTACAAGCTCGCCTCGACCGCTGCCGACGAACCCACCGCGACTGCCATTCTAGGCCCCTTTTACCGCCATGACGCCCCGAAACTGCCTATGGGCTCCTGCATCGTCTCCAAAGAGATAAACGAGCAAGGCGATCGTACATGGATGCACGGCACAGTCACAGACTTCAGAACTGGGCAGCCTATCGAGGGCGCAGTGGTGGACGTATGGCATACGGCACCTAATGGCCTATACGAACAACAAGATCCAGACCAGCCAGAGATGAACCTCAGAGGTAGGTTCACGACGGGCAAGGACGGGAAGTATAGCTTCTACTGCTTGAGGCCGGTGCCTTATCCTATCCCGTTCGATGGGCCGGCAGGCAAGATCTTGACAGCGCTGGATAGGCATCCGATGCGACCGGCGCATATACACTTTTTAGTATGTGAGGCCTATAACCGACCTACAGGCCTGATGTGCTAACTTGTCTTAGCTCACTGCACCGGGCTACAAACCTATCGTTACCCAGATCTTTGACAGAAAGAGCAAGTATATCGACGACGACGCGGTTTTCGCAGTCAAAGATTCCCTTATTGTAGATTTCAATCCTTTCGAGGGAGATCCGAAAGCAGACTTTGAGCTTCCGTACGATTTCAAGATGGCGAGCTTCGAAGATGCGAAGAAGCATTCCGTCGCAGGGACTACAGAAGAAAGCGCGTGATCGGTAGAGCTTCAAACCATTAAGGAACTTCAGCATCATTTACGAGTTGTATACCATTTGAAGCTCTAGTTATCATGTTCTAATCGCAGCTGTCTGTTTCCGATATCATTCCGATGTTAGGCCGATCTCCCCGCACTGTACCACTCAGCTAACCGTCTCCAACCGAACCGCGGTTGTCATACAACGCCTTACGTGCACGCCCTAGACAGAGGCTAACATCATGTGAATGTTATGATGTCTAGCGTTCATGTTCCGTGTTGTTCCTGCTCTTCTTGCAAATCTTGCTTACGTATCTGCCTCATTCGGAATCCTCGGCACAGCACACGGTAAGCTTGTCGCGACTATATCTTCGCAAGCGTTACAACACATGCGAACTACACAACTAATAGACGTAGAAAACAAAAGTGTTATTTAGTCACTTGAGACCTGCAATACTCGAAAGGAGAGAGAGCTCGAGGACAGCCCGCCATGGCAGACAACAGCAAGATAACCCTCGGCCGCTACATGTGGGAACGTATCCACCAAATCGGCGTCGACACAATCTTCGGTGTACCAGGCGACTTCAACTTGCAGTTCCTCGATTCCATCTATCTCACCCCAGGCCTAACCTTTGTCACCAACCAAAACGAACTAAACGCCGCCTACGCTGCCGATGGGTACGCCCGCATCAAGAACACGCCCGGATGTCTCGTGACCACGCATGGTGTAGGTGAGCTCTCGGCTTTGAACGGCATCGCAGGTAGCATGAGTGAACATGTTAAAGTTGTCCACGTCGTGGGGCAGACTACGCGGGCGATGCAGAAGAACAACATGATGATCCATCACAGTATTGGAAACAAGCCGAACCATCAAGCGTACAACAAGGCTAGCGAGGGTCTGAGGTTTGCGGCTGCGGAACTCTGGGATATTGCGGATGCGCCGAAGGAGATCGATAGGGTGCTACGGGAGTGTGTTATCAAGAGTGGGCCGGTATATATCTTCCTACCGCTGGATTTGAGTGCGGAAATGGTGGATGCTGGGTTGTTGGAAACTCCGATTGATCTTGCGCCGCATGTGGATGATAAGGCGCGGGATGAAGCGGTCAAAGCTATTGTGGCTGCAGTCGCTGAAGCTAAACAGCCAACGATACTGGTAGACGCTCTCGTCCATCGCTTCAATGCTGCCCAGGAAGCTGCACAGCTAGTCCGCAAACTCAACGTCCCTTTCTTCTCAGCAACGATGGGCAAGGGCGTTGTCGATGAGACAGAAGAGAACTTTGTTGGAGTATGGAACGGCGAAGTCAGTTCTCCGGGTGTTAAAGAAGCAGCGAAACAGGCAGATCTGGTGGTGACTCTGGGGTACATACCTGCCGACACAAACTCGGCTGGTTTCTCGAGGCCACTGGACGAGACTAACACGATTCACATCAACCCACATGATGTCGTCGTAAGTTCCTCGCATACCTCACCTGATGTTCATTCCTGACAAACCCCGCAGGTCAAAGGCAAATCCTACCCAAACACACCCATCAAAGCCATCATTGCAGCTCTAACCACCGCCCTACCATCAACCTCCCAACACAAGATTACCAAACCACAGCTCCCACCACCCCGCACACCCCTCGACGCCAAATCAGCCCACCTAACGCAATCACAACTCTGGCCCGCCATCCAATCCTTCATCCGCCCGGGCGACGCTCTCGTCAGCGAAACCGGAACCTCGAATTTCGGTCTCTGCGACATTGATTTCCCAGCTGATATCAGGCTCGTTACGCAGATCTACTACGGCAGTATTGGGTTTGCTACTGCTGCGACGCTGGGTGTAGATATCGCGCGGAGGGAGCTAGACAAGAAAGGAGAGGGACGGACTATTCTTATGACGGGAGATGGAAGCATGGCTTTGACGATCCAGGAGATTGGCACTATGATCAAGGCGAAGTGTAAGGCGATTGTTTTCGTCATTAATAACGATGGGTATACGGTTGAGAGGTTGATCTGGGGTGCTCAACAACGTAAGTCTTCTCTTCTCCACATTGAACGGTACACAGCTAACCACCGACGTCTACAGCATATAACGACATCGTCCCGCACAACTACTCGCACCTCCTACCCCTCTACCGTCACCCAGATCCTTCATCTTCCTTCCACCGCGCAACCACCATCTCAGAGCTCTCCTCCATCCTCTCCAAACCCCAGTTGCAAAACCCGCAGAATGTGCAGCTCGTGGAACTTGTGCTGGATAAAATGGATACGAGTTGGAAGTTGGGAACTGCGCTGGCGTGGAGGAGCGAGGAGCATAAGGAGTATCTTACTAGAGAGGGGTTTGTGGATACGTATGGCGGGTGGGGGTTGGAGGGGAAGGCAGGGGGGAGTGTTAAGTGGAGTTAGTCGGGTGAGTTGAGTTGAGGTATACGGTGCCATATGTATACTTGTATGTATGTGGGATAGTGTAGTCCCAGTACATCTACTGCCAATCTCACCATTCGAGTACTATTGCTACTTTTTTTTCTCAACGGGAGGTATTCGGCCACGACTCTCCATGACCGTCCTACAAAATTCTTCCCCTCTCCTCTTCCCCCCACCTCCGGCCTCCTTTCCCCATTGCTAAGCAAACACCCCCAGTAAACAAAACCACACAACAATCAACTCGTAAATCATAACAGGCTGTCTCTCCCACCCATACATGACAGCCGCGAACCCCAATCTCAGCGGGATCGTAGAAGCCATCATCCGGCGGTTGCCTTGGAAGGTAAAGATGAGTTGGTACCAGCCTACTGCTATTGCGCCGAGACCTTTTTTGCATCTTGTTAGTTTGACTTGGATACAGGTAGAGACCGATGTTCGACGTACCGATCGATTGTAACGTTTTTTCCGGACCTTCCATACCCGTGATTGCGGAGTACTCCTCTGGGTTGATGAAGGGGTAAACGCCAAGGGCTATGTTGACGATGGAGTGGAGGATGAGGAGGAGGCGCGCCATGCGCGATATGGGTGACATTTTGACGGGGATTGACGTATTAATAGTATCGACGATGGTTAAAAAGATGGTTCGTTGATGTTTGAGATGGTGCAGCGAGAAAGGTAGCTTTCCAAGGCATGCGCACCAACCCCGCTAAGGCAAGGCGTGCCGCTTCTTAGCGCCCACGTGTGTGGGCGCGGATATCTCCTGGCTCGCGAAGTCTTGGATTGTGATCCACTTTCTGAGGGTACTTACAATTTGCTGTCCACAGACGGGATTGGTGTCTACAGTCGTGTACACATGGGAACAGGTAATGCAGGTACAATTGACGCGCAGCCAACATGCGCCTCAAACACCATATCCAGGGTTACCGAAACTACCACCCGAAGCCCATCCATTCAGATCGTAAAACCACTCCGGACTTCTTCCAAAATGAAAACCATTCCCCGAATCCATGGGTAAACCCTGCATATACGTATTGATATCGATATCCAACCCCATATTTACATCACCCAGATCGCCATCCAGCATACTCAGCCCATCCATCGTGCCGTCGAAAGAAGGGAAATCTATGCCATTGCTGCAGCCGCTCTGGGTACCCGTACCAGTAGGTAAATGCTTCCCGGTAACATCATCAGCGCCCTCGCCTCGACCATGCTCTCTTCCTGCGAAGCTGCCGCTGGAGGGACTGAGGTCGATGTCTTCGCCGTGCTCTTCGCGGTATACGGCTGCTAGTATCTTACTCATCTCTTTGGTGGATGTTTTCGCTGCTTCGAGTACAGCTGCTTCGGGATCGGTGCCGGCGATCAAAGCGTCGATGCGTGCTAGTGCGCAATTGATGAATACAACACCTTTTCCATTTGTTTCGCCATTTTGGATGCGGGCTACTGCTGTGTGTCGGGATGATTCCAGGACTTGACGTAGAGGTTGATATTGAGGTGGCAAGGATGTCAACCCTGTAGAAGGAGACGTTGTGGTTGGGCGTGTGGACACAAGAGGAGCAAATAGCGCTAAATCTTCTTTCCTCTCGTTGATCTGAGAGTTGAGTTCGTAATATACGGTTGACATGGCGTAGAGGAAGAACGACTTGAAGAACCCCACGCATCGATTTGTCATGCGCGTCCAGTCATCCTCTTCTCCTGGTTCCAGCTCAGTTGCTGGAGCGTAGATCGCTAGCGACGTATCGAGACATATTTTCCTTGAGTAATGGTAGCGTGGGTTCTCGCTTGCTTTGGAGAAGTAGGGGCGGTGGAGGCAGAGGACGAAGCGTCGGACTAGGGTATCGGACATCTTGATCTGGAACGGCGTGATGTTTTGTCCTGCTGCTAATGCTGATTTGAAGAATCTCGTTTTCTCACGACAAACGCTGATGAGCTTGGTGCCGATACGCAGTACGTCGTCGTAGGATAGGTCGAAGCGCAGGTTGTTGATTACCCTAATAATCTCTAGCCGCGTAGGAAGCGTCTGGGTGAAAGCGATCTGTATGCTGCTGTCTGTGAATACGGTTGCTGGCTTCACATCGAGTGGGGTGTCTATGCCGTTTCCCATATCTTCGTCGTTGATGTTGGACGGTGGCTTCGTATCGTAGTCGTTGACCGATATCATAGGCGGCATGCCCATATCTAGGCTGCTTTGCGCAGTGATTTCCAGAACAGTCGCCCAAAGTCTGCGTCGCATCTCGCCATGATAAACACTGATTTTGGGAAAGTGAGACGGGTCGCGATGTAAGCCCAGATGCATCGCCGTCCGCAACATCGTACCTGCAGGTATCCAGATATGATCACCATCGATGCCACATACTTGACGTGCAATCAGAATCAATATCTGTATCTGCAATCCTATCATGTTGAGCCGCGACTTTGCATGAGGTGCACACTGCCATTCCGCTGCAGCTTGGATCCATTTTGCAGCTGAGACGCGAAGCTTGGCTTGGTCGGGTCCGGTGTAGAACGGCACGGCAATTGCGCATACCAGCAGAAATTTATGAATAATCGACGGCTTTGCAGGCGTGGAGCCGAGCCAGTATGCATCGTAGACTTTTCTGAAGGAAGGTACGTGCAATACGCGAAATACACCTTCGAATGTACGGAGGTAGCAGTCGACCAGTGCGTCGCTGATTTCTTTCGGAGGAATGCACGCCTGCAGTTCTGGAGAGATGGAAGGCTGCGACATGCGAGAGGCCTTGATGATGCGAGCCATTCGCTTGACCTCTGAGACAGTAGCATACAGTTCAGTCGATTTGTTCCTTTATGCTGGAATCAGATTTATTGTCTTTAAAGTAAGACTGAAATAATGACATACACTTCTTTCCTGTTTGTATTGTGGTTCGTTGTAGTATTTGTATCACCGAGAGCGTCATACTGTTGTCCGTCAGCTAAGTTCCCTTCGAACAGGAAGACCCACACAAGGAACCATCAGTATCCTTTACTTACAGGGTCGATAGCGTTCATCCAATGACTCTGACCATAGTACTTTGCCTTCACAAACTGGGCGCTTGTATCACTTGCGCTTTCCCGTCTCGGCGACGTACTACTTCTTGGGTCCTCATTAAGAGTAGCGCTCGCCAGTCTCTCTTCCAGACCCTGAATCCGATCTAACAAGCTATTGATGATAGAAGTATGGGCAGATTCCGAGTGCGAGTTCAAGCTGAACGACGGTCTATCGGCTGGCAGAGGCTTCGGCTGGCCGTCGCATTCTCCAAGAAGCCCGGGTGCCACATAACGATTGATGATTGCATCAAACTGACTGGGAAGCCCGGGCACCTCAGGAGAAGACCGAGCCGGATTTTGGTCGTGGTCGTGGTCGTTGCTGTGACCTGTGGAGGCATCGTCTTCAGGTGATCTTTGGTTCTCCGGCCGAATCCCCGGACGTGGAGGTCTAAATGTGCATGTCGCTGATTTGATCCTAGTGCATGCACCACAAGGTTTTCCTCGGTCGCATTTCACCTTGCGCATGCGACATTCGACGCATGATAGTGCTGGTCTTCGTCGACGTTTCGCTGGTCCATTGCCATCTGTGTCTGCGGATTGGATGGTAGGTTGTTCAACCATTTTGGCTCACTAATACAAGGAAAACGATCGCAGTTATCTTGACTGCGTAGTACGAGTCGTATACAGCATTCAAAGATTCTAACATGGTTGCTGGTAGAGGGTCAGGCAGCCGTCGGTGTTCTTTGGAGCGGCTCGGGGTTCTCGGTGTTTTCGGTGATCTCGCCACGCAATCCGCGGCAGGCGCGTTGGCCAGCCACTGATGCCTACTCTTCCTGTCCATCGTCGCAACAACATCACCCCTAGCGCGAAGGATCGCAGCTCGCATTAGCTTTGGAATGCCGCGATTACGCGGTCGTGTGTGCTGGACAAAGCGACCGGGTATCCGGCTGTGCCTCGCGACATGACCCCGTTCGGGGAAACTTCAAATCTGCGTTAAAGAGCACTCTCTGTTCACTACACAGGAAATGTACGTTATCTGCAACATGGGTTTTCACAAGAATACGTATTCAAATATGCCTGCTTACATCCTGCAAGAACCATTCGATACTATATTCAAGATGGCACAAAATGTCCTAGAATGTGCCAACAAGCTATTTAGGCACCTCTGCCTAAAGATAATTATATCAGGCCTCCAACACATCCACCTCCACGGCACGCTACAACGTACATATACCCACCCAATCCTTACACATTCTCCGCATCAACACAGCTGTATGATGAGGCATTAGTCGCAGCACCACCCTGATAAACAGATACAAGCGGATAAGGGCAAAGGTCCCTCGACAGCACTGTTCCGTTGACAGGTTGCGTTCCAACTGCCGGTAGGGTGTCTGGAGCTGTCCCATTCTCTACCCACTCGACGAGCTGCTGCAGCGCACCATTGACAGGGTATGCTCCGGGGCCACCTGCGCAATGATGAAGGCCCGGCGCAAGGAACAACTTGTAGTACTGATCCACGTCGGTATCCAGCGCGGCCACACGGTCATAGTACTGTGTTGACCCACCCGGAGGAATCAGGTCATCTGCGATGCCGTGCCAGGTGATCAACTTCCCTCCTGCTTCCTTAAAGTCTGAGAGATCTGCATCGTTGGTGCCGATGAACGATTCCCACTGTTGGTAGCCGGCGTACGTGTAGTCCGGTAGACGTTCTGCGGTGATTGTGGAAACGTCAAACGTAGCGTTCTTCTCGACGAAAAGCTGGAAGAACTGTGCGCCGAGTGACCAAGCAGCAGTGGTGGAGCAGGTATCTGTGCTGTGGCAGTCCGTGTCGGTCGTTGCCTTGAGAGGTGCATCTAGCGAGTATCCTGGATAGATCTTTTCTCCCCGTTTGTTCGAGACACCATACCACGTAGCGTTGGCTACAATTGCTGCTGCTTCGGAGATCGAATTCGAGCTGCTGTTGTCGCAGCTGGCGGGCTGACCAACGACAGTGAATGGGTCGAAAGAGCACAACTCTGGGATGGATATTATCGAGTCCTCGACGCCATCCAATTTATCGCAAGCGGCAATTGCTGCTGCCGTGATCGCTTCAAACTCGCAACTTGGCGGGTATTCACCGAGTGTATTCATTACAGCTTGAGCATGAAACAAGCTTGCCAAGAGCGGGATGATGTTCAGTGCGGGTGCTGCAGCGATAATACCGTCAAACGCTTCAGGGTAGCGTTGAGCCAGCATCATGCCCTGTCTACCACCCTGGGAACATCCAGTCCAGCTATGTCGGTTGTTAGTCACTGTTCGTCCCAGATACGCAATGAAGCGTTGACCGCGAGTAAAATCGTAATTACAGGGTCATACATACTAAGAGTAAGCGGGAGCCTTCTGATAGAAGCTCTCGGTAACCATTTTCCCGAATATAACAAGCTCGTTCAAAGTAACAGAACCGAAGTTCTGCAAAGCAACCAAATCAACATTGCCCGGGGATTTGAGCGCCCAAGGAAGAGCGGAGACTTCAGTTGCATTATGGCCACCGTCAGTGGAAGCTGCCGCATATCCCTCGATGATGGCAGGGAGTAAGCTCTGATCAAAAACACCAGCGCGCCAACCACCGCCTCCCACACCATTGAAGCGTCCGTTCCACTGCTCCGGCAGCCATATCTGGAGGTTGACTGTGTCGTTCTGACCTGGATGGGTGTAGGCCATCTCTACACGGCAGTAGGAGATGTTGTACGTTGAGAAGCCAAGAAGCGGCACAAGTTGTTCGGCTGGGATAGGCGACCCTTCTGGTGTCCATTGTGTCTTGGGCTCCGCAGTGAAACTCGTGATCGCCGTGCCGTTGAGGTAGGGTTGTGCAAGGCTTGAACAAGCCAATCCGTGCGCTGTCGGGGCTGTTAGAAAATGAAAACATATCTAATGGGTTACGGTCAGGAAACTGGAGCTAACATACCTAAAGCCGAATACATTGTGTTCGAGGAGAGATACGGTTCGTGCGAAATGTATGTTTCGTACTCTCAACCGACTGTAGCTCGATTTGAAGTGTACACACCCAGATGATAGCTGCGGCAATATGACTTATATACAAAATGTCAGTTACCTGCAATGGAAAGGCTTAACGGACGCCTTGCCAGGTTGCCTTCGATCACGATGTCAGCGTAGCCGAACTCGCGAAATGGTTGTCCATCAGGACAAACGAGTGAACGGATAAACAAGTCACGCGAACAATGACGCAGAAAGCTACATGCTTACTTTTGCGTGCATTAGGGGAGCTGCGCAATGTATTTGCTAGTAATTCTGCCTTGCCCTTCCGAAATATAGGTAACTACTTCCCCTCCTTCGGCAAGGCGGATGTCAATCTTCCGGTGCTGAACCGGTAAACGAGTAAACGAGTCAACAAAGTACTTCTTTGATCGGCATCCTTAGCGTCACCCTACCGAATTAGGCTTCTGCGACCATCAAGTCTCCGCCCCCAACAGCACGTCTAAGCCATGCCTGTCTCCCTGCGAAGGATGTCAGGCTCAAAAAAGCTTACAAACGAAGCCAGCCTCATCGATAGGGGGAACGAAAATGCGAGTGCCGAGAGTCAGCCCGAATGGCAGTAAAACGATACCACAGGAAGTCGCGGGCTGGATGCGACACGTGCAAGCGACGACGCGTCAAATGCGATGAAGCCACACCGAAATGCGGAGCTTGTGCTCTACGACAGGAATCATGTTCCTACCCACCACAGAATGCTTCGACTGGGTCTAAACGAGTAGCGAAGACGGCCTTGACAACGACGAGCTCATCACAAACATCACCACCTGTACCGATAAAATACCACTGGCACTCTCTATACGATGCCTACAGTGGCCCATCCTCCCGCCTAGCCACTTACAGTGCGACTCGAACCCTCGAACTACGCCTCATGCACCAATGGTCCACAACCACCTACCTCACCTCCGTGCACTGCAACGCGCCCATCTTCCGCGACTACGCCGTAACCAAAGCGCTCCAACACACCTACCTGATGGACATACTCCTCGCCTTTACATCCTTACACAGCGCCAGTCTCGCCTCATCCACCACCGCTTCCCACGATCATGTCGCCGCCGCGCTGCATTACCAGAATAAGAGTATATCCGAGTTTAACGAGCAGGAGTCGCTTGTTTGCATTTCAAAAGAGAGTCTTGATCCCGTTTGTCTTATGACTGCTCTTCATGCAGTCGTTGCGCTTGTGGCGAGTCTGATTCCGGCCACGCCGGATGAGACGTTGGAATCTGTTGCGAAGGTACTGATGCGTGTGAGGAGGTATACGCTGGGTATGAAGGAGATTGTAGATGCGCATAGTGTGTGGGCTGATAGTGGAGAGTTGAAGCAGATACTCGAAGGTCCTGCTGTGTTGGAAGAAGAGGAAGGTGCCGCGTTCACGTCGGACAAGCTACGCGCGTTGACTGATGCTATACTCGAAAATATGGATCTTGATGATGCTGCTACGCCGTTTTTTCGTAGTACGCTGGAGAAACTGGAGAAGGCATATACGGATAGTAATGGGCACTCGGTCGTTTCTTGGCTGGGTACGGTGGAGCCTAAGTTCTTTCAGAAGGTAGATATGGGACAAGTGCCTGCGCTGATTATACTAGTTTGTTGGGGTGCGCTTAATTGTGTTCTTGAGAATATGTGGTGGATGCAGTATTCTGGGAGGAGAATTGTGAAGGAATTATCTTACCAGCTTGAGGGCTGTGATGGCCGGTGGAATGAGATTCTAGAGTGGTGTTACGAACAGGTTGGGATAAGCGGCAGAGCTCAGTGAAATCATTCAAGAGAACGGTCGATGTAGATCTGGGACGTGTTATGCTGTTCTCTCTTAGAGTATGCATGAACGGCGTCGTAAGCGAGATGTCCCAAGTCGTACTCGTTTACTCATTCTCGTTCATGCAAGGCGCTGGACTTCGATTACGGTGACGAAATGTGGAGGCATTCGCATAATTCTGCAAGACTAGTGTGTAAACCCATGTGTTACCCAGACGAGTACTAGGGAGATTGAGGTAACTAGCTCTACGTTAGCATCTAAGCCAGACCATCTCTTCCACGTCCTCTACACCATCAACACCTCGCTAAATGCCACAACTACTCATACACCGCACATCTACCAACTCCCCATCTACATGTCCTTTGTCAAATCGTAAATCTTCTGAATCTCCTTGAGCTCGCCCTCGTGGTCAAACTTGAGATCCTTCAGCAATCCGTCTCCGAATCCAAAGACCCAGCCGTGCACGACAGGGAACTCGTTCTCAGCCCAACATTGCTGCACAGCCGCCGTCTTGACCACATTCCGGCACTGCTCATAGACATTGAGCTCAACGAGCTTGTCGTACTTTTCCTCCTCTGTGCCGCCGTTGGCCATAACATCGTCGAGCTCCTTCTGGTGCAGTCTGTAGACGTCGCGGATGTTCCGGAGCCAGGGGTTCAGCAGACCCATGTCCTTTGGTGTCATGGCGGCCTTGACACCACCGCAGCCGTAGTGGCCGCACACGACAATATGCTTAACCTTGAGGTGGCGGACCGCGTAGTTTACAACGGACATGACGTTGAGGTCGATATTGTTGACGAGGTTGGCAATGTTGCGGTGGATGAACATCTCGCCGGGCTCGAGACCGGTAATGGCTTCGGCGGGGATACGGGAGTCGGAGCAGCCTGTGGGCATTGGGTTAGCAAGTTCCTGGGTGGCGGATAGTGTAACGGGGTAAAGTGTTCTAATGCGATTGAGTCATTCCAGTACAGTAAGATGCAACTCACCAATCCATAGATACTCGGGTGCTTGTCCTGCACTCAAATCCTTGAAGAAGCCTGGGTTCTTGTTCCTCATCTCGTCGGCCCATTTCTTGTTGTTTTCAAAGATGCGGTCATGGCTCTGCTGCAAGTACTTGCGCACCTCCTTTGGCTCTTCCTTTCCAGTCATTCTGGGCCACGAGAAGTTTCTTTTGGCGGTAGTTGTCTGTGGATTGGAGGCTTTGGAGGCTTGTAAAAGCGGTGCTGCCCGTCCGGTATGACAGGTTCGCAGGGAAGTCTGATGGAGTAGAGAAGATATCGGAGAAGAAGTATGCAGTAGCGGTGTTGAGCTTGATAAGAGACGAGAGGCGGGAGCGAAGGACTGCCCCGCTGCAACTAGCTCTCGGAGAGCGTGGGGTAACCGGTGCGGCATGACAAGACAAGAAAAAACGACGCGCAAAGGCAGAACGCCAATCCCAGTGCTGCGGGCAGTTTCGGTTTTAGAAGGGAGGGGACGCGACGCTGAAATGCTCGAATTATTTTGCTTCTGCTGCGCGCCGATTGGGCGCTCTGACGTCAAAGGATTGGCTAAGGATCTTTGGACCCCTGTTGTCGATCAGCGGGCGATGGGTCTAGCAACCAGATCTGGGTGACACCATCGAGACGGCGCAGCCTCACCAATATCGCGAAACAACCCAAGCATTACCGGCACATCGACTCCGTTAGCTGGTACACGGCATTCGGCAGCTGCACAAACAATATGGTTCTTGACGATGCCAAGAGGATCATCCTATCGCGCCATGCCGTCCATCTGTTGAGCTCAAGGGCTTGGCCCAAGACGATCTGTCCTTCCGAAATTGCCCGCGCATTATCACAAGAGGAGCTGCGTGCACTGGACGCGTCAGAGTGGAGGGACACCATGAATGATGTACGACAGATGGTGTGGGAGAGGAGAGAGGTTGGAGAGGTCGAAGTAATGCAGAAGGGCGCAGTCCTGGATGTGGAGAATTTGGCGGATATCAGAGGACCGATAAGAGTGAGGAATGTCAAAGTCTGATAGAGCTCCAGCGAATGACTGGATGCTCTTGCTGACGATAGCATGCATGGCTGCGATACAATACGAAAACTGATTAGTCGTTCCAATTGACCCGATGTGCTGACCTTGAAGAGCCACAGCCCATGAATTCTGACAAACTCCAATATATGCATGCATCCAAACCTTCTTAACTCCTCAAACTTGGGTATCAGGATGCTTGGCGCCACTCGCATCGAGTCCCTGCCACTTCTCTTCGTCCCACCCCATGCTGGGATCTGTTGCATTCCCCGCCTTGCCCTCTTCTGTAAGATTCTTGATATCGCTCCAATACTCCAGCTTCTTACACTCGTTATCCGCGGCTTCAATAGCCTTGAGCAGGTTGTTGATTCTGCGTTCCTCGGCGTCGCCTTCAGGCTTGTGGTCCTTCTTGTGTTGCTCGCGGTGGTCTTTGGCGGCCTCGAAGCGGTCCATAAGTGTGGAGAGGAGTTGGCGGCGCGAATTCTGGAAGATGAGCATCGACATGATGGACGGTATCTAAGCTTGTTAGCTGTGTTTGCATAAGAATACAATATGCATACCTGTTCTGGGAGGTAGTGCAGCTCCTCGCCTCCATCATCGATGAACTTGTGTATGTAGATGATCTTCTCGCGATCGATGGCAGCTGCTTTGAGTTTCCTCATCAACGTCGCAATATCCCTAATCTCCTCGTCTAGGCTCGTCTGTGCGCTGTCGTCCAACAGACCACTGCCAGTGCCAAACGTCGCTGATCTAGCTAGTGTCGTGCCGATGCTGAATGTCTCGCCGAACATACGCTCCTTCGCATTCTTCTTGGTCTTGGGCGGTAGCCTCTGCTTGACCCGCCTCCGTAGCCAGCGTCGCCGCCGAACGAAGCTGTGGAACCAAGGGTGGTTGCCATGCCAGGCTGAGCCCTTGAAAAGCAAGCTGTACTGCCAACCCTCTTCATCGACATCCAGACTCATGTCGACGTACCAGCTCTTCCAATCCCATACCCAACTTGGGTCTGGGACTTGCGCATTTGTGATGTTTACTGCCGAAGGCTTGAACTTGGCATCCTGCCAGGGCGCAGGGTCGATTCGCAGGTTCCATAGCGCTTTCGACGAGAAGAGGGGTATTCCGAAGACGAACCAACCGCGTTGGTTCTCGTAGAGGATGTCGATGTGCGAGTCCGATGTGGTTGACCGCTGTTCGGGTTGTGTAACCGAGGTTGGTGTGTTGTCGCCGTCGGTATGGTCGACGAGGTGTATCTGTTGGTCCGCCATGCTACAAAGCGTGGTGCAGGTGTCAAGGAGAGTAAGAGGCAAATGCCGTTGCTATCGTGGATACATGAGGTCGCGATGTTGGGCAGGCGCGGCACGCTGCGCGGTAGTCGCTAAGGCAGTCGCTCGAGGCTGGCTTGTTGTGGTGAACGGTTTAAGGGGCGCGCACAAGAGATGGCACGCTGGGAAGGCACGATCGAGGTGCGACGATAATGCGATAAAGAGAGATACTATAATAACATTATAATTAAGATGTAGAAGCGAAAGCAACGAGTGTATGCAATGTGGATCCGGCTTGTCGCTCTCGGTAGAGTCCTAGTTTTGTGATCTGGTTCGCACGGCACTGAAAAGCCCGTGCTGCAGCTGTCTGCCATTACGTCACACATGCGCTTGTTTGAAAGACGCCTTCCAAGGTTCCCCTCCCTCGCACAGCTCTCATTCTACATCTCCAATTCGAATCTCACATAGCCTGATCTTACTTCAAGTCCAATCAATACCACCTCACAAAACCCCCCCATCACATCAACCATGTCTCGTCGTTTCGCTACATACGGTGGTCTCGCTGCTGTTGGTGGCGTGACCTACTACCTCTACAGCGCTGGAGGCGACCCGAAGCTTGCCGAGAGGAAGGCTGAACGTACGTACTGAGCGTATCCAACTTCCATAGTATTTTGACTGATGTTTATAGACGACGCTGCGACTGCCGCACGCAAGCTGAGAGGCGACTACCCTGGCCAGGACAAGGAAGCTAAGAAGGCCGGCCAGGAGGGTTACGAGGCAGTACGCGCCAGCGCACAGCAATACGTATGTCCCATGCGACTCGATATTACTTATGACAGTATGCTGACCACTGCTAGGCCGACCAAGCCAAGGCGGAAGCGAAGAGGGCGGAGCAGAAGTTCGATGCCTACAGCGCCGATGCGAAGAAGCAGTACGAGGAGGCCAAGGTCCGCGCTGAGCGCGAGATGCACGAGGCAGGCAAGCAGGTCAACGCTGCCGCCAACAAGTTCGATGCCGTTGTCGAGGAGAAAGCCGCAAAGACTCAATCATGGCTCGGTGGACTGTTTGGTGGAAAGTAAGCTCCACGTCTAGAGGACTAATAATGTAATAATAATGCGAAAAGAGAAGCTGGAGCTTGTTATTGAGGATCTTGCATGAGCATTGGAGTATATAGGCGCAGATCTTCTCATCCCAATATGATACGATACTCACAGTTGCCCTCCATTCGTTGCACAGACGTGAGAAGCTCTGGCGGCGGTACGCGCCGCGCCGGTATTGCTTTTGCGTAATCCACTCTTTCAACGACAAGACATCTTTTGCACGCGCTGCGTCATGAGTAGAATGGAAATGATACTAATGCCAAATAAGGGTTGAAAATACGCCGGATGCGTGGGGCAACGACACGTTCAAGTTTCATTAAAGTGGGGCGGAAACGCGACGCGAACGCGCAGAAGCGTAAAGCGCGTCGAACGTGCCTTCCCTGTTTTGCAGCCCCCTCGGCCCATAAACACTCCTCGGACCTCGACCTCGCACCCACACGACACATCACTTATCGACATTGTTCCAGATATTTCATCGTCGCATCAATTTCAGTATCTTCATCAATAATGTCGCCTATCGCTCCCGGTCAGCTCCCGGCTGAGCTCGTCAACCTCCTCGCGTTACACTCTTCCTTCCTGACCGCGCTGTCGCTGCACTACGCCCACAATGGCACTTCAACGCCTGCCGATCTTCGAGACCTGATTGCATCAACGACATTGGTCTGGCGGCAACGCAAAGTCACGTACGATGACATCCGACTGCTCATCGGCATCCTCGACCATGGCCCTTCCGGCAACAACAACCCCTACTACCTGTCAGATTATGGCCGCGGCAAGGTCTGCATCGAGATCAAGGACAGCAGTCCGATGATGAACGGCATGACACATATGAACGAAGAGGGATTGCAAGACATGTTCAAAGAAGGCTTAGACACTCTATGGACGCAATGGTGCACGTCGCAGAAGATGATGACTCGACCAATTGCGGTACCCAAGCGTGGACGGGGACGCCCAAAAAAGGCCGATGTCAAGCAAGCATGCATGGACACGTTTCTCGACGACGCTTCCATGTCTAAGTTCCTGAGCCAGCTTCCTCTCGCCGAAGTCACCACATGCGAGTCCCTCACCGCACTCGCGCCAGCACAAGAGAAGGGACGCAAGAGGTTAAGGGAGTTCAAGGAGAGTGTACAGCAAGGCCGTGCACAGAAGAAGACGAGACCCTCTGTCGGAAAGGAGAACGAGACGCCCTTAGGCCAGAACCAACAAGCTCAACTCGCCCAGCCCAAGATTACCGAATTCGCTGCCGTCCGTAAGACGAACCTGCTCGACCGTATTCTCGCAAAGCAAGAAGCTGCAAAGGCTGGTCCCGCAGCGCCGACTCCTGCCGAACTCCAGCGAAAGGCAGCTCTACAACGCACTCCAGAGGTCATTGGCGTCCTTTCCCTACTGTGCGCGAACAGACCCGGATCGCGCGTTTCCTTCTCCACAACCACCCTCCTGCAAGCAATTCAAGGCTCTATCCGATCTCCGATTTCGAAAGACGAGGCAATGAAGTGTGTTGAGGTTCTGGCTAGCGAAGTCGCCCCAGGATACGTGTCAGTCGTCAGCATGGGCAGTATTTCTAGTGTTGTCATCAACCAGATGATGAGGCCCACGGACATCAAGAGCAGGCTTATCGCGCTGGGCACTTGAAGACCTGTTGTTTTCATTCTGTTATCTTTGGATGTTTCTGCAAGTCAGTGAGCTCACTTTGAGCCACTTTTAGTTATTGTTTGTTTACCGCATCATTTTAGCGAGCGCATTTCGTTCTTTCGCTGTACATTACATTAGCCCTCTAGCATATCCTAATCGCACAATACATTGAAAGTCGATGTTTTCTGATCTCATGGTCTTCTTCCCAAACCTTCAGGCTCTAGACACTCGGTGGTGCTTTGTTACGCGTGGCTCGCGTCTTCTCTGACAACTGACAGCTGTTACACGTCAGGCCATCACGGTTCGCTTCACTTGTCAGCACATCTCTGTATCTTCAATACAGCTCCTCGACACCGCACCATTGTTCTTCGTAGCATCGACCTCACACTCCACGTCACTTGACATACGGAGTTAAGCTGTGGAAGAACCAGCATCTCGCGATGCATCGTACCATCATTGTTCAATCAATACAATTTCACAGAATGGAACAGGACCTGACCACCAAAACAATGACAGCTAAGCACCAACACACTGTGACAGAAAACGTTCCATTGACACCTCTTCATGGGAATGACGGGATGCCGGCATTGACGGAAGGCGGTTATTCCATTGTTCTGGAGCCGTTGTCGCATTCGTGAATGAAGCGTTCGTCCACGTTTTCGAGCGCAAATGTTTCTTGCCTCAGGCCGTAGGGAAGCGACCATGATACATATGTAGGTGTGGGCCTATTGAAGATAATACAAGTTCACAGAAACTCGCCACACATTCAAGAAAGACGGAACCTAGGAAACATAAACTCTGCTGAGAAGCTCTCGTTGTTTGATACCACACATACCACACATACAATTTACATACCGCATCTCGAAACATCCTACAAACTTCAGTCGACACCAACATACCAGCCACCATGAAGACCTTAGCAATCCTTCTCACGCTATCAACCCTCGTGTTGTCATGCACAGCCGCTGCAGTCCACCCACATATCCATCGCAGGCACGGCCGCTGCGCACCTAGCAGCAGCGTATCAAACGCTCCTCCTGCTCCAGCACCAACGACACTTGTAACCTCTGTATCTGCTTCTGCCTCTGTTGCTCCACCAGCATCTTCTGCACCTCCACCAGCCGCCTCAGCTTCACCACCCGTAGCATCACCACCAGCTGCCTCCGCCTCAGTCTCCACCCCACCCACCCCCTCCTCCACAAACCCAGACCCCAGCTCCAGCACCAGTAAACAAATCACCATAGCCCCCAGCGACACGCTAGAGAAGATTGCAGCGGCGAACGCAGTCGGAATGTGCGACATCGCCAAAGCGAATAACATCCACGATCCGAATTTGATTCTTGCGGGCGAGATGTTGACGATTCCTGTTTTGACGGGGGAGAAGGACGATAGTAGTTGTATGACTCAAGAGGAAGGAGGGCAGAGGAAAGTACTTGAAGGTAGTGTATAGCTGGAGGGGTTACTTGAGGGGAATGTCATTGATTGTTTTGTTTATTTGCGTGGTGAGTTGTGAAGGCATATCGAACGTGATCAGTGCGGCATTCTGGATGCTACGTGGCTTTACCTATTACTATGGTCGTAACTTCTTGTTCGACCAATCTTCGAATTCAACTCCGTTATATTGGCAAACTCATGGAATCTTGAACTTGATACTATTGTTCTTTGTTGCTGGTGTTTCCAAGTCACTTGCGTACGACATGGCTTGTTCTGACCCCTTGCGAGGAAGAAAGTGAGCAGATGCGCTGCCATCTACATCAACATAACGCTGGAAAAACGTAGAGTTCTAGCACCTAGTTGTTTTGATTTTTCCTGCATAGGGTGCTCTGTACGGTAGACTTTGCTTAGCATGTGCAACAACAATAGAGTGCGTCTCTAGCTCAGACTGCGGCCTGGTCTTCTTGCAAGGAAGGATTTGCTGATAGCTCGATGTGCATCCAAAAAACAATGTTGTAGGACAGTTCTGGAATGAATGTTTACGATTAACGGGCTGTTAGCAGAAAGATTGTGTGTCTAATGATGTTGTTAGGCGGTACATTGATGCATGGTGAGGCACTGCCAAAAAAAAAATCGCCATGTCCACTCCACCAACACAACGACCACCATTCTGCCACCCACAACGCGAGGGAAAAAAAAAGAAAGCTTCTCAAGCCCGACGTGGGGGTCGAACCCACAACCTTGAGATGTACTGAGTAATCGTGTCTGTTAGACCGTGAAAGACTAAGAGTCTCACGCTCTACCGATTGAGCTAGCCGGGCTGGTTTGTAGCCTGTTGATGGAGAAAAAGACAGTTTTGTCATTTAGATACTTAGAAAATATACAGAATGCTGTTGCAAAGCTTAGTCGAACAGGATTCCCGGGAATGCGGGGCGTTGTGCTGGGAGCCGCCTGCGTCCGCGAATTTTGACTTTTCAATTTCCCCGCCCCACGAACTTTACATTCCTGCAACTCCGCACTTCATAGTCAGATTTCGACACAGACGGTTGCAAATGAATGCGCTTCATCCCTTTACTAGCCTAAGATCTCTAGTGATCAATTACATCACGTTTTGATGCCTCCTGACAAGAAACTTGCTGTTGGGTTAATTATGGCCCGAGATGCCCGAAACTTTTAGCGAGCCACAGAGCAAGATCAATGGATGATGTCGTCTCCAGCCGTCACGCCTTCGCTACCACTGAACACACACACAGTAATGACAACTCGAAACCTTCAGAAAAGATCTAGCGTCAGCTCAGTGAGGAGGCAACACGAATGCAAATACGAGTACGGCCAATGACATGAGATGGGGAAAGGGGCGCAAGCATCTGCGATACACCCGCTTCCTTGCGTTGCAAATCCGGGCGATTTCAACGATCGAAGCAGCTTCACGAAGCCACATCCATCATACAGACTGCAAAGCTAAGGAGTCTGGCCTGCTCGCATCACCGGATGAGACTTGTATTTGAATATGCTGCGATTGAGGGGTATTTTTTTTGGGCGACGTTACGGAGGTCGCGAAACCTGTCGTTGCAGGCGCGCCTAGGTCCAGCATGCAGTGCTGGCTCCAGATGACACGAGGCGTAGGTCCACCATACGAGGTGCCCCGTTTGCGTTGCTTATGCCTCCGACTGGGCTCTCGAAGACCGTTACGCGGCACTCGTCCATGAGACTCCATCCATTAGATGCATCTGGGCCACGTTCGTAGCATTGCGCCCAGAGTGGCGTTGCCATGCCGAGACTGCGGCAGTACCAAACTATTCCCACCCATGCTGACGTACTTGTGGCTGAGGTCGGTCCTTAGGTCGTAAAAAGTCCCAAGGCGTTGGAACAGGTACGAACACGAAAAAGCAATTCTCGAGTTCCGTAACGGTAGTTCCAGGGGCAGAACCACTGTACATGTAACTGGAATTCTTCTGGGAGCAACACAACGTTGGAAAAAGCAACACTTGGCCCTGCAGGACCCTGATTCATCGCAGCGCTCGAGATAATTTGCATGATGTTTTTGAGATGAGGAGTGCTGGGGTACCGACAGGAAATTTACAACTTTCGCATCTGGGCATCTCGGGTTATATGACTACGTGAGTCGTAAGGTTTTATGACAACCAAGTGACTGACCGGGATACATCGTCTACTTGATGGCGGCCCTCACATCCGTATAGTAGAAAAGAGCCCCATGCGTTAATCTCCAGTTCATATTACAGTTTTGTATAGTTCTGAGGGGTTTCGCAGCGCGTGTTTCAGAGTGAAGTGGACCCGTTACTTGCGCCGCCGGATCCGAATATGAGGCCTTTCCTGAAGACCGCTTCGTTTGAAAGCGTACCAAAGTAAGCACTGAAGTAGTGCTCACAGTACATTGGTGAACGTCACCTCGGTATGCCGGTTGTTTTAAACACTGCATGCACCGGAGAAGCCCCTATAACGGATCGTAGATCTACATAAGATCTACCTGCATGGTCTAAGCGTATTCTAAGCTCCGGTATCCTGAGCATTGTGGTTAGCTTCAAGTCCACATATACGAACGCGAACAGGAGGTGAGTGTCGCACCAGGTAGACTTGGTAGAAGTTCATCTTCACCTTGCCATCATCGTCCTTGACTAGGTGCGCCCTTGCAGCCCAATCTTTGCTGGATTCTCCGCCTGCCTTGAAGCCGTACTCGACCGTCCCGTACAGCATAACCTCGTCTGACTTCGGACCGAACGGAAACACTTGAAGTGGCCTGTGCGCTCTCGTTGAAACTTTCTCCCACATGCTTTTGCGCAGGGCTAAGATCTCTAAGGCAAAGAATTAGCCCGGTAGATTATGGAAGGCCGATGGAAGCCCAGGGAGCCGTTTGCAAGGCTGGAAACAAAAAGCAATGCGACAAACCTTCCCGGCCCACCACCCTCTTGGAAGCCATGACGAGGGTTGCATCCTTAGTGAAGTACTGGACGTATTCATCATGCGCTTCTGCTGCATCGGACGTAGCGTAGAAGTCCTCGAAGAATTTCTTGTATGCAGGGTCGAACTCAACAGCCGGCGGGTATTGGGACACGTAGGAACTCATCTCGTGTTGTATTGGTGGGGTGGGATCAAGGGTTCAAGTTGGCTATTCTTACGAATGGTCAAACGTCCAGCAAAAGACTGCTTTCATATTGCGGGCCTGACGTAACGAATGACATCCGGCCTTGGCAGCGGGCCGGGCGGGAACGGCGTTCTGCAATTTCGACTTCATCGTCGAGTTGTCAGCAACACTCACTCACACATCTCTTGCAGATTCCCGATCGCGAAACTCCTGGCAACTGAACAGATGGCTAGATTGTGCCCCTGTCATGATGATTTGGCATCGCCACACTGAGAGCCTCGAAGCCTCCCAGGCTGTGGTACCCGAACGGCACTGACATTTTAGACTATAGTAGCGCCAACCGTTCAAAAGAAACGCCGACTTCCAGCGGGATGCCCTGCAAAGTTGCGTAATAGTGAAGCATCCTTGAACTCTTTCTGCAAGGCTCCCATGTCGCCTTACCTACTTCGTCCTCGGCTTCAACAACACGACAATTACCCTGAGTACCTGCGCAAGCGCGGTGAAGCTTTCTCCGAGGCTGCAACGCAGGGGCCTGCGTTGTCAGCAGCACGGATGATGCCGTGGAAGTAGGAGACCCAACCCACCATAAACGAATGCGAGATGAAAAATCTCTTCGGGCGCTGCTTCCGGACAGATTCAAGAAGCATGTATACGGCCTAAGAACCGGGGCGTAGAATTCGAACACGACTTCCATAGCCGCAATGACTATGATATCATTGCGCGCAACACCGGTAAACGGTATCGAGATGCAAACTCTTTCTTCGATCAGTCTAAGATGACCTACTGCACATTAGAAATCGGAGTCATGTCCAGACGGCTGTTCTTGGCCACAGCCTCAGTCTACGCCTCGAACTACTTGTCAAACCCGAAGAGGTCGTTTAGTAGCCGTTCCAATTCACGGCGCCCACTGTATTAGCTCAAACAATGGCAGTGCACGGGCTCTTTCTATGTCGGCGATGCTGTCAGAATCCATCTTTTCAGCTGCTTGGTCCATGGACAGGTACGTGGGCGAGACTTGCAGGGGTTATGCTACAACCCACCTCAAGGTACTGAGATGTCATTTCTTTGGCCACGCTTATACGAATGCGTGTTCCTTGCCTTCCATCGTACACCGGAAGATGGCCTTGGAAGACATCTCAAACTCACATCGCCATACACCATAGTGATGCAACACGACCACGAATCCACGGCCTGAGGCCTCAAGCCCTGTGCTCCGAACAGGGTCATCAGAAACGCAAATCCATTTGGAGCTACTCGGAGTAGAAATGGACGGGAACTAGTAAGGCTCCGTTGCGACTCAGTGGCGTGGTAACTTTCCAGATCTAGCCCTCGCTCTAAACGTCACTGTCAACCGCATCTGTGGCGCATCATTCAACATGCCTCCCACACGTGCATGCTGCCCTCCATGGTGATCGACGCCGGGTTGTACCCACACTCACTAAGTGGATCGGTAATAGCACATAGGAGGAGATTTCATAGTCGGATCGCCCGATGTGGCTGTCCGACTACCCGACTAGAGGTTGGACATCGTACAAGGTCTGGAGATGGCTCCCGAGTATTAATGGGGTACCCCCGTCCGTAATTCTACAGACACAACTACCCCGGGACCTTCATCTGGTTCATCATTAATACAACATGACCCCTCCCTCCGGTCTTCCTTCCGATACTCCTGCAGAACATCAGTTGGCAGACATGACCTACGCACATGGACGAAAGTCCAGTGAGATCGTACAGGATGTCACTGTCCCCGCGCATCTACTTCGGGCTACTGGCAACCTTGGATCCAAACGCGACAAGACGTATACCTCACATGGAACATGGGAGCCTCAAGCAGAGAACCCTTTCCTCGATCCCAACGGCATAGGAAGCATACGCCGTCGACCAACTCAGGACTCAGGCCTACACCGAAATGGCACCCAACGCTCTACCAACCTCGAACGCACAGAGACGCAGGGCGAACGCAGGAGGAGTAATCGATTCTCTTGGTTCAGTAATACTGGTCCCAAAAGGATGTCGCAGCAAAGCGGGGTACTACCATCACCGACTGAGGAAAACATCAGGCCCTTCAGGACCCTTTCCTACGTCCCCGGGTCAACGGATGTTCTAGCTCTCACTCCTCGGGGCAGTCGTGCACCATCGCCAAATTCCCTCAATAGGACTACGACTGCGTCGTCCAAGTGGTCTAACGAAGATCCTTTCGCGACGAGGCCCAACTCGATCAAAAGCAACCCTTTTGCAACGCAGAACAACTCTTACCGGAATTCAACAGACTCATTGCCACAAGAACCTGAAGCTGCACACCAGGGTGGTCGGCCCCGTAAAGGGACTCTAGAATCTGTTGTTGATGCCATGGTTCCCAACGCTCTCCAGCGGAAGATGACCAACGCGTCCTACTTCAAGAAGAGTGAGATGTTTGGCACTTACGAGAAGGCGAAGCAAAAGGGCCAAGAGATACAGCGAAAGCAGTGGGTGCAGTACACCTTCGAGTACGCCATCTACCTCTTTCTGATTCTCTTCGTCTACTTCGTCCTGATCGGACTCCCGCTATGGAAAGGTGCTGTGTGGTGGCTCTACTGGGTCGTGGCCACAAAGTTTGTCATCGCTGGTGGTTTCGGTATCGTGCTTGGAATAGCACTATTGTGAGTTGATGCAGTTGTATCGTCATCTCTTCTTTGACTAACATGCTCCAGCTACGCATTCGCTCCGCTGCTCATCCTCTTCGAGAAGGACCCGCCCCCTGCCGACTACACTACAGAAACCAAGATTCAGTCCAATGTTTCAGACACCTGCCTCATGATCCCATGCTACAAGTCTGCTGGACTCATCGCCAACACACTCGAGGCCGCCTTGAAGATCTTCCCTCCATCCCACATTTTCGTCATCGCCAACGGTAACAGCCCGACACCCCTAGACAACACGGAGGAGGTGTGCCGCCCATACGGTGTTAATCACATCTGGTCGCCCATCGGATCGAAGATTGTTGCTCAATTCGTCGGTTGCTATGCCGCAAAGGCTTTCAAGAACGTACTGCTGATTGACGACGACTGCGCACTGCCCGATAACTTCCCGGTTGTTACTGAGCGCCTGACTGGCAAGGTCATGTGCATTGGATACACCATCAAATCCGTCGGACCAAACGGCTCAAAGGGCAACCTTTGCCAACAAGCCCAGGATCTCGAATACAAGCTCAGTGGTATCCAGCGTGAGTTTGCTGGTAAGATTGGTTCTGCCACCTTCCCCCACGGCGCCATCTCTCTTTGGGACCGCGAACTCCTCGTCAAGACTTTCCACGAACACCCAGGCTTCAGTGTGTCTGAAGATTGGTTCTTCGGCCACGTTGCCCGCAAACTCGGATGTCGCATCAAGATGTGCTCGCAAGTCTTTGTCGAGACTGAAACACCCACTGCTGTCTTCATCTCTGGTGGTGGCTCCCGTGGTGGTTTCGGAGAGATGACCATCTTCTCACAACGCTTCAAGCGCTGGAATTTCTTCTTCGTTAACGGAATGTACTACAACATGGCCTACATCTTCGGTAGCTGGAAGCTTGGCTGGTGGGAGATTGGCGCAAAGATCTTCGTCTTCCAAGAGGTTAGTAACTCACGATCCATCTCTCTCTCTCATCAGATTCTAACAATCTCGCCAGGTCTATGAAACTCTGCTCTACCTCCTCACACCCTTCATCCTACCGATCTCGTTCTACGTCCGCCCCTCGTTCTGCGGTTACCTTCTCGCCGCCACCGTCGTCATGTACCTCATTAACAGCGTCCTCTTCAACGAAGTCCATCTCCGCCGCAAGGGCGAACGCGTTGGCTGGGTACTCATGTACGTGTACTACCTACCGTACAAGATGGTCTTAACTGGCATCAACGTCGCCAGCTGCTACTGGTCACTCTACAAGTACGCTCGCTACTTCGCCAAGCGTCATCCCAAGGTTATCGAGGACGAAAAGGCCGTCGAGGTCGTCATCCGCCTTGAGGAAGAACAAGCCAGCCCAGAGTGCGGTCTCGGTCGACGCATGACGGTGCGCACCATCGGCACACGTGCCAGCATAGATGAGGGCAACGACCACGACGGCGGTGTTTCACCCATGGAACGCGTTGAGACAGGTGGTGGTTCTTACGCCATCGTCACAGAGCCCGAGCACGCCCATTCCCCTGGCCTGCAACCACCACACCACGTCAGTACAACGCGTCCCAGCAGCCCTCTGCTACGAAGCGAGGGTGTTGTCGCGAGGGACTACTTCGCTATGCAACAAACAACGCCTCCCGCTGATGCAAATGTCGACGTGGAGAAGCAAAACCATCAGTGGATCTGAGTCTGAGCCAAAAAGTTTACAGCGCAAAGACGCCTTTAAGTTCTAATGTTTTTACCCTTCTTGTGTTTACCTTTTTTTCCTTTGTCATGGGTCGGTCGGCGTTCAATCATGAGTACATGGGCGGCATCCTGTTATATACCTTTGCACACTTTTCATAACTTCGTCTACGGTCGATGCATACATCCCGATTCAATACATCACGATTCAAGATTCAACTTTGTGGTACTATTTTTCGAGTGAAATGTCTGCCTGGCTACTACAATAATATGCTGCCGATAGCGACTCTGCGGCCCGAATTAGAATGGGTAAGTAATACATGGCTTGCCATACCCAGCACCTACGACAACCAGTTTCTGATCTGTCGTTTGATCATTAATCGCTCTTAGCACAGATACCTCTCTTCGACTCCCTCGCAATCTTGATCACACTCAAGCATCAGCAGCCGCATCTCCAGCGTCATCTACTGCCATCTCCTTCCCACCACTACCACCACTCCGTCCACCACCTCTGCCTCCTCTTCTACCACCCCGCCCACCCTTTTTCCCCCTCTGCCCATCCTCAACCTCCTTCTCCCACCCCTCAACATCCACAACCACACCCTCGGGCAACTTCCCCCCGCTCATCAACACGCCACCATCCTTCTTCCTACTCTCAACCCTCTTGAAGAACTCATACGAAAGTAATCCTTGCTCGTTACCCTCAGTAAGTATAACCCCGTTCTCAGAAAGGAAGAACTTGATACCAGCAGCAAGCGCAGCGTTGATGTCGATATATATGAGAATTGTAGAATTTGTGCGCATGCCTGAGATGACGGGTGCGGCTTCCTTTTCTTCGGTAGTGGAGTCAGCAGAAGCGTCGAGGACTTTGAATCCAGCGGGGAGTCCGGATGCGAAATGCATGTGGTTGCGTCCCATGCGCCGCATACCACCGCCTTTGAGGATGAGGTTCCAGGCCTTCTCGTTGGTGCCGTGAACAACGGTTTCGGGAACATTTCCAGCTTCTTGGGTGATGGGGGTGAGGAGGCCTTCGGAATCGACTTTGATGGAGTGGCCCTGGTTGGCGCGGATGAGGTAGTCGGCTGGGTTGTCGGATTCTGGTATACTTTCAAGTGCGTCTGGTGCGGGTTGCTCCTGTTGCGGTGCTGTGCTGTCAGATGACTCTTGATCGAGTGAGGATGCTAATATCATGGAGTAGCGCTGTTTGTCATTGTTGGCGACTATGTCCCGGAGTTCAGGGAATGTGACTTTTAAGCCCTTGAGGGTTTTGGTGTTGAGCTGGGGGGTGTCAGTCTCCCATGTGTTGTGGCGGCTTGCCCCATCCGAACATAAGAGGGCAAGAAAGTTTCCAAATAGTCATGTCTCCTTGGTGCGTATATATCTAACTTCTCGAAATATAAAGTGGGGAGCAAACTTACTGCCTCCTGCACATTGACATACCCGCCCTTTCCCAGCTTCAACCCCTCTTGACTAGCACCATGTCGTAATAACCAACTAATCTTCCTTGACACTTGCACGTCTCTCGATTGATTCGCCGGGTTGCGATTACCGCCGCCTCGACCACCTCGTGCCATCGCTTTGAATGATCTTGTGAATAGTCGTGAAATGTTTGCGGAGGAGTTGAATCAGGCTTCTATCAGAAGGCAGCAAGACTTTAGTCCTTTTCTAGTCGGTTATGAGGAAGATGATGCGTAATGAGTCAGATTGCTGGCTTTGGGGAAAGATGGAGTTGGTAGGGTCAGGCAGGCGCAAAAGGTTAGTGCGGGTCGACTTTTGTGTGGCGACCCCGCAATGATTGGATGCGCTACACATGCAACGAGACGAACGCGACTGCTTCACGAAGATGAGTGCCAAATTCTCTGGCAACTCTCCCTATCAAGACTCATGAGTGATTGCACCATGTGGGGTTTTGAACTTTTTGCGTATAGCTTGTAGTATCTATCGTAGCGACTCGAGGCTTCCCGGCCACAGAGGACACCCCGTCCTATCTAGATAGAACATGTATTTTCTAACAGCTTTCGGGAGACATAGTTCTATACACAATCTCAACTGTAGCCGAGAGGGCTGCAAAGGCGTTCGTCATGCCTCTCGTGCTAATACATGCCTAACAAGCGAGTACATACTCTGAAGGTGTCCAGACTAGAACGGACAGCTGATAACGGTAATGGTTTGGACAACATGAGGAGTTCAGCAACTGGGATTGATGCGAAGACCCTGAAGGGATATAGATGGCAATCATAAAGGTCAGACTTTCATCACTATGTAACCAACATTCCCGAAGTTTTCCGTACATGAAAGCGCCACTCTTCCGTCAGCTCTGTACTCAGCTTTGCTGTACGAAGCATCTGCTTCCCCTCCCTTTTTGCACCACACCAACCGATCATTGCATCAGCCGCGCCCGTCTATAGGTAGCTGACGTTATTTTCAAACCCCAAATAGTGTCAAGTTTCCGATGATTGTCTGCCAATGAACCTGTTGGGGGTTACCAATTCTACCACCTCCTCCGTAGCCAATGCCCCACCGCCGCCCACAAGAATCTCTCCAATCCGTCTCAGCTCATCTTTGAGACGCTGCATACATGATACATAGATTGAACCTATCGTGTCCTCGATATAGAGTGGAAGTTCCATGTGCTCCGTAACCACTTCAAAAGTGACCTTCTGCAGGTGCTTGGGTAGTTGTTCGAGCAAAGTCATGTTCGAGCGAAATTCCCAGAGGGATTGATCTACTTTTCAAGTCAATTCTGTGAGATTCGAGCGAAATGCGTAGACGGAAGAGTCGCATTGAGTCCATCCGTGGAATTCGTACACGCTCGGAATGAGCATCTGCAATACTGGCGAGAAGGTCGTCAGGTGATATACAAATTGCTTGGTACACACTTCGTGCTGTGGTATTAGGCAGATGACAGAGTATTCATACTCCTCCAGGCTGTGCAACCCTTCCGGATGGCATTTAGTTTCAGTATTGATCCGTACAATTCTCGCTTTGTCGAGACGAAACGAGCCCAGGGGCTTTGCAGAGGGATAGAGCGACGTATAGAAAAAGTTGTTTTGGAAGAAGATGGCTTCCCTGTGGAACTTGTGAACACACTCTTGGAGCATTTGTTTGTTGAGCAACGTCCACCCCGGAAGACCCTCTTGGCCGTTCCATTTGGCGTCTTTGAATTGTGCCTAGTCCGAGGGAAAACCGTTTGCACGGAAACATATATCGATAGTTGACCAACGCACGGACTCGTCTCCATTTCGGGTATACTGAGCGACGAAAGGGCTGTTTTAGTGGCGAAAAAGTGGAAGCTCATAGCGCGTGTTACAAGGAAGCAACGACGAACATCGCCGCAACAGACACGGCTTTGTAAAATCGCTTCCGGTTGAACACTTCACTTAAAGCTCATTGTAGGTGTAGTCAAGCTGCCAGGAATAGAGAGCCCAGTCGCACGTCTCACGCAGTGTATACGCCATTATGTTGACGGTAATATAAAGTATATCATTCCATCCAACGCCTAATATTGATAATCCAGAGTTGAACACATCAATTGTGCCCGCAAGTCTTCGTAGCTACTGAGCTCCACCATCAGCACGTAACACAACCACAGCCAGGCGACGCCATATTCCGCATGCACCTCTTCAGCATGCGCAACCCTCCTTGGGACCCTCCGTCCGCGCGCTGCCCAGGTTTACCCGCGCATCCTCTTGCCTGTTCAAGCTTGTCTGTCCACCCACACCACGAGGCCCCTTCAAGCTCGTCTCAGGAATAGCATTTGCGATGGCAGTGAAGACCTCGGCGACGTTATGCCCTGTCTTGGCACTCGTCTCGAAGAACAGCAGGCTCTCCTCGTCTGCGTATGCCTTTGCAGTCTTGCTAGGTACTCTCCTTGAGTCGGCTCCATCCTCTGTTGGCTCGTCCTCGCCCTCAGCTGCGGGGGCAGCATCTGCGTCTTCTGGGTTCTCTTCGTCCGCGGCGGTCGCCAGATCGAACTTGTTTCCTACGAGCGCGATGACGATGCCTGGGGAGGCTTGGCGGTGCAGTTCGGCGACCCAGTGCTGGGCTTTTGTGAGGGAAGAGGGCTTTGTGATGTCATAGACGACGAGGGCGGCTTGGGCGTTGCGGTAGTACATGGGCGCGAGCGAGGCAAAGCGTTCTTGGCCTGCAGTATCCCAGATCTCAAACTTGATGGTTCGGGTTGGTAGGTTACATTTCTGTGTCAAGAATGCGGCTGGCAAATAGTACGTTAGTCGTGGTTCGGCAGTATGGGAATGCGGGTGGTTGTTGAGCAGCATCTCCGTAGGTGGCTGTGTACGTACCTCCGATAGTAGGCTCTTTGTTCTCTTGGAAGTCGTTGTTGACAAAGCGCATAACGAGAGATGACTTGATAAACGTCAGTTTAGAGTCGCGATGAAGCCCTCCTACTCCATACCTTTCCAACGGCTGCTTCTCCTAGCAGCACGAGCTTGACGCTGCTGCTGGGCTTGGGTTGCGCGGAAGCGTCCGCCATCGTGAAGTCGTGATAGGGCTGTGGTGCGGTTTTTGCGGGATATTAAACGGCGACTGAGGTTCTCAAGACCTGGAGAGTGATGGACAGCGGTTGTTTGCGTCGTGACGGGGCGGTAACGGTTGCGATGTTGCAGGCAGGTGCTTGGAGATCGCCGAGAGTGACGATTTCGAGCACGTGACTGGCCTTACTAAGATCGGAAAGCACTTGGCGTGCGAAGGCATTCCGATACAACTACCTCAGTGAATTTGTGCGTTCGATGCTTTGCTTCTGTCCAGGACACGTAGTCAGGGCTCATAATGAGCGACACATTTTCCAAGTTTTCTACACTGACGAGAATGGAGGATCTGTATAGCATCAACTGCTCGCCGAGACCCATCCTGACTACAGATACATTACCTTTTGGCCATGTCGACCTTGCAAGAGTGCAGTAACCAAGGCTTGTTGAACTTGCAGTTTGAGGCGCAGCCAGGAGACAACTGATGTGGAAATGAACGTCGCTCTTAGCTGCTGTACGAGTCCCTACAAAGCATCGTCCAGGTGGCTTCTGCTTCTTGTCGGCGCACTGCTTGTAAGAAGACACTAGATGCAGACATAGGAGTACATGGCGGTCTGTTACACCGTCTCCACATGAATCTTACAGTAATTTCCATTTTCACATCCGTTCACGGCTTCAGATGTGCATTCCGCAGACATCCGCAAAGCCGACAAGGGCCGCATTAAACGTCGACGGGTGTGTCTCGGTATAAAGAATCACGATAGCACACACGTCACTGTGTGTGCATCTGGCCAGCCCACGATGCATGCCGAGCATATTACCACTCCGATGCAGGAACTTGACTTTTTTTGTATCAAGTAATGACTGACGTCACATTGCTGACGTGAAACATACTTGGAACAGATCCGCACAGCCCACTCTCACCGTGACCGTGGGCGAGTTCCGTCCCAAACCAAGTAACTTTTGAACTAAATCTTGACACGTGCAACCAACAAGCTCGATCCTGGTTGATGCGGAGGTTTTGTCCGCGGTGGATCTGACTCCTCACTTGGGCCGTTAAGACACCGGAATCTGTTATTCGACGCAGTTATGTGCAACATGCAATTATTGTACCATAGTACAGTGATGTGAGGGTATGCAGATTGTGGCGTCGTCGACCCCTCAACTACGGCGCGCAATCTGGCAATGAAGCTATTCCAAGGCCGTGGGACTCCCGAATCGGCAGGCGCGAATTGCACCCCTCTAGCAGCTGCATGGGCATAGACACCACCGGAACGTCTTACACACGCCCAGCGTACCCAATTCCAAAGCTGCGGACCGCTCAGTTTGCTACCAAACGGCTGCTCTACCGTAGTTGGTTATTGGTGGTGAGAGGCTACACCGACAAGTGGATACTACGCGTGTATGGCATTCTTCTGCCCGGACTCCGAAGACAACGAACAATGCCATTGCCAGTGAGTATCCGTCATTGTGGCACTCTATGCATCCCTGCGACAGGCCACGATCTCGACCCGTTGATCTTAGCCGATCGCAGCGGCGGTAAGACGACCGGTGGTCCAGCCAGGAGCGCAGGAGCGAGCGGTTTTATTGTACGGCTGGCAGGCTGGCAGGCTGGCAGGCTGTCATGTGTCTTTGACTGTGTGGTGCAGGTGCCGCACCACTCAACGCCCAGCGACCCCACAGCAGGACGACAGGGTGGTGGCTTGCGCGATAATGTGCAGCACAGACGCCGTGTGCGCGACCGATCGCGATGACGCCAAGCGCTTTCTCGCTATCCGAGCGGTTTGCCTGTGGAGTCAGATAAGTCTTTTCGCCATCAGTCGCCATGATGCAAACTGTCCATTTTCTGCAATGAGTAAAAGAGAGGGTCGCGCAAACACCTGTTGGCAGGCGATGATCTCTTGTGTAGCGCGCGCAGCCCGACCCAGCAGCGATCGTCTCGCCTTAGCCACAGCACTCCAGACAAGCGCTCGGTTCCCCGTGTCCTTGATCCGCCCGAACCGGACTGGCCCAAGCGGCCATGGCAAAGTAGCTCGAGATCGGCGTTCCCTATTGCGGGACCAAGTGTCTTGACATGAAATCACGCTCGAATCACAGCCGCAGGGGCTCACACGGTATGGCGCACTAACGAGGGGCCTCGAGAACCTGCGTTGCGCCAGGAACACGCACAAAGGGTTCCTGGATTTGTGCGTGGGAATGCGCAGCAGAGGCAGCAGAGGCAGCGAGGGTCAGAGGTGTCTGGAGCAATGGCATGGGTGAAACATGCAATCAGAGAGCGAGGGAGAGACTGCGCTCCCTGCCCGCCACGGACCCGTGCGGTCTTTAATAGAAGCGGCAGCATGGGCGGCCTCGTTTGTCGCTTCAGCCACGGCATTGCCGCGTACCTTTTGAGGAGGAGGCGGCCGGGGTCTGGTTATCAGTCACGTTGGTCGGGCGTGGGCTGTGAGCGTCCGGCTGACCCCAGATGCCGCGTGCCATGTTTGCGACCAAATAATAAAAAGTTCCTGGCCTCTGCCACTGCTGCACCCATCTCATTCACTTCCCCAACCTTGATTTATTGCCGCTACCGGGTCTGAAACGGGGATATTTGGCCGCATTTCTGAGGCTGCGAATCGAGACTCTCTGTTGGACACAGTAACTCCATATCAGAAGCTCGGGCATCACCCCACTTGTCGAATAGCATTCCGGGACCTGTCCACACGCTTTATTTTTGAAATCAGCGCCTCTCCAGCTAGCAGACGCCTCTCGCACACATTCTGGATTATTATTTCTACCGCCCACGCCTGCACTGCCCTGCATTGTCTCTCAGCCGCATCTCGCTCTATACCTCCGACACCTCGGAGGCTGTGCACCAATTCCGCTGCCTTGCTGACGAAGCGGACAACAAAGCAAACACCGCGGCCGGCGACTTTTTTATTGCAAGCATGACTGTCCACAAGGTACCTATACACGCTCTGCCAATTGACCAACCCGAGTTGCGCTGACCGTGCCGCCTGCCAGGAGCCCATCAACGTCCGACCCGCCAGCCAGCAACGACACTCGTCTAGCACCATGGCCGGCTCGCTCCCCAAGAACCGCCCGCACTCGCACTCGATATCCGCCGCCAACCTCAACCCGGCGCATCGCGTCACACGCAGGAAGAGCATGAGCCAGACACCTGCCACCAACGTCGCGGCCATTGCTGCCGCGGCCAAGGGCATGTCAGGGGCGCCGCTCGAGGGAGGTAGTAGTAATGGCCTGCGCCGCTCGTCCAAGCCGACATCGCAGTTCCGGGGCCCCAACATGGCCCTCAACTCCACAATGGCGTCGAGTATGCCCGGCAATGGCTCGCAGTTTGGGCCCAGCAGTTATGGCGCCGCGGCGGCTAAAAGCGAGGCTCTCACCGACGGACCGACACTCGCAACCATGTTGGAGCAGGACAAGGCCAACTCCAAGTCGCGGAACCGTCGCGCGAGCGAGGGCTCTCGCCTGTCCAAGGGCGACGGCAAGCGAAGTGGTAGCGATCTGAGATGTGAAAAATGTGGGAAAGGCTACAAGCACAGCAGCTGTCTGACCAAGCACCTGTTAGTAACCCTTGGCCGAATATGGCCCTCCCACATACTTTCATGCCTCATGACGAATGCCCTTTCCTCCCTCGCACGCACACATAGAATGCCATGCTTCTTGATAGTTCCGCGTTGACTTTTCTTCTAGTTGGGAGCACACGCCTGAATGGCAGTACACATCTAAGCTGCTCATCTCCAAGCACCAGCAGGTGCAGCTGCTCGAGGCCGCCTCGGTCCTCGTCGCCATGAACAAGGAGAGCGACGGCGAGAACAGCGACCGCTCGTCCCCGCCCGCCTCGGGTTCGTCTGACCTGCGTGAGGAGTTGAGCTCCACTGAAACTACCCCGCCCCCGCAACTCGACGACCATGCCGTAGGATCCTACCCTCACTCGCACTTTGGCACCCGCTCCCTCAAGCGCTACTCAGCCAACAGCTCCGCCTACAGCCAATCCTACCAGTCCACCGTCTTTTCCGACAACGGTAATGGCCACCACTATCGCCAGTGGAGCAACGTGTCCGACCGCCCCACTACGTCAGGCACCTCGGTTGCCGGCTCCTACCATGACGATGGCAATGACCATGCTGACCTCGCCGCCGCCGTCGGCTTGCTGAGCTGCTCTTACGGCACCCCCAAGACGGGACCCGTCGCGCTTCCGCCAGATGTGCCACCTGTGCCCCCACTACCTGCAAAGTATTTTGACCTGAATGCCCGTACCCTGTCAGGTAGCACCACCGTTACCGCGCAGCAGTCGAGTATGCGTAACAGCTACCGCTACCACAGCGAGAGCAAGGACGTCGACATGGACGACGACCACTTTGCCGACGAAGAGGACTACCGCTACTCCAACTCACGCAGCCGCGGCCGCATCGACGAGGACGATGACGAGATCTTCGGAAGGATGGAGGAGTAGGAGCCTTCTGCACCCGACACGCCTTTACGACGTCCCGACATCTCTTGACATGTTTCTTTCCATCGCCTCCAATTTCACCGTACTTCCGGCCCTGTACCACAAACCAAATACCAGCCATT
Source organism: Alternaria rosae (assembly GCF_020736505.1). Classification (NCBI taxonomy): domain Eukaryota; kingdom Fungi; phylum Ascomycota; class Dothideomycetes; order Pleosporales; family Pleosporaceae; genus Alternaria; species Alternaria rosae. Next base: position 2,835,218 of record NW_025763572.1, read on the forward strand.
TAGCAATCTATCTCCGCGAAGGAGAAAGACGCAGCCTGCACACCGAGGAGAGGGCCGTCACACCCCCGACGACGCCCTTGAGGTTAAAGTACAGGTCATCATCCGAACCTGTCGTCTTTTGTCACCTTTGCGTCGAGAGCCTAGCACCTGCAACAAATATCCCGGAGTTTTTTTCTTTCCCTTGTTTTTTTTTACTTGTTCAATCTTCATCTCTTCACCAAGAAACTTCAGCCTATTTTGACATAAACCCATATAACTTTACAAATACTTTCGATGACGACGACAGGAGAGCCATCATGGCTACGCTGGATAGCGTGGCCTTGGTGTGAGAAGAGGAGAGGAGGGGGGTCTTTCCAATGTGTGTATGGTCCAGCCATCTTCTTGTATATTCGGCTGTGAAGGAAACCTTTTTTTGAAACGAACCTTGAGGATGAGAGGAATCAAGATTGAAATGCCAAATAAAACATCTCAGTCGAAAGGAAGAGTCCCACTGTGTAAAGTTATTGCTTTGAGTGAGGAAATTGAGATGCTTTTGAGCAGGACCCGTTCGTTTATGAAAGCCCAAAGCTGACGAGAGACGCGACATTAACAACACAGACGGGAAAGAGAGGCGGGCGGGGGTAACCGGTCCTTTTACAACCCAACCCAATGTTGGGTCGCCGAGATAAAGCGCTGAGACGGAGCTGAGAGCTGATGAGAAGCGGCCAAGGCCGTTGAGGTTGGGAAGAATCGTGCTTTACCTTCCTCAGCTGATAGCTTAGTTTGGTACTCCAAGATCCGGGGCGTCGGGTGAGCCTTAGCATTTTAGTTACCCAGACGATACGGCTAGCTTCGCTATTGTGAGAGGTCCGACTGGATGGCAGGATAGGATGGTTACTTCCGGGCTGAAAGGTAAGACGAGGAACGGCGTTAGAGTTCGCGATGGTGGTTTTCTGTTACGTAGACGGGATATCATAGTGATCTCTGAATGCTGGCTGTCAATAGTCGAATGGTTGGGTTGAGTGGACGGGTGCAATACCCCGCTATGCCATGCCATGCTACCCCACGCATAACAACAACATCACGCCAAAAAGTGATCGTGATCGTGACACCTTGGCGAAAACCAAGAAAATAAAAACCAAGATGACAGCATGTTGATATCGTTCCTCGGACCTCACTTATGTAGTATTACATGAAAATTAGCTGACGTACACCCCCAATATGCCAACCTCCCCTTCCGTCCCCCGTCCCGCAACACACATCTAATCAGGCGCGGATCGACGACGATCGCAAATCCTACGTTGTAAGCGAGACGCCTCAGCATTCAATGTGCTGAGTGAGGCGGGTCAACAGCATCGCCAACTTCCTGTATGGGTAATGTGAGTGCGTTTCAAGTTGCGTGCTTGTGGAGATGATGATCTTCGATCGTTGATGGGCGCGTGAGGACTTTGTTGGTTGGTGGGGGGATAGGGCTGAAAGTGGGGTATCGTGTATCGTGATGAGGCAGGATGCGAGGACGCGTGGTTTGTTGTGGGTTTGGCGCGGTGGGTGGTGTGGGTGGAGGGGTGGGTTTGGTTTGTATCGTGATGTTTGGCGACTGAGATGCGAGGTCCGCGGGTTGGTTTAGGAAGGTATGACGACAGATGACCTATGGTTTTGGGACCATGGAGGATGGAGGGGTATCATGAAGCATCGAAGATGAATTGTTTACGGAACGGTACATGAGTCATTATGGTCCATACGAACTACTTCAGATATCCTTCAGAACCTCTCTTCCTGATCCCGCCTGGACCTACACCGACATGAAACTATTCCATCATAGGTACACAGGACCATTTGATTTTCTGCTCTGAATGCTAATGCGACTCTCTGCACTTATAGTATCGACATACGCCTCGAGGAAGTAGTAATTGTCTTTAGCATACCGCGCAATGATCTCCCCTTTAACCAGGTCTGCTGGCGGGGAGACTTGCTTGGGTTGGAGGGTGAGGATTGTTTTCGGTTGTCCTGGGCCTTTCTTGATAACATTGGAATTCCGGTCTGATAGAGTCCGGGAAGATACTCCGCTGTGGAAGGCAACAGCCAGGTATAGAAGTGTATGGCTATCGAGCGTAGAGCCGCCATCCTCCGACACAGAGAGAATGGCATCGCTGACCAATTCTTCAGACAGAGCCTTATCTGCTAGTAGATCTTTCTGCTCGTCTGCTTTGATCGGATGCTAAGCTGAAAGTTGGATGTAACTTCGCAGAATCAGGGTCTGCATTTTGTCGCAAGCGGTGAGATTTGCCTATAGTGTAGAACTAGCCAAGACGGCGGAGGTGAAGATGTAGTTCTGGACTTACGGAAATTTTAGCAAGCTCTGCTTTGCTATAGGTGGTTCCTCCATTCGACGTGCGACGAGTCAAGCTCCCTATGTAAATGCCCAGGTGACGCAGACTCGTCACCGTACTGAGACACATAGATTGATCGTCGAATGTCTTGAACACCGAGCCAGATCTCCTTCGAGGCATACAGAGAAGCTCAAGAGTTTGTGCGTGTGAAAGAAGACTTGTGCCATCGAGGAAGCCTGATTCCATCACCAATATGACAAGCTCACGCAAACGGTTCAGTCCTTGAATGAAGCGAGCAAGACGATCTCCTATTGGGTGCTTGACAGTTGTGTACATGAATGCTTGCACCTCGGAAACCGCGTCGGCCGGACACCAAGGAAGAAATAGAAATCGTTCTTGCAGTCGACCACGGCTAGGGCACGAAGCGCAGGGAATGCGGATCTACCCACATACACTGCAATGTCGTGCAAATCATAGTTGTGGATTGTGAGTTTCGTAGCCAAGGAGAACAAGACGCTCCGAGAAGATGGTCACCGTTCCGGTACTGTAGGTCGGTGGTCAGAAGGGTACTTTTCTTGAATTGTGAAACGCAGATGGATGCTGTTGAGATTGGGTGACGCCTGGGCCATGGTACTGTATACATAATTGGTATTCATATTAGTAGATAGTTCGAACATAATGCCAAGAAGGTTGCGAAGCTGTCGAGGCACCTGAAGGTAGTCGACGGCGTCGTTCCTATCGCTAAATCCCGTGATGGGCAAGCTTACTCGTGTAAGCTTCCGCTGTGTCTCCAATAGTATGATGACGTTTTTTGTAGACATTGTGAACGATACACATGCAGAGGTTTTCAGGCTGCTGTAATGTTAGCAGCATCTAGTACGACGTGCAGCCTTCTTACCTAAAGGATAGCAGCTGGTTCCTGCGCAGACCTGCAAGTAGGGTTCCGACAATCATGTCTGCAATGTGGTCTGGTACCCATCCATACGCGTTTGACTGTATCGAAGTGTGAATCTCGAGATGCCGAACATATCGAAGACCAATTCCAGAAGCGAGATTACTCCAGACCTTGTCTTCTATGGCCGAACTTATGTTGAAAATGATCCGATCATACACCATCGGGTATGCTAGCTCCCAGAGATGCACGCATGTCTTCGCTATGCTGAGCTGATCGTTCTGGTTCAACAGCAGGTGACGCGTTAGCATAGTAGTGCATTTGGGTTGAACACACGCACATCAGTCAGAATAGGCTTGAGAAGCTCTTACGGCAGGCGAAGGATGTGACACTGTCTGTCTGGTGGAGGCCTCATCGCTGCTCTTGTCGTTGACGTGTGCCGATGCGTCAGCTACGGTGGTTTGGGTTGCGAGAGTATCGACGGAAGAAGGTGAGAGTGAAGTTTGCGCGAGGACAGCCATGGTGCCTTCCGTAAACGCGCGCCTTCGTCTTTGCTGTGCGCGAGCTTTGCCCTAAGCCCTTTGCGAAAAGGGCAGCGACGCAGAACGAAGACCAGGGGAAGAATATAAGTTTGATCGTAGACATATCTTGCTAGGCCGAGGCGATGAAGATACCCATACTTGAGTGATTGTGCGCTGAAGAGCCTGGTCACCTGTAGTGTTTTCATGATTGATGGGTCACTGAGCATCGTGCCTTCCGGATTTGAAGCATCGGTATAAGTCAAGCCGCGGCATGAGAGACTAGGCATGCCGAAAGTCGAATGAAGCAGATGGTAAAGTGGACAGGCGGCAGATGACTGAAGGCTAGAGAGCTATACCTGACTTGGTATATCGAAAGATCAATGGATCGCTTGAGGCTCGATACGAAGTGAGGTAGCTGGAGTTGCCCATCAAAGCTCCACCTGGCTTTTGGACTCGTCTAAGCTTGCGCTGTACCACGCATCGCTGTGTAACCTTCTGGAAACAGAAAGAATTCCAAGCTAAGGGAATCATTGCAGCATGTCATCCAAAGATATGGTAGACGTGTTCCTGCAGGATGCGCATGCATGATGAGTTTCCGGCGATAAGTAGTGGGTGTCGTTCAATTTCATCTTAGACAATTGGAATGCATCTTTATGGGATACATATTCGATATTAGGTCTCAGTGAGATATTTGCAAGTTCATAAGATCCCAAGAAGATGGCTTGGTTGTTGCGAGCATGTAAATAGATGTGGCCTGTCGGGCATGGCGTCACTCACGACCCTGCAGATCCGCACGGTTGCGGCTCTCCGGCGCTCGCAACACCGCGACCCAACACATGCCAGACAACTCGATGCCCTCCGACGAGCGCTGACCCACCTCCTGCCCCAATGCACCCGGCCGTCTCCATACTTGCCGATAATGTCGTCAAATACCACCACCTGCTCGCCCCGCTGCTTTACACCATCCTCGCGGCTGTCGCAAACGTGCACACACCGGTTCAGCATTCGCTGCTCATAACGACGATCTCATGGCTGATAGTATGGGTGCCGACTGTGTTTTGGGTGGGGATATATTCAAATAGCGACAGCGTCAAGAGGAAGACGAGCTGGCTGGCTGGCGCGCTGCTGGGTCTGTCTGTGATATGCGACCGCGCAGCATGCGATAAGCAGGGCATCTGGGCGACCAAGGTACTTTGAGACGGGACAGAGTAATGGCATACAGCCTCCTAACAGTACTTCAGGCCCTTATTCCCTTCTTTACCGTTCTGTTCTCCGAGAACCAATTGGTCGCAAAACACCTCGCCCTACCCACCTACACCGTTCTCGATGGCCCTGCAGCCGAGACCAAGATTTCCTCGGAACGACGACCTCACACAGAGTCATACGGGATACTGGCGGTTCTGGTTGTCTCTGCGAGTGCTGTTCTTGGCACATATGCAGTTCCTACAACGGTCGCGCTCGGTATCAGCAGTGCCATCTTCGCTGCCACCGGCCTCGTCCTGTTTGAGTCCACCATACAAGCCGCGACAGAAGAGGGCGAGGGCGGTAGGCGAGGGCTTGAGTCTGCAAACGGGAGTGCGTTGCGGCGCGCCTCAGTGAGTGGTGCCTCGAGGCCGCAACGACTGGCTGCGCTTAGAGATGTCGCTGTGGCCGTAGCAGTTGTATGCGGAATTGCGTCGATCCTCACCGAGTCGTCCTTGACTGCAAGCACGATATCTTGGGAGCCTGTATACAGAGAGTACGACCGGGAGTGGAGGGACGTACACAATTTCCGCATCCTCCAGCGCTTCTTGTGGATGCTACCCGTTCACACCATTGTAGATGTTCTTCTTTTCATTCTGGTACGTACTTTCTTCCAATTTACTGTTGCACGACCTGAGTACTCGTATCTTATTACCAAAATGGGTCCGGCCTACTACCTTGTCGTACCCGTCGCTGTGTCTTTCACCCACGCTTCGGGTTCCAGAACTAGAGACGTACCTTTCATTTTCAACGCACTGTCACAGCGCCAAGCTAACTGCTAATAGATCTCTCAATATGGCGCTGTAAATACCTCTCTGTTGGCCATATTCTCACATCTTGCTGCGAAACTACACTTCACCCCAACCTTATCCACCGTTTTGTTTACCCTCATTTACGACGGGGCGGCACTTGTACACTTTTTCGAGTCATCCAGATCTCCCATAATCATGGATGCGCGGCGCTCTATGCGACTGCGTCGCTTTATCTTCATCGTTATGGCTCTTGCGGTGGGGTCTCTACTTTTTGGACGTTTCACTGGACCACGAACTTATCAACACATCGCGGATGGTACTCTTACCGACATACCACTTTCTCTGCCTAGGGTGCCACTTGCTCCAGTGTCAGTCGATATGACCAAGGGTCATCCGGCTGCACAATTGATTGACGCTGCAGAGGCAGACTTCCAAGGCACCCTCAACCGACAATCCAAGTCTCTTGCTGATGCTGTTCGGGAATACCGACGCAGAAACGGGATATCACCACCTCCACACTTCGACAAATGGTACGAGTTTGCGACGCGCAACGGCGTTGTGATGATAGATGAATACGACACGATCAATGAGATGCTGCTACCGTTTTGGGCACTCAAGCCATCGACGATTCGATCGCGCATCGCGAACGCATTAGGTCATGAGGATAGCTCAATGCTTGCAATTGCAGTACGCCATGGCGCAGTAGAGAACTTTCAAGGTGGCGATGAATGGCAACAACAGGCTACCATTGGCATGATGAAACAGTTTGTTCAGTATCTACCTGATATGGATCTAGGTTTCAACTTGCACGATGAACCTCGAGTCGTCGTACCCAACAATCTCTTGTCATCGATGGTGGCAAAGGCGAGGGACGAAATCCTACCGCGCACTGCGAAGAACACTGCACCTCGTAATACCTTCTCAGCTCGACCAGAAGACTTGAGTGATGGTACACGATTTGCTGAAGTTAGCACGACCAAGTTCAATCGCTTTGCGCACCAACAGACATGGACGCATTCGCGGCTATCGTGTTCTTCTGGCACTCAGGCCCAAACCTTCGAAGACTACGCTGCCGACAACTTCACAGCGTATGCCGTCAGTGACCTTGGCTTCATCTACAACACAACCGCCTTCTCCGATATCTGCAACTCCCCCTCATTCTCGTCAACGTTCGGATTTTTCGAGCGCCCCAACGCCTTCAGTATCATCCACGAGCTGACACCCGTCTTCTCACAGTCGAAAATCTCCAGCTTCCAGGACATTCTATACCCTAGTCCATGGTACTGGATGGGCAAGGTAGGCTACGACGAGACGCGCGACACATCCTGGGAGAACAAGACGAACAGTCTCTACTGGCGCGGCTCCACAACAGGAGGTTTCAGTCGCAACGGCGGCTGGAGACGTCAACACCGTCAACACGTCGTCCAACGCCTGAATGCCCCCGACACCGCCAAAGTCCTAGAGCCCGTCTCCAACCCAGCGACCTCGAATAACCCTACCTCATCCTACGCCGTAACCTCGATCGAGCGCAAAGCCCTAAAAGAACTCATCGACGTCCACTTCTCGCACATCGGCCAATGCGACCCTGGCGACTGCGACGCCCAAAACGAGTTCTTCGACGTAACCGAACGCGTCGACGGCCAAGACGCATGGTACTACAAGCACCTCCTCGACATGGACGGCAACGCCTTCTCGGGCCGCTTCTACAGCTTTCTCAAAAGCCGCAGTCTGACCTACAAAATGGCCCTATTCCGCGAATGGCATGCAGAGTGGCTCCGACCATGGGTTCACTACATTCCCCTCTCCCTCCGCGGCGACGAACATCTTGATCTTGTGCGCTGGTTCAGCGGCACACAGGTCTTCGACGACGATGGCGATGGGGTTGTTGAGAGAGTTACTGCTGATGGGACGAAGAAGGGGGGGAATGGCGCGAGTGAAGGGGAGAAGAAGGCAAGGACAATTGCGAAGAGGAGCTCTGAGTGGCATGATAGGGTGTTGAGGAATGTAGACTTTGAGGTCTGGTTCTTTAGGTTGCTTTTGGAGTATGGGCGGGTTGTGGATGATAAGAGGGAGGAGATTGGGTTTGCGGGGCCGTAGGAGGGGCCTGAGATGTGGTGATGTGGAAGGTGTGAAGGAGAAAATTCGGGTTGGATAGATGGAGTTGGAATATATGGCTGTTTTGTTGAACGTGTTCTGATGATTGTGCATGTGACGGTCCATACGTTTAGTTGATGTGTACACAAGACTGGGTGAAGCTGTGATCGATAAGATTCCATTGACTCTCCGGCTTGCATGTTGAATGATCTTTGTTTGACGTAAAAGAGAACTATTAAGGTACGCATATAAAAAGCCAGTGTCATCCATCTTCCACAGACTACTCTCCTACCCAGCGACCACTTCAAATCCACCGCCTTGTCGTTGAACGCGGTCAGTTACCCGTCTCCAAATCATGTTCCATAGCCAAACAATACTATCGATGATGGAACGAATCTGCGAACGAGGTGAAGCCTATTTCCTCCCCGTCCTGACGCCGTACTCGGAGTAGAAATGGCACGTCGTGTTATGAACGACGCCAGATGTGTCTTCCTTAAAGACGTTGCACCCGTATGTCGCTGCGTTGGGTGGTGTGTACACTGTGTTTGGTTAGTCGATCGATGGTTTGATCTTATGAAGTAGGGAAGATAGTGACTAAGGCGCAGTGAAGTGCAAAGTAAAATGGAAGAGTTGATGCTTACAATGTAGCGAGACTGCGTACTCTGTGGGATGCGGATTGGAAATCCGATGCACACCAAGCGTGTCAGCCATGTACGTGACTTCGTTTTCAGAGAAAGTAGTCTCTTGGGTCTTGGTCATGGGGCGCTGGTTTTGTGCGTCGTCTTCGGTGGGGGTTGCGAAACGGGTTTCTGTTAGGCTGCCTTTGAGGACTTTCATGATGCAGTGGGCATTTGCGTGGCTAGGATGATGTTAGTCTTGGGTATGACAACGCCGAGTTGCGCATTCGAGAGTGCCAGCTATGTCCACGGTGGGTATTTGAAGGTGGTGGATTTTATCGAAAGGTCGTCTTACCGGCGTGTCTCCTGCTGACACATCGATCAAACCTGATCGGCGAACGGGGTCGCTTCATCGTGCAGGAGACTGTAGCCATGGAGTACTGGTATGGTTTCGGAGACGCGGCGACAAGACAGCGACAAAGCAACGTATGTTAGGGTTAACAGTCGCAACATGTGAGAACTTACTCGTGAATCGGGCTCTTCTTTTCAGGTCCCCATACCAATATGAGCTGTTCAGTCAGCACCACTTTCATTGACCCGGGAATCGGGGTGTATTTACCAAATTGCTCTTACCGTTGCCTTTGTCGACAACATTCCGTGTGTACGGTAATGTCTCTGATGGAAAGAAATACTTTTTCCACTCCGACTCTTCCGAGACGTAGGCCTTCATCAACTCTTGCAGCTCGTTCTCGTCTACGTCATCCGAGTCTATGCCGTTGCTGGGACCGAGCACCTTGTTGATCTCTTGCACGAGTGAGTGGAAGTTATCTTCCTCAGTGTTGCGGCCGATCATGATAACGATATTGATGTCTGCGGAATATAAAATGTGGCGAGTGTGTTGCTGATTATGATGGTATTACAGACGGAGTACCGACGAAGAGACTTCGGAGCGCGGGCTTTAAATACACACAGCCTTTGTCGAGGGTAAGAGCGTTGGTTTGCCTGCTTTCAATGCTGCTTGTGCAGGACTGGGCTTGCTTCATTATGTAACAATTCGCGCGTTCTGAGCTTGTGATATGTGGATCCATGGCGGTCAGCAGTTCGGCGACATGTGATGCACCTTGTATGCTGCAGCCAAAGGTGGTGGGTGTAGTCACCGATGTGAAGAGCCCGAAGGCGGCTTCTATCGGGCTTTTGGACTTTATGAAGGCCGCGAGGAAGCATGCATGGAAGCCAAGATGGAAGGGTGCTGCGTTTGGCGCTAGCCGCATCGAGTGGCGGTGAAAATTACTGCCGGGAAGCCGTGCCCCGCTTCGTCATTGGCGGCGTGCGTCGCATCAAATTTCTGAACAACAACATCGCCTCTCCACGCCTGCTCAGATCAAGTCAGGATACACGATAACTCAAGATGGCGACTACAGTGGACAAGGCAAGTATTGAGTGTCGCAGCATACCGCTATTGCACATGCTAACATGGAGTGCAGATCAAAGACATCGAGGCCGAAGTGAGACACACCCCAATACGCGACCGTAACACGATGACTTACACGAGACGTAGATGGCCAAGACCCAGAAGAACAAGGCGACGTCTTTTCATCTTGGTAGGACCCCACCAACGGATACTGTATACTGGTATGCTTATACATGAATAGGGCAACTGAAGGCAAAGCTCGCCAAGCTCAAGAGAGAGCTACTCGAGCCTTCGTCTGGCGGCGGGGGTGGAGGTGTAGGATTCGATGTTGCTAGGACTGGTGTTGCCAGTGTTGGTTTCATTGGATTCCCCTCCGTGGGCAAGAGTACGCTCATGAGTAAATTGACCGGACAGCACTCTGAAGCCGCTGCATATGAGTTCACAACGGTGGGTAGACTACAACAGATGCCACGATCAGTACTAACAGTGTACAGCTTACTACAGTACCTGGTCAAGTCATGTACAACGGAGCCAAGATCCAGATTCTCGATCTTCCCGGTATTATCCAAGGTGCGAAGGACGGTAAAGGTCGTGGACGACAAGTCATCGCCGTCGCGAAGACTTGCCATCTGATTTTCATCGTTCTGGACGTCAACAAACCCCTCACCGACAAGCGCGTTATCGAGAACGAACTGGAGGGTTTCGGTATTCGAATCAACAAGAGTCCGCCAAACATTGTACTCAAGAAGAAGGACAAGGGAGGCATCAACATCACCGCGACGGTTCCCCTTACACATATCGACCATGGCGAAATCAAGGCTGTGCTGAACGAGTACCGAATGGCAAACGCCGACGTAGCTATTCGATGCGACGCCACGGTCGATGATTTGATCGATGTTATCGAGGCCAAGGGACGAAGCTATATCCCCGTCATCTACGCCTTAAACAAGATTGATGCCATCAGTATCGAAGAGCTCGACCTGCTCTACCGAATTCCGAACGCTTGTCCCATCAGTTCCGAGCAAGGATGGAACATCGATGAGCTCCTTGAGCAGATGTGGGAGAAACTGAATCTCGTTCGGGTTTACACCAAGCCCAAGGGCAGGATGCCGGATTACTCGGCGCCAGTGGTATTGCGATCAACAGCGTGTACCATTGAAGACTTCGTAAGTCTCCCCCTCATCTTAAACGCGACGCGCTAACGGCAGTGTAGTGTAATTCCATTCACAAGACCATCGTGGACAACTTCAAGCACGCTATTGTTTACGGGAAATCATGCAAGCATCAGCCCCAACGTGTGGGACTTTCTCATGAGCTTGCCGACGAGGATATCGGTACGTATCCCAGTATTATTCCTCTAAATGGATATCGTGAGCTGACGAACCGGCCAGTCACCATTGTCAAGCGCTAGACAAGGTCTTGTGATTTCGAGATACGACGGGCGTTATGGATCCGGTCTTGCGAAATAGTGAGTAGAACAGAAGGGCCTTCTGGATGGCTGAACATGTCTCACTGCGATACCAATACTAGGTCGCAGCATTAAGATGACGAAGAGAGCGAGGCTTGGAGCCGATCTCGCGGCCTGGATTGGCCGAGGACTCGTTCCAGTAGCACCGCGGACGACATCAGGACGACACTAGTACTGGGCAACGCAGCTTACGGCGCGGATCGTACCTGCCAATCGCCCATGCTCGACTGGCTGGTGGCGGTCCGATACCGTCCGCGAGCTATCAATAACAGGCCTTTGCTTCCCTTACCGAGGAGGCGTCATTCAAGACACTGCCGTCACGGACCCTCGTGGTAATGGCGCCGCTGGAGTTATTGGGACGGTGTCAGCATGTCGCATTTGTTTTTATTCCATATTTGCTTCGGAATTTGATGGATTCAGATCAGCATTGTCTGGCCCAATTTTTGAGGCGTCGGTTTTCCTTATTGGTCTGCTAACGGGCGCAGCGGTCGACTCGGAGAAATCAGCAGGGGTTAGTTGTGCTGGCGACTCAGAGGGCACGCTGTCAGTCGGGCGCTAAATCATTATCGCTCCCGAAAACCTGAGTGGCTGGTCGGCGAAACCTCGATTTTCCATGGGCGCGATTATTGCAGCTTTCCGAAAGCGTTTCAGCCGTCGACACTTTCTGTCCCTCCTTTATGCACAGCCGATGATTGACGTCTTGCCCCTGCCGTGGGAATCGCCACACGCTCGCGTACCTGAGCAGCATTGAATCGGCTGCCACTGTTTCGCGCCACGAGCGTACGGCAACGGCCAGGATGTACCTCGCTGGGCGCACGAGGCGAAGCCAATATGGCGCTTCCACTCAGACCATGTCTTGTTCGGGAAGCGTCAGATTAGCCGGCTGCGACGTGCTCAGCGGTGCGAGGGCCCTGATGGGATGATCCCACCCGGCTGCCTTGACATCCCATTTGCCCTTGCTAGGAGTCAGGCGTCGAGGCATGCACTGGCGAGCTAGCTAGGCGGCCGCATAATTCTGGCCCGCGCTGTCCTAGGGGCGCATCCCCGATGAGAGACCCGCACACGCTAAGCCCAACGTCGTCGCTCGTCGCTTGGCCGAATGGCGACCAGGATCACTGTGCACACGCCAGGCTTGCCGGCAAGCTTGGGCTCGAAACAAACAGGGCTTCTCTCCCGCCAGCTGCAGTAGGCCGCGCCCGCATCGCACAGCCAGGGCCTGTTACCAGTGTCCCCAGACTTATCCTCAAGTACGCGCTGCAGGCCCGCCGCGCCAGGCTTTCCCTGCAGTTTCAATTCTCCATCTAAGGCCATTGCTTTGCCGCGCTGCTTTATACCTATATGTTTTGACCTCTGTCATACCCAGCGCCTTTTGTCAGCGCTACCCCCGCTACTGCGGTACATTGACTTGTCGCTGTTTCGCCTCAGGAACCAAAATCTCGTCTCATGCATGTATGCGCTCGGCCGCTCTGAGGTCACCCACGCCGCCTAGGTATAGCAACACCACGGTGCAGGTGCATATGCCCGTCTGGCACCCTACTTCTGCTCCGCACCCAACACGGACACTCGTTCCCACACTCGCACGGATACACCACTCCAATACGTACTGCCATTCGACATGAGCCAGTTGCAAATGGATCACGACCACCACCATCACCACCACCAGGAACCTTTCGAGGATCACCATTCTGGATGGCATGGCGATAATGGATACAACCCACACCATCAGTCTCCAGTCCAAGACTACAATGGCTTCAACGGCTTTGCACCGCTCCCGATGGAACCCATCTACGGGAACGGCATGCACCCACCCCACCAAACGCATCCGACACCAAGGACTACGCATCCACAGCTGCAGCCTCTGATCATGCCGCAGATGCCACAATGGCCGAGCATGCTGACCAGCCAGTCGACTTACCAAGCTTCACTGTTCCCCTCAGCCCCACCACCGATAACGCCGGCATCAGCAACGCCAGTCTCAGCGAGCTCAACACATTCCCGCACTTCGTCGACACCACGGAAGACTCTCACAGACTCGGACCGCAGACGCATGTGCCAATACCATGAAGAAAATCCCACTGTCAAGCAAACGGAAATTGGAGGTATGCCAGCACCACGCACCAGGCTCACATGGATCTTTTACTGACGGTATCATAGCAATGTTCGGCGTAGAGCGAAGGTACCACTGCATACCCTGCATGTCTCTTCCCGTGCTGACAGTTTTGTAGTACCGTTTCGAAAGTGTTGCGCCAGAAGGAGAAGTACTTGTACCAGGACGATGGTAGCCGATCACCCATAAAAAGGTCGAAAGGCAAATTTCCGGATATCGAACGTGCCTTGTCGAATTGGGCACGAAACCATCAGAAACAGGGACAACAGCTGTCGGATGCCCAGATCCGAGAGAAGGCCCGCTTCTTCGCTCAGACCGTCGGCAACTCTGAGAGCCACCTCAAGGTAAACAGTGCGAGCTGGTTGGAAAAGTTCAAACAAAAGAATCATCTCAGTAGCGCAAGGTCACGCAAGACTTCGATAGCAGAAGAGTCGGAGGGGACTTCGAATCCGCCATCCAATGTGCATACCCCGGGGGCCATCTCGCCTACCTCACCTGGCGGGGTATCTCCAGCAACAACGACCATGACAGCGAAGAAGAGTCAGGAAAACCTCAAGACAGAAAGCCCCGACACATACGACTTTTCGAACCATCGCCGACCCTTCCATTCACAAAGCAGTACTTCTTTGTCGAGCGTCTTCACAGATACAGCCACAAGTCCCACGTCGCTTTCTTCGCCTTTCTTTACGCCTGATTCAGCATGCGGTCCGAGTCCATTCATGGGAAACCGTCAGCCTGCGAATGGACAGCCAGGGACCAGCAACTTCCAAAGGCCACGAAGCCAGACCTTCCCCATGCTTGTCGGTGTTGAGCAGTATATGTCACCACCCGGCTCATCTGATGATATCACCCCCAAGTACGTCAGTAGCGGTGCACTTGATTCGCCCATGACCGAGATGCCTGGTACACTGCCAGTCATTGAGGAAGGAATGTCGCTTTCGCCTACCCAGATGCCCAATTCGATGCAGCCCCCTCCTCTCCCAGGTACCATCGACGACAAAGGCTCATCAGTCGACTCCTCGCCTATCACACCGTCCCAAGAGGAAGCTGCACGCGCTCTTGAACTCGTCATGACCTTCTTCCAGTCACAGAACGCCGGTTTCGTTGTGGAGCCCCAGGAGTATGTCACCATTGGCAAGCTGATGGAGAAGCTACGAATCAAGCGCAGCTCTGAGAGCCTTCCTTCCGAGATGCGACGTGTGTCAGAGCCCAACTTCACAACGACCAAGCTTGAAAGCGTCGACGCGATCCATTAGCGAATCGGACATGTCATTCACTCAACGCAACCCTAGCCCTGTGACGCCTGTCACAGCACGTAACGCTGACGACCACTTTCCTTTGTGGAACAAGCTTCCTGAATCGCTCGGGTTTGGAGTAGCAAGACTGTGCAACAATTGCGGTCTAGAACACCGGGATCAGGGACATACACACACGGCTAGCATTCCACATTACAGTCACCGTTTGTATTTTCTTTCATTGCCGCATCTTGCCGCATTCTCGCATCAGCATCATTAGCATGGCTTCTATTTCTCACTACTCCTTCATTGACTTTCACTTTCCATCTCCCTATTCCCTTGCTCCACGAACCACTATACCCCCCTCTAGCAGCGCACAGTAGCCTGACTGTTTTCTACTTTATCCCCTTGCCTAAAAGGAAGACTGTAACCGCCCACGCGGGCCAATATTCTGTACGCTTCTATTTGCTGCTTTCAAACGTTCTATTTACATTTGCCTGGCGGCCCTCATACGTTGCACTGAGTCTGAAACGGCGCGATGGGCCTCGTACGCACTGCTGTGCACCTATATGTAGCTTCTAATATAGTTACCGACCCTTGCCGCGAGACCGGCCTAACGAAAGGGTCAATCACGCTTGAAATGCGATTAATGCTCAATACAACATACCATACGATTGAGCGTCTGATGTCACTAGTCAGTTTCGTCCGATCTCAATCTGATCATGATCAAGCGCTGCCTAGTTTTGGTGGAGCACCACTGACACTTCACTGATCGGCAAAAGTCTGGCTTATGAACGGCTGGTACTTGCCGCTTTAAGCCCCCGTGACGGGGCTTTCGGCATCGCATTGCAACACCGTTATAGCAACGATGCGCAACAAACTTTGGCACAGTCCGCAGAAAAACAACACTGAGCTTCGGAAAATACCTTGCCGACAGACTTACCGATCGCAAGGAAAAACAGCATTCGTTCGTTCTGGCTTTCCGCATCCTGGCCACGGCCAAAACGCAAATTGCATGTGAGACTTGCAGGTTCAGTCGGCACCAATTGATCCCCTTCCCCGCCTTTGCATGAAGCTCGGACACCTTTTGACCTGCTGCAGCTTGCACATCCTTGATACATCACAAAAGTACATATATACAAGTACATCGCCTGAAGCGATCGCAATGCATAACGATCGATGACGAGGCTCGTATACGAGGAAAACACGTTCTCAAACTGTTGAGCCTGATCTAGATGCCCGCAAGCGTGAGACAGTTGGTATCCCGTCTCCCCGTGCGCGCACCATACTCAGCTGGAAAGTTTGCGCATTTGGTTCGTGTCAAAGGGCTGTCCCGATCTGGATCAGGGATGAGACGAACGCGAGCTTGGAGAAGCGAGGGATTGGCGTTGGTACTGGCGTTTTCCACAGTAAAGTGGTTTCGGCAGCGCAATCGACGTAAGGCGCCCTAGGGCTCGGCATGCCGCGGGGGCGCGCGCACTGGACTCAGCTTTTTGCTGCCCTGCTGGGCTGGATGGAGCTTGGACCCCAAAAGTCGTCTCTGTAGCGCGAAGCTCGAGTTTCCCCCAACCCTGAAGCGAGTCGTGCTTGGGACTCTCTCTGTTCCGTACTGGTTCAGTTACAGCTTCCTTCGTTTTCGAATCCCCTTGCTCAATCATGACGAAGGCAGTAGTAGCACATAGAGTACAATCCACGCTCCCGCGGGTGAAGCAAAAGTTGGGCAGTGTTTTGGAAATCAATTTGCTTATTTCACAAAGCCGTTACTTTTGCATTACGGGTATTATGCAGCCCGTTTAACTTCACCCTGCGTTGCGCGCCGACAAAAGCAAAATGGTGAGCAGTCCAGCGCCACTTTAGTTCATGTCTCTAGCCGCAAGAAGAAGCAAAGAAAGGTAATGTCGTAGGTGTTCCCCACCACCATATCTTGGGCACCCTTGCAGTGACACTCTGCTTCTACTGTTTTCTTATCCCGGGGAAGATGGACCTGTTCGTTTTCTGCTTGCTTCTTCTTTTTTCTGCGACACATTACTGTTCGGTACAGTACCGGTTCGGTCCGCAGCCGAGCCCGTTGACTGGCTCACATGTTGTCAAATGCCGGGTGTACTTCCTTCGCAGGTTGAAGCTGCAGTAAGCAGCCTTGTACATTGTGCAGCTCTATCAAAGAAAAGAAAAGGAGCAAGGGGGCCTTTGGGTGACAGCTAAAAACGCGTGTTACGTAGCTGTCAAAGTAAATAAGCAAAGGTAGTAACAGTAGATGAGGGGACGCGCAATGGGGCAGATCTGTACTTGGTGTCGCAGTCCGACTTGATTCGGCCCTTTTCTCGCTCATATCGTTAGCTCGCGGTGTTGCGCGCAATGGCTAGACCGTCGTGAGCATCAAATCGCGAACACGCAATCGCATCGCCACCCATCGATCGGTGAAGGTCTGCGTTACCGTCTCTTCAGCCCCCTGACCATTGGCAAATCCAAGGAAAGAGTCCGAAAGGTTCGTAGTACCTTTGTATTCGGGCCTACGTCAAGCAGTGGTGGCAGGTTGTAGCGCAAGAGGCTAGGAAACCTACACCCGAAAGTCAATTATCGCGTTAGATTGCTAACTCTCGCCCTTGTCTCCATCGCAATTCGAAGATAATGTTGGGCTAGTCCGCCAATGGTGAAAAGGCTGAGAGTGTTCCGGTGACCTTTAATTTTTGCCCTAGCATCTAATGCACAATGTGCTGGCGATAAGCATCGAAAAGTTCATTACGATGTTCGCGGTGCTAGGTCATGCGGTACCCTGCATTAGATCGTCCACGTGATTGATATTCGATGCTGTGTAACACGGTACGGAACCGGCTAAGCAAGAGAGCAGGAATGTCGAGGTACAGAAGTGGCCACCAGAATCCCTTCGTGTGAGGTGTTCCCAACAACGTTGCCTGAGCACGCGTACTTCCAAGGTTACTTCTGAAACTATTCATGGCATTGCGCGCCGTTGTTCGTACCATTTGTTCGACCCTTAAGGCTTGTGTCACGTGCCGTTTGATGGGCTGAGGCCTGTGTATCGTTTTCTGACTTCGCAGCTGACAAGTCTGAGCAACGCTGGTTTGCACGATAGGACATCAAATACACCTTCGCATCGCTGTGTACAAGCGACAGTACGTCGCGCGCGCCCATCATTGGCGTACCCGTCCCGTCAATCTTGCACTCCCTGTCAGACGCACACATCCGTTGCTCCAGAAGTGTTCTTCGATTCCCAACAACGGGTTTTCGCATGAACTGGTGTCGCAAATACCTTTGTTGGCGAATGGATCACGACTCAGGATGAGGTGAGAGTCGAAGCGGAATATACAGCCCGCCTTGATGATGATTGTCAATCGGCGTCATTCAAAGATCATTGTCATGCGTTGCGCAGCAAGCGGACGTCTCTGTTTTCCCTATCCCGAAAATTCGGGATTAGTGAACGACTCAAACCGCAGCCGCGCACGCCGACTGTTCCAGAGTGGCTGAGTTGAGTCTGCCGTACGCCTCATTATTGAGTCTTCATGCCTTGCGCAGGATGACGATAGTTTGGTAGGATAAAGTGATTGCCCACTGCGGGTGATGTTTTGCATGTTCGAGTCAATCCCACCCGCTGCCGTACCTGCACTAACGTTCCGGGCTCTTTAACCGTTGAAACATGGGTCGATGTTCGCAACATTGATGCCCATGACAGCCCCTGATGAGCACTCGCTTGACTCCAAACCATGGTAGATGCTGGATCGCCGGTGCTGGGATCATGGGCACTGTCGCTAGGATCCTGATGCGCTTGCCCCGGACCCCGTGCGGTTCAGGAACAGGCGATGTCGCATCTTGTCAAATGCTGAACGACGAGTATTACTAGGATCATGACTTTTCGCGTTGCGCATCCCGCGGCTTCGCGGAACAGGTCCCTGTAGGGGTTCCCTTGTTACGCCCTGAAGTTCGAAGAATTAAAGTTTCAACGGTCATCCGCGCCGAGTTAGGCAAGGGCCAGCATCACCAACACTGACGTCTTGACACTTCGGCCGGCATAATCGGCGACCTGAATCCTACGCACGCGCCCACAAAGCGCGCGTTATTCGATAGGATCAGGAAGGTTCCATTATTCGAGATGCAGGACAGCTGTGCCGCAGAGGCAGAGAGAAGGCTGACTCGATCGTGGTTATGTTCCGCGCAGTTGCTGCCCAACCGAATTTTGAAACACGTTAGCGGCAGGCTGTTCAGGAACGTGTTGCCAGGAACCGCAACCCTTGCGGAAGCGATAAGAGATAGACGGCTACGGGCTGAAGGCGCATGCGGGGTAACTTCTCTCGACGCTTTAGACTTCTCAGCCCACCCTCGCTTCTGCGATGTTCACTCACTGAAACCCCACGGTTGATACATCGCCTAAGTGAGGCTGAGTTATATTTGACCTTGCAGCAAGGGTTCGCGCGGAGTAGCCGAAGAGGAACGCGGCGGTAAATGTGATCCGCAGGGAGATGCTCCAAGGCGTTCTGAACTCAAACCTTTGTTATCTCGCTAGGCGGGGCTTGATTGTATGAAGGTGCAGGGCTTAGACAAGTTCATCTTGATGCGTGAAGGTGTGTTGAAGCTCGGAACGCTGCGTTAGATAACCAAGGAAGATGCAACGTCGTCTAGAGTCCTTGACTTTCTTCGGAATCGTGCGATAGTACTGCATCGTGAACTCGCATCATAGTTGCAGCAGAGCTGGGCACGTAGTCATCTCGTATTCGACTAGTTGAATTCATGTACCATGGCGCTCTGACAACGCACGTCGCTTGTTATCCAATATCTGCCTTTAAGGCTCCCGGTTGTATGCATTTTATCCCCGCGCAGATGTCCAGATGACACGGACCGTCGCGCCCACCGAGCGACATGCATGTTGTCCAAGGTCCTCATTCGCAGGAGGTGTATGCGAGTGGTGACTTCCCTGCCGCATACCAACACTCCCAAGATTGAGTGCTGCAGCAATCATGGCAAAGCAGCTCGAACTAAGCGATGGCTTGGTGGAAGACGTGCACGGCGGGGCACCTCGTGGTTCATTCTTTGTAGTTTCCGTCCGGCAATATCCCGAATAGTCAGGTGCTCGCCACGGCATGCAGCCAGCCGGGAGTCTGGATGCCATGTGCCTCAACAATTTTCTTAGGGAATTTTTTGATTGGTCAATACCCCTCTTTTCACGGTCAGCGGTGTACCTTTCCCACCACACTTTGCTACGAGCGCACTATGAGTTGGTATACGTGGAAGTGCACCAAGCTGCAGTTTCGCCGCTTTAGTGAGTTTTCCTATGCTGGTTTGGTGGAAATATGTATGCGATACAAGGATGGGAGTTCACCCTCGTTGAACGGGCTATGAACCGCGAAGGTGACTGCGCGACGGGCCGTGCCCAGCAGCGTTCGAGTATCTGGCGGTGAAAGTTCGTGATGTATGGGCTTCTAACTTTCAGAAGCATGAGAATAGCATCAGCTAATGCGCTCCTCCAGCAGATCCTTTACGCCTTGTTCTCCCAACTCCGGAAACAGGCGCAGAACAATCAATTCAACGATATGAAAGACGAGGTGTTTGTTGAGATAAGCGTCATCGAGACAGTCTAGTGTGTTTGCGATCTGTCGAACCTGCGTATCGCGCTCGTAGTTTGCAAAGAAAGCGGCTGCCACTTTCGGTGGTACTAAGTCAAGTAGACTGGCGGCACAGCAGCGCTTGATCTCCTTGATCTCTTCATGCGTTGGAGTCTGACGTGGGGGCCCGAGCGCATTGTTAGGGAAGAGTGTTGCACGAAGAGTCCGAAGCGCCACGGGAAGGAAAGCGGGGTTCAAGATCTGCGTGTGGAAAGTATGAGCGAGGAATCTGCAGTTGCGACTGGTTAGCAGAAGAGACTTGCAAATGGCTAGATTGACTGGTGCGGGATAGGCAGAACGCGTGCGGTAGGAGTTGGACAGATGAACGAGTCCGCGGGGCATTCAGCTGGTGACCGTAAATGATGATGTCTGCGGTAGCAGGCCCGGAGCATCGGACGAGAATCGAGTCGAATTGTTGACGCGGCCCACAAAGTGAGGCGCACGCCCATAGCAAGCGAGATTGATGGTCATGCCACTATGCAACTTAAAGCAGGATGTCGTAGTGATGGACTGAACAAGCCATTCCCAATCTTTGGGGAACAGTATCATTCGCTGACTGTTTCAATGCGCTGCTCAAACAAACTAAGACCATATTGGAGTCCGAGGAGTACGTGCTCGGCAGGATCCTCAACAGGATGACGGTAGCGATGAAAACCGAAGAATGAGGCGTAATCAGCTGGTGGCGGGACTCATGGTAGGGCCAGAGTTTGTGGCCAATGTCGTGCCCGAACTCTGTACGGCCAGTCCCGAGAGGGACGACGGCCGGACGGTGTGAGCAGATCAACCGGCGCGTAAGCGGCCCTTCCACAAGAGCTAGCATCGCGATATGACGGCTCAGGGAACAAAAGCCCTTCGCACGACCCGCAGTATTCTGTGGTTGCTGATGAGAGGCGGAGCACCAGGATTGGCCCGACCTTGATGCAGGCATCGTGTGGTCGCTCATGGTGTTGACAATAGCGACAGCCTAGAATGTGCCAAGCCTCCTTGTCCGAAACGTGTCGAGTTGCCGCCCGGAACGGGTGCCGAGGCTTGCATAAAGCGGTGCGCCACGACAGGGTTGTTCTGGTGTGTGAGCGTGCGGGCCGTCGCATTCGCTGAAGCGAAGTCAAGTGACTTTAATCGTATGCGGAGCTATCTCATCCTGCGTCGAACGGTGCCACAGAAATTGACCAGCTAGCCAACCAGGGGATGCGAGTGAAGAAAGAGATATTATCGTAACTTACCTGTCCAATACACCATTGGTTTCACCCACCCTACCTGGGCCGAGCAGTGCTCCACGATGGAGCATGGAGATGAAGCCCAACAGCCAGGGCATGCGGACATCCAACTCGGCAAGTTGCGCTACGCAGCTCCACAGGCTCATGCTTACTACAGGCCGTTTGGTCTCCAACGGGCGCCTGGAAGTCATCTTTTCCGCTTCCAGTGCTTGCGGTTGATTGGCTGCTTCAGCAGATGACTGCTCGGTTGTGGCAGATCTCAACGGAAGGGAAGATAATGTCGCAAGACTCAAGACCACCGCGCGCACCGCAGTAAACGCCAAAAAAGCGTATTGGATGATCGCCCAGAGTACACCCGAGATGTATAAGGCCGATGTCTTATGACGACGCTGGCCGGCGTCCGGTGGCCCTTTTGGACTAATTTCTGACCCTTCATGCGGAGACAACAGCCCATAACGCTCAAGACGGGTTAACGACTGCTCTGCATCGGCATCGTCCGATTGGGGAACCATTTCCTTCGCAGCATCGGTCTGTAAAACCTCAGCTATTCTCGTGATGCCCTCCCATAGCACCCAGCCTTCGCAGGCTTTTCCGCTAATGCCATTTCCAAGGATCATCTCTGCAAATATTTCGCCTACCAGGGCGCGTAGACACCCGTTTTTCAAGTCTTCTGTCGGTAACAACAGGGCTAGCACGCCGTGGATAAGCAGTTGGCGCCACGCCGACTCGCTCTCCCGCTGTTCAAGGACTGTCGCCGGAACATCATCGGTTGGCACAGGAGATAGTGCAGGGTGTGGGTGGAGCGTATGATATATCAGACGAGGATCTGATACTAGTGAAATTGACGAGGCGGCTTGAGTTTTCGCTATCCGGAATGCTGACAGGGAACAATTAGACCACTTCATGCGACAGTCCAAATTGGAATTACCTACAGATCAGGTGGGCTTGGAGTAGCTCAGGTATTTCGTCTAGCAATAGTGATTCTAGATCGACTTTCCTGAGGCGCTGCTCCAGACCCCGCGTACAATGAGCGATGATCTGAATCACTTCATTGACAAATACTTGATCGGGCGTGATCTTTGAGTACCACGTCTGTACGAACTCCTTGATGATAACGGAGATGATGCCGTATAGTTGAAGGTCGATCTCGTTTGAGCTCGTCAAGGGTGGCAGCACGTCTTCAATAGGGCGCGGCGTACTGCGTCCTTTCTCGCCATTTCCCAGTAGCACATTGTGGGAGCAGAGAGTGCGTCGAATGAATGCTGCCGTGGATTTATCCGAGGTGGTGTCTAACTGGGACTTCTGTGTATCTGCTGAGCGTGTTGCAGCCGCCACACGGGAGTGGTTTTGCACGTTGGTCCCCGTGGCTCCCGGGGTCGACGGTCCTGAGGTCTGATAGCTTGGTGGCTGCGCAAGAGGGACGTCGGGATCCCGATTTGTACTCTCTGTCATTGCAAATCGATGCTCATCATTGCCAGCACTGAGTATAGATTTCGACACGTGATAGCGCGCTGCGACGCGGTTCAAGATGAATGTCGTCGTGGAGTTGATACTGGTGAAGGAGCGATGACGACAGAAAGTCAACCATGGTCAGGTTTAGCCGAGCCTTGGCGCGTTCCCTTCTCTGTGACGCGCGCCGCGTCCGTAACCGCACAGCACCAACCTTCTGATTACCAGAACTCACAACACCGCTCACTCTCAAAATCAAGATGGCAGCGCTAAGTCCCGAATGTACGTAGTGCGGTACTTCTCCAGCTCGTTCTAATATTTGCGATAGCGGCGATAATCGACGTGGAAGGCCAACTGAAAGACATCGTGCAAAACCTCTATAACCTTATCGTACAAGCGTATGACCACCATGGAAGCAAGACGCAGGAGGCCATAAGGCGGGAGATGTATGCGATAGTTACAGAGTACTGATTAGATGGTGAGGCTAACCTTACCACAGCCAGTCGCTCGTGCAGAACCTGGTCAAGCTGTCGAGGACGGCGCCTTCGGTGAATATCAACATCCCTCCAGAGGTGATGTCCTATGTAGAGAATTCCAGGAACCCGGACATCTTCACTCGCGAATTCGTCGAGACCGTGCAGCGAATGAACCAGATGTTGTACGGTCGCGTCGACGCATACCGCGCGCTTCAAGAACAACTCGCCCTGCACGTCTCGAGCGCCATTCCGGAGCTCAAAGATGACGTGACCTCTGTTGTCGAGTCTACAGGTGGCAAAATGATCGTCTAGACGCATCACCTTCACCTGACCAGGGTGACTACATCGTACGAATTCAGAGTAGCTCCGCAAGCACAACATAGATGTTGGGACAGCATAGACACTCACGAGGGCCAAACGTAGATTACGGAATATACCAACGAGTACGAAGTAAGCAATACATTACGGGCGGCCGTATTTGCGATACGATTGGTATGCGGATCAAGACTCCGATAGGTGGGCAGGTGCATCAAGGAATGCGACCTCGTCCAGATGCTTCATCAGTCGACTCCGACAATACTCGGAGTAGTGTTGGAAGCGTCAAACATGGAGATGATCTCCAGGAAACACAAATGAAGATGTATTTGTTGTTGCTGTGCTCCTTTGGGGAAACATATTGGCAGGAGTAGCATTATCCAACACGTTGCTTTGTCCCGATGCGCTTGCTTCTCAGAAGGAATAAAAACACTCTCAATCTATCAGCTTTGATTGCATCTATCTCCATACTTCCGTCATATCCGTTTGCGCCACACTACATCCCTTGCTTCTGCTACCGATTCAGCATGGCGCCATACTTCCTCTAGCCGGCTGTTACGTACGGCATTTTATTGATGTGCTGGGTTTAAGCTATGTCTCATTACATCTCGTTCGTCTCTAGCATTCTGCGTCATGTCTTCACCCGTTATAGTATGCGATGAAGGATCTCGTACGACGTAAATCTTCGGCATCCTTGCATGACTGCACGCAATCTCGCAGTGCCCAAAACGATGCTGGTTCTCGCTGATCCCGGGCACTCTTTGTGAAGGTCTCGGCGCTATTGAACTATGTCGGGCACTTCATCGCTCGCATTCAGGTATGGGCCGCGTACCTTGAAGTCCACTTTGGTTCTCTGTCATACTTTCAAACTATATCTTCATATCAGACTCATGTTAATATGTGAAGCAAGTCTCCGTTACGTACCAACGTATGAATGCTAAATTTAGTCTCATTGCAGCGGTGCGACAATAAGTGTTGGAACTCTCGGTCCGATGGAGATGTCATGCGTTGTGTCGACAGTCAACACGACTCGCTCGGCCGAGGTTCGCGCATAGTATGACCATAGCAGTTCTTCACAGGAAGCTGTAGCGATACAATGACATGTGAAGGTAGCCGCTCACACCATCCACTCTGCTCACGTACCGGTCTTGGCTTGATGCAGTTCTAGTGAAATCGAGGATTTGTCACTAACAGCAACGTCTATCAACCACCATCATTTAGATACAACGGAACACTGATTGAATTGCGCTGACCCAGAGTTCCGCGACAGTTATCAATCCATGCGAGGTGCGCACACAACTTCACAGTTCCTGTCGATTAACTCATTAGCACGAGGCATTTTAAGAAAGATACATTAGCCTCAACATTTGCTTTTCGACGTTTATATATTATTTTGCATTCCTCAGCTTTCCGTCGTAGATTTATTGCACTGAAGCCTAGACACATGTGAAGTAAAGCGCAACTATCATAGGGCCAGGGAGAGTCTGCCACTGGATCTAGAGTAAGATTACTTGCAATCGTATGTACCAATCCTTCAGCCCGTATGGCACTGTACTCGGGTTGGCACACCTTTCTCTGCATGTTTTCATAGTAATTCGCCATCGTCGACGAATCTTTCAATTCTTCCCTCTTGCGGATACCTACATGTATTGTGATCATTCACATCCTGATTTTGGCTTACAACACTCACATTCTACGATTCACTACTTAGTAAACGAATCGCCTGTGACGTCATATACACAAACACAAACATGCCGAATCTCTTATACACTGTTACGCCCATGCTCTTAACCGTCAGGTTCCTTTATCGCCATTTAGTTTTGTAGTGCACACTCACGAGCAGTCTTAAATTCCTCAACTCACCTAGCCCGCAAACACTTCAGACACGAGCTTACGGAGTACCAAATCGATCACGCGATAGTTTAGCCACCCAGTTCCCATAAAGAATTGAAGGTCAAAATGATGTCGTTCTTCCCTAGGCCTTCATCGGCCTTTACATGGACTTCTCGATGCCAGAATGCAGCACCAATATGGGCGCCACTAGCACCAGATACAACATCAAGATTTTCGCAGGCGCTTTGCGACTCTCTAGAAGAATCTGATCGCCCAAATTTCCAACGGCTCATATCATGGGAGATCATCCCCTGTCTACACCGACTATTACCCTCCCTCGCTCCCAGCCATTCACCGTCACCCGAACCCTCTCCTCCACAAGAACAAACCTCATGGGTCGGCGATCATGTAGATACCCCAGAGACGAGGCCAGAGCTTTCATCCTCTGATTCCTATCCTCAGTTCAGCACTTCCTGGATTTCTTTCGAGGAGATAGCGCACACTGACGCCATACTCCCTCCTGAATACACGGTACCCATTGAGTTTGACACAGAAGCTTTTCCCCAACATGGCCATCTCTTCCCCTCCTCACCAAACGGCACATGGCTTAATGAGTCTGTTCACGCATTGACGCATCCTACGGCTGTTGATTACGCAGCGCTGTATGCGAAACTATGTGCACTGGCTGAGGAAGCAACGGATGAGTTCGCTGCAAGAGTAAACCGAGCGTTCGAAGGTAGTGACGTACCGGCAATGCATGATAAGGTCATGAAGATCTTCCCGTCGGTTTCGACGCCAGATATGAGAGATTTGGAGAAGGCTGTAGATGCTGGGTGCGACTGGGGGGTTGACGTATTGGAGCGGAGAGGTCGGGGTAGGACTTGAAGGCGGCGATGGTGAGTAAAGCGTGGGCAGAAGTGCGACGGAGAAAAGAGAAAGTTGTTCATCAGCACACTATTCCTACCATGACATGATACGCCGGAGATCTAGGCTGCGCAAGGAATTGTGAAACTAAATACTGTAATACATTAAATACTTCTTAATGGCTAAGAAGCCTGTTTCCCGAAATGAATATTAGTCTAACAAACCAGCGTCGCCACCGCCCTAAAACCCCTCGCTAAATCCACATTTTTGTCTATACCGTAGCCGTACCAAAGGTTTCTACTCTTCTCGGTGAAGACTTCCTGCTCGTTGACGCATGGCAGAATGTGGGTGTGCTTGAGCCTCCTCGTCTCGGGGACCACCAGCACCGCCCTCCATAGGACCACCAGCCTTCATACCACTCGGTGTTCCGCCAAAGCTGACCAACACGGAAGGGTTGTCTGCCGTTAGGGCGTCCAGAACATCCAACTCGTGTGCTGTGAACCATTTGGGCATCAAGAATGTGCGTAGCGGAATGAGCGCGATGATGAGAACCGGGAAGCCGATAGCGGCGATAGTCTGCGAAATGGCGACTGTGCATGCAACACCGAGTATTTGAAGGCCGATGAAAAGTCGGATCTTGCTTCGTGAGACACGGTTGAGCGGGTTATCGGGTTGGATGAAGCGTTTCTCGGACATGAGATAGAGCGACTTGCTGACAATGCCGTTGGATTCTATGGAGCCCCACTGCGGAAAGATTAGCATATCAGAGGGAGCTTGGAGCTGAGATGATACTTACACCGACGACGAAGAACACGCCAGCAAAGACTGCTGCGGGCATGGTGTGTAGTACGATAAGTAAGGGACCGGTCATGGTACCCCAGATGGCCATACCCATTAAGAAATGACTGATACGCTGCTCGACAACGGCAGTAGCCTTGACGAATGGCTTACGGATCTCACCGCCGTCTTCGGTTTTGGTGATCTCCAGTCTGGTCTCGTAAACGGTCAAGGAATCTGTATGTACGGGTGCTTGCGGTACCAGGCCATTGGGAAGTGGGAGGCCGATAACGCCACCAACGAAGCATGTGCAGCCGAGAAGGAAGAAGTCCCAGTGGAAACCAGCGGGCTTCTTGAGGGGGTATTGGCGGGCCTGTGCTGTGAGAGATGACACGTTCTATTACCACGAGTTAGCGTTTGCCAGTGCTGGAAGACGTGTATGACTTACGTGGTCGTAGTAGAATAACAGCATCATCAAGAAGCCAAATGGCAGAGCCACGAATACCCACTTGACGTCAAGGTTCCAGAAGTCAATTACCCAATTTCTGTCCTGCGTCGGTGCAAAGGCCTTGCCGATAGGAACTCGGTATAGTCCAGTCTCCTCAAGACGTCCAGGTATATGCGAGAAGCCTACCCAGAACAGGGTAGGAAAGACGAAGGAGTAATCGGCGAGGATGCTTCGAATACCTGGGGTAAACACCGTACTGTTACCAAGCTTCTCGAGACCGTAGACTGAGCCGAAGTAACATATGGCAATAACGATGGAGAGGTAGCCACCGTCAAACCCAGATTCTTGGAAGAGATATACCAGCTCTTCAACACCCTTGACTGTATGCAGGTCAGTACTGTATCTGTGGATGACCAATGACGAGTTACATACCACAGTAGATGATTCCGACATACATGCCGAATGTCTCACTCGAGAAGTCAGTGACATAGGCCATGTAGTCACTGAAGTTTCCAAAGGCAACGATCCAGTGAAAGATGGCAGCCCAGATTCCGACCCATGCGGTGAATGCTGGATAAATCGAGGGGTCATATTGGGTGACGATGTCGTAGATGGTGTAGTTGAAAAGTGCGATTAGACCAGTGACTCCCACAATGGTAAGAGGTTGGCAAGCGAGCAAACTAAACACCATGGCTGCTAATGCAGACGAAAAGAGGGCTTCGTTGATGCCGAAGAACCCGCCCGTTCGACGGTACATGTCGAGTGTGAATGCGATGGCAGGTAATACGCTACATTTGTAAGTATAAGATTTGAGCCATGTTAAGATAGACTTACTTGACAAAGTACATGCGGACTGTACTGGCGAAAGCTCGATAAGTGAGAGCATCGGTTATGTCGCTCCAGTAGTAAGGTAGTCTCCTCTTTACATCGTGATACATGCCGCGACCAGGTTGGAGAATGCGCCATCTCCGCCATCCTCTCGCGCCTTGAAAGGTGTATGATTCGTGTGTTGCAATTCTCTCTAGTATCTCCTTGCTATTCGAATTCGTCGCGTCTGGCGAGTCCATGATGACGGCTGTGCAATTTGAATGGACTACGAACGCGCAATGGATGCGAAACCACAGAAACTAAAGTTGAAGGAAATCGATCGACGCAATAAATGTGTACATAGCTTGATCCGGACCCTGAGCGTCCAGTCTATATACGCGGAATCAAGTCCAATTACAGAAGCCGGCGCACTACGGCCCCAATGTCATAGCTACGCTTGGCATCTATGGAGATCGAGTTTTTGCCATCGATGCGCGAACTGCTCGGGCGCGAAGGAGATGGATGACGATATGTGGTACGAAGATAGTAGACAATTGCGAATGTTCGTCTTGAACGACAGCCTCTGCGCCTCCCGACAAGATTCCGTCGTCGTTGCTTACGATAAGCATGTTCATTGTTGAGGCCATGTTTGGTTGTTTGGTGACGTCTGCCGGAGTAGAGGCCTCGCGCACGTGGTTAGCGCGGCCGTTAGTTCCCGTGCCATGCTGAGGAAGGTCGCCATCAGCCCTGTCGCCTGCGGCTTTTTTCTGTCTGCCCAGGCATCATCGAGCAGCAACTTCGATGGTCTGGGTCAACGTGCACGTTACAACCCAAACTCCGCAACCACGACCATTGTCTGCATGGCAACGTGCAGCTGCGACATCACTTCTAATTGGTCCAGACGTCTGTACCACACCAAAATGACGTACACGGCTCGCCGAGCGTATGACTGAAGCCAAGCGCCATACCGCACGCGGTCAAGAGCGTTTCCATTTCACCCGGTATCTTTCACAGCTGCTTGAGCAGAATTTCCATCAGCATCGTCACGTTTCCGCGCGCTCCTATTGCAGCATATAGAAAGAGGTAACAGTGTCGCGACATTGCGACATTCGATCCGGTTAGACTTCGGACAGTTTGTTCCGCCCATGAACAGTCCACCGACCTTTCCATTACCTCACGTCTGTAGCGAGTTTTGTTTCGCGCCCTGAGGTATTTCTATGGTACGGAGATACCTCCACTGTAAAACTTCTAGTGGGCATCGTGGTAGGTTTTAAATATATCACCCACCTACCCGCGCACTGCTCAAGCTTCTTAGCGTCCGGTGTCAACTCCACAGGCTTAATTAATCGACCGGAGTATTATCGATATACTTCCTCAAGATGAACGCTCTTCAGGACGTCGACGGGCTTTCAGAATGCATCGGCAAGGCCATCCAGGAACATCTTGCTAGATTCAACATCAACATTGCGTGGCCGCAGCTCGACAGCCTGGATCATCCCATACTTCGTGTCGAGGCCTTTCTTGAGGAAGCCGATGCCACCCATGCAGCAAGAGCACAGTCCGAAAGGATCGCATCGGTAAGTTGGTGTTCCCACCGCACTCCAACTGCCAATATGCAGTAGCGTGTGCTCACGCGTCCACAGAGAACCGTCGATCTGGCGGGCATGAGGACGCCAGCCCCCACGGCAAGCCCAGCCGCCATGGATCTTCAGAACTATGATGAGACCTCGTCAATGGACGAGTCTAATTCGCGGGACGAGTCGTCCTCGTCGGTACAACAACCCCGCGAGGCCCGCAGGAAAGGCACTGGCGGTCTGAGGGTGTCGCACACTCAGTCATCGTTTCAAGAAGATCTGAGCGAACACCAACGGCAAATGCAGGTCGATAGCCGCAGCTTCCCGAAGCGGAAGAAGGTAGGTCAATTCCCTTAGACGATTTTGTTCTCTCAGGTACCCGCCAGGGTCTTAGTACGAACTGGTGGGTCGCTTTTCGGTGCACGAAATATAAACGGCGCTTACGCGCACTCACCTTGATCTGGCTGACCGTCCACAGGTAGCATCGGAGAAGTTCGTCTTCCAACCGTCTACTTTAGACAAGCTTATCATTGGCATCTGGGAGCAAGTACATAGCACGCTCAACCTCGATCCGAAAGCAATCTTTGAACAGTTCCAAGTAACGCCCAATGGATCCTCCATGAGCATGGGCATGGTCGGCCATGCGCATACCGATGAAACACCTTCCGCTATGGCGGTGCTCAATAACGCTCCGAATCCAATATCGGAATCCTTCAGTCAGATGAACGTCTTTTGTCGCAAAGTTACACAAGCGAGCCGTGTTTGCCGGTCCATCGAAATGATCGTACAGGCCCGCTGGGTCGAATTGTTCGAGGAACAGGTGCAATACCGGAGCCAGTTGAGACCAGAGCTGTCAACAACAAAGCATAGGAAAGCTGTGTTCATGGAAGCGTGTCAGGATTTCGATTGGTCGGAGTAAGTAAAGATACTTCTCGTAGTGCAAGCACTTTGGATCACATTCGCTGACCGCTGTACCATCGCAGAAAGGAACTGCGCAATAAAATGGCCATTTGGCGTGGCTACAAGGAAGTGAAAGACTCAGCAGGCTGGGCTGCACTTGTCTTCGCTGGCATGGGCATATACAGATTCTGCAAGTATCGAGTTGGGTTCGACAAGGATGCCATGCGCCGGCTACGGAATCTGAGAAAGCGTCTCGAAGTCGCCGCCGATACCCTGCATCCCCACTGGCGCCAGCTTTTGTCCATAGTAGGCGAATCGCAAACCCTTCAATACCCTGGACATCCGCACGACTGGGTGGTTTTCGAAGACGGATCCGATCCTGTGCCACTGCGCCAAACTTATCTGCTCCAAGACCCTTACTTTGCCTTCGAGCACATCGACGAGTCAATCATCGATGAATCAGTCTGGGGATGCGAAGACCCACGCTGGACACCACAGTCGAGCGCAGTGACAAGACCAGGCGGGGCATACATCTGCGCTTTATGTAACGAGCCACAATCCGATAAGCCGCAAGACAATTCCTGTTTCTGCTTCCCAAGCTTGTTCGGTTGCGTAAAGCGAAAGCCACCACCTGTCCAGATTCTACGGACTTCCGATGGCAGGAACAATGGTCTGGCTGCATTGACCTCCTTTGACCGCGGTACAGCAATCGGCGAGCTGGTTGGCCTGATCACAAACGGTGTTAGACATCTCGATGTGTTGGATAGCTCAACACCCCTGGCCAGCTATCAGATTTGGCAAGGAAGAGCTGGAAATTTCACACGCTTTATCAACCATAGCTGTAAGCCGAACGCGCAATGCTCTACATTTACTTGGCTAGATACTCAGAGGGTGGTTCTGGTCAGTAAGGGAATAGATGCGGGAAAAGAAGTTACATTGGATTACGGAGACAAGTATTGGGCTGGGCTAGACAAAAGCTGTCTTTGTGGGGAGAGTTGTTGCAGGTATCGGAGAGATGGAAGGATGAGATAACATTGTTGGAAGCGACTCGCTGTATTTTAAGCATACACGATAGAACATTGCGAAGTTTTTGCGTACTTGATAAGTTCGATCCTCAGGAAACGCTGTTTTCGTGCAAATAGGCGTAAAAAGGTGAGAGTGTGCCCAGGCGTCGGAGGCGCGTGTTGCAGTATCGATAAGACTAGCGCGACAGACCCCTGCATAAAATTTCGGAGGCACTCGAACCTGAACTATCAGCGTACATACCAAACAGCAACAACAACCATGGCGACGTCAGATTACAGTGAATCCGGCGCATCAGACCAGGAGATACTTGAGGCGCAGTCTGGGGCCAGAAAGAGAAGGAGACTATCACCGACTGAGCCCGAGAGTTCTGCTTCCGAGGCTGAAGCTGAGAAGCCGCTGCCAGTAGCAGCACAAACAACGATTTCGCGCATCAAAGCGAAACAGCAAGACAAGTCGACGAATAGCACCAGTTCCGCACCAAAACTCAACTCGAAATTGGATTTCGCAACGCTCAATGTAGCACCATGGCTTTGCACCTCTTTGGCCAGCATGGGCATCAAGCGCCCAACGGGCATTCAGGCTTCTTGTATCCCTGAGATCCTCAAGGGGAAGGACTGTATTGGTGGATCGAGGACCGGTACGGGTAAAACTGTAGCGTTTTCGGTACCGATAATGCAGAAATGGGCGGAGGACCCAAGCGGTATCTTCGCCGTCATTGTCACGTGAGTACGAACCATTGCTGACGTGTGGGTGGCCGACGAGGTAGCGCGGAGGTCATCAGTGGTTTTTGTACGAGAGAAAGAGCGTACAAAACTCATTGAACACCTCCCAGCCTGCCCATAACCCAAATCTTCGACATCACAGCAGCTAATCGCCATGTAGACCCACCCGCGAGCTTGCAATCCAGATCTACGAACAAGTGAAAGCAATTTCAGCGCCGCAATCCATGAAACCCATTCTAATCACGGGAGGCTCAGACCAGCGGTCCCAAGCCATCGCTCTCGCCTCGCGCCCCAACGTCGTAATCGCGACACCAGGCCGTCTAGCTGAGCACATCCGCACCTCAGGCGAAGACACCATCTGCGGCCTCCGCCGTGTCCGCTTCGTCGTATTCGACGAAGCCGACCGCCTACTCGCCCCAGGAAAAGGCTCCATGCTACCCGATCTCGAGACCTGCCTCTCCGCGCTACCCCCTAAGGAAACGCGACAAACCCTCTTATTCACCGCGACCGTAACCCCAGAGGTTCTGGCGCTGAAGTCCCAACCGCGTGCACCGGGCCGTCTGCCCATTTTCGTGTCTGAAGTCGATACAGAGGATCTGGCGATTCCGCCCAAGCTGCAGCAAAAGTACCTCCAAACGCCTGTCACGCATAAAGAATGCTATCTGCACGTCTTGTTGAACACACCTGAAAACAGCAAGAAAAGCGTCATCATCTTTTGCAATCGAACCAAAACAGCTACGCTGCTAGAATACATGCTGCGTCTCCTCGACCACCGCGTCACAGCACTCCACTCAGGTCTCAAGCAAAACGACCGTGTAGGCAACCTCGCTAGGTTCCGCGCACAAGCCGCTAGGATACTAGTCGCTACCGACGTTGCAGCCCGTGGTCTGGATATCCCAGAGGTAGCCCTCGTTATCAACTTCGACGTGCCCCGTGACCCAGATGATTACATCCATCGTGTTGGTCGTACGGCGCGTGCGGGCCGTGTGGGAACGAGCATCACGTTGATTGGCCAGAGGGATGTGGAGCTCATCCTCGCGATCGAAACGCGTGTGGGCAAGAAGATGGAGGAGTTTGAGGAAGAGGGTGTTAGTGTAGAAGGACGGGTTGTAAGGGATGCGCTCAAGCCTGTTACGGAGAAGAAGCGGGAGGCGCTATTGAGTATCGAGGAAGGGAGGGATGTGCTGGGTAAGCGCAAGGTGGGTATGCAGAGGAAGCGGGCGGAATAGGTGTAGATGTCTGGTTGGGTGTGTGGTAGATGTTATGAAAGGATCAGGCGGTATCCTGCAGGGTCACTTCATACTCATGATATTCAAATAATACATATTGTATGCTCTTCGCTAGAACGCTATAAAATCGATACACAAAACAAGGTGGATTACTTGTAACACTTCACTACTCACGGCGACCCCTTCCTTGGCCTGAAAACTGTGTTGAATTCCTTTTGCGTGACGAACCAAGCATTATGAGTCTTCCACTCAGCATCAGGGTGCTCAAGCTCAATCTGCCACTAATATTAGTATCGACGGATCTCAGGGCTATCATAGTGAGAAACTTACCTCAAACCGCCTCAGAAAACTCGGCACCAGCTTGTAGATCTCGAGAAGACTGATGTTCTTCCCAATACACGTCCTAGCCCCGGCACCAAATTGCAACATTGTTCCCTTCATTTCCTTCAGCTTATCCGGACTAGCCTCAATCCAGCGTTCAGGCCGGAAAGTATCGACATCCACACCGAAAACCTCCGGTCGGCGCTGGACAATCCAAGCGTTGCAGCCAACGATTGTGCCACCGGGAATAAATTCGCCGCAGATCTGCATACCCTGCTTCGGTACAACGCGCTCGAGGATGAGGCCGGGTGCGGGGTGGAGACGGAAAGACTCTTGAACGACAGCATCGAGGTAGGTGAGTTTTTGAGCTTCAGGCCAAGAGACGGTCTTGTCAGGACGAGACTCGACGATGCCGTCTGCTACAGCAGTGTCCAATTCTTGCATGAGCTTTGCGTAGACGCGTGGGTGCTTGACGAGGAAGTAGAAGACGGCTGAAAGCGAGATGGCGGTTGTTTCCGAGCCTGCGAAGACCATGGATGTGCATGTGGACAAGATGCGGTTGTCGTCCATGAATTCATGGTCGTGGCTTGCTTGCGCAAACTTTGAAAGGAGGTCGATACCGTGAGGGTTGGCTCTCTCGTCGTCGGAGAGGCCGAAGCGCTTGATCTTCTCGACTTGTGTGGCTCGCTCGTTGGATCGGTTCAGGGCGAAGAGGGTCACGGGGTGGACACGCTTGTCCAGGCCGATGCGCTGGGCGAGGAGACTGATGGGGTTCTTCCAGAGAAGACGGTCGAGGATAGGAATTTGACCGACCTGAGAACGCGTAAGTATGACTCCAGCCGTGTGAGGTTCCGCTTGTGACGACTTACCGGTGCGACATAGTCGAAGAACTTGCCCAAGAAGCCAATGATGTTGTCCACGTCCTTGTTCCCCTCGACGAAGCCTAACCGCTTACTCCATGTCAACTCGCCGATAACGTCGAAAGCGAAGAACTGCAGCCATTGACTGAAGTTGCAGCTCTTGCCAGTCCTCGCGTACATATCCTCTGTCTTGTCCAGCCAGTATGTGAGTGTCGAGCTGACGAGAGGCTCGTAGTTGACGAGCGAACTCATGGCGAATGCATTGTTGACGCAACGGCGGTACTTCGCGTGGAAGTCTTCGTCAGTGGTAGAGAAGAGGGAAAGCAGCGGTGCGCCCTTGGAAACGGCGCCTTGAACGGGGTAGAAGTCGGACTGGGGAGGTTAGCTGTTGCTCAGTAGATCAATGACCAGATGCATACCTTGTAAACACCCTTATTCAGCCCATAGATAGCCTTGATAGCCTTTGGGTCCGCGAAAGACAGGACGTTCGGTCCCAATCTGACGATGTCTCCATGCTTGCGATGCAATGCGAGGTTGGTCCATTGATGATTCCGCTTCGACACATCCCACAGCCGCCACCAGTTTGTGTATCCCGCAGCCCAATATCCAGGGTATTTGTTCAGGCCGTTCCAGTACTTGTTGTTGAGGAGATATGCAATGGTAGTCGTAGCCAGTACAAGCGGCCAGTACTGCACCAGCAGCGGGACGATCTCGTTAGCTAGCATGTTGCGCGACCAATCTACCCGGTAATAAGGTATTCGATCCGGGGCCCAGATAAAGGTAGCACGTGAGTAGGTATATAGCAGAGTAAGCCGCGCGACACGTATAGAACGTTCGCCCGGGGCAAAAGCTCATATTAATGGCAGCCAGCCGTCGGACGTGTGCCGCCCACTTCCCGCGTCGTCACGCAGTCGGGTCGGAGTCGGAATCGCCATCGTAACGCGTCTGGGTGCTTGCGCAGGATTGTGTGTGTCGGCAGTTGATAGCTGAGGCGTGAGATGATGAAGGTGGGTCGGTGGCTGGACCGGAGCGGCTTGGAAGGATGACGCGGGGACCGTAGCTCCGGGGCGCTTTCGCGGGGTAAACCTCGTCCAACACACTGAATGCCCATCGTCAGGGCTACTCATTGGCCTCAAAATTCGGTTATCGCGATGCATCCAATTTATCTTGCTGGCTTTTATTGGCCAAATCGAGTGTGTACAACACCACGCAGCGCTGTAGTGATCGCAGACTTAACTTTCCCACAATGCCTCAAGATTCGGCGCAGCATCGCCAATGTGCTCTGTGCTATTCTTGAACTGCCGACTATCTTCACTTTGACAGCTAAACCTTGTGTGAGACGATAGCGAGGGTTTGTGGACCTTTGAAGGGTCGGCAGTTGTATTCGAATGTCATGAATGCAACTGCCGATATCTGAAGGAGGAATGGGCGCCGAAGCCTCCGAGGCGTCGTCACGTGCCTCCGGCAATGTCTAGGCCCTCGGCTGTCATGTAACTTTTCCAGCAGTCTGTAAGAATTGTGGAACTTTCCTTTCATGTTCTTCGAGAGATGATTAGTGCGTTCAATGACCAGCAAAGATGTGCCCAATTCGTGTACGATGCATCGTCTGGTGGCAAGCTTGTTTGAAGCACGTATTGCGAGATATCTGCATAGGTCTCATCGTAATGGGTGGACAGGCCAGATAGTATGTCTGGCGTAAAAGCATAAGCAAAACCCAAACCCGAGCGCGTGACGCGGACATACGCAAATTTAGCACCATCTCGACGTCAGCTGCTCCTGCCGCACTTCTTCTTTGCCTTCATTACACTCCGTCTCACAATACAACTCACGCTGATCATCTAGTGCAAACTGATAAGGAAAGTAGAGACAGAGTAACAGTAGTGCCTGGTAGACTTATGATCAAGGATTTGTATTGCTAATATAGAGGAGTACTTCTTCTTGCATAACGTTGTGTTATGCGAACGTGTCGACTACCATCCGCAGCTTAGCCGGTGTTGAACCGATTGAAGCCATCCTGTGTACAAGCACAACGAAACTGTACTAGAAATATGAGAACCAAAAACCTTATCCATAGGGGTGTGTGTCCGCTTAGCCAGTGCACTGGTAGTCGTAGTTCATGCGCGAAGCATCCGTATCCTTGGGGACGTAAATGGTAACCCGACGTCCATCCGACTCAAGTGTACCCACATACGAGTCGAAAAAGGGGCGCCAGTAGACCTGACCAGTTCCACCGGGGCAGTCAATGTTGATGGTAACGGACGTGGTGCTCGTCATGGTTGTGGAGAAACCGGCGGAAACGCCAATCTCGGCGCTGACTGCATCCCATGCACTTGCACCGAGACTAGCGCTTGCTGTGATGGAAAAGGTCTCTGACTTTGCCTCTGAGACTGTGTAGGCGCCGTTGTTGGGGACTTGGGCGACGAAGACTGCGGAGCCGGGCATGTAGATGTTGTAGGATGTGACGACGTCTGAAAACCTGTCCGCTTGCTGCATCGTAAATGGTTAGCTTTCGGAGAAAGAAAGTGATGAAGTTGGTGTACATACTCGGCTCTCCAATTCATTGACTTCAGATGCCGCGGCAATCTCCGCCACCAGGCTTTGAAGCTCAGCCTTGTTCTCTTCGACAGTGATCTCCTTGTAGCTAGTTGCTGTGGCCGTAGACATCAAGCGCCATTCAGTGTTGAGCCTAATGGCGACCTCAGACCAATCTGCAGGCGGAGCTGGCGATTGGTAGCCGCCCGTATCCTCTGCGCAACCATCTTCAATGGCTCGGGCTCTTCCGCCCCAGCCAGAAGCAGAATCACAGACTTCGTAGTTCTCGTTGTTGCAGAATGAGATACGGCAGTTGCCTCGTGTCCAGATGCGGCATTCTCTTGGGATGACGCAGACACTCATGTCCGGATTGGTGCCCTCGCCGAAATAGCCGTTGCCACTCATGATGTTGCGGCCTGTTCATTTGAAGAAACGTCAGCTTTGCTTTCTAACGGTGAAAAGGTTGGAAGCAAGAGAGGTCGGTGTACTCACAGTCAGCCCAGTTAGGCTGCAATCTTGCCTCGCAGAAAATACCGCCAGTCTGCGTTCCATCCCAGTCCTCTTGACGAGGAGTAATTGGGGAAGAAGCCGCAAGCATCGGCAAGAGGGTGAAAAGGTAGTTCATCTTGTCGATGATAGAATATTGAGCTCTAGAAGGGACCAGGTGATCTGAGAAGAAGGTGTTTGACTGTGGTGATGGCATTGAGAGCAAACATACACCTTTTTATACCTCTCTGCTCCTTCGTCTGCCTCACGAGCATCTGTACATCCAACGTCATGGCTGGCCTTACTATGCATGATGTCTACTATCGAACATGGAATGCGGTATGCCTTGAACAAGAACCACAGCTCTGAGCTCTACCGATTGGTGCCCTCGCACACTATTGTCGATGTGCATACCTTTGGGGGCCAGGATCAATGCGCTGCTCACAGTATACGATACTTGGCTGCTGTCATCCAGTGTCTTAGAATGATTCTCTAAGATTAGCAGAACCTCTTGCCAGGAAGAAGCATCCGAGTTTCCCGGTGGTGGTAAAGTTGGGGGAGTGGAGAAGGGGCTGAAATGACGATCTCGGATATCTCGATCGCAGGACGATATCACAGTCCCAATAACTTCTCGTGGTGCCTTGCTCTTCTAGGACTTCAGTGCTTTCCATTTGTACGTCTTGCAGAAATATGAGAAGACAGACGTCATGAATCGAATGTTTCCCATCATCCAATGTGTTCTCAAAGAGAATTCGACAAGATTGAGACAACTTCCTCTTCCAGCTTCATCGCACGCTTGTCGAGACAACCCAGCATGAACATGCATCGGCTATCACGGCGCGGGCCTAATATCCCCAAGTTTCTATTCCCAAGGCTCTTCTCTAGTCGAAAGGTTCGTGGAGGCAACGGCAAGTCCGATGTACGTCCGTAGGTAAGGTTTAAAGCCTCGAGGCGAGCGAAAAAGAGGCACCAAGACGATCGCCAAGCGCCAAGCATTCCGACCACTCCACAACCACCACGATTGTTCGTCTCTTAAGGGCTATTTCCCCACAATGAGCTGCTCAATGTAGCGAAACTATGCGAATGCCATGAATACGATGCAGCCTTTTCACGTTAGTTTGGGTGGTTTTACGCCCTGCGGGCACCAAGGGGCGGACTACTACTGAGTCCATACTGACTTCATATGCAGACCATCCGATTACCCGTCTGAAAGACAGCGGAGCCTCTCAGATATTCCCAAGACGTAGTCGCCAGTTGATGCCTCGCGGGGGGCCTGTTGCGGTGCGAGCCGCACACCCGTCACTGCAGGTACCTTGATGTCCTCTCCGCTCTTGGCGAACTCCGCTGAAAGACTGCTACGTCATGTTAGGTCCACTGTGAGGCTGATTCATACAGCAATGTAAAGACGGCATGTGCCTGCCTCGAAATGTCTTTGATGCTTGATACTTCCACTCCTCCCTGGTTGTGTTGACCATCATGGCCAATTTCGTCCTGCTAGCCGCATCGCTCCTTCTCAACTCATGTTACGCGCAAGACTGTCAAGGCCCCATCAATGCTATCGAAAGCGGCAACCACCACTTCAACTCGACCGGCACAGCCCGCCTACCCTCGAACCCAATACACGATGACGACTGGTATGTCAGTGTCACTATAACCGATAGACGCAATCCTCGTCACATCTATGGCCCTAGCATGCCCTGGCAAGAGAGAGAAGCATTTCTTAGTGTTCCCGATTCTCTGGTTGGGAGTCAAGATGGCAATCAGACGCAGTACTGCGTCTACGAACTCCCGGGACAAGATGCTTCTTCGCAACAAGACGCTGGAGACTGCAGCGGCGTGCTGAGCGACGACTGCATTGACGCCTTGACGAGGAACACACCGGTCATGTCGGATGGCCGATGTCATAAGCCAGAGAATGTGGAAGACGCCTGTGGGATGGTCGCGTCGCAGCCAGTAGGTCAGTACATCCCGCTCTTATCTCGCTCCAGCAACAGGGTCTTCATGATGCTGCCCTGTTCATATACCGAATTTGTACTGATGTTGTGGAAAGGTACTCCATCGAACTTCAACAGTACCAAATGTAGTCTGTCCGAGATGCCGCATGTCGACCTACCGGACAATTATCGCACTTACTACGCCCACTACGTGCCTGTGTCTGAAGGCGGAGGCGGTTACGAGAACTTCGACCTTTATGATAAGCACGTTCGCGAAGCAGTGCCCATGATATTCACCATCAAGTCTCCCGGTAGTACCATCGCTCACAAGGTCGTCTGTGTAGCACCAAACAACGTCGTTGATGGCAGCCGTGTTCCAGAATCTGCTGCTGCTCAGTTAACCTCCCAGACTTCACTAGCAGCAGCACTCGCTGTTATGGCTCTTGTATCTGTTTTCTCCATAGCCTGATAGACGTTGGCGTTTCCTTATCTTTTACTTGCAGCTTAAAGTAATGACATTCGCATCTGGTGACTTGTACGATTAGCGTTGTAACGGTAGTAACACCGGGGATGACCCTCAAGCCGAGCATTTAGCGCTGTTCAAAAGCATGATCGAGTGACTCGCAATGTGTAAGATCCTCGGAGCTTGAAGCGACATGTTGGTATGCACCTTGTGTGGGTTGTGGCTAGGTTTGGAGCGTGAAGAAAAAGCAAAATGATCGACGATATGTCGCTACTTCGAGGCAATACCCGAATAGCGTAGACATGTGATTGCAGATAGAGTCTGCGTCTCGCTACACCCGGTGGTGGACTGTATATTGGAAGACATGCGCGATAATGATTGTCGAGTCGGCAGAAGTGTATAGCCGAGATCCTGTCGTGAGAGTTTGCTCGAGGGGTTGTCAAGTGAACGTGTTAACCGAAAGCGGGAGGTGACAGTACTGTTACAGCAACTCCTGACGATGGAGCGTATTGGGATCTGAGATTAGCTATCATCTAGCCGACGATCTGCAAGACCTTTGACTCGTACACACCTGTCAGTCTTGATGACTCGGGGAGACATTCTACGATTATCTGCCCACGCATGCATAACTTCTCATGAGCCTGAACACTGCACATACTTCTCCGCGGCGGTGCACAACGACGACGGCTGAGTATTTCCGACTAGAAGAAATATGAGGCTTCGGTGGGTACGTCAGCGGCTGCGTAAGAGGGTCTAGATGCGACAGTGTAAAAGCGAAGTTGCGATCCCAGCATACAAGTCTAGCCGAAACGACGAGCAGTATGGCGAAGCGCCGACAAAGCTCAACAATCATGCCCTGCCTGCGCTCCGCTCAAAAAGGCAGATTAGGGTCCAGGAACATGGCTTGACAAGCGACGACTACCGATCGTCTGTGGGTGCAACCCCATTTGGTTTCAAGGTTCCCGTCGATTAGTCGATGAGGTTGGGAACGACGGGCCAGACATACCACTAGGACCACAATCCGATACCCCCGATCGAGCTGTTTTCAACTCTGCAGTGTTGAGGTTCGCGGGCGAGAAGATGGTGTGGTGGATACCAGAGCTACGGTAGCCCAAGCTCCCCGTCAAGGATGATGGGGGCGGCTACCATTTCTGACCCCGCTCACATCTCATAGGGAGACTGTTTGGACGAGATACAGCCCCTGAATCAAGGACTCCCTATATTTCCCATGTTGTTCAGACACCTTGTCTCACTGATTGTTCATCAACAAATCTTCTTATAGATGGTTAGAACTGATCACTGGCCGAGATGATACCCAAGTGGCTTGGATAAACCGGAGGATCAGACGAGGCATCTCTCGGATCTAGCGCTTATACCAACAAGGACGCTTGGATAGCTTCGGAGAGCGAGGCACGAGCCAAACAAGTTTTGAAGACAGGGAATCGTGGTGTTCGACTTCTGGTGCTCGAGCCGGGGGCACCAGCCATGAGTTTTCAGGGACTGAGGGATAGAGCAGGGACCACCTTGAGTAGCCAGAGTATAAAGGCCTAGCAGCCCGTCTGGGAAGATGGTTCAATCAGCAGTCAGACTGGCTTGTGATCCGGCTGCATAGCTGCCCACCTCTATGGCAGGTGAGAAGACGAAATTTCCAAGGTCGACTGGGCCCGGAAAGCGAGCGCATTAGAGAAAGAAGCCGGAGCAGGAAAAACTTGCAGCGCTTGAGGTCAAGACAAGTGCCGTGCTCCGCATATGCGCTGGTAAGTATGCTCGAGGCTTGCTTGCCGTGGGTGAGTCATCTAGGTCCACGTCGCGATGCAGGCGTATGCGGCCGTCGCTTCGCCGACATATTCTGAAACACGACGGATGAATTGCGTGCATGATCAGTCATACGTACATGTGCTCCATGACGACGCTCTATCACGAGCAAGACATCGTCCATGTTGGAGGGTAAACGTTGGGCGAGGACGGGCTTGGGAAAGGGTTGAGTCGTAGGGGAAGGAGCCACCCGCTTCGTGTCGGCTTAAGTGGGGCACCTGACCCAGTCTGTGCCCCTGTCAAGCTGAAAACACAGGAAACGGTCACGAGTATCCTTACAAGTTGCGATATAACATCATGCTCTGTATGCACGCACGATCCTTTTGAATCATGAAATCGGCATCAGCAAAAGTAAAAGCATCATGACAACGTGGGGCAGTCGGCCACGGCCGCGGCGCATGTCCAGGACGTTGCCCCGCGTATTCGTTTGCTATGAGGCGCAGCGACAAATCCCAGCTGCAGGTCTCGGGGTCGCCTTTGCAGGTCTGAAACATGGCAATGTGGGATGCTATCGATAAGTCCGTACAGATGGGACGACTGGACGGCGCTGGGGTTGCCGAACATTGCGTAATGCTCTCGCTTTGCTTCACTTGAGGATACTTTTCTCCAATCGCGCACCTGTAGGCCTGGCGAGCGATG
The DNA here is from genome assembly GCF_020736505.1 of Alternaria rosae. Lineage (NCBI taxonomy): Eukaryota > Fungi > Ascomycota > Dothideomycetes > Pleosporales > Pleosporaceae > Alternaria > Alternaria rosae. The sequence goes on from NW_025763572.1 coordinate 2,878,165, forward strand.
CGGATTGAAACGGAAACGACCTTTCCGATGCAGCCTTTCTTTTGCGCAGAAGCGACCGTTTCCCATAGAGAGAGGTGGTATCGGCCGGAGCGAGTTATTGCCAGTTTATTGCCAGGTCATTGTGGGTAACATCGTCATGAGGCCCGATTGTGTCGGTACTGTAGAGGTGACATCGGCAGCGCCGAATTGATCTGCCTCGAGGTGGCATCGTCACCGCCGAAGCGCACGTGTCTGCGGCTGTGCAGGCTAAGCGAGAGTGGCGCAAATGCCGACGCCACTTCGGCAATCCTCTTGCTTCTTCGCAGGAGCAGCATCATCGTCATGAGGGCACAATTGCGCGAGCAGGAGTCGTAGAATATCGCATCGTGCTTCAGCAGGCGCCGAAGCTACTCGACCATGGACTCTGGCATGATAAACTTCTGGGCCGTCTGCGGCTCACATGATCGCGGGTTTTTCGGTAGAGAACCCTGCTCACACCCCTGCTGGGCCCGCTGATTGGGCTGACTGTTTCGAGCCCATTTTTAGGCTCAAGCAACGTCAACCTGTAGATGGCCCAAGACTACCACGACTACACCCACTGTGAAAGTCCTGCTCTGCGAAACCCCTTGACAAGCGTAGAGGGCTCGTCCTCCCTTTAACCGCACACTCCCCAAAAGGGTAGCAAAGCCGCTGCTGTGCTCTCTGCATCCGGACGCCCAAAGAAGGCTTCTGGAATCCGTGTCATGTCGCAACACCAGATGCTCGACGCCCAACTATAAGCGCAGTCGCAGGCTCGAGGATGCTGCGACGCTCGCCTACGGCGTGTATCCATGTGCAGGTTCCGTGGCTGCTGCGGCCTCCCGATCAGGTTTCTGCGGCCTCGTATGCATCTGCAACCGTGAGACCGTCTTCAGCTGCCCTGGTGCACAGCACTATTCGGCCATAGTCGTCGATTACATTTGCTATTTCCACTGGGGAGGCTGATCAGACGCCTCTTTCGCAGTCATCTCCGTGCGTGCATGGCCGAGTAGTCGTTCGCACAACACTCGCAGCCATGAGAGCATCGCAATCTTCGCGCACCACACGCATCCGCCTATCCACGCGTGCGCAACGCGCTCGCCGTGTCCGTCGGTCAGCTTAGATCCGACTAGACCTGCAGCTGCGGACTTTGGCCGTATGCACGTTTAAACAAGCTAGATGCGCAGTGCAGCTAAACGGGGCAGTGTGCATGAAATCCTTGCCGACAAGTGTGGCCACGCCGACCCATGATCGTCGCTTGTAAGCTCTTAAGAGATCCCACCCACCACCACCACTAGCCTTCTTCACCCTCCTCCCACCTCGCCTTCCCCCATCCTCATTCGCCCGCCCCTCCCTGTCTCTCCTCCTCAATCCAAGGCGCCTCTCGAGAAATTATATCCGCCAGAGACATTTTCTTACAACCTCTCTTTTGTTATTTTCTTTGAATCTTTGATAAATCGTCCCATCCTAATATCGCAAACGTCTCGCACATACCACACATACAACATGCCGATCTCGTTACTACCCGCCTCGGCTGCGGCCTTTGCGCCCCGATCAAATGTCAACGTCGTACTAGCCTCCAAGGTCGAGCCATGGTTAACACAAACCCTCAAGAGGGTCAACCGCGTCAAGCGTCCGTTGAACAGCGTCCAGCAACACACAAGGTGTCTCACAGAAACTCTTTCAGGACCCAACGCAATGTGGTCGCTGTGCTCAATCATGGTTCCAAAGGCCCCGGACTCGGAACTGCGCAAGGACTCCAACCCGCTGGTAGAAGCGCTCTTCAACTATCAGCTAATCCACATCGAGGCCTACGTCGTACACGTCGACATGGTTTCACAACATGAGGTCGCATTCAAGCTTACACCGGAGACTATCGAAGCGCTTATCGAGTACCACAAGGACATCTACTCCGTCGATGTATCCGCCAGCACCTGGGAGTGGGCCGAGAAGGAGCAGCAACTGAAGAAACTTCAAGATGGATTTGTCCAGGCAGTCAACCGCTACGTCTTCCGAACTGGTGTCAAGGCTCTGGAAGGGCTCGAAGAGGACGGTGCGGGAGAGCTACTCGAGGGACGAGGTGAGGACGTCAAGAGCGCCATCATGGGCTTGTTCCTCCCGCTCCTTCCTCCTCCTCCCAGGATCGTCGACGTTGTCCGACCGGCACCGCTTCTCCCAAGCTCGCCCGGCTCTGCCAACTGGTGGGTGCCAACACAGCAGTACCAGTCGCACTCAGCCCCGGTCGATACATGGAGAGTGGTCCCATCGACGCCCAGCCCGACCATCGCTACCTGCGGTGAAACTGGACCAACATTCTGGAGCACCATGGGCAACATGGGCTTCGAAGCGATCCAACTTCCGTCGCCGACACCCTCCTACAGCCAGCCGTACAACTCGACGAGCCCGTATGCGCCATGCACCAGCCCGTACGCGCCAAGCACCAGCCCATACACGTCAAGTTCGTACTACAGCCCGCCCCCAGCGTCGGCACCGATACCAGCCCTTCCTCTGCCGAGCGTGCTAGCCCAGCAGTGCGGGTCAAGCGCCGTACACGGAGGCTTCGGCGGTTTCGGATGGGACACAGGATTCGCACCACAGTACGCAGCATTCACATAAGCTGGATGACAAACTCGACTGTGGTCTATGCACCTGTTCTCTGCCGATGCTGGGAAGCGTGGACCTGGCCAGTCCCCCTTGCTCTTCCCTTTACCGCGCAGGTTGCCCAGCGCACCAACCTTGCGACGCCCGACACGAGACGAATGCGATATTCACGACATGGTGTGCAAACATCACTACTCAACCGGCATGGGACGGCGTTTTATCATTGATTCCTTTTAGCGAGCGTCATTTCTCCTCTCCTTCTCCGTACATTTTCTTTTTGATACCTGCTCTCACGTTATCTTGTTTGTTTTTAGCGAGCGTTTTCCTTTTTTGTCTACCACAACGGCCGGACCAGGTCTTTTCATTTACTTGAATACAGCATCTCTGGGAGGCATGCATGTCGGGCATTTCAAACGGAAGACGGTTAAACAACAGCCTCACGGCTCGCGAGGTCAGGCACACTCGGTTTTGGGATTTTTGTTGTGCTTTTTTCCCGTTTGTTAATGTCGTTTTACAACTCCTGGACGGATGCGCTATCTCTTCGTTGAGCCTGTGGCATGCCATGACTCTTTACGATCTGACGCGATTCACGTTCACGAATTACGCTTACTTGGCCTGGCATTGAGTGTCAGCTGGATACACCGAGAGGCGGCGACAAAAGTTATACATGCATCTGCGATGCCGCTGTGATAGCTCGTCTCTGTTGCGAAGGAGGACTGGGTCGGGAGAACTAGGGAAAGCGACAGCGCGGGGTCGAGACATGAGCACGCCCGTGGCGACTCTGCCTCTCGGGAGGTGGTCCTCTGCTTGCGGAGCAAACACTTCCTGAAGCACCTTTGCGCTATCGCTGACCTTCTTTCGACTTGGGATACTGGATGCGCGGAGACTGTAGGTTCATCTCCTACACTTCAAGCAAGTTCTTGGAAGAAGCACTCTCCTCAGTCGACCTGGGAGCAGTTGAATCGGATGCTGGAACAGAAGCAAGCTTCTTTAGCCTTCTAAACTTAATAAAAAACGAAACTTGAATCAAACAAATCAACTGTTCAAAGAATTGTGCATCGTTGCAAGTGAGATTTGGTGAACTACCTTGGGATGCGATGACCCTACAGCACCACAGCCTCGCAAGTCTTTCAGTAGAGGCCTCGCATTCACGTCGATCATCCTCGCAGATCAAGAACACGATACCCACTTTCGATGCGACATGGAAAATCGCATCACCCGAGCCCTTGGTGTTGGTAAGTGACCACTTTTTGCGGCACAGTTTGGCGAGGCCACCAGGCGACGCCGCCGCAACAGTGCAGCCTGGTGTTCTGCCGGCCTCGCCAACCTCAGCCCCACGCAAACCGCAGCAAGCTCAGCATCGCGTCCTATCAGCCGTTCATCCTCTCAACACCGCGAATGCCACATAACTGCCACGCTCATCAAACGGAAACCAGAAGCAGTAAAAGCCATGGAATCGGAATCGGAAGATACACGATCGATAAAACACCCGGCACGGTAAACAGTCGATAGAGTAGCAACTATGCCATTCCTGACAAAAGATGCGGAACGTTTGATCCTAAAGACCATCAGTAGCGGCGAAGATGCTTGCTGTCAAACAGAATATCCCATCGCGTGATCGCATGTCAAGCTACCCTTCGCTTTAAGATCAATCCTCAGCCTTTGACTGAAGCGCATCTTCTATCTTCTTGTAGATATATACCTATGCTAGGTCTACTTATTCGTTGTAGACATCGTCTGGGGCCATAGCATTCAATTTCCACGCCGCAAGCACTTTCGTGTCGTTGCCTTAGTGAAAGATGAGCAGCAGTGGGCTGGAGAGACGGTGTTTTTGCGCATGTCACGTCTGATCTGAGTAGCGCATCGCCACGTGCAGGGTACATTCACTCGTGCACAATGAACGAAGTAAGTCTACAGCCTCAGACTCTCGTCAGCCTAATGCCATGGCTTCTCTTAAATTCACTATCGATTTAGTCTCCCCTTCCCTATATAGATCACCCCCCTTTTCCCTCCTAGCCGTTCTCCATCACAACAGCTGGATCTGCTCTCAACTCACGCCACAATCTACGCGTCGATATCAGCTCTGGATCACCACTAGCAACTTCCAAGCTTTGCTAGACAAGAAACAAGTTGTCTGCATCATACCAATTACTCCCATCTTCTTGTAAACAACAAAGCAGAGATGGCGCCCATTCCCTTTGCCAGGCAGATTGAGCTTGCCGCTCAAAAGGACACGAATGCCGCCGCTCCATCTCCTAATGGCAAGGCCAACATCCTCGCTTCGGCATTCGTGACCGCTCCTGGTCCCAAGAAAGCCATGCAAGAGACCGAGACCAAGATGAGCAACGTGGCCAAGATCTACACGCTCTCCCATGCCGACCGCAAGGTCCTAGCGCGGGGACCAAAGGTGCAAATCGTCGACAGCGAGAACGCACCAGTAGCCGAGATGCCAATCGCTCTTTTCCGTGCCATTTCCATAAAGAAAGAGATGGTAGCTGGCTCCGATCCACTTGTAATCAAGCTGCCCGCAGAACTTGAAGTGCGCATGGTCCAGGATCTCATCTTACACTTCAACGAAATCACCACCTGGAAGAAGTACGCGAAGGAGCTGCGCCCTTATGAAGCCCCGGGAACATACGAGGACATCCAGCTCTGCAGCGCCGCAGAATACCTCGGCATGATGCTGTACACGCAGCAAATCTTCAACCGATACTGGGCCCTCATCCGCTCGGAGCGTCTCCCAGAGTACTCTGACATCGACGCCTTTTCCGCTGTCCAAACCCCTCTCGGCGAGAACATCTTCCGCAAAGTCGTCAATAAGCTCACTCAGCTCGACGTCGAAGGCAAGATCCCAGACCCAAAGGACTACGCGCTCTACCTCGAGCACAACGAGCGTTTCGGCCGAGCCGTGACGAAAGCCAAGGTAAAGATGCAAAAGCACCTCAACTATGTTGAGCGCAAGGCCAAATGGGAGGCCGAGGCGAAACAGAAAAACGATGCTGATCAGATGATGTCGCAGCAGCGGAAGCAGTATGAGAAGGAGAAGGAGCAAAAAGATAAGGCCAAGTGGGAGGCGGCGAAGAAGACGGAGAAGGAGTTGGCTGTTCGTGTCCAGGCGAAGCAGGCTCAGCCGGGGAAGAAGAAGTGGTCGGTTGAGGAGGCGAATCACTTGCGTCGTGTTCGTGGGATTAATGTGCCTATTTAGGTGCAATAATGCGCATGGGCGTCACGACGGTTCGATTTCTTGTAGCTTCGCCTGTAGAAGTAGATGCGGTTTTCATGTATCTTGGTTTTCATTGGTATATCTATGGAGCAGTCGGATACAGTAGCTAGCATCAAATGAGCTCATTATCAGACGTTTCACCTCTTGTCTACTCATTCTATCGTCTCCTACAATACTACGTGACTTTACTTATGGAACCTTTAATCGTGGTGCTAAATAACGCAGTGTGCTGATAACGTCGAGATTTCTTGTTAGTAGGACAACAAGCCTAGTCGGATATTTCTGTTCACAATCCTAAGTATAGGTAGCCTACATTTCGTAGTGAACAAGACGATAACTACGTGCTCATGACTAATTGCATAGTAAATGTTTACACAATTTTCACCTCTTCCATCGGCAATGCCATTATTAGGCTGTCTATTCCTTCTTTCGTCTCTCCAATTTTCTCTTGACGATACTCGTCACTTTCTTCCAAATCTCCATCGTTCTGCTCCAAGACTCCGGATTTGGTCGTTTCCATGCAAACAGAAAGAAAACCTATCCTCTCGTACTTCTCGGCATTCTCGGTTGTTCGCTGAATGACGATTCCGCTCAAATAAACATCGCGATACCTCGCAACCAAGAGCTTTATGTTACGTCCATAGATATTTGGGGGATTGGCGGTGGTCAAGTCGTAGTCGTTTTTAAAGGCACTCGATTTAACACTCAGGCCATATTGTCTGAATAGTTGCTCGAACGAAGTTGACTTGAAGATGTCCTCGAAGCGCTCGTGATTATTAAGACCATTGATATCAGCTGGAACAAGCTCATCTGCGGCAGTCAAGTTCAAAACGGGTACGCTCAAGGTGATGCTAGCGTCGATGACTTTTCCAAGATTGGCGGCACCAATAGCAGTATACTCCAAGCTGACGACTTTGGTTCGTTCGGGGAATTTAATAGTAGAGTCCCACATAATCCCTAAGCTCTGCGTTGATGCCCAAGACCAAGAAGGGACCATCTGGGTGGGGCGCGGTCTGCGAGATTTCCAATTCAGTTCCCACAAAAGGTCTGCAAGTATGCTATTCTTCCACATTCCCGAGATATAGACGTCGTCTGCTTTCCGCAGTTTCGACGTTCTTTCCCCCAAGGCCGCAATAGCAGGCAAACGATCGCTCTCGTAGGTCAGTCGCAGGGCGGTGTACTCCATGACCATCTTCTGCCAATGCTTACTGGCGTTGAGAGTTTGATCTCCCCAATCTACTTCCCAAAAGTGGCCTACAAAGGTGAAGATACGAAGTCAGTGTAGGTCTCACAAGCATTTCGTACGGCAACAACTTACCTCGATCTTCGCCGTGCGTTTGCCAGATCCGGTCTTCGCCAGCATCCTCAGAGGCAAATTGAGACTGGCACTCCCAGTACACCTGTCCTTTCCCAAAATGTATGGTGCGGGTTGATAGCCTTCGTTCTTGGTACACCCAGGCGCGGGTTAGCAGTGGCATTGAATTCGGCGGAATACCCATGGATTTCATTGGGAAGCTGTCTATTGAAGTCCGGACGCACAGGTACGGATGCTTGTTCAGACGTCTCACTGCAGGCCGATGAGAGAATAAACCGCCGTCACTGTCCTGGCTAGCGGTAGCTGCAATAGTGATGTGCGAATTTTCGTAGATACTGGCCATCGTGGCAGCAGCTTCTTTCCAGTCCTCTTCGTTGTCTTGAAGAATGCCTGCAATTGTTCAGCTGCGTTCCTTTCAAACAAAGTTGACTCCCAAAAGTTCTCACATAGTGCATCAATCCAAATGTAGCGGATTTGTAGACGACGACAGACCTCCACGGCATCTCGGAACGTCTGAGGCAGATCGGATGTTACAAAACCCTTATTCAGATACTCCAAAGTATCAGCTTTCAACTGGAGAGCCGGGCCATGCGGCCCCCAACAATGACTAAGACAAGCGTATGAAGCTGGACTGCTAGGTTGCTCTCTAAGGTATATACGAGTAGCCCCGATCTCGAGGATTCTCTTAGGTAGTGGACTGACCACCCGTTGCATACACTGCTCGTGATGCTCCATACAACTAGTCCTCCAGTCCTGAATCACACGAAAGGTTTGTTGGGAGGATGTATCGCCAGAGAGTGCGCGTAACTCCTTGACGTTCCATATATCCAATCTGCGACGCTCAGAACCTTGTGGATGGTCTGTACATAGGGTCAGCTCGAGTACCTGTACAATGACTTGACATACAATTGGAACGGAAGATCTCGATACCATCGCCCAACATAATTGTAAGTTGTTGATTGCGTGGTAAACTCAAAATCCAGAATGATTTTCTGGTCGAATTTGGGTGTTCATTCCCAACAGAAGTGGTGATAGCATCGAGGATGAGAGCGCAGTTTCGGCACCCAGACCTTGCTCCCACGACGGTTTCTTCGAATTCAATCCGAAATGCGTCATGTCTCAGGGTAAAGTCCCCTTTGATCGTTTCGTCCGCGATCGAATGCTTACAACCGACACAGACGTTTTCGTTGTTAGACATGTCTGGGCGGGTTCCTGATGTCGAATTGGGGAAGAATTCCGAGAAAATCATCAAAGGTACCCTTTGCCACGGCATTGCTAGAAACGGATGCGGCAAGAGCGCCTGTCCGTCTTAGATTTGAGGAATGCTGATGCAAAGTCACAGCCTGGCGAGCTCAGCTGAAGAGGGGGACGGGGACGGGGACGGGGACATGGTGCATGCAGCCAAGTTATGTGGCTGTGGCGGGGTTTCCTTCACCGGGTTACGAAGTAAAGCATGCATGCTTACAGGATATCGGATGTAGAACAAAAACTATGGATCATTTAAGAATATTGCGAGTTTGTTCCTGACGAAAGCTGTTTTTTATACGTACTACCTATGCGCCGAGTCTGAATTGCGAAAAGAAAAGATGCAGACATGGTTTGCTAAACGATGTAGAGATGCTGGGTGTGAACAGCGCAGGCCCAGCGCCATCGGATCAGCGCCAAAAGGGCCGTGCACTGCTGACGTAACACAAGCTGCCCGAGTTCACAGCAGCAGCACATCGCGACTCAAGACCCCCACTTAAACACCGCGACAATGGCTTCAGGATACGGACTTGCTGGTGGTACGTACGATTCACTTACTCGGGGACAATCTTGGGAGCTTTGGGGGTTGGCGGAGGCAGCGGAGCGAGCGCAATGGCACTACGAAGAGCGAACCTGGATCGAATGCGAAGAGCGATAACGATGGCTGCACGATGCGAATACCTCCGCGGACAACACGAACTTCAAAAACAAGAAGAAAAAAATGGGGAGAAGCGGGATCGAGCAGCAATGTCGGCGCATAGGGCAGCTGCAGTCATACGAAGACGGGCGCTGAACCTAGGGCACGATATGAGTTCATGGAGACGATCGGCAGCACAAGCAACAGGTCGAACAGACGACCTTGACCTCTTGGATAGGATCCGGTATCCCGAAACGGTCATCGCACCTTAAAAACGGCAGCATCAGCTCTCCACTCGCTCCATTTCCCCGCCTCCATCAACCCGTTCGCTCGCGCCGCAACCCTCCAAAGCTCTCCGACCTTGCCCTTAGCTGCCCTACAATACCGCAACCAGCTTCTCTTCATACACATTCCAAAACTTAACTAATACAAACATCCCAGGCCCATCCCGCTGCTTCCCCTTCTGGCAAGAAGTCCTCGCATGCTACACGACCAACACAAACGCCGAGGACGACTCTGGCAAGGCAAAATGCGCACCCGTACTTGAAGACTACTATGAGTGCCTTCACCACAAGAAGGAGGTAAGTACCATTACCTCCCTCCATTCCCATCCACGCCCTGCTGCACTCCAACACCCCACGAAAGATACGTGCTAATCTGAATGTTTGAACAGGCCGCTCGTACCCTCGCCCTGCAAGCCGCGTACCGCAAAGCCGAAGCCAACATAAAACGCGACGACGCACCGTCTGCAGGCGAGATAAGGCGATTGGGCGTGTTAGATGCGCCGCTCGAGGAGAAGAACCTCAAGCCTAGCAAGTGGTTCCCTCATAAGGAGATTAACTAGCGTAGAGTGGAGTGGACTGCATTACGCATTGGTCTGACGATGGTGGAGGGTGAGACATGAAGGGAAGGGATTTGTGTATATCGGTACCCAGGCAGCTTATCTTACGTGCACGGCCAGCAGGAAGGGAACAATGAAAGAGATTGAAAGTGATGACGGATCATAATATGTGTAGGCTGGTGTAGTTGCAACTCTCGATCATCGTCTAAAACCGGTAACGTGAACTTCGGTGTGGAAGCGAACATGACCACAGGTCGTGCATGATGAGCAAGTCATACTTTCAAACCTTACATTGACAGACACGTCAAATGACCGGATAAGAACAAGTCTCAAAAATATATGCTTTCATTCTTTGTGACTGACACTACAAGCATACATCATCCTCCATAATCCATACGCATAACCATCCTATCCTACTCCTCCCCCCTTACCGATGCAGACTCGAAGATGAACAAACATTGAACACACCATCATTATCATAACGCACCCTTTTTCGCCCAATATGCCATAATGCCCCATAGAACGCCATAAGCGGAGTAATTCATTCGACAAAGTAATGCGGCCATAAAACGATGACAGTAAACCATATGAACAGCGCTCTCGACTCCTTGCATGCTTGGAGCTTTCCGTACTGAGAAACCGAAACGGGACCTAATCAAACACACGGCAAGAAAAGCATCATAACGGCCATAATCCAACTTTCGCTCATTTTGGTGATTTTGGGCCATTCGCGTTGTCGAATGGTTTAGGGTCTGTGCCGAAGCGGGAAAAGAGATGATGTATCTCTACTGTTTGTTGTTCTAAATCGTCCTGCAACGCACTCTACATGTTTGCAGGAACACTAGTGCGCGATAAATGGGGAGGTGGTGTAGCGGTAGCGCGGCTGCCGATGCTGCCGAGACCGTGGGCTTGAGCCATGCTGCGGTGGAAGGAGCCGATTTTCTGGAAACCCCTGTGGAAATGTTAGTACGATACTCTTGTTCAAGACAGGGTGCTTTCGAAACATACTTTGAAAGATCGTAGCTTTCCTCCTCAGGCTCGGGCTCCTCCTCGAAGCTCGTCAAGCTGGCACCGCGAACCATACCTCCGTTGCCAACGATACCCAATCCAAGCCCGTTGACATTGCTATTCGACCGGGAACGCTGGCTTCCAATATGCCGACTGGCGGGTCTGGAGACGGTACGACTTGGACTCTCTGGACCGGCATCTTCCTCTTCTTCGCCTTTCTCCTCGGCATCTTGGTCTTGATCTTCATTATCTTCGGGCTCCGCGCTGTTGTACGGCAGCATTGGGGGTGAACTAGGGTGATCGTCGTCATCGCCATCCTTGAAGTCTGGACGTTGTAGTTTGATAGGGCTGAGTTCGAGTGGTGCTTTGGCAGGCGTGCTGGGAAGGTCGACGAATTTCCAGAACGGTGCTGGACTGGAGAACGCCATGTACTGGCTGGGCATTTGAGCTGTGCTGGGGGGTGCGAGACGGGGTGCGTGGCGGGAAACAAGTGGGGTGACGAGCGCATTGTTCATCCGGTTGGCATCATAGTTGCCATTCAGATTGTTCGATCCGGTGTCCGAGTACAGGGTCGGTGGTGAGTTGCCGACGTCAGTCTTCATACCAGGGACACTCTGCTTAACGGGGTCCACACCGGGTGATGATTCCAGTCGAGATTCGTCCTGCTTGATGTGAGTAGGTTCCTGGCCGTCATTGGCTCCATAAACAAGGCGCTTCGCCGGAGTCACGAACCGATCCTGGTCGCGTATAGTCGGCGATTGCTTGAAACCTCCAAATGGGCGTGGGCCGCGGTCTGGAGTATAGGATTCGGTGGCCATCGGGACCGACGAAAGCGGAGGCGTAGCGGATCGCGGAGGCGACTTGACGCGAGGAGGGTATTGGATTTGGCGGTTGTCGCGCTCCAAGGCACCCACAAGGCGCTCGGTGGCTTGAGATGGATTGCCCAGCGCGGGCGAACTAGGCCCTGAGCCGTCTATGCGGTATCCGATTGCCATTCCACCGCCCTTGCGAGGGTTAAGCAGTTGCTTCTTGATAAACTCTTCCTTCTCTGACTCTGCAATCTTCCACTTCATACCCTTGCCAGGCTCGTCGGTGCGGCGCGCAACTTTTTCAAACGACTTGTTGAGGGACAGATTGTGTCGGATGCTGTTCTGCCAGCCGCTGTTTGTGTGGCGGAAGAAGGCGTACCGGGACTTGATGTAGTCGTAAATGTTGGCAAGCGTGAGCATCTCCTCCTCGCTACTGAGGATTGCTTGACCGATGAGCTGAGCATAACTGTGAGGCGGCTTGATTTCTTTGGTTGAGTCTAAGCTGTAGTCAATATCGTCTCCAGTTTCTAGTACAACTGCTCGAGAGAAGGTAGCAGGTGAGCCTTTGCTGCGCGGGTCCTTTTCGCCGCGGAAGGTCATGGGGGTACCGGGTTGTGGGTATCCAGGCGTGGATGTCATCTGATTGTAGTATGCTTGTGACGATTGGTGTTTGTTGCGAGGGTGCGAAGACGGCGGAAACGGATCGTACTGGTCGCGTTTAGGCGTCGGTCCGCTGGGATGCGCGTGCTGATGGGATTTTGGCGGCGGGTTGCCGTCATTGTCAGATTCGGCGGCGTCCTCATTCTTAACCTGACGCCACAACATGGGGTGGAAGTGGTCCTCCTGGTTGGCGAGAAGGAACAACATCTGAGTGCTCATGATGCTGATACAAATACCCGAGTGTAAGGGTGCCTTGTCTCCTCTGGTAAGATGGCGGTCGTCCAGCTTGAGGCCGTTGCGGCTATTTACGGTGATGTACCACTGCTGGTCGTCAATCTCAAAGTTGATCTCGGCGTGGACGCGAGATATCTGGCGCTCAGGTCCGAGGTCAATATGCACACCCCAGTCCTGGCGGTTGGGATCGCTTGGAGGCAGCCCAGAGAGGTCGGGCTGGGAGCTCTGCTGATTGGAGCGTGTGTTCGAGTCTACACGGCCGATTCTAACTTGCGTGTCCTGAACGAAGAAGCACCAGTCGCGGGCAGCAATCTTGGCAAAGGCCGGGATGTTCTTGCCCTTGTTGCGCTGCGACTGCAGGTCGTTGGCATAGTCGATGGCGGCGTGGGGCACATAGCCGGGCACACGGAGGGCGGCTATGACGATGTTCTGGCGCTCTATGGGGTCCATGGGGTTTTCTGCGTCTCCGCCGTTGGGCAGTGTCGTGTTGGAGTCGTTGCTGGCGACCGACTCTGTGATGCGGGTACGGGGCGGGTCGGGGGCGGCTGAAGCAGCCGGCTCTTGGGCAGCGCCATTCAACTGTGCAAGTGAGTACAAGTTCGCCGCAACACTGGTGGTGGTTGGGCTGCTCACCCGCCTGCGCTTACGCGAGGGCGTGGCATCTGGCGTGTCGGGTTCAGACTGCTGCTGGGCGTCTCTGCGCGAACGAAGACTTCTACGAGTCGACATGGTGCATGCGGGGGGGCTAGCGAGCGAGTCTGTAGAGGAGGAGAATGTATCAGCGAGAGTCGTGCGAGTGTGTGCATTCGTGTATGCTTTGTTTTGGGTGGTGACGGCGGACCATGGGAGAGGGACGAGCCAGCCACGGACGTGCGAAGGCCAGCCAGCCAGGCGCCCCACCAAGCGACTCGACACACTCGGAATGGGTGATGCTTACCGCGAAACGTCGGTGTCGAATTCCCAATGCACTGCGCGCGACTGGAAGGCGTCGTCCAGGGAGCGGCGGTGGGCCGAGGGCAGGCGTGGCAGGGCGGTGGTGACGAGACGAAGAGCAAGAGAGCGCGGTCGTGGGCGGAAGCGTCGACGTATCCCCGTGTTTGTTATTCGAACACGACGCGACTTGGTGGCTAGCGCAGGCGTGGCGATGACCTCAGAAGGCAGCGAAACAACGGTGACAATGCGCGACGCGTGGGACAGTCGGTGGCTATCGATAGAGAGATAATGGAGCAGAGCCGCAGGAGCACGGAAGGGGACAAATTACGTCGCCTTGGTGTCCTGGTCCAAGATGCTATCCGTGCGCACTCGTGATCATCAAAATAACGCGGTAGCTGGCAGCGCGCCCTCAGCCGTGAGCGACCCAGACCCAGACTTTCAAACATGCACGCTGCGCCACTGTCAAACGGGACGCCTCCATATAACGCCCGCCTCCTGTCATTGCGCCCTGAGCATTGCTTCTCCAGCGCACCCAAAGGCCCCAAACGCTCTGCCGACCTGTGCGCGTCGGGCCCAGCCAAGCAAACAATGACGCTATGCAATCGGGCTTGAAAACCGTTCGCATGCCGCCAACAGGATCGCTGCACAACGGCCCACCAACAAAGCGCCAATCGTTGCCGCTTCTGACGCTTACTCACTCTCGCTTGCTGTCTGTACTGGTACACGATGAGCGAAGGTCGTCGTTAGAATACCGTGTCGACATCCTGCACAATGATCGCAGCTTTGCAGCGTTCGTCCCGTGACACGTCTAATTTTGATCGCTTTAGCTACATTAGTCGCCTCGTAAACGCATTCCTTGACTATCGCCCGTCATCGAGGCTCCACGCCGAAGCGCAGCCGGCCGCGATACGTGATTACCCCTCAATCCATCGAGATAGTGGATAATAGCCGCCTGTCTGGATCGATCAAGCATACATGTAGCAGTTTCACCAAGTTTGACAGGCAAGACACGTGCACACGCAATCGGGCAATGTTTACAAAGATTCGTTTCTTCATAATACTAGCTATGACTAGCTGACAATTAAGGATTGAACATTACTGTTGATGGCGGTTATCCAAACAATACGAATCCCCAACGACTTCTCTAAGAAGTGTAGTCGCTGGTGTCCAACTCAGCGGTAAGCGGCAACTTACGCGAGCTAGCACCGACGTACACCGTCTTGGGGTACTCGGAGATGACCCAGTTCTGGGCAGCAACGTCCCAGTTGCTGATATCACGGCGGGTAATGTCAGCGTGGAAGGTAGCGCTCATGCCGGGCTGGATGCTCAGACGGTCAAAGCCACGAAGCTGAACCTTGGGGTCTTCGGGTCCACCAAGAGCAACGTAGCACTGAACAACCTCGTCACCAGCGACGGTGCCGTTGTTGGTGATGGTGGCCTCGACGGTGAAGAGGACATCCCACAGCTGAGGGTTACCACCGGGAGCACCACCAGCGGGGATGCGGGCCTGGGGCGAGCCATCGGCATAACCTTCGGGCCAGGTGTGGTCGAGACCGTACTCAGGGTCTTGCGACGCCTCAGCAAGGTCAGTCGAGTTGAGGTAAGGGAAGATGTAAGTGGCCGGGCGGGTGAAGTTGGCGGGGAACTGATACTCCTCGATGTCGCGGCTGTAGTTGCCAAGAGTAGGGGCAGCGATGGTCTGACCAGTGAAGGGCTCGTACGCGCCAGCAGGTACCTTGACGACACTGATGTTAGAGTACTCGAAGGTGGTGTAGGAGAGACCGAAACCGAATTCGTAGACAGGAGTGATGTCATTCTTGTCAAAGGCGCGGTAGTCGATAAAGACACCCTCCTCGAAGTTGTCCTGGGGGCTGCCGTTGCCGTTGGTGGGCTCATAGATGAGGTCAGGGCCGTACTCCGCTGCGGTGCTGCCGATGGTGAAAGGAAGCTTGCCACCAGGGTTCTCGCGGCCGTAGAGGATGTCGACGATGGCGTTACCAGACTCCTGGCCGGGAAGACCAGCCCAGAGAATGGCGGTGACGTTCTCGTTGTCGTAGAAGCTGTTGACAAGGACAGGTCCGACAGAGTGGATAACGACAATGGTGTTGTTGCACAGCGCAGTGACGTTCTGGATGAGCGTCTCACCGTCTTGCCAGAGAGTCAGGTTGTTACGGTCACCAGCGTTACCGTCAACGGTGATGTAACCTTCACCAGAGTCGGCGTTGACGAAGACAATAGCGACGCTAGCCTGGGCAGCCATGGCCTGGATCTGAGCGTAGGCCCAGTTGTCGGTGACGGAGGTGACGACACCGCCGTTGTCAGTGACCTCACGCTTAATGGACTCGAGAGGGGTGACCAAGTAAGGGAAGTCGGCGGTACCGGAACCCCAGCCCATGGCCAGAGTGCCGTTGTCACAGCCACGGTCAGAGCATCCGTTGGGACCGTACTCGTTCTCAGCGGCGTCGTTGCCGAAGACGGCAGTCCACTTCTCGTTTCCGTTGAGGGGGAGGACACCAGAGTTCTTCAGCATGACAGTCGATTTGGCAGCAGTGCGGCGGATGGCGCGGAAGTGGTCGTTGCGGACATCAACGTGCTGGTTGATGAGCTTGTAACCAGTCTTGGCGAAGTAGTGCTCGTATCCGTAGGTGTCGCGCTGCCAGGAGTCGAAGTTGACAGGGGTCTCTTCGTCAAGACCGACGTAGTAGTATGCGGCCATGATGCGGACAGCGGCATCGTCAAGGCGCCACTGGGGAAGGGTACCGTTGAGAATGGAGACGGTCAAGTTGGTTCCCCAGAAGGACTGGCCGGAGTTGAAGTCGGTGTCACCGGGCATGGTCATGTCCATACCAGCAAGGGCGGAAGCGACACCAGAGTGCTGAGCATCCCAATCAGACATGATGAATCCTTGGAAGCCGAGCTCGCCTTTGAGGATGTAGTTCTGGAGGTACGAGTTCTGGCAAACCTGCGAGTTGTTGACCTTGTTGTAGGAGCACATGATGGATCCAGTTCCAGCGCGGATGGCGTCGGCGAAGGGCCACAGGTAGAGCTCGTGCAGAGTCTTGTCATCCAAGTTGGAGCTGAGCGCATCGACGAAGCCAAAGTCCTCGAATTGACCGGGCTGGCGGAAGTGCTCCTGCTCGTTCATGATGTAGTGCTTGGTGCAGGCAATGACACCAGCATCCTGGATACCGCGGACGGTATCGGCGACAGCAACACCAGACAGGACTGGGTCAGGGGAGAAACCTTCCCAGTTACGCTGGATACTTGTTAGTAGATATCATAGTAATTCAATTGGACAACTTACTCCGCCCTTGGGGTTGCGACCAAGGGGACCGACGACAGGGCCGAGCTGTACATCGACACCCTTTGCCTTGTGTTCCGCGCCCATTTGGTAACCACGGCGGTAGAACTCGCCACGGTCCCAGGATCCAGCAATGGTGCCGCCTGCAGGGAAAGCAGAGACATAGTCGGCGAAACGGATACCCAGAGGACTGTCTTGCATGCAGAGAGCGTCGAAGCCGAGACGGGGGATGGCGCCGACGTTGCCGACGCAGGATTCACTCTGCCATCCAGTTCCGGTGGTGAGGTTTACCTTCTCGAGGAGGGTAAGCTGGCTGACAAATGCCTTTGCCTTTGTAATGGCATCAGCCCAGTCGCCGGTCGTGTCCTCAACCCAGCTGTGATGGAGTTAGCAATGATGTTGTGAGAGTCGAAACAAGCAATCGCGCAATGCCACTGCCGCATGTGAAGCTTAGTGGAGCCGGCGCTCCTTCGCCTTCCCCACACCTGTCAAGCCCACTTCTACCGGCTAGTGACTTGTAGAAAGCTGAAATTTGTACGTACGGACTTGGGTAGTATGGGGGGCTCTCAGCAAAGTCCAATTGACTGCTGGTGTCGTTGGAGCCAGTGTTGTTAGAATACTTGTTTATCGTCAGCGTAAGCTCGTAAACACGGCTGCAGGGGTGTATTGTACTGCGCGCAGAAAGGGGAAGAGGGCAACAACAAGATGCGCAAGATCGCGCAGCATCTCTGCAGCTCTGGTACAGATATCTTGCAGTACCAACGGTGTTGTGATGCGTAATTAGAGAGTGTGTAAACATACCTGGGCATGGGCAAGGCCCGCCAACAATGCTTGTGCAAGCCACAGCATGGCGTCTGGCTGGCTGGGAAACGCGCGGGATGAGACACAAGAACACAGTAATATAAATTTACTGTGGTAGTATGCAAGTAGGAGTTGAGAGCGCTCGCAGACACAGATCTAAATTTCCGGGCGCCATGACAGCTTTATTCACAGCCGCGAGCAGCAAGTGACAAGGGCAGGGCATAGCTTCCCCAGTGCCCAGCTACCCGTCCCCTAGCACCATGCGCCGTCACGACCCCAGGCGCAAGCGGCTGCCTCTTCTTCTGCGGGGGACGTGTGCAGAACCTGCTGATCCCCGCCTCTAAGCCCTCAATGACTCGATGGAGCGCAGGCCGGTGCCTCCGCTGTGTTCTTCTGGCCCCGATGTTTCCTTGGAAGCCCCATCACATGGTCCGTCTCCAGTCAAGACTGCTGCGCATATGCAGCGACCATCGACTTCTCGCAGCTGCATCACGTCAGAGTAGCTCCACAAGGGACAAGAAGAAATATTGTTTCTCTCCCGTCTCCCTTGAGCTACGTGCACGGGCGCGTTGAATGACCCTGGCCGTGTACATCGTCATCTTCCTACGTCAACCCCGGACGTGCATATAAGCTCACTCGCAAAAGCCCTTTCCGAACGCCACAGATCAGCCAAGCTCACAACTGGAGGTGCGTGAGGCGCCCTATCTGGCTGGTTCAAGACGTCCAAGCCCAGGGCAAGACACACAGTGCGGGGTCGCTGTCGTCTGCCAGCTTCCGTCTTCAACTGCGCCGCAAACCTTGGTCTCTAGCATCTGCTCAGTAGCGTCTGCTGTGAGGTCCGACATTCCGTTGGGCTGAGAAATCGGCGGTATAGCTCCTCGGGGTAGACCCAGTATTTCATGGAGCACCCGCATTATACATTGGCGAATCTTCGGGAAAACTCTTTGAGGACATGTACCCGTTTTGCACGCTCACGTTTATGTCCGGACCGTTGCCTCGGCGTGTGCTGTCGAGCAACTAGCAGCCGACCAGGTGCGCTTGAGAGCTTTTCCACCGGATGATCTAGTAAGCACCAGGACGCTCTCGTGGGCCGCCCCACTCGGCATGTGGTACACGCAAAGTCACTCACGTCACTGATCTGGTCTGAGTAACTTGACCCCGATACTGACCCATTCGTGCTACACTTATTCTCTCAGAGCAGCATCGCGTCAATACCAAGCGGCTACACAAGCCGACGGTAAGTCGTTCGGCATGTCGTCAACCATCCGCTATGCTTGGCTGTGTCTCTCAATTGGTCACTACGTTGTAAACGGTACGAAGTACCTTGAATGTCAAAAGCACCT
The DNA here is from genome assembly GCF_020736505.1 of Alternaria rosae. Classification (NCBI taxonomy): domain Eukaryota; kingdom Fungi; phylum Ascomycota; class Dothideomycetes; order Pleosporales; family Pleosporaceae; genus Alternaria; species Alternaria rosae. The sequence goes on from NW_025763572.1 coordinate 2,897,113, forward strand.
CGCGGTACACCGATAGTCTGCGATCCCTACCCAAGGACATCGCTAGCCACGTTGGCTCCGAGTCCTAAGAATACCAGCAATATCCGAGTACCCGTTTTCCAGTGTGACGATCGCAACTTAATCAACATAGTCGCTTTGTATTAGCTTCACGCTTTCGAGGCATGTTGCTGGTGGTAGTCAATCTAGATGTCGTCTTTCTGCGCAAGGACTTGCATGAGTCGTTCACGCTATATACCCCGCTCCGCGTGGAAACAGCACCTATTACGTCTAGCCTGCAGAAGTCTACCAGGTTTTAGCGCATACGCGCAGCCGGGTGAAGACGACCGTTTGCGCCACATTCCACGATGCTGATGGAAAATATTGGAGCTCTCTCTTAGAGTTGTGCCTAACAGGGCAGGCTTACTCAACATCATCTCGGTGCGGTCAGATAAAATTGCACCGGGCCGTCATCTTACATCCGCAGTTGATCCTAGCCTTATAGCTTCGCCTTCCGAGATAACTCGGATCACACATCACGTAGTTACATTGAACTTACTTCGTGGAGCTCGCTTTTCTCCTTCCAAGCCTAAATCGGATCAAGTCTAGCATCTCTTTGATGCAGCGCCATAGGGACTTTTAGCATCTGGAAACGACAATCGATCGCTTTCGGCGATGCGCCTTCATACATGTGCGTGGCTCAGGATCTGACTGGCTTCGAGAGTTGCGGCATTGATGACGAAGCATGTCAGGTTTCCAGCTGGCGAGAAATCGCGAACAGAAAGTTTTTGAGCTTTACAGCAACATCCGACGAATACGTCTGACTCGGACCTGTAAGCATGTGTTTGAGGACGAAGAGCACTGAGCTACAGAGTTGAACACCTACCCTTCGTGCCGGTACACGCCATGATCCCTAGGATACAAGACGATGGCCCAGGTGATCTTTCATCGGACGGTAGCGACAAGAAGCGGATCCAGCAATTGTTTCCTAGTAGGCTTACTGCGATACAAATGCTGGCTATGGTTAGTACTGTTTTCGGGTGTGGAAGTTGGCGAAAGACGAAGCATATCAGCAGCCAGAATACACTAAACCTTGCGCGGGGTAGGTGGAGACTCTGGAGAGTGCCAACGCCGCCAGCCTTTGCACGACATCGTACCTCACCCGTATGCGCGACTCTTCTGCTAAGGAAGGGCGCAAAGGTATATCTTTCGAGGCTCTGTTGGCATGCGTGCCCCTATCGGAGTTGCATGGCTGAAGGGCGAAGGCTCGTGATCTGACGTCATGGTCAGCCCTCACTATGCCCTCACAGTACTATACGAGGCTCGGAGCACTGATTGATCAATCAGCATACATTGTGGAGGTACATCAGATTTGTCTTCAGGCCACAGCCTCATTGGAGCTAGAAGATGTCTGGTATCTGTGGGGTACTGTGACGATGTCTCGTCGAAGCCAATGACTGTCAGCGCCGCAAGGCTGGCTGCCTGCAGGCAGCACCACTGCGCCTTCTGTTGAGTCAACAGCCTTGAGTCAAACCTCCCACATCAACTGCATGCTGTTTTCTATTTAAGCTGATGTTGTAATTCATTTCATGTGTCACAGTCACATAAATCGTCTCGTTAGCTATGGGTTCCAAGTTCTCTCGAGCGGTACGGCCGCAGGTGAAGGCTGCTGCCTCGCCAGTCGCAACTGCCCACCATCACGACACTGACCATGCAAACGCACAAACGCAATGCCAAGAGGCCACACCACGGGTCTCAGGCCCTTACTTTTACGACGATATAAACGTTGCAACTTCTACCACCGCACTAGCAATTCCACAAAGACGCAACAGCGCGCCCGCAACAATATTCGCTGCTTCTGCAACTTCTGTCGCTATGGAGCGAGCCCCAAATATCACCACTTCCTTCCTTCTCTTCCTAGAAGAGCGCCGACTCATGTCTATCCAACACGATCATGCCGACCCTGAACCCCCGCCAGCGACTACAATGCCCCCACCTCCTCCAGCACCAGCACAGCCTACTCTTACCTTGCCATTACCAGAAGTACAATGCGTCATATGCTGCACAGAGTTACCGGATACCAAAAATCCAAAGCACGTGAAAGAGGTCATCAAGCCATGCAGACAATGTGGTAGTGCATACTGCGGATCGTGCATCAGGAGGATGTTTACCGAGTGCTGCAAAGATACCACACGCATGCCTCCGAGGTGCTGCGGGCAGATACCAATCCACTATGCGAAACCGCACCTGTCGAATGAGGAGTTCACGGAATTCAAATCGAAGTACGAAGAGTGGCTCACACCCAATCCATTCTATTGTCCAGTGTCAACATGCTCGGCGTTCATTCCAGACCGACTTCTCCCGGAACAGGCAACGAAGAAGCAAGGCAAGCGTGTTGACTCTGGTATTGGAACACCAACCTCGAAGGCCTTTGCGTGTCCAACCTGCTCAGCTGAGATCTGTCTCGAGTGTCGGCAAATCGCTCATCCGGACGCTATATGCAACATCTCCGAATTCGGTATCGATGCGGAAACAACAGAGTTATTGAAGAGTTGGGGTTACAAGAGATGTCCAAAGTGCGGCCATGGACTGAAGCGAATGTACGGCTGTCTACATATGGAGTGCCGATGTGGAGCGCACTTCTGCTATATATGCATGGATGAGCCGGGAGACTGTGGTGGAGGTTGTATCGAAGACGACGACGACGACGATGGGGAAGACTACGGCAGTGACGACGAGTCTCCATCTAACACGAACGATGCACCGGCTCTGCCCGACGAGACATCCCAAGTGCCAGAGCCTGTTGAAGCAGCAGCGATATCGACGCCACTACCGGCTTCTCAACCGCGGAACCTTGACGCTGGAGGGCATCGCTATTGGGAGAATCAAGATCTGGACTTTGGCGAGGAACCAGGAGAAGACTATCAAGACCGCTCATGGAACTGTGTCCACAGATTCGAAACCTATACGATACCCCTCGCGAAAGCTCTAGTCGATGACTCCGCGGCTGAGATGGAGTGCGTGAAATGCTGGTCTTCAATACATCCAGAGATCGAAGTACCAAAAACTGTAGCAAACGATGATACCAAGGCAAAGACCGTACCAGCAAGTACAGGAAGAAGAACCGCTCGAGGATTCGGGAGGGGTAACGGACCAGGACGAGGTTGCGGTCGCCCACGCGGCGCGTACCTACCTCCTCGCGGACTCTTCCAAGTCGGTGACGCCATTGGAACAGCACCTCACCTTACTACCTCTGTCCTCTCCCCGCTATCCCAAAGTGTACCCGAACGCGAAACCTCGCCCATGGAAGACATTCATTACTCTTCCAACCGGGTAGTAGATACCTACGGCAACATCATCGCCACATCGGAGATTGAGCTTCGTCGCCGGGCATCCGATGCGTCTTTCGTCACTAATGTCGTTCCTCCACAAGCGGACTTGAAGGCCCAAGTTATCTTCAGAGCCTCATCGGCTGTCTTTTCTACCGCGACAACAGCGAAATTCAGTCTCGCTCACGAGTGCATTCACTGCGCCTTGCTCGTCTGCGCTTCGTGTAGAGATGGTATCTTCGCTGCTGAAGAGAGGAGATTGATGCATTGAAAGATTGATAAGGATTGCGGTTAGACGGAGTAACACCACATTCACGACTTTCATATTCAATATCCGGACGACTTTGTATGAGAAGCAGCTAGCGACTAGGTCTTCTGCAGTCAGAGCATCTTAGCAGCAGATCTCGGCTTTCCTTACTTCTTACTTTACACGAAGCATTTGCAGCATTTACTAGCATTGCGGATTGAGGATCGGATCTGAAAGGCGTTACGGGTATATGGCGTTTTGTTTTTCTCCATAGTTTCAAGACGTTTTTCACGTCTGGAAATGGACACTCTTGACGTCGAACGGCATATAGCGAGTCAATGAAGAATCCGTACTCTCGATACACTGCACAATCATGATCTGGTGATCGTTTTGATCTGCATCTTCGCTGTCTAGAGAAGCGACGTCAATCTTTCCATGGCCCCATAACCCTTTCGTCTCAGCCCTTTGATTCACCTGCATACGTGCTACATGCATACTACTTGAGACTCTATCCAATTTTTATACTCCGAGCTTACTATGGTGGAATCAATACGCAGTGTGCTCAGCTGTCTCATATTACTACTAGATATACTTAGTTGGACATCTAGTATTCTAGCATGCGTTGGGATAACATGAGGACCACCCATTCACCACGCGAATGCATCGTAACAGCGACAAGAGTTTCAGGCTAGGAAGCACCAAGGTACGCGCAGTCGTCAGTTACAATTTTTTATTCTTGTTCGTAGAAACGGACTACCACACGTGAGAAGACCAACCGGGGAATCAAAACACTTGCAAAGGTTGAGCTCAAGTTCACTACATTCGTGGTACCGGTAGATGTAAGTATTTTAGCCCGCCGACATCTCTGTTCGAGATTCCTTGATATTGTGCTTTCGCTCTCCGTTCGCTCGTCCCGTCGTGAGATAGCTTGTTCATTCGTTCATCTCATCCACACTTGACTGTCGGATGCAGGTACGTCCTGTTTTCAGGCCGCAACCAGTTTTGACGCAATCTATGCGCCCAGGCTGGGGAAGGCGCTGGAATCGGTGATGTTGATGTTGGACTGGGCACCACCGCGGCCTCCACGACCACGGGCCTCGCCACGTCCACGTCCCTCACCACCACGGCCACGTCCGCGGAACTCGCCACGGCCTTCACCGCGACCACGTCCCTCGCCACGGAATTCACCGCCGCCACGGCCACGACCGCGGAACTCGCCACGACCTTCGCCACGGCCGCGTCCTCCTCGGCTACCGCCCTCACGGGGAGGGGGAGCAAGCATGCGGTCACCGTCGAGCTCAACGTGGACCTTCTCCTTGCGGGCGCGCTCGCGCTTGGCCTTGCCTTGGGAACCGGCCATGAAGTCCTCTTGCTCCTCACGGGCGAGAGCAGTGCCCTCGGGGAATTTGGTGCTGCTGCCCTCGTTGGCCTTGCGGACGTTCTGGGCGGCAAGAGAGAGCTTCTTTTCAGCGAGCTCAACGAGGTAGGCAGCGTAGGACTTGCTCTTGTCCTCGGGCTCGGCATCAGCCTCACCATCAGCGTCCTCCTTGATAGCGTCCTTCTCTTCAGCCTGAGCCATGGCCTCTCCAGCCTGCTCGTCAGCCAACTCGGCATCGCCGTCCTTTCCGCCCCAGCCGTGTGCGGCCTGCTTGTCGTGCTCGCTGGGAATCGTTAGATATGGCTGTGATATGATATGGGATTTCTTACGCGATGCCAGTCCTGCTATGACGGTCACCCTGGGCAGCGCCTCCGCGACCTCCGCGACCACCGCGACCGCGGCCACGCTGGCCACCACGAGATCCAGTGCCAGTAGGCTCTGTAGAACGTCAGTATATGCAGGAATTGACCAGTGACATGGCACTCACCGCCAGATCCCCTTCCGCGGTTCTTGTCAGAGCCGACGCCGCGATCCCGGAATGCTGTACTGCGTTAGCAGTTGTCCATTGAGCCTCCTGTGAGAGTCCAGAGCATGGTGTTGTTCTTTGTATCCGACGTACCGTTCTCGTTGGCGTTGTCGGTCTGCTTGGCACGGTTCTGGTTGCTCATCCTCTCGGGCATGGGCTTAGGGGCATCGGTTCCCTCGCGCTTGCCGTGCCTCATGACGGGCTTCTCAATTGCCCTCGTCGGTGGGTCAGCCGGCCTGTCGGGGTCGAGCTCGGGGTCATTGCCTGCGGGGTCGTGAGTGAGAGTTTGGTGCCTGTGCTGTGCGCTGCGACATACCCAGCAGCTCGTAAATGTTCTGCACTTGCAATTAGCATCTTGAAGCTGTCTAATGTGTTGCAGCCCTTCTTGCAGCCCTCAATGGAAGGCGCGAAGCTGGACTCGATGGTGGGGTGAGTTGTAGCTTACCTTGGAAGCAATTTGCGACATCTTGACGAATTGGAGCGCCTTTCGCGCTTTGCCCTTCTAGATGCACAATCTGCCGGGAGAGAAAAAGAATGCGAGAGCTTGCCCTACAGATTTTAGGGACGTGGCTCTCAGAAGTTGACTCGCGAACGGGGTGATAGGCGCGATGTTGCGGGCACGAGGTTTTGGTCAATCGAAAATGGCCGTGGGTTGCTTCCGTAAGCGAGTGAAGTGGGGCTAAGACTATTGGAGGCACAAAGAAACATGAGCGCTGCAGTTCTTGCCGCATACAGCGCTTCACTCAATTCTTGTGTGAGGGCAGCTCAAAACAAAGTCTCGAGGCATGCGATCTCCACTGCAACCAGCCCATCAATTTGCAGCTCCTGCGCCGCTGGCGTGTCAGTGATTTGATTCAAATGTGCGTTCAAGCGCACGTCATCCCGAGGCTGTTTCACCCATGCCATGCTTTTTGTCAGGAAAATAAACTGTGAATGCTACCAGTGCAGCTTCAGAATGCGGACGCATTACTGTAGTGTCGCAAAATGTGAAAATCCCTGACTTGACCTTGGTCCAAGAGCATGAGCGCTGTCACGGTGTTGTGGGAAGTATGAGGTGGGGTGCAACATTGACTCGATAGTTGCGGCCGACTGCATTACAATATGTACAAAGCATCATCCCGCCTTCCAGTGTCACTAGACGGGCAGCGATGCCAGAGTGAAACGTATGGATGAGAAGTATTCACCCGCGTCCATAGCAATGACCCCAAGCAATTTCCATCACAAATACACATGTCGTAAACCTGCCCCAGGTTGAATGATAACTTTTTGTAGAATTTTCCCGTATCGAGACTCGTGGTCTCATGTTGAACGCCGTCGTACCGTCGTGACACATTGTCGATTGGGTAAAAGCAGTTGTTGCGCCCGCTAAACAACGTCATGGGAAGGGTATCAGTCGGTGGTGATCCAATTCGGTCCCTGATAACTCCAATATAGCCCCCTCTTCCTATCCATTCCTCATATCATCATCTACTCTCATACATCGTAGGGAAGTGCATGCTGGCCGAAAGTCCAAAGGGGTCGGCATCGAGCATGGGGTCGTACGGGTCGAAGAGGTGGTTGTTGCTCATGCCATTGTAGGCATGGCCTCCGTCGTTGGACGCCAAGGCTGCTGGGCTTGTGAAGGGAGGGTTCTGTGAAGGCGGCATCGGTGGTGGCATGTTGTTCGACGGCGGGAAGTTCTGTTGCGGGAAAGGGCCAGGGCCAGCGGAATGGTCGCTCGGGTCGTCGTGGTCGTAGGAGTCGGCTTGTTCCTCGTACTCCTGCTCTATAGCACGAAATCAGCCTAGGATTACAAAGCCCTATACTTAAGAGGGGATAGGAAACGGGTCAGCTTGCCGAGTTGACTCATGTGGTCCGTGAACTGTGTCTGGTAGAAAGACGTAGGACCGCTGCTCTGAGTTATGCCGTTACCGTTGCTGCCAACAGTAGACGCGCTTGCTATGCCATTTGCGGGAGCCTGGTTCGTTACAAGCGAAGGCCGCTGAGCACCCATCATGGGAGTAAAGTTTGATCTAGGCGGCTGTGGCCGTAGCGGCTGCTGCTGTTGTGGAGGTATGGGCCCAAAGTTGGGAGACACTGATTGACCATGAGGTATGAAGCTGGGCGAGCGCGTTGCTGATTGAGCAGGCGACGAGAGATGCGAGCCAGGAGTGGGTTGCGACAGTGGTGAACGCTGAATCGGCCCATCCGGCTGTATCATGGGCAAGCCATTGACACTATCAACCTTGGGCGGGCCTTGTAGCGATCGCCTCTGTTGTTGTCTGTTCAATATAGCACGTTGTTGGAGAGGCGCCTGGTTGGGCGAGGTGTGTGCAGATGCTGGGGCTCTGGTCGGCCCCAGGTTTGGACTGCCAGTCTTCGCGCGCAGCTCGGCCTGGACGTCGATGCCTGGTGGAGCAAGAGGTTAGCGTATGTACCCTGATAGATAGACGTCTTGATAAGATTGGGGCTACCTTTCTCTAGCAGAATCCTCTCGAGAAGAGAATTCTTATACCGGAGCATAAGGCATTCGTCGGCGGCGTTGCGGTGACTGTTCTGCAGGTTCTGCAGCGTGTCCTCATGGTGCTTTATGGTGCTCTCCAGCTGCTTGATGTACTCTGTACGGCGCTCACGGAAGGCGGCTTGCGCCTGTCTATTGCGCTGCTTGCGCTCCTCTGAGGTGGCATATATCTTACGACGTTTGGTTAGTCCTATCTTCGACATAGTGATTGGCGATTCAATTGCTGCAGCCATGACAGGCAAGGCAATTGGCATCAGGAAGGCTCACAGGTTTACGGCCGCCTTTGCGCTTCTGCTGCTGGGGCTCTTCCTGGGTATATGTCTCCGCCAGACCAGGTTCCGGCGACGATCCGATAGAGTCGGTCGAACCATCGCGCGAAGCCTCTGCCTTGCCCACGGGGGCCGTCATATCTGTTACGAGACTATCTCCCATCTACGGCCACCGTACCCCTCCGTCCAGATAGAGGGGCACCGAGGCGCCAAGAGCTGCGAGAGATGCGACAAAGGCAGGTCGAAGGAGATAGCAGGAGGCTCTGGTCGCTTAGACGCGCTTGTGCTGGGCAGCCGCAGCGCCGGGTCGAAAATCGATACGGTTTGTATGGGGTTTTGATAATGTATGATAAGAAGAAGGCGTTCGGGCCTGTGTGTGGTCGCGCAGTAGTTGTGAGGTAAGCTCTTGGGTAATGGAAACAGAGATGGGCTCGAACGGAGGGGCGGAGTGCTGGACTTGAAAAGGCGGGCGGACCACTCTCTGATGCCCAGATCAACTCCTCCCGTGTGGTTAAAGCTCGCTCGACTCGCCTCGCCCCAGGAAGGCTTTCTCTCAGGCGCGCAGCAAATGGCAGCCGTGCTCCCGCTGCTGGGCACTTCGCACGCGCAATGACGGCCAAGCGGGCGGGCGCGCGGTTGGCCGAACGCTCAGAATTTTCTCGCGGGGTGCTCACGCTGCATCACGGCTCTGGCTGCCAGGTGCCAGCCTTCGTGCCAGACGCCTGGTGGACGATGCCGAACATGGCTGCCCCAGCCGAGCTGGATCGCGATGCCCCATGCGGCGTAGCCTGGTGTTTAGCTCCCGCGCAACTAGAAAGTTTTGTAGCCTTTCTCCGGCTTCTCCATGGATGCGCAGTGCAGAGTGCGAGCCTGGGATTGTTATCTAGCAGGCGTCGCCCGTTCGAGCGCGATCAACTCGCGACGTGTATGTGTCTGTCTGATTTCATCCACGCGGCCAGGAAGTCTTCCCGTGAAAAGCAAGCAACCAGCCGTCGTCGTCGCATCCACGCCAGGCCACCGACGTCGGAGCGCGCCCCTGCACCGAGGCCACGCACCTTGCCCTTATGGAGTCACCCTACTCGCGGACGGCATAGGTAAGGCTGACGAGCAGGTTCCATCTGGATGATCTGATATGACGAGGGTTGCATTATCGGCCCAGCTGGCGATAACGATCGATACGACTGCAGTCAATCTATACGACATGCCTCACCGATGAACCTTGGACGTCTCCCAGCCGTGACCAGGACAACGCCAGTAACCATCACGCTCCAAACTCTCAGGGTCATCACGTGGCCAGCCCCGGGGCCGCTATGGACCCTACGAGTGGATGCCAGATCTTGGAAGAAGGAGCCATCAACGGTCGAATCTGCCGCGTGCATTGCACACCACCACCGCACAACTGGTACTCTGGACACTTTATTCCGCCAGCGCAACCACCGGCTCCCGAACCGCTACCGAAGTCTGGCCTGGAGATCGCCGAGGTCGTTGCTTTATGCACCACATGAGCTCTATTGGCCCGAAGCAGCCGTAGCGTCACCACGCTTTTTCTCGGCTGAGCAAGCAGGTGACCTATGGGGCGAGCGGTCGAGACTCGTACGAGGAGATTAGTTGCACCCTGTTGCATCGTGACCTTCCATCCGTTGTTCGAATAGTCGAGACCCGTCAAATCGGCAACGGACATTCGGCATTGCCTAGGTGCGGACTTGTCGGATTCCACACTTGAATGCTTTTGAACAGAAAGCATCAAAATGCCAATTGACGCCCGCACATGTACATTATGAACTGAAGTCCGGAAATGTCGATCCTATCCACGTAGAGGTTTGCGAATATGAGGATGCCCTGAAAAGGTACTCTCACTGAATCGTTATAGAACACTTCACAGACATGATGTATTGGCTGAGATCATGTTACCGTGCCTGAGTACATTGCTCAATAATTTCAACGCAGTGAGATGCGCTCTTTCTAACTGTTAGGTTTGCTCCTGCTAACTCCAACCGCCACGTGCAGTACAATCGTGTCAAGAGCAAGCTCACAAGGGCTCCTTCTCTCACTCCTAGATGCAATGTCGCGAGAGATCGTGACATCCGACCTCCACCATGCACACCTCAGGCGACAGTCCTCACCTCTACCAGGATATCCAAGCATCGACATAGTCTCATATGACTTTCATCCTGTTTTCAGCAGTATAGATCCCACATCAATCACTCGGTCAGCTTCTGGTCGCTAGTCGCCAGCTTTGCGCGCAGTCTATCGTTCACGAGGTGCTTTGCGCGATATCGGTTCTCAAAGCATTGCTGACGGTAGGTAGCAATGACATTTTCCGAGATCGCGGGACGGCTGCTGAAAGGGCCAGGACACTCGCAGCCGCCGTCTGGCAAAGAGCACCTAATTGAATCTCATCCTTCGCCAGAGCGAGCCAGCATTTCCTCCTTTCTAGCTTCGCCCGAGTCAGACAACGGTCATATCACAGCCCACGAAGGCATGCTCGGCATCCATCTGGGCGACCAAAGAGGACACTCCACCGCCTCTTCGTGGGCAAAACCTAGACCTTTGTCAGACATTCGCGAAGTCACCGAATCAAGCTTTGCAGACACCCTACCTCGGAACGCCTTGACAAAAACCTTTCCCCGAAGCACCTCTCGCACGGAGATGTCGCGGAAGCCCTCTGTTGCTACGAGACGACGTCCGAGCAACGACAATCGGTACGGTGAAAATGTAGAACCTGACAGAAAGAATAGCATCGAAAGCAACGGCATAAGACCCATTCACAGGGGTCGGACGTCTAGATCACCATCACCATCAAGTCCTGCAGACAACCACAGCATATCGAGCATATATAGCATACCAGCCGGTACCGTCCCACCACGATCGTCCTCCCGACCTCGTGCACCTAGCACTTCTCGAACCCGACAGCCACAGCAGATACCACCTATACACATAACCCAAGCGACTGCGACGAACACGCTTAGTGCCATACCTACTATACTGTTTCCGCCTCTTAGCAATAATACCAACACTATCATTCGGCATGGTCAATCGCAGTCTCCTTTGCGCCACATTGTTGCTCGCCTTGACCCCATAACTCATGACACCCACCGACGCATACCTTCCAGAACATTTGTTCGCGATCCACTATCGAAAGAGCTCCTAGAGTTTCCATCACACCGACATCCGCGAATCGACCTTGGCCTGGATTTATCCGCAGGCATATTCGTAGGCGGAGGCTCCATCGAAGGGACCGTCCAGATAAACGTCGACGATGCAGAGCGAATACGTCATAGAAGGACTCTGGACATTGCCCGGATATCCATCGATCTCCTTGGGACCGAAGAGGTGAGCGGTAATAGACGAGCTGTCTTTCTGAATCTCGCTACGGAGCTCATCGATGAGCAAAACCCGCCGCCTCAGAACATGGTAGACACCCAGGAGCCAATAAGCTCGGCAGATCTTTTCTGGCACCTGATGCCTTCTACGACCAATCTCGCGTTCAATCTGAGCCTACCTCTTAACGTTGGTCCTCCGCCCTTTCATTCAAAGAATGCAAGAATCCGCTACATACTTTGCGTGTCACTTCTTATTCGCGACCAAGGAAGACAGTATATTGTCAGAACTTCCGAAGATGTTACAGTGCTCTCAGTGTACGATCGTACGTGATGTCTTATCATTCACACTTCCTGTCATAGGCTAATATTTCCGCAGCTGAAAAGGCACTCATGTCGCTACCTAGTCCCTTGAATGCATCAGACGAGTGGATAAAGCCCCGAGATACCACCGTTGAGGTCGTTCGGGTCACCGCAGGCTTACATCGACAAGTTTGGGTCAGCGGTACGAGCCTCTACGTCGATGTCCATGTTGCCAACAACAGTCGCAAGACGGTCAAGAAGATTGAACTACAGTTGGAAAGGGACATACTCTGCTACAAACACGTTTGTTATGCGAGCTCAGTTTACTTTTTTCCCACGATGCTAATAAGGACGCTTTGCAGGCTGCTGCGGCAACGATGGAGAAGTCTGCTGGTCAGGCTCGCATCTTTGACAGCAACGAGCGGTCTATCCTCAGCAAAGCAGTTGTCAAGCACGGTTGCGCCGGCTGGAACGGTGTTTCCGCACACCAGACTCATATCAGGACCTGTGGTCTCGAAATACCCCGCGGCCATGGTACAGTGAAATGTGGTGCGTATGTAGGCATGAAGTCGCGTGTCTGGCTACTAACTAGAACAGGCAAATACTTCGAAGTAAGATACTTTCTAAACGTCATTGTCGCCAGCGGACACACGTCAGTATTGTCATCTATCTCACCGACCAAGCTGACCTCCTGCAGAAAGCTCGTTACCGTCCAACTACCAATCGTACTCATCCACATGGTGCGTGTCGCAATCAACCTCCTCTACGTCCACTAATCACCACACCCTCAGAACTCCCTCGACGTGGTCCCCAACTCCGTCGCCCAAGTTGCCATGGCCATCGAAGAAAAGCGCACAGCCCGCCACTCTCCACCACGCCTAGGGCGTCGTCCATCTCAATCGGTACAAGGCCGCGCGTTTGCAGCACCGCGCATGCAATCCCTGGAACGCATGCGCGCACGCGACGAAGCCATCCAGGAACTAGGCCAAGCCATTGAGCGAAGCCCCCGCAAATACGGTCTCCGCCGCGCAAACTCCAATTTCGATTACCATACCCCCCCTTCCAACCGCAAAGGCAGGATCCTAGGCGATGGCGAAGCAGCAGATCTCCAAGACCGTCTTCGTCGTGTAAGATCGAATGAGACGATTGGATCGCGACCCCCGACTCTCCACCGCGTTAATTCTATGCGGTCAAGACGAGGCGCTGCATCGGCTTTTGGGTTTCGGGAAGCAGAGGTTAGGGAGGATATTGAGCTAGGGGGGTTGGGTGCATCGGGTGATGGGCCATTGAAGGAGAGGTTGGAGAGGACTAGTGATCGGCAGTATCGGTTCAGCAAGAAGAAAAGCGTGGAGAAGTGGAAGGGGGTGGCGAATGTGGGGGTTGGATGGTTGAAGGGGAGTGGGGTCAAGGATGAGAGGGAGAGGGAGGGATGGGTGTGATGTGTGCGCTCTGTCTCCTTAGATGAGTCTTTGGTACGTTGGATAGCGCGTGCGATGCGTCGATTGAATGTTTTGTTTCTTTTGGCTGGGCTTGAACGTGCCATTGTCAAACGCGATACAGATATAAAAAGTGATCAAGCAACATGGTCAAAAGTAAAGCTAGTGTTATTCAATTAGGTCTGTCCGGTTGACAGCCTGAATGCTTCGATACTTGATACAATCATATCTCATAGTAGTCATTAACCCCCTCTTCATCTCCCTTATGCAATATCATACAGTATTGTACATGGCGTGTCGAGGTGATCGTAAGAGAAAAGCCTGCGCGATGGTGGAGCCCCCTTCGGTACAAGCATCTTGCAGCTAGAAAGCCTATGACCTGCTCTTGGCAAGCTCAGACTGAGCAGTCGACGTAGGCCCGCCCTTGACGCGCTCTCCACCCGTAACCTTCTTCTCACCCTCAGTGATGTCGTGCAGCGCCTCGCTGGTGATGGGCTCCTTGGCGTGACTCTGCGCCTGCGCAGTAGGACCTCCAGGTACGGGTCCGTCCTCGCCTGTAAGCTTCTTCTCCGCATCGGTGATCTTGCTCAGGGTCGCGGAGTCGAGCTTCCCTGATGCGGAGGAAGTGTTGGCGCCGGTGTTGTTGCTGGAAGGAGCGGAGCCTGATGTGAGAGCGGACTGGGCGATGGATGTTGGGCCTCCTTTCATGACTTCATCGGAACCAGTGAGGACCTTCTCGCCCTCGGTGATGTCGTGAATGACTTGTGCGGTGAGGTTCTGGCCAACGTGCTGTTGGGCCTTCGCAGTAGGACCTCCCTTGTGTGGCTCGTCCTTGCCGGTAATTTTCTTCTCGGCGGCAGTGATCTGCGAGATGAAATTGGAGTCGACCTTGATAGACATGATGCGTGTTGTTGTGAAAGTGCGGTGGTTGCTTAGGTCGTTCTCGTTTATCTTGAGCGGTGTTCTTTGCGATGTGATGCGAGCTGTTGGTCGTGCTGCGAGGAAAACGTTGCGATTGATACGGAGGATTCTGGACGCCATTGTTGCTGCTGGTTTATATGTTGATGGGTAATGAACTGGAAGGTGCAACTGTGTGAGGTGTATAGGCAGATTATGTATTGTGATGGAGTACTGATGTAACGCGAAATTGATATCGTCTGAGGGTGCGCTCGGCGTGACGTTTACTATGGGGAAAGATGGATTGCAATGCGCATTTGCAACTTGTCGGTCTGCCCGTGCACCGCAAATCTCTGCATCAATGGCGACGGCATCGTGCTGATGACCCTGAGATGCAGGTACCACATCTCCGATGGACGCGGCGACTGTGCGATGCGCGCGTATGATGTGGTGGAGCCATGATGTCAGCATCCTGGGGAACTGCGGCCATGACGATTCGGGTGCACTAGCGGTGAGCTAACATGACGATGCGATTTAGGGATCCAGATGCAAACTTCAGAACATCGACTACGAGGCGGTCACTACAGAAATGAATTACTCAGATACAAAAAGGTTTTTGCAATGGGTAAAACTCGCTCCCGTTCGACGCTTCGGAGATTGCGGAATTACCGGCTCAAGTAGCGCATGTCAGACCGTATAAGGTTCTCGCCCGCTGCTTGATTGCAACGCCATTGGATAGTAGCAAGTATCATTCCAGTCGCACATACCTGTACGGCATGCGTTACGCCTTGCTACGTTAAGTATGTATCACCAATCGCTCCGAGATGGCACTCACGGCGATAAGGCATTCGACGGAACGACTATCAGGCCGCTGCTGCAGAAGCTGGCAGCCGTATAAGAAGGGCTGCTGCATTGGATCCTGTGTCTATAACATTGACAGCAGGATCAAAAACTATCTCATCGCTGCGTAATTCTTGCAAATCAAGTTTCTAGCTCGCTCCGACTCTGCTACAATGTCATTCATCAGTCCAGCCGCACCTGTATCCCTCTTAGGCAGACATCGTATCCTCAGTCCCACAGAGGCCGTCCGGGTCTCTCCCCTCTGTCTCGGTGGCATGAATTTCGGTGAAGCATGGAAAGCCACTCTCGGAGAATGCACCAAAGAAACAGCCTTTGCAATGCTTGATTACTTCTACGAGCAAGGCGGCAATTTTATCGACACCGCCGTCAACTACCAGTTTGGCGAAAGCGAAGAGTGGATTGGTGAGTGGATGGAGGAGAGAGGCGTCCGGGATGAGATGGTACTTGCGACCAAGTTTACTGGTATGCAGATCACCGAGAGAGAGAAAGAAGGGGGTGCGAGGTGCAAGAGTAACTATGGAGGCAATAGCGTAAAGAATATGCATACAAGTATTGAGCGTTCGCTGAAGGCGCTCAGGACTAGCTATGTCGATATTGTAAGTTTGAACATCTTACGACTTTAGGTATCGACATGTCTACCGGGACTGAAAGCCTCATAGTACTACGTCCACCTGTGGGATTCAACAGCCTCCATACCAGAGCTCATGAACGCTCTCAACGACCTCGTATCCTCCCGTCGAGTACTCTACCTAGGCATCTCCGACACCCCAGCCTGGATCGTCGTAAAAGCAAACTGCTACGCCCGCCAACACGGCCTCCGCCAATTCTCAATCTACCAGGGCCGCTGGTCCGCCGCCGATCGTTCCTTCGAGCGTGAAATCATCCCAATGGCACTAGACGAAGGAATGGCTCTTGCGCCATGGGGCGCGATTGGCGGAGGAAGCTTCAAGACGAGAGCACAGAGACAGAATCCAGAGGACGGCGGTAGAAAGATGCAAATGATGGTTATCGGCAACGAGGAGAAAGTCAGCGATGTGCTCGAGGATATCGCAAACGCAAAGTCTCCAGTACCGCCCATCACTTCCGTCGCTCTCGCATATGTTATGCACAAGTCACCCCACGTTTTCCCTATTGTTGGCGGTCGCAAGATTTCGCATCTCGAGGGCAACATCAAGGCTCTTGGTCTGAGTCTTACGGCCGAAGAGATACAGCAGATTGATACGGCGTATGGCTTCGAGATGGGGTTTCCGCATCAGTTCCTGAACCCAGGGAATACGGCGATTATGGGACCGGAGGATAATAAATTTGCGAATAATATGGGGTTTTTGGATCATGTCAAGGGAATGAAGCCGATTGCGCCGCATCAAGGGGAGTTGGAGGAAAAGTAATATCAGCCCGTGGAGACTAAGAAAGGTGAAGGAGATGGTTCACGCATCACAAAGTTGGAGCACGAAGGCTTCAAAAGCTTATCTGCTATAAAAACGTAACAGACAGTGCGCATATAGCCTTCTGTCCACACTATACGCTCGTCCTCAAAATGCGATCGCCGAATGTAGACGTCGATTGCCACTACGGTCATTCACTATGTGAATGTGCCAAAACACAAGATTACAGCCTTCGCTTACTCCCGTTAGTATCTAACCCTTTGTGCCCTGTCTTGCACCATTCTATCCTCTATCTTAGCTCCAGACTGGAATCAATATTCCCTGACGCGGACTCGAAGCACCCACTTAGCCCAGAAGATTAATGCAACACTCCTTCACAACATCCGGATCGACTCAAAGAGAGGAGGTGAGGAACCATGTCCTCTCTACCATTCTGTTTTTACAGCCTCAACGTTCGCGTAGACGACAGGGTCTGGGACATAATCTTTGTTGATGCGACGATCCAGACGTACCATAACAAGATCGTAGACACCGCTCCGTCTACAAAAGCGATCGCCGCCAAAGACATCGAAATCTGAGTTTGGCCCTTCGTAGACCACAAGCTACTCAATTCCAAGTACAACCGAATCAAAGTCTTTGTTGGCGACTCGCTCATCTCGACTATTTCAAAACCACTGTTCCGTGCGACTTCGACAAAGACCAGCGAACTCCTTGTAAACGGTACGGTTATATTGCCCGCAGAAACTGACAGGGGTGGGATATCCCGACTCATCGACTACCTCGAGTTCGTGATTTCTAAACCCACCGAACCCCTGCCATACGGCCTCCGTCTACCCATGACAATATCTTTGGATGTATGCGCCGCCGCATCTGCACTTGGAATGGGCAGATACCTCGATAAACTTTGGCAGGAGAGCGAAAACCTCGTGCGAAACTGCTTTCCGCTGTACGTAGACATCGATGCCATTACTTCTTTCAGGACGTATCCACATACAACGCGCTTCCCGCGCCTCTTCCGCATCCTAGTAAACAATCTCGCTGTACGCGTGTGGCGTAACTCTATACTCGACCCGCAGGTTTTCCGGGCGTACTGCGAGCGGAATCCTGTTCTTGATGCTGCGATTAGGAGGGCGAATGAGAAACACGATATCCTCGTTCGGAGAAGGGATTTGTATGAGTATAGGGACAGAAAGTGGGAGTCGATAGTCATGATGGATCAAGAGGAGGACAATGGGAGGACAATGGGAGGATCGAGTGGGATAGGGATTACAACGGGCCTGTTCGAGAAAGAGAGTGAAGGTAGATTACATGCATGGGGTAGTGTTTAATGCGGTGGAAAGAAGCAAAATCACAACAATATCATTATACCAGTAGTTCAAAATTACTAAACATATACCTGCGTTGCGATTATATACTTCGTTACTCAACTGTGCTATTTTCGCACTTCTTCTGCACCAGTACGTTCAACAAAACAAGAAAGAAACCGACAAAAAACACAGTTCAATACTGCCCGTCCACTTATGCCCACCTCCCCTTGTTCAAATCTTATTTACCCTTCCCAATAGCCTCAAAAGCATACCCCCTCGCCCTCCCCGTCTCCCCAACCCTCCACCCCTCAATGTACCCCTCAACCTCCTCACACCCATTCTCCTCCCCGGGAACAGGCTCCCCCCACGTCCCCCAATACGGCACAACACCCGTCCAAGTCTTCTTCACCAACTCCCTATCCTTAACATCATTCCTATCCTCACTCGGTCCCCCCGTCCTAATCTTCGCACTCGCACTCTCAATCTTAATCTTGAGTATAGAAGTTGATTTCAGTTCCGCAGTCGTGGGTGGCGTCCTACTCTTCTCCCAGCGCTGGGGGAGCAGATTGTCAGTGATGGCTTTCATGGCGTACAGCGCTTCGTCGGGGTCTTCGACTAATTCTGCGTATCCGTATACGATGGCGGAGCGGTAGTTGCATGAGTTGTGGAAGGGTGTTAGACTTAGGACTAGGCCGTCGAGGAAACTGGCGGCTACGGTGATGGGCAAACCATTGCCTGAACTGTTTTTCCCACTTTTGAAGATGCGGCCTGAGACGTAGCCGTGGATGTAGAGGGTTTGGGGGGTGTTTGAGGGGTCGGCGGATTGGTCCTGCGCGATTGGGTTTGTGAATTGCTGGTTTCGTGTTTTCTCATGTAAGGTGGTGACGTACCTCGTAGTTTCCTGTACATCCCAACATGGGCAGGACGACGGGGAAAGGATGTTCTGGGTCGACAAAGGAGACGTGGAGGATTGGACAGGCGTTTACTAGACTGTGGATTGTTGCGTAATCATATGCGCCTGGGTTTGTTGATGTGAGTGTGCTGTTTCAAATAAGTAAGAGTGCGAAAGAGATGAGCGTACCTCGATTTGCCAATCGACCGAGTTTGTTAACGGCGGTTTTGGGGTACTCTGGTGATGCCATTTTCCGATGTCTGTATTTCTCTCTTCGATATGTTTTAGTCGCCTCAGTCAGAAAGGTTGACCGGCAAAGAATAAGTGATGTCAAGGTCTGAAACTGAACTGGAGTGCAACAGTGTGCGAGGTTCAATCAAACTTTGTACCTTTTCCTCTAAGCTTTCCGTGACTCTTAATACGTGACTCCTTCAACACTCACATACGCACAGACGTACGACATTCATCAGGCAAACCATTGTACACGTCCAACGGATCTGAAAAGATGACGGCACCCGGCAGGACTTGCTGCATGCGGAAGCGGGGCCGTAATCGTGTGAGTAATCATTGGTCGATGGCGTTTACACTGCACGACTACTTTGCTCGCGTACGCGACTGGGCGTGTAGAGCGTCTACAATTGTAAGTAGCTTCATTCCATTGTATGGGACACGGGAGGATGAACCCGGATACTCTGGGTTACAGACGGACTGTATACAAATCAGAACTGCAAGTATGAGGCGATAGTATTTCATATCCATCTATGATGCTAGACAGAGTACAACATGTAGTCAAAGTAAACCTAGTCCCAATCCAATCCGGGAGAGCCTCAATGGGCGATGCAATCCAAAAGTCCAATTCCCAAACTCCGTTCCATGCAATTCTTCTTCCGCTCTTCTTGACTCATACTTCAGTCTATCACCTGAAACTCCACGCCGTTCTCAATCCACCGTTGACACTCTCCAACTTCAAACATTGATACGGACTGCTCTGTGGATCATAATACAACCCTTCCAGCACCCCGCTTCTCCGGTCAAGCGCCACGTAGTAGAACCCGCTGATGGTAAGCCCGCAGCCTGAGTCGTCGAATGTTGCTTGTTCGGCGTCGTTCGTTACGGAGTTGAAGAGGGGTTGTGGCGTGATTTCGACTTCGGCACGGCCTGTTTGCGCATTGCGGACTATGCGGTACGGTGAGGGCTGAAGTTGCGAGGTATGCGTGGTGGAAGCGGCGGGTGGGTAGTTGGAGGAACCTGTTGAGGCCCAAGGATTGGACGATGGAGCGTCGGCGGAGAACGAGGAGGGTATCGTGGTGGAGGGTGGGGGCTGAACAGGATCAGGGGTGCTGCGGTTCAGGCTCTTTACAAAACATCGCTCTTTCCAGCGCATGAGTATCCAATTCTGGCCCAGAACTTCAGTGAGCCACTTCTTGCTCGTCAGGGCCCTGACCACGTCCTCGTCGCTCATCTTCTGGAATGGGGGCAGTTTGCGCCAGTATGTTGCGTCGTTCGCGGCGTTCGATTTGAAGGATTCGGTGAGGAGGGTGTAGTTGTTGAAGTCGAGGATTTCGCCTTCGAGGTAGGTTGTGATGGAGGATGTGCGCGTGACGGACGGTGTGGCATTGCTGGGGGGAAACATGGTATGCGGATGCGGGTGGGAGGGTACGTTATACGCTTCCATGGTTGCAGAGAGAGACATTTGCTCCCAGTCCACGTCGTGTATTGTGACCTTTACGGGCCATCGGTCCTGGTGCGGTTGCGCGTCGGGCTGCGAGTTTCGACTCGTAGAGACTTCGCTAGGATTCCATATCCACGGTCGAATGGGGGGTGGGAGTCCCGTGTGCCGGCTATATGTGGCGGTCACGGCAGCGGGCATGGTGGTCGCATGCTGACACCCCGAGAGTACCGCCCCCGGTGCTAGCCACGATGTCTCGGTGGGCGGCGGTATGGCGAGGGTGTTTGCGACGAAGTCTGCGTGCTGGAGAAAGAAGTCCTTGGTCAGGAAACCGGCGTCTCGCGCACGCTCCCAGCTCTCGTCGTCGTCACGGGAGTGGCGTATGCGCGACAGGTACTTGACAGTCTGCTCCAACATGGGCGACGTGCGGGTCTCGGAGTCTCGATGCGAAGACATGTGGCGGGCGGAGGCGATGCGGTCTCGCTGGGCCGTTTCGGGGAAGAGACTGGATCGCGCGGCAAGCATGTCTCGGAGGCTGCGGTGTGAAGCGTGACGTGGCGGTGCTTCGCTGGTGGCAGCTTCCCTGGTGCGCGCTGAGAAGCGTGGATGGCGGCGCACGCCTGCAGACTGGAGGATGGCTGTCGACCTCAGCGAGCTCTCGGGCGCGCCAGGGGCCTCCGTGGCGGGCGACCAGTCATACAGGCTGTTCTGACTGGGCACGCGGTCGCCATAGTTGTTGTCGCTGAGGCGGCTGAGGCGACTCATGACGCGGCGCAGGCGGTCCCGCTGCTCCAGCTCGTCTCGCTGCCTTTCCAGCAGGCGCAATCGCTCCTGGGACCGGTCCAACCGCGCCTGGTCGCGCTCACGTGCTGCGCGGAGATAGTGCAGGTGGGCGCGTTCGATGTCGTCGTCGTCGTCGTCGTCGTCGCTGGGAATGCCTTCTTCTTCCGTCGGGGTGCCCAGCGTGGCGGCGAGGTTGAGGACGTCGTCGTTTACGGGGCTCTCGAGCTCGCGCAGAGCCGAGATGAAGGTGGGTTCCGCGTCGTCCTATTGAGCGGCTACGTCAGTCACGCACTTCCACACACATGGATGTCCGCGCGCTGAACCACGGGAGTGTGACAGCATCCACACGGCAACGGGTGCTTACAGGCGAGTTGGCGGGCGGCATTATGACCAAGCAGGCGGCGCAGCGGGCATGGCGGGACGTAGCAATGCAGAGATGGGAGGCGGATGAGCTGTCGCATGCAATGCACGACGTCGGATGCACGATGTCTCAAGAGCAAAGGCGTGTCCTCGGCGGAAGTGACGCGACATGTCAAACTCTTAAGCCTGAGCCATTGCCCCGAAAAACCAAAGACAGCTTTGCCTGGCGACCGTCACGGCACCTGATGGCGCACGCCATCTCGCCATGCACTTCCCCCGTTGTCCCGCTGCTGGCTTCCGCTCCGCCCTGCCAATAGTCTGCGCAGAGAGGCATGCGGCACAACTCATGCATTCCTCGCTTGCCCCAGATATTGTCCTCATCGGTCCCGCCGGCATGGGTGGGTGGTCTGTGCGTCGGCAATAAACCTGAACTACAAGCATCACCTCGACGACGCTGGATACTGCATAGCCCATCTCGTAGCACGCGAATAGACTCATCAATGATCACTCTCAGCTCATACCCGCTAATACCCCAATCAAACCCCCATCACAGCACCTTCATCATGTCTCCAAACCGTCCAACCCCGCCGAAATGCGCTTCACCAACTCCGCAAACTCCCCATGAACCCCCCACGTATAAGGCGGTATCCTCGCCTTGCTCGCCCTCACCAAATGCACCAACTTCGCCCTCAACTCCCTCCTCGGCTCCTCATTCGTACACGTAGGAAATCTCAAATCCAAAAGCGCACTCTCCGCCGTCTCCACCGTCTCCACCATCGTCTTGCTACACCACACATGAAACCCATGCATAATCGCATCTTCCAGACTCAGCGGTGCATGCACCGTCCCTGGTGGCATAATTAGTAAATCCCCCTTCTTGAGGTAAATAGGAAACCCGGGTTTGTTTGGTGCGTATTGGATGCCTGCTTGCCGTGCTACAGCCCATTCCTCGCGTTCAGAGGGGTTGAGTGACCATGTGAACCAAAATTTCGATCCGGATTCACACAAATCGCCGGTGTAGAGGCCGTGTTCGTCGACCAGGGGGAAAGACCATCACCTCGTTTGCCCCAGAGCGCGAAACCGGTTTTATTGGAGAGATCGGTGGGTAAGGCGTCAGAGTGGTTGGACATGCCACCATATTCTGTGGCTTCGGATAAGATGCTGTAGTCAATTAGATTGTCGAGTTTCCCGGGTAGAACGTTTTGACGTACGGGCCGGATGTCAAGTAGGTTTATGGGGAGGGCGGTGGGGTCGTGCATGCGGTTTAGGGCGGTGGAGATGATTAGGCGTCGGGTTGTGTGTGCGCTGATTAGGTCTTGGATGTCCATGTAGCGTTCGGTTGAGGCGTGTTTGCGGAATTTGAGGATGCTTTCGTGGTGTTGGGCGGAGTAGAGCGTGCGTGGCTTGAGGCTGTTCAGCTCGGAGGGGACGAGGAGTAGCATCTGGAGGTTGCAGCGCTGGAGTAGGTCGCGTGCTTCTGTAGAGGTGCAGAAGATGAGATTGTTCTTCCAGTCAGGAGTGAACTGTTGCATGCACAGCTCATACTGTTTTGCTGAGATAGGCACTACGTCTTCTCCGGGTTTGATTGTTTCGATGTATGATCTAGATTCTACGACGAATCTTTTCTTCCGGGTTTTTGCGATGTTAGACTCCTGCACTTGCGTAGTCAGCTCTTCTAGCATACATATCCTGCGCTCCAGCGACGACTTTGCGGTGACAGGATAGCTTCTGATGAAGTCTTCAGTCTCGACAGCTTGATGCATTTCTAAGAGAGCACAGGTATTGACTTGCTCAAATGGCTGAATTGTAGCTTCTGACAAGCGCCTCCTTTTGCGTGGAGGGGGGCTGTTTGCTACATCTTCCGGACTTTTGTTAGACGTCTCGGGATCGGCAAACATGCTTACAATCACTGTACGTACTCGCGAGGAGAGGTTTGA
Organism: Alternaria rosae; assembly: GCF_020736505.1. Lineage (NCBI taxonomy): Eukaryota > Fungi > Ascomycota > Dothideomycetes > Pleosporales > Pleosporaceae > Alternaria > Alternaria rosae. The sequence goes on from NW_025763572.1 coordinate 2,920,488, forward strand.
TCTTCGCCTGAATATCGGGGTTGCAGCCGTACCTAGGTAGTTTTATCCCCTTGGCTAGTGCTTGTCATCTATCTAACCGCATTTTCGAACCGATGTGCCTCATCAGGGACCTTTGCGAACATGTAAGACAACTCCATAGAACCAAAAAAAAAATATGACTGGCATGTTTCTCTAGTCACTAAGGGCCGAGGAGGTCGAGATGCTCACTCGGGTACTCGACAAGCAACGCACTCGCGCTAAATTGACGTGTGGAGAAAGCTTGATGTATAACAAGACGCTTAGCAAGTAGATCACGATGTATTGCAAACAATCCACACCGTATATAGGCCCATCTGACTAACTGAACTCTGAGTATCGGCCTTTACTTCCTCCATGCCACTTGTGTATGTCCTCTAACCTATACCGTGATCAATGTTTGCTCAAGGCGTAGTAATAGACGTCTTGGCAAGTTCTGCTAGGCAGAAGTGTGATTATTCAAGTGTAGTCCGCTGCCATTGTCATTCACTGCCAAGACCTGTTAGTGACTCTCTTCTCAGTATACATACTCCAGCTGCCGTACTCTTCATTCTAATTATCTACAAAAGTATCTAATACCTCAGTTTTCAGGTCTACAATCGAGAATACTCGCCGTTGAATCCAGCCACGATAGCCTTCTACAACACACCGGGAACACCACTTGTGGGTTAGTGCCAATCATCGTTTTGCTTCTCAACCGATTCTGACGGCTATAGAGATAGGCGACGACTCTTGTCAAAATGTCCGAGAACATTATAGCCCCCGCGCTCATGTCAAGCGCTCCTCCAGAGACAGTACGAAGATTGGAAGGCAAAGGATAGGGCTGCCAAGAAGAAGCGCGAGGCAGATGAGGCCGCAAGGTGGCAGGCAGCTGGCGTGTCGTACCGGAAGAAGGTCAGTCAGGGGAAGAAAAACTTCACTCTGCTCGAGGTGAAGTGGGCCGATAAGGTGGCTGGAAAGAAGGTTTATCCTGGGACTGGTAACTGATGAGATCTAACTCTCTGAGGGTATAACGAAATGGGATGGCTTTAGTGGTCGATGGGATGTGCGGGCTCGCGCGCGCGGAAGACATTGGGCGATATGGTTTATGGTTTTCATCGTTGGTTTCTCCAGTGATAGTGAAGATAGGTAGCTGGAGGGAGATAGCATAATTTTGTTTCTGCACACGTAAATATCTGAAGATGAAGCTGACAGATTGGACATCTTTACGGGTTGGAGTTGCTTGACACCGAGAGAACAATTACCACGATCAAAATAAAGGACGCTCCAGTTGATCTCATCCAACTTTGATACCGGATCCGAAGGAAAGAAGATAAACCACAACGCAACGGCCAGGTATAACATGACCACCATATTAATCCAAACGCCGAATGAACTCAGGTTGAATTTACGCGCAAGAAGCTTTTCCCGACGATATATCTTAATCAATATGCATACGTTACAGATCAGGTAAGATAAAAGTATCGCGGATACACCAAGCGAGGCCACTACGTTGAAAGCAGTAGTGCTGACGAAGTTGACCGAAGAGATTACAACCGTCGTGCCAAAGCATGCCTTGACGCTGTGTGGTAGTAGTTGTAGCCACTTGCTGAAGGGGAGGCCGTTGGTTTGGGCGAAGGCCTGAGTTTGCGGCCTGGAAGTTCATTACAGCAAAGATCTAAATCATGATGAAAAATATTATGAGGACGGTTGTCCAGTAAACTGACTGTGTCGTGTTGTACAGAATCTATATGTAGAGCTGCCCTATTCGTGCAGCAAGGACGGTTTCCACGTCGCCAGGGCAAAAGCAGAAGACTACCAGCATCGGGAATCCGAGGACGAAACTAGCTGATACTGTAGGAGTTATTGTGTAAGGTACCTGCAGCAAAGCGTTCTTCACCTCTTTCGGCATGTGCATTAGAGCGTCGCCGCCAAGCAAGGAGAAGATGGCCGCAATTCGCCCCATGAGCATAGCTTTGGGGATGCTTCCCTATCCTGAATTGTCCTGAAAACCGAAGAACACGTCTTTGGGGTCGCTGAACTTTCCATGTCCACAGATCGCCATAGTGACGATGAAAGCCAGGAATCCGCATAGGCACAAAACTACAAAGACGAAGCATTCGATCCAAGGCAGGCGGTGAGCTAATAAGATGTTGAAGAAGGTGGCGATGAAGACGATACCTACAATAGAAACGGTATTGTGCCATGGTTCCGGTTGATGACTGGTATGGTTTAGGACCATCAGGCCCTCAACTTGGCTGCTGGCAAGGTAAGCCATAGACGCAGTACCAGTTTGCCAGCCCAGAACATAGTGCCATCCCACGATATAGCTGATAAACTTTTGATAGAAATTGGGCGCAGGCTCCGAAGCGAATTGAATCTGGCCGTCAGCTGCAGGTACGCTAAGATTTGTCAGTCATCACCAGCTTGGCCGTGGGGTAAGATCAGACTACTGTGCGTTTGCAGCCTCATCTAACAACTGGTATTGTGTGCGAAGTCACTGCGCCATTTTGGGCTGCCGCTCGATCCGAGGAAGAAACATTCAGATGAGTAAGGCAACTTACATTGAACTCATCTTAGCCAGGAAGATGTTCGACAAAGTCATGCCCACAGCTGTGATCACAAACATGCAAATGGCACTACCAGTACCGCCATTTGTTTACGATAGAGGTAGAGTTCTGCGAGATGTTAGAAAGGTTGCAAATAATACCGTCGCATACCTACGTCAAAATTGTTGGCCATATCCCCATGACTAACACTGAGCATGCAGATATAGCCAGACGACTATCAAAGATGCGCTCGGACTTTTGTTCCCTCCCCATACGGTGCATCCCACCTAGATCCGATGTAGGATCCGTAGTCGAAGTCGTGTTATCTCGAACTACCCGCAGCACGGTGGCGAATACGAGCCGCCTGCTCCCTGACACCGTGTTCGAGATTCGGAGTGACCCAGGGTGTCCAAAAGCATAACGCATTGTTACTGACAGCCTAGTGACACGGTTGTGCGATGTATCACAGACTTACTTGTCTGCCCCCGTGGGCAATGCTCAGCAGGAGCTTCAGATACGACATTGAAATAGAACACGGCATGAAAGCAAGATGCAGATCTGGCGCAGGGGTTCACGGAGTCCGGGCCACTCGATTACAAGAAGGGGCAGAGACATGAGCAGCCATGCGCGGAGCTGATAGGCTAGCGGTACGCTATGACCAAGTGGCGTGCAACGTCACAGGCCTGCTAGGTCTGAATAATGCGTGCACAGTCAAGGATGCTCGACTCATCTAGCAGAATGCGGGTTACAGCGGAATCATCGGCGGAAGATGTTCGTCAGAAAGCCAATTTCAACGCAGAGCAATGGCGCCAATTTCTCGTAAAGCTGTCTTTCTGCTCCCTTGACCTCGCTAATTTGTGATCATGACTAGAGCTTCACAGCCCAAAAAGCAACGGAGCTTCTGAAAGAAGACTCCAAAGCCACATGGGAGAATATCGGGGAGACTCAGAGGAAATGTGTGGTTAGGGAGATCAACAAGCAGCTCGTGAAGGAGAAGATTCCTCCAGTAGAAGATGAGGATGTTTTCAAGTGGCGCATAAGCAAAACGTTTTATGACCGTAGATCCAAGCGCAGGTACAACCATATCCCCTTGAATGACTGACATTAACCGTTCTTCAGTTAACAAGTCTGCGGGAAAGAGTGCGTCGTCAAGCGCCGCCACCCAATCGTCCGAGGAAACTCGACCTTATGATCCTGTACGAGATGTATGATGACAAGATGCCGCTGCAAAGTGATAATACTAGCTCTTGAATGTGCGAGAATGTAGGCTCGCTAGTTAGAGGCGAGGCGGTGAGCGTCTAGACCAGGCAGACAGCTTTCTCTATTCAACGGTCTTTACCACAAACACAACGTGCCCCTCAATCACCCGTCTGTATCGCACTGCACTCACGTCAAACGGCAGGTTTATTTTGTTCAGTACCGCCGAGATCATGCCACACTTACTAGCGGCTTTATAGTACCCTTGGACACTATTTCCGCGCCGAAGATCCTGGTTCACGGCTGTTGTCACGATGGCAGACAGCCGATCCACTTCGCGCTGGAGTGCAAGTGAATGCACGTGCCCTCTCATCACGTCATACGCAAAAGGGAAGAGCGACGCATCGCATTTGCTAGTTACCACTGACCACCGACCACCGACACTCATCTCAGCACTTTGTTTCGATTGTCATCACTCTGCGGCATGCCAGCAATTGAAAGTTTGAATCACCATGGCAGGCCCTTCTATTTTTTCTACATAACTGCACCGACAGGCATCGGTGCACCAGAGACCATGCAGTACAAATGGACAACAGCAGCGCAACACATTCATCACACACATGGCCTTCTCGCGCATCAGCCTCACGTGTCGTGCATGTCTAGAGAGCTCCGGAGAGGTCAGCGGTAGGTAGAAGCGGATTGCACATGTAATTCAATGTGATGAAATACAAGACTTCCGCCCGGGTGTGAACAAGACAGATCATAAGAGACATGTAGCCCCGGCAAAGCGTGTAGAATGTCTCACATTACCTTCGCATGCGACGCAATTTCCGGGGTCTTTCACTTCCTGTCGCTCAGGTCGCGTGTTTACGCGCTAGTGTCCGCCGGTCCAGGCGACACACTCACGCATCCGCTCCTGCTCAAATAAAGCCCACCGCTCGCCATTGATCTTGTCCGAATTTCTTTCCGCAGCTGCAACTCCCAACTCCATCGCCGACTTAGCACCATCATCTAGGTGTCAAAGCCGCAACACTCCTGTGCAAACGGTGTCGACTATAGCTCCCTGACGACCTCCTCCGCTCGCGGCAGCCACAATGACCAACCTTCTCGATCTTCCTGTTGAGATCTTTCAAATGATCATCCATGAACTAGTCAGTAGCGCGATGGGCAACGTCAACCGTCCTTCCAACTGCTTTCAGATTGATGGGGTCTGGATGCTGAGAGATGTTTGCCCTACCTTCGCTGCAGAGATTGAGCGCAGCGTCTTCTCCCAGCAGCCAAAAGCGGTCTACTATAACAACTGCTTCGTTCAGCGCCTTGTCCTTGAGCGTCTGCCCCGATACATGATGCAAGTCAAGCGAATACCGGGGAACATCAACGAAGGCTTTCGTGCACGACTACAGCGCATGACGAGCTACATTCTGCACGAGCTTGACATTAAAGATGAGAAGCAACGCGCAGACATCATCGACAAATTCTATGTTAGCTTACGCAAGATCGTTAACGAGTACCGATTGAGTCATGCCCTGTGGTGCGATTGAGGTCCCTCGTGCCTTTACGTCACTCAAACCCAGGACAGTACCGAGCTATCTGTCCAAGATAGGCTCTTCACGTCTTTGATGGTCGGATCGCATGATGTTCTGGCTGGTTTTCTCCCAGAAGTCAGTGGTACGGAGGAAGATCGACTCTTCCATGTACTACCTTTTGACATCGCTCGGATCCTAGGTGACATGAAGTCGATTGACGTTATTCTCCGTCATCTGGCAACACGGCCATCTTTGGGGCGAATAGCTCTTACGTGTGAGAACGGAATGTTTCGCATACAGAGCATCATTAGCATCATGCTGGCTAGCGACAGCAGTACAATCGCTCAAACTCTCCTCGACTTCCACAGGAAGAACCTACCCTCCCCCACGAGGCACGCCTACAACTCTTGGATCTACAACGCTGTCCATGAGCGTACAACCAAATATCTGCACAATCTAAGGGCTGTCTTGGATTTCTACCCTGAGGGCAGGACACGGGTTCTGCGCGAAACGATGCTCACCATATGCGCCGGAGGCAGCTCTGAAGATGTCCAGGAAGCCCTCAAGCGCGTTGAAGATGTGGACAAGGGAACAGCATTGAACGCTCCTATTTTTATCGCTGTTCGATCCGGTCGCGTAGCCGCTGTACAGGGATGCATCCAGGCAGGTGCTAATATTCACCTCGCCGTGCGTTCAAACATCCCGACACTTCACAAAGACACTATCACACCTCTTGACGTCGCCATGAACCGGAACGATGGCCATATTGCGGAAGTCCTCATCAAGGCTGGCGCAACAATCCCACACATATCGCAGTGGCCAACGACTCGGCGCGTGTACAAGGTATTACGCAAGGCCGTCTCGGAACGCACTAATGTCAAGCTGCCTGACCTGAAGCGCTTTCAACATATGAGTCTGGCGGATCGCAAGGACATACAGTATTAGAGGGTCGTCTTTTTCGAGGCTAGTCTGGTAGGGGCGGCAATGAAAACACCGGGCGGGGTCAGCGGATATGGGGTCGGCGTGATAGAATGGAGCATACAGAGAACGGACTGCAGGAGTTATGGAGGGCTTTGAAGAATACGTTGTCTTGTAATCTATAGGTCTGCCACCAAAACCATAGCGAAGGCGTCCAGCATCGACTTAGAGTGTTAAAATTGAGTAGTAATATACGAACAACAAAGATCTTCGCGCGGCCCATGTACGGCTAGTCTACTTGTACCTACACCGAGCCACACCGATATCATGCTCTTGCATTCGCTAGCCTTCGATCACACGACGTCTTGACGGTCAACACCGGCCAGATTGCCACTATAATATGTCAGAACTTCGCGCATAGGAGGTCTCCGTTCAGGGAATTTATCGGACATGGTTGCAGTCTGTATAGAACGAATGAACGCTCGGCAACAGCGTCGCGGTGAAAAGATAATGCTAGACCCCACGCCCCCCAGTTGTCTAATCCATCGTCCGTTGGTATTTTCATATTTGTTGTCCTGATTAGTCGTATTATTCCTGCGTTCTGTAGGAAGAGTTCCATGGATTTTCGCGCGTTGGCGTCGGTTATGAAAGACTTGGCCTGACGGAGCATGAGCATCTTCGCAAGATGTAAGTCTTCCACCGAGAAGCCGAAATTCTGAACGTGTGGATTGCGTCGATCACCGGCCGGAGAGGTCTCGAAGTGGATGATGTTGTTCGGAATGGAAGACTTCGCAACTCGGAAGCAAGGTCCTTGCATGCGTACATGAGAGACAGTTCAATCTTTTCTCCGGACGAAGTGCGTAGTTTCCCGGACTCTGATTCGAAGTGATAACCACCATCTTCAGTGGTATAGTAGTCGTATATCTTGTCGCGTAGCTCACGAGGAAGGCGATCGAGCAGCATTGTAATTGTATGGGAACTATTCGTCGGAGGTGGGCGATTTAGCAATAGACACGGTGGTTCGCAGTTTAGGTTTCGGACTGCGGGGGGTTGAACAGGATGAATAGCAGAAAAAGCGCGATCGATGGTTCTTATACTATCCCGTAAGGCTTCAGCTTCACAGAGAACCACGTGAGCTGTTCGAAATCATACGTGGACGCATTGACACAGCCACTGAACATCTTGTTCTGCGTCACATCAACCACGGTACGCATCATCAGTCGTGAACGCAGAGCGAGACGAGCCACTCACAACTCCCGCAACATCGACGACCCAGACAGAAAGATACTCTTACGCATGAAAGAAGTTGCAAGTATAGTATGCTGTCATCAGTCATAATTCGGCACTGCAAATATTCCTCGATGGCTGACTCACTGTGGTATATGCGACTCGATATTTTAGTTGCTATCCACTCTAATTACGAGTGCTGCAGTAACGCAAATCGACAAGCTACTTATAACTCTTATAATAAATTACTATTACATACGCAAAGGTACTTCTCCAATAAGAGAGATCGCAATCATCAGACACTTGGCATTGTAACATAGATCATACCTAGAAGAGGACTAGATGCGCTCTCTGAAGAACTTGCCTAGTGCAAGAGGCTAGGTGGAGGTTGCAGTTGGAGGCGCCGATCTTGGTTCATTAGGCGGTAAGAGATCTAGGTACCACGCGATGACTACCTAGGCAGCTGGGCGCTCCACGCTCTAGGGTCCTGTTATCGGGTAGCGAAGAGCTTGGGGCTCCGAGAACATGAACGAGAAAAACCTGGCTAATATGGATGTTCATCGCTTAGCTAAGAGAAAGTAAGCACACATCTCTAAGAACGGCATCCAATCACTGTTCTGAGCAGAATTTATCTAGTGTGCTTCGAAGTATTTTCGCCAATGGCATCAATTTTCTGTATTATGTAGGAAAAGACAGCATGATAGATTAAACAAAGGAGATGACTGAGGACACCAAAAGAAGAGAAAAAATGAGAAAAGACGCCCCCGACTCGTCTGACATTGCAGGCCAGCCTTGCGCTCGACAGAGCTCGTCTTGACGCCGCGACTACTGCATCTCAACGCTCCGCACCAGACCACTCACATGGTCAGATCCATGCACTCTGCCGTCGCGGGAGTAGAGCTTGACACCCTTTTGCTTACGGTATAAGCTCTGGGTAGCCTGGGCTGGCCAGCCTCCAGCAAAAACTGGCGACGGTCTGGATTCGCGTCTGTAAGCTCCTCGGTTGCACCGCGTACGGTGCGCCAATCCTCGGAAAAGTTATGACGGCTGTTCGCAAGGGAGGAACTCGCGCCGAACGAGGGGTTCGAGCTGCTCGGTCCGCCGTGTCTCGGCTGGTAAGTCAGCGGTTGGCAATGCTTTGGGTTCCAACCACGATTCTTCCTGGGACGACCGCTGAAAGACTTTTGGAAGTTGCTGTACGCCTGAGGCTGCTGCTGGACAGGAGGGGATTCATTCTGAGCCGCCCAGATATCGGAAGCCTCTTTGAACCATGGACGCGGGTATCCCTTGAGTGTTGAGATCTGGTGTCGAATGTAATTCGCGGGCAGCTTATGCATCGGAAGCTTCCTGTACAGGTCGCCATAGCAGAGGACGAACGATTCGGGGGGAAAGATCCTAGCGCCGTCTCTTCCGAGTCCGATACCCCCATTGGCTACAGAATCAGCTTCGTAGTCGGCGACGGTGTTGACAACTTCATAATCACACCTTCCATGGCCAATTTGTATCGTACCAAAATAATACAGGAAGTTCAGATAGTCGTCTCGTGTAGCGCAGAGCTGGTGCATCTTTTCCTTGAATTTGGCTCCTTTGTGTTCACCACAGGATATCTTCCCCTTCAAGGAGCGGAACTGTAGCCTGGTGATAGGCTGATACTGCTTCTGAGGTGGATCGATCGGAGCTGTAGTCGCGCCTAGAGCGTTGTTGGTAGAAATAGTTTGCTGGTGGGACGGGGAAGAGGAAGGAGGGAGCGATGATGCAACTGATGGCGCGGGTGAGGAAGCATACCTGGAAGCCTGCAGGCCGCGGGCTGGCTGAGCAGCAGGTGCAGACGACGAAGTGGACGACTGCGAAGAAGTGTCCGCAGCTGATGGCGTGTTGCGTGTAGACATTCTCGATGGAGGTGGAGATGACGGGAGGGTCTGCGACGAACCTGACCCCCACTGAGAGCCACCCTGGGAAGGCGAGGCACCTTCATCGCCTGAGTTGGCCTGAGATGAAACAAGCAACAACGTCAGGTCGTCATCGCCGGCCTTAGAAGATGGTTGAACAAACGGTTGGCGCAACTCGTTGGCAGCCTTCTTTGGCTCCTGCGTAACTGGCTTCGCGTCGCCGCCGAAGATACTCGGCGTGTGCTTCAACCCCTGGAACTCATCGTATGTCCGCTTCGCTCTCTTGGTGGGCGGTCCATCGGCTGGTGCAGAAGACGATGACGATTGGAACACCATAGCGTGCGCTGCGGCCGATGGTACAACCGATACCTTCTTGGACGACACGGCTGGCATCTCACAAGGAATATCTTCTATGCGAACGAAGTCAGAAGAGTTGTCTACTGAGAGTCGCTTGTCGAGTCGATCTCTGAGTTCGTTCATCTGTTTACCGTTGAGCAACGCTAGGAAATCATCGACGCGACTGTCGCGAACGGTCGCTCCGGTCAAGTATTGTACAGAGTCAAACATGTTGAAGAATAAACTGGTTCGACTCGGAGTCCTGTGAAACTGGCGATGATGATGATGATGACGATGCTAGCAAGAACTGCTATGCTTGCTACAGTCGTTAGTAAATTCCCAAGATGCTGAAGCTTTTTCGAGACTCACTTTGCGATGTTAATAGGGTGTAGGACCTTGAGCAATGAGGGAGCGAAAGAAACGTATTGGATAGCTCGATGTGGAGGAATATAGATGAATACTATTCAGAGACTGAGGTGCGAAGCCGTTACTGATGTTGAGCGGTGTGGTGGCCGATACATGTTGACACGCCGCTCTTTCATACTCCATCTACGCGCGCTTGTGATTTCTAGATCACCAGCAAAATTTTGCGCGCGCGCGACCTCCCCTCCAAGACCGTGTGATCTGGATGCGCGTCGCTAAATCATGTCCGCATTGGGACGAGAGAGGTTGGTAGAGACTCTAGACCGCAATATGTCATGAAATTCGAATCTGGATAGTCAAGCCGCGAGGATCGTAGATCCCGGTCCCGACCTTGCATTTAGTTTCACCTCGTTCCATGGTGGTTGCAGTAGCGCTGCAAGGGCCCATGCAGGTGGATTTTGTATAGTTGTGGAAAAAGAAAGGTCATGGTTGCTTGTTAGGACACCAACGGCACAGCTTTGTATTCCTAATGCCATTATGCGGCTGACATGTTGATGTGATTGCTGATCCTGTCTAGCAACTTCTCGGGATCAGAGCAATTTCCCAGCTTTCGTGAAAATATGGCATCGACATGGTGGGCACCTTCCAAGAGTGCATCGGGGTGACGTCTTGATAAGTCCGCATGTGGTTAGCCCTCCAGTCCAACCTCAGCACCTCGTGCGTAGAAATCACTGAACAGATGCGCTGCCGTGTACATTAGTGTAGAGATCGAAGGTAACAAAGCTCACGCTCAAGCAAAGGCAAGAGAAGAGGTAGATACTGGCATTAGTTGGAGGAAGTACTACGGAGCGCAATACCTACCTGGGTATTTAGGTACAATGGCACATGACCGTGTACATGTGTATCGGAATTTATAATGGATTAGGATGGTAATTAAATTACCGGCTTATTAGATAAGATAGAATTACAATACTCACCTCTATGAGGAGCAAAGTTTGTTGACATTTGACTACATAAAAGCACTTCGTGGCATTCTATCCGCGCTGGCATAGCATCTTGTCTTACCAACTCACGACGACAATGGATGAGTCGATATGGCTGATGTTTTTTCCGACGTATCCATGGATGCAAGTTGAGTCTGAGAAGTCATTATCCAACTACGTGGGCGAGTTGTTACATCTCGAAGAGTGTTGCGCATGGAGCTGCTATCCGTCCAAGGCAATGCCGAGCACGCCCATATCTATATTAAGGTAAGAGGAAGGAGAACATACATTGCCTTGTAGAGAATCGTGTTACATCTTCGACATTATCACAATGCTATTGCACCCTGTTTTGGGTTGCAAGAGTTCAAAGCCGATTTTATTCTTCTTTATCATTCATGTCGTATGTCATGGTTTTATGAAAAGTTACAGAATACCATGTTGTGTAAAGATTGATTATGCAACACCAAAACCCTATGCAAATACTGAAACCAGGCAATAAGATATCTAGATATGTCATCGTTAATTGAGAGTGTCTTGTAGTGATTTGAAGCGAGTTCAATCTTCCACATGAGCGATGTGGATATGTGCGCAGATGGTGGTGAGGCGCATCACGGACAGGAGCAATACCTCGGATGTAGGAACATAAGAACTACATCAAGAGCTTGCGCATCATCAATGAGCAGATCAACTATCTAGCCAAGCATAAATCTTGTTGAACAGGCGGTGATGAAGACCACGTTGGTGTAGCGATGCTCATGATTCACGAGTGTAAATGCATTGTTGAGAAGATTGCGACTGATAATAAATGTATTAATACTGGAGACCAAGCTAGAACGCGACCAAACAAACTTCTAAACCCAGAAAGAACCAGCTATAATACAAAGAAAGAGGTAGAGACAAGCGAGAGGAAGAGCAGGCACGTAGCCTATGCCCTCGCAGAGAAAGCACGCTATCGACGAAGTGAGTATCTAATGGTGACACGAATGATCTCAATGATGAATTCCTCAGCACAACACATTGTCGGCATCTATAATATCTCCTTGTATCAGCTGTTCCTGTGTCCAGCCGGCGCAAAGTACGTAGACACTGAACCCCGGATCGGCGAGTCTCTTCCAGCTTCACGCGGCTTGATCTTACCGCTGCCAGCACCACGCGGACGACGAGTTACTGGTCCACCACGGGTTCTGTTGATACTATCGCGGATACGCCACTCAGATGGAGGACGAGCTTCGACGTCAGGCTTGTCGATCTGCGGGAACGGTCCCACGGGCCTCGCAGGAAAGGCTCGGTAATCCGGTAAACGAACCTTCCTGCGATCCTGTTGAGGAGGGGCTCCGAAGGCTGCGGTTGGAGCTGCTGATGCTGATGGTTCTCTCTGCAGTGAGCTGGAAGACCATGAGATCGGCGTCCTGGTGGCTGGCATGGTGTTCTGTACTGTGGTTTGTTGAGCGGCTTCTTCAGCCAACATACCCGCTGACTTCGGGTATCTTTCTTCTTCCAAAGTAAGTTGGGTCGAGGGGTTCTCCGCTGCTTGGGTCACCACAGCTGCTGGGAAGCTTGGTATGACCAGGTCCAGATCATCTTCCGATGCAACGCTCTGGGAGGCTGGCGGCATGATGCCTCCCTCGACAGAGTGAGCGGCCGATATGGAAGACTCTTCAGTGGACTGAGCAAGAAGACTGAGAGTCTCTTTGTCATAGGCAGCGTCACCAAAATCGGAACTGGACGAAGCAACGGGCTCCGCTGCACGGTCATGAACAGAGGAAGTATCACCCTTGGCTGGCGATACGGGGTGCTTTAAGACAGATGGAGGTCCACTTGCGACCGACTCTGCTGGCGAGGGTGATGGAGCGGGTGCGAGCTCCGCGCAGACGCGAGGATAACACTCCCAGAAGACCTTCTTCTGAGCGTAAAACTGAGCATCCTTAAACGCTAGCTTCACCTTCGGATCCTGACATTGTGGGCCCCAGGCAGGATGCGGACCCCCGCAGTTGACGCAGCACTCAGACTGGTTACATGCGGTCTTCCCATTACCCCATGCAGTGTGCCCTACCGTGCTCTCCTTCTGACCACATCGTAGACAGACAGGATCGAAAGCGTCAGGACACTGTCTCTTGAGATGACCGGGCTTTCCGCATGTATGGCACAACTTCAGCGTCGAGCGTTTGTCGTAAGGTACAGCGTGTGCTGGAATACCACTGACGGTTACCCCATTCCCGGTGACCAGCTTCTGTGCATCACCGAGGTTGTGAAAGCTCCAGATAAGCTTCTTCCACGTCCATCGAGCAGCAGCGATAGTGACTCCGTTGTGGGAGGACCACTCCTTCTCAAATTGGCTGGGATCTGCGAATTGACCATTGTGTCGGACCTTCAAGTTAATGATTTGGACTTCGTAAGTTTGTCGCAGTAGGAAGCAATCCAGAGCGGGTATTCCCAGGATCGGTCCAAGGTATTGTTGCTGCTCGTGGACAGCTATCTCAGTCGCGGCACTGGAGACACAGAGAACTAACTTCGTAGCGAATACGCGACATGCCTTGACTTGGTTGAAAGGAGCCGTAGCTTTCTCAAGCGTCTTGACGAGGGACAGGTTCTCCATTGCGTTGATGTGTGCTTGTGCTTCCCGGCCGCGAAGACCAAAGCTGATCTCGTAGAATTGCTGGTGAGAGGTCTTCGGCGGAGCGTGGGTGGAAAGCTTCATCGTGGTGGTGAGCTGATCGATCTTGCGGTCCAGTCTGGCCAGCTCTCCGTGCGACATACCGCTGGATGCTTGTGCTATGACTAAGGCATTGTCCTCAGACAAGGCGGCATCGAATCGATTGCGAATATCCTGGTTCTCGACAAAGTGAGGCAATAGTAGCCGGTACACGTTTGGGTAGAGATCCAACAAAGACTTCATGATTGGTTGTGGGACGGGATGAGGAAGAAGAGGCATATGACAAATGTACCAGAAGAGTTGCAATCAGCAAACAGGACCGTGTATACATCAGTCTGAGCCCTCTCAATAACTATCAGAGTTGCAAGATCACAGCTATCTCAGACGCGACTAGCTCGTTCGGCTGAGGTTCATACCACACGATCATGGGTGCTCCTAATTGAGTCGTGCTTGCACCATCAACGGCTTGTAGTCCATGCATATTAACCTGGACGGTAGTCTTCTTTGTGTATCAGTCTTCTCCTATTCTGTAATGGTGCCGGAGTAACATGACCTCTGGGTGTCTTACAGCCCCTCACTGTGGTTTTTTGGGGCCACTCAAGGCTGGTTCGATAGCGTAGGGGCTGGTATGTAATATTGCGTTTTGATGAGCGTCATTCTGAATTGCTTCTGTGAATATGTACAGGCAGTAGTGTTGCTTTTGGCTCGAGCCTAGAACGTGGGATGAAGGAGGCTGACGATGGGTCCCAGACAGCGGGGGACGTCACCTGCAGTAGTGTATTACGGTTGAGCTCAGACGCACGCGAGCGCCTCGGCAACGAGCCTACGCGAAAACACGGGATCTCACTAGAGCATGGCAGCCCTGGAGCTCACCAGGCGTCATCCGAAGGCTTTGCGCGCACAACAGTCGGCCACACGGTGATGAGACGTATGGGGGGCGTCGCCGTGTTGCTCGGCGCGCGCGCTTGCGCTGGATCAACGACTGCATCCACGGGCTCAAAAATGGTTCTGCCCCTGCTCCTACGGATTCCGCATATCTTCACTTTCTATCACATACTCCCCCATACGCCCATATGCTGTGTCTCCGTCAGTCCAGTCGCACACCGCAGCGCCGGTCGCCGGCGCCCGTTTCGTTCTTCGGCCCAATTCCCCAGGGTAAGCAAGACATGCTCACCGTGTGGTGGTCATAGTGTTAATCATGACTGTAGATGCGAGCGTCGATACGAGCCCTTCGCGGAAACGCAGGGCGTCGGCCTCCCTCGATCCAGACCCCAAGCGCCATAACTTGGCTGGTGGAGACTTCACCGCGGGGAAACGTTCCAGCGATGTCGTCTCAGTCAACATGAAGTGTTCCTTCAAGAGACTCATACACCTCCGGGATTATATCTACGTCGAGGCACATCAGAACGCACAGGCACACAGGCAAGACCCAGAGAATACCCAGCCCAAGCAAACGCCGGCCGTCATCTGCGTACAAGATCCGCCACCCCATATTGCCTACCATGGTATAACCGGCTATCGTTGCGAGCAATACTATCGCAAGGCCCTCGACGTCGAGGACTATCAACGCCTGTATAGCCTTTCGGCTCAGCGGACACATCTTGACCGCAGGCAAGGTACCGCACGCGACAGGACAGCTGCGAGGAAAGCGGCAACAGCAACAGTCGCGACTCCTTCGTCGGTCAGTCCGTCCACGCAGCGGGCAAACGAGCAAGCTGTGCTGAAGCTCAGTGAAGCGAGTACAGCCAAGAGTTTCAAGCAACTAGCTACTCGCATGGGACTGCGTCAAGTAGCCTTCTTTGTACGCGATGACATACCAAGGAGCGACACGTGAGTAATATCCCATGCTCGTCATACAAAGCAGTGGCTGACAGTTCCTCGCAGACGCATCGTGTCTCACCAAGGCCCTAATGCTCCATACATTGCCACGCTCGAGCTCGACACGGACTCTGGTACAATCAACATCCATAACATGTACAATCATGACTTCAATATTGACATAGGCGATCTGAGGTCAAAATGCATGCTATCAGGCGACGATATCCTCCTTGGAGATTCTAATCTTCATAACGAGCTCTGGGGTGGAGACAACGTCACTGATCAGACTCTGGACTCCATCGCTTTAGCACATGCACTAAGGGAGTGTGGTATGGAAGCCTGCCTGCCACGTGGAACACACACCTATTCTCCCGGCATCCGAATGTTTTCGGAACGAAAGACATCGATCGATATCGTGTTTGCTAGCGAAAATTTGGCGTGGCGTGTTTCCAAGTGTGACATTGTCGATGTCAGAGGTTACGAGTCAGACCATGCCGTCACCAGGATGACTATTGATGTACAGCCGAACACTGCTCCTCCCAAAGTCCAGAAGCTCTACGACGAGATTGATGCAGCGTTCAAGCAGGAGCTCGTCCAAGCAATCAAGAGTTTCAAGCGAACACCTGGCGATCCAGTAGAGGCATATGGTGCACACGTGGTCCTTTGTTGTGCTGTAGCAGAAGAACGTATACCCACCAAAAGCCGTGTTCCACCATCAACGTCACGCATTCCGAAGTACATCACCGTCGAACTGGAGAAGGAGCGCAAGGCATTGATCTCGCTCGAGAGGCATCCTACAGCGGGAAAGCTCCAGGATTTCAATAACCTCAGGCGCAACACCGACATGCTCATGACAGCTGAGCGTCGCAAGTCCTTCCGCACCTCCCTTACTCGGTCCAACACGAAGACAAGGTACCAACACTACAAGGACGCTCGACGCGCGTCAACATGGATGAAGCCCCGACAGTCGCCCACAATACCTGTTCTGACCGTCAATGGCGAAGCTTTCACGACTTCGAAGGAGAAGGCTGATCTGTACGCCCGCACCATCTGGCCCGACGTCCTCAACAAGACCCCAGGCAGCAACGGGAAGTCGCCTCAGTTACCCGAATTCTTTGAGAGGACTCAGCACCCGTGCGCTCAATTCGTCACGAAGGAGGAAGTTCTTGAAGTCATCAAGGATTTGAAGGACCGCAAAGCTACAGGCTCAGATCAGATCAGCAACGAACTGCTCAAAGCCTGTGGTGAGGAGCTTGCACCAATTCTAGCGGACCTCTTTACCGATATGTTCAAGCAGTCTGTCCATCTAAACGAGTTCAAGCACGCAGTTACGACGCTCTTGCTCAAACCGTACACGTCTGCAGATCACCCCAAGAGCTATCGACCCGTCGCTCTACTGTCTTGTCTCAGCAAAGTTTTTGAGAAGTTGATTGCGAATCGCTACAAGTCTCTTGCAGAGACTCACAACCTGCTTCCGACTCTACAATTTGGTGCACCCGGACGCAACACCACGAAGGGTTTGCAAGCAATCTTAGGCCCGGTCTACACTGGTTGGTGTACCGACCAGCACACGACGTTACTGAGCCTGGACATTACGGGTGCTTTCGACCGCGTCGATCGAGCGAAACTTCTCCAGATCTTGGTGGAAAAAGGCATTCCTGATTGGCTGATCCGCTTGACTGCTTCTTTCCTGTCAGAGCGAAGCACCACACTCAACATGCTGGGCACCATGTCAGACCCATTCTGGATCGATATCGGGATACCTCAAGGCAGCCCCCTCTCACCCATTCTGTTCCTGTTCTCTGCTGCCGACGTACTCGCACTCTTCGGGAAGAAGGACTATTGCGGAAGCAAGGCCAAGGTCCATTGCTTCGCCTACGTTGACGATACATATCTCATGGTCACCTCACCTTCCTACGAGAAGAACATCAAGATCCTTGAGGATATGCACATCAAGCTTCTCGATTGGGCAACGAACAACGGGTTCGAGTTTGGTGCGCACAAGTACTCACTCATGCACTTCCGTAAGCATCACAACTCGACCATCAGCACGTTGCTTCCCACCAAGATTCCACACTTTGGAGAAGGTCGCGATGCCGGTAACCCGGTTCTGAGGACTCAGTCCCATCCTATGAATATCCTTGGTGTTCATGTGGACCCTATGTTGCGCTGGCACCAGCACGTGGCCGAGATTGAGATAAGTGTCGCACGTAAGCTGCGTGCTCTTCTACGTATCACTGGATCGACATGGGGAAGGACGCTGCACGAGATGCGCGAGCTCTATCGCACCTCCGTTCTTCCCATCATCACATACGGTTGTGGAGCCTGGTACATCGACTCCGACCATAAGGACATCAAGTGGAACGTTTCGCAGAAACTCATCAAGCGGCTGAATGATCTACAATACTCATGCTTGATGCAAATTTCCGGGGCTTTCGACCGTACTGCCAGGATAGTTCTTGAGAAGGAAATATTTATCGAACACATCGTTATCACTCTTCGGAGACTTTCGCTAGCACAGCGCATCCGAACCTTCTACCACGAAGAGACAGCGCTTGCACGAAGTGCGCGCACTGAGCGTTTCAAGGCTATCAATCTGGTGAGCCACCCTTACATGATACTCGATGGAGAAGCCGCGAAGCACGAGCAGGCTGCAATAGAGTACCTTTGCCTCAGAAAGTCAAGACAGCAGGCTGAGAAAGACTGGCGGAGCCCCAACAAGCGTAGGAAGGCTATCGACGTGTACCTCAAGGAGTGGTCTTTCGACCAGAGCCGACGACACTGGAACACGTATCGCGCAGCACGCTTGTCCCGAGGCAAAGACGTTTGCCCCGCTCTCGACGTTGACTTATACGCTGAATGGGACGATCGAAGTCTCAACTGTTACAAGGGTCTCACCCGTGCTCAAAGCACAATGCTTTTGCATATGCGAACCTCAACCATTGGCCTCAACGCCCATTTACATAAGCTCAAGGTACGTTTCGAGGCTCATCCAATACTTTTCTGCTTGGCTCACATGCCTGTACAGCTCTCCGACACCGCATTCTGTACCTGCTCTCGAGATCGCCACACGGCAAAACATCTGTTCCTCGACTGCCACCTGCTGTCTAAGGAGCGTGCCGCTCTTTCTAGAGCGGTCGGACACCTCAGCTTCAAGGACATGCTCACCAAGGACGCCTTTGAAGCAACCCGCTGGGCCATCATGCACTTCGATCTTGCTCAGTGGCGCTCGGCCAAGAGAGAGGCGCCAAATTGGAAAGCTCCCGAAGTCAAGAAGCCGAAGAAGAAGTCGAAGAAGAGCAAGAGCCAGCCAGACAGAGGTGTCGGAGGTGCCGCGCCCCCGGGCCTAGCAGCTCCTGGTGCTGGTGGGACAACTTCCACTTAGCATTACTCACTGTTGCAACGATCAATCTACATAGTTCAATTGACCTCGCTGCAAAGCCTTGCTACCCGACTCCTTCCGCCTCAACATCATGTCTTCCGCTTCCACACCCGCACCCATACCCACGTCCTCCCCAAATTACCGGCATGCGTCTTCGTGAAGCACTTTGGCAACATCGATACTTTCGCTCGTCGTATTCCCAGCAGTTCATCGCAGATATTAGCATGCGCGCACTCATCTCGTCGCCGCCTGGTCGCCCTCTCGCCCTGTACCTGATTGCAGTGTGCAGCACAACACCGTCTCTACAGCCTTCACCACCGCCGCTTTCACCACTCACCGTCTTTGTCAGCCGCCATTTCCGTCCATCGCTGCCTTAGCCCACCGCCATCTTCGTCCGCCTTGACCCGCACCCATCTTCGTCCACCACCACCACCACCTTCGCCCGCCCCATCTCCACCCTACACTTCCCTTACGCCCCCTGCTAAGTTACACACGCGACGCCGCCTCCAAAGCTTCCCACCGCTACCACTACCGTTACCATGATCATCAAGCCATACACATCCCCTCGTTCTATGCCCAGCAGCACGCGCGACGCCACTGCTGCGGCCTTCACCGGCCGCTATCACATGCAACTCATACCTATCCTACGCCTCGTGTCTAGTTGTACACGCGAGGCTTTCTCACCAACTGCTCACTGCCACTGGCCGCTACTGTCGACCGGCCGCTACTACCGACTACACCCAGCACCCATCAACCGCAATCACCAACCACCACTACCACTGCCGACCCCAGCTTCTTGGCTATGCTCTAGTCTTCACATTGATGGCTCGTTACGCCTCAATAGCGGCTTAGCACGCTCCAACGATGTCTCTACAGCTTTGCTAGATCTTCGGACACTGCCTTCACCCCGCCGTTGGTTCGATATACCGCGGTCTGACGTAGCGCTCTCACCTGAAACAGCTCAGCTAGAGCTTCATAACTAGCATTCCCCCCCCCCCCCCCCCGGGCCCGAGGGACGGGGCCTACAGTGTACTTGTTTTGAAATCACGTGATCACGCGATGACGCGGTACCGTGTTGTAAGTCACGCTGGGTATCGTTGGTGTCACAGGCTTTCGCTGACATGCAGATAAAAAAGACCCGATAGCAAACTCGAAAATCTCTGACGCAAGCATGGGTGAGTCTTTCGCAGAGCCTACCATCCAACGCTCCGATACTGATGTTGCTCGCCTCGTAGATTTGCGCCTCATCATGACACTCACACCTGCACCACCACCACCACCACCAACACGATAATTACTACGCGCGCAATGTATGCAGACCTAGGATAAATCGCAGCTTCTGCACTCTACTAACATCCTGGCAGTGCGACGCGCTGACTGCTTCACATTCATTACACATAACTAACAGTCATCCAGGTCATCGATCAGGTATACTTGAGTCCACCAGCATCATCAACAAGCACCAAGCTTACACCAGCAGCAGCAGCAGCACCAATACCAGCCCCATGCGATCGCGCAACACCGAAAGGAAACCCAGGTATGCGATACATCACGCGCTGCTTTCCCAGTGCTGAGCTCACTCAAGCGACAGCAAGCCCATCGCCGGCACGAAGCCCGACCTAAGACACCTACACGACACCCACAAGATCACCAGCGACCCATGTATGCCATGACATCTCACGCCGCCTTTCCCTTCCTTGACTTACGCAAGCAACAGATCCCATGCGCAATCATCCACAAGCCCGGCCACATCAGGTATGTGATGCCACTTGCGACTTCCTTCCAGTACTCAGCTCATGCAAACAGCAGCCACATTGCGCCATCCTCCGTCATCCCAATCATCCACCCCGCCCTGTATGCTACACGATCAACGCTCCCTTCCAGTAGTCAGTTCATCAGGCAACAGTTATCGCGCGTCCGTCAGCATGGCCCGATGCCACGTGAGTTGGCTCTTTCCTCCGGCAGAGACTCGTTATTACGCACATCATGTCTTCACGTCCATACCTTCGTTACCGTTACTAACCCTACCTCGTCAGACTATAATTCCAGTGCCTCCCAGAGCTGGCGAAGCGCCGCCTGCTTCCAGCCAACGGAAATGTAGGCATCAGAACTGGGCATCGTGAATCATCCGCTGATACAATCAAGGTCGTCGCGCGCAACCTCGATGAACTCGAGCTCCTCTTGGGTCACCGGTGCAACCACCAAACCAGCCAGTTTCTTGTCCAGTGTCGAAAGGTAAGCAGTCTACACGCCGTTTACATCTGAGACGCAGACTAATCCAGGAACTTTGTACCTCTAGTCGACTGAACTGTTCTTCCGCGATCATCTGCGCAGCAGGAGGAAAGAGGTCCATATGGGCCAGACACCATGCAGCCACAACACACAAGCGTAAGTGTCAACGTCCCTTGCATAGCGTCTCGACTCAAGCTGATCAATGTAGCCACGAGGCGTCTTCGGTCCAGGTTGATCGCCGCCATGATCCTAACACTGTCGTATTGGAAGCCCTTCACCAGCCCCATCCGTGCAGCCGAGGCCTTCAGGTCTGCTGTCTTGGAGTCCCCAGCAAGGACTGGGAAGTTGAATGAGGTCAGTATTCCTACTTCTACTTACTTCTCCTCTAACTTGACATAGCTGCTCTTGTAAGCGGCAAGCTCCACCGCGGTCGCACGTTCTGTTGCGCCAACGGCCTGGGTGTCCTCGAGGACAGGGGCCTCTATCGGTGAGTGCTTGAGCAATTGGCCTAGGTGGAAGTTCCTCCTTCTAACAGGCTTTAGCGATCACAGAAGAGGAGTTGATCTGTACTGCATGTCCTTGGTAGTTGATGGACATGTTAGCGGATGTTTGTGGATGTTTTGAAGTGTGCAGAGGTATTAAGAAAGATGTGGGATGAAGAGAAGTATCCTCCAAGTGCGGTAGGTCTAAGTCGTGCGACGATTGGCCTCCAGAATTACTGACATCCTCTCAGCAGACCTTGTGTACGAATGCTGCGCAAGGCAGCCATCCTCTGGTTCGTTCACTGTCACGCCGCCTTCCTCATCATGACCTGACCAATGTGCAGAACCACGTTTCGACTGCGCGAAATACCTCTGGACTCGGTACGTGCAGTATTTCACTATCGCTGGCGCATCATCTAACGAATGTGATGCAGCAGCACCACGGTACGACGTCGTCTTGAACCCGGAGTTTACACACGGTTAGCTCATATCGCCATCTCTTCCACATCACCTAAGTAATGTGTAGCAGCAGTACCGCAGTTCAAAGCCGTCTCCAACCCACCCACTCCTAAGGTCAATGGAAAGGCTCCTGTTCAACATTGGTCCGTTGATGCGCTCATCCTCCTCGTCAGCGTGATCTAATCATCGGTTAGTACCGCGTTCCGACTTCTGGCCCTCCTGCCAATGAGAGCTTACCTGTGATTGCTGTCAGCACCCACGTTGGTCCTTCTACCACATCGCCTCCCTTTTCGACACAGACTGATCATCTCGCAGTTTCAAAAGCTTGCTTCTACGTCGATTTCTTTGGAGAGAGAATACGTATGTGTTCATCGTTTCGCTGTCCTTTGCCGCATGATCTGACAGATGCAGAGCCCTACAGCTCGACCGCGTACACCCCTGACTCCACCCCTGAGTCCACGAGAAGCCCCTATCGCTGTTGCCACCCATAATGTTGGTCCCTCCGTTCGCCGCTTCCATCGTATCGCCTGACCAATCTGCAGCACATCGTCGATGCACCAGATCCACGGCAAACGTCACAGACAGAGTTTGTATGTGTCCGCCAAGCCAGTACCAATCCCAACAATGTTCACAATGCTGACTTATCTTCTAGTATTGATTCCTATAGCTGCATACAGCGAGTACAAGGTGTTTAGGAAATACACCTGCATTGAGAACATTATAATGAGTTACCCGACTGCGTTTTGTTGCCCTGCTCTGCATCAACACTCCACCGTAATAGAAAAGTCCTGCCAAAGATGAGTGTCTCATGAGTGATGTTGTGTGCATGTGAAGTGGTTAACTACCCCGCTCTTCCCTAGTCCTTCACAACCAGTTTGAACGCAAACTCCCATCGATATGTAGCTTGAGAACTTCGCAACTGTAGGGATCTGATGCAAAGCGTGCGCAACCTTTCCTCGGAAATGGTCAAGCTTGCGCAGCAAGTACTAAGTGCCCAAGGACTATTGCTCACCAGTTACCGTGGTTGGCTATGGGAACGTTGCTACCTCGGACGTGGTCGCCGAAAGATCAGAATGATACATATCGAATTCACGCCAAGCTTCATTTGGTCATTACGAGACGAGCGCGAACGACGCTGGCGCAAGGCGTCGGTACCGACAAACCTCTGCCCTGGTGCCGTGGTTGGAACTACCAATTGCCCCGCCTTCGCGCGATTTACTGTGCCGGGCCGCGAATTGAGCCGGCGCGCGAATCGAGCCACCCGAACATCACAACAAAGCCAACAACGCCCGCGCGACGCGCCATAACTCCACCAATATGGATCCTATTCAGGATGCGATTGAAGCAATCGATTCGCGTGAAGACGGCGCAAATTTTAGCTATCGCGAAGTCGCAAAAAGGTTCGGAATTAGCAGGGCGACGCTGGCTCGCCGCCACCGCGGTGTGCAGGCTGATCGTGCAGGAGGCGGCCAGAAACATCAGAATCTCAACCCACAACAAGAGCAGGAGCTTGTAAATTATATTGAAGCTTTAACAAAGCGAGGGTTACCTCCTACGAGAGAAATGGTGCGAAATTTCGGCTCCTCGGTCGCCGGGAAGGAGTGTTCGAAGCGCTGGGTTTCTAGGTTTCTAGAAAGAAATCAGTGCTGTCTGATTTCGAAATGGACCTCTGGAATGGACTGAGTACGTCATTACGCCGACTCCTATTACAAGTACAAGCTCTACTTTGATCTCCTTTACTCCAAGATGGACGAGTATAATATTAAAAGCTGGAATACCTATAATATGGACGAAAAGGGGTTTCTCCTCGGCCTGACTGGCCGCTCGAAACGCGTCTTTTCCAGGCAATTATACGCTAGAAAGGAGGTGTCAGAAGCTCTTCAAGATGGTTCGCGAAAGTTTATTACCCTCCTGGCTTGTATTTGTGGCGATGGATCGACTGTTCCGCCCGCGATCATTTACCCAGGAAAAGGTTCACTTCAGAGCTCCTGGATGGAGGACCTAGAGGTCGGAAAGCACCAAATCTTCGCCTCTACGTCGCCCACAGGGTGGTCTAACAACAACCTGGGCCTTGCCTGGCTTGAACAGGTGTTCGAAAGAAGTACGAAGAAGAAAGCTCGCTCGAATTACCGCCTCCTGATCCTAGACGGCCACGGAAGCCACGTAACCATGGATTTTATCGAATTTTGCGACGAACACAAGATCCTCTTGATGATATTTCCCCCCCATTCAACCCACAGTCTCCAGCCGCTTGATGTGGTCGTTTTTAAGTCACTTTCGAGTCATTATTCGGCCGAACTGACCCACTACCTTCACCGCAGCCATGGGCTTGTCGGAGTCAACAAAGGAGACTTTATAAGCCTTTTCTGGGCTGCCTGGGAGCTCTCCTTTACGCCTCAGAACGTCCTGAAAGCGTTTGAAGCTACAGGAGTGTGGCCGATGAATGGGGGAGAAGTTCTGAAGCGATTCAGAAAAGCATCTTCAGATGGAGATAACGACCCAAGATTAGAGCCAGAGGGTAACCGGAGCAGCTGGAAACAGCTCCAAAAGTTACAGGAGACTGCGGTGAAGGATAGGGATGAAGATGCGTCGAATCGGCTGTCGGTCGCCATCCACTCCCTACAGACCTTCAACGAGATCCTGAACACTGAAAACGACGGCCTAAGGCAGGCGCTAGCACACAAAAAGAAGCATAACAAGAAGAGTAAGCCTCTGGATCTTCAACAGCGCAAAGAGTATCATGGTGGCGCTGTTTTCTGGAGTCCCCGGAAGGTGAGGGAGGCGAGGGCCCGAGAACAGGTCAGAAAAACCACAGAAATGGACGAAAAGCTTGCAAAAGCAGAGTCAAGAAAGCTGAAAGAGGCAGCAACATTATACAAAAAGAAGATGCAAGAAGAAGCGCGGGTTGTGCGGGAAACTGCGAAAAAGAGGGCCCAAGAAGAGCGCAAAAAGGCTGCTGAGGAGAAGGTCGCGAAACAAGCCCAAAAGGAGCAGGAACAACGCGATCGCGACTCTCAAAAAGCTCTACAATCGTCCCAATCAGGTAAAAGAGCATCCTCAAAAGTCTCAAAGGCGTCACAGTCAAAACGGGGTGGTCGTAGGCGTGTTGGGGGAGGTACTGTTCAGCCGGCACCTGCACCGCGGGGACCGCCGAAAACAACACGAACAAGGACAATCACAACACCGCAAAAATATTCTGAGTAGTACAAAAGCTTTGCAAGATGCAGTTTAATACAACACGAAGTTCTTGCAATTTAATAGCGACGTGGCGTCGTGATGTAGCCTCATCTTTGAATTTGAACTTATGTTGTGGGTGGCTCGATTCGCGCGCCGGCTCAATACGCGGCTCGGCACAGTAGGCTTCTGCCTGGCCCCCCTCGAACCCTTTATCATCTTCGCTCTCCCCCATGCCTCCCCCATCCACCATCCAGCACCCATTCCCATTACGCGCGACGGTATTGCAATCGAAACATAATACACAACAACCGGCTATCTTACCACGAACTTCCACCGCGACCGAGTCGGCAATCATGGCACCGTTGAGTGGCTTCCGTAAGCTCCCTCGGGAGCTGCGTGACCAAATTTATGCAGACTACTTTGCCATCGAAGGCGGGTATCGGTATAATCACACGACGAACAAATTAACCACCTCCGAAAGTACCAGCGTTGATCTTAACCTCAGGCTTACATGCCGTCAGGTGGCAGCTGAGACCCGTGGCCTTGCTCTCAGGCTGAATCCGATCAACTTCTCGACCGTGTGGGACGAAAACCTCCGCCAACGGGCTGGCCGATTTAACGCTATCCAGAAAATCATCAGCGAACTCAAGGCAGAATATCTACTATCGCACGCTCCTCGATCTGGCCTCATCGATAGCACAATATGCGACTATGTGGGAAAGCACCATTCGGAGTTCTTGCCGACCATTCAGACAATGCAGACTTTTGGACGCAATGGAATCGGCCGCAATGTCGATGAATGGAAGGAGATCCCGTCACAAGCCCGGCATTTCATCGCGTCGACATTGCAAGTTATTGGCGCAAAACCCGATTTCGGAGACGCCGTCAGTCGGGAACCACATTGGAAGGGGACTTCCTACACGCCAAGTCCCGACCCAGTGCCTGTAGTAGCGCACAGCAATCTACCATGGATGTTACCAAGTGAGAACGACATTTCCGATATGCTCAAACTCATACAACCTCTTTCCGTCGAGGCCAGCCGGTTCAAACCGGAGCGATATTGGGATCAAGAACAATATAGGTTCTCGGCAGCGACTGCGGCCATCCGCTTCCTAGAGTCTTTGCCGGCTGAAACGCGACTGGCAATGCGCAATCTAGTGCTACACGAAGATCATGAGTCTGTCGCATGGCCTGAGTGCCATGGTCAGGGCTTGATACCATTTTGCCAAGAGAATTCTGACTTGCATATAGAACGTCGAGTCAGCCTTTGGAGAACCATCCTACCTGCCGCCTCCATAACACTGTACGAATTGCAGTCCCAAACGCTCGAAAATGTGCAACGATGGAAATACGACCGCTTGACGGCGCAGATGATCAGTCGGGGATACATGGGCGATAATGGGGCTGCTGCCTGGATAATGGAAGCACTGGTACTTGCGTCTCTAGGCATGCCGGCAGGTGCCTTCAGCCTGGTCATAGATGGGATGCCGACGCCCGAGACCTCGGCGCAAGTCTTCAATGTCCTACAACGAGACGCCGCTTGGCAATCCGCGTATCAGCAGTGCGTCAAAACTCCTGATTCACAGTCATGCCAACTCAACTGGATAATGATTCGAGAGAATGTTACATTCACCATGAGGGGTTTTCCAGAGGCTTTGCAAGAGATATGTTCTGGCAAGTCACTGGTGAGATGTAATTTCGACACTGGCTTCGCACACGATGTGGACCAAATTGTTGCACAAGGACGTACGTGGACATTGATAGAATGGCTGCAAAATTGGCATACTACCGGAAAACTTCAAGCCGATATCCATACTGCCGCGCCATTGCCTAGCTGGCTTGAAATTCGGCAAGAGAAACTCCTGGGTTACACAGGCACCGATTAGGTATTAGTATGTCCTTTAGTTCACGTCAGATTTGTATGGAGTAGACTCGCCTATCAGCGGTCCCCTAAGGTAGGTTCATCGTGACTTTGTCGCCCTTGGTGTATGGCCGGCAAATTTAGGATTTTGGCGATGACTTTAAGTAACATTTCAAGCTTTATGTATCCAAGCCTTGTCAAATGAACAGCACTAACGTCGTTACGCGTCCTGATTATCAGCTTCCCGTATACTATGCTGCGAGCAAGCCCATATATGTACCACAGCCCTTCATCCATTCGTCTTCAATGCCTGCAAATGCATTCGGTAAAAGCCGCAATGGAAGTAGACGAAAAGATTAGGTACTTCTGGCCTCGTCAGGGTAGGTGAATAGGCATTGAGCATGAGATGCAAGTCCAAAGGATGCGCTTCTCCCGCTTCGTGCAATATCCATCACCAGAGCGAACCACAGGGCAAGCGCGGCGCGAGCATCCGTAAACCTGCAATCGGCGCGATGTTCTATTCTTCCTTTTCCACTCCCCGGAACACTATTGAGTGCTCTAGGTCGACTGCATGGGTCGATGCTATCAGACACCAATAGGGAACAGCAAGCTCCCTGTTGGGAGTTCAGAGATAACACCAAGGATCTCGAAATTTATTCCCGCTCGAGCGATGGAAGACCTTTGATGGATGAAGATATATCATCATCGTGCCTGTCCGCAGCGGCTGTGGCATTTCGATTTTGGAACGCCCTTGAGCCGGATACCCACAAGCACATTCGGCGCGGTCGCACGAGAGGTGGGCCAAACACTGTGCTGTACATGATTCCAGTAGCCGGTTGCCTGACGCGTAAGTGTCTTCTCCTACAATTTTCTGCATTTCGTAGGCCGTTAACTCCACTAGAGGTGGCTCGAATTCGTGTTGTCGCATTTGGCCAAATCACTATTTGGGAGGATATATTGTCCTGCATACGATTTCGTTACTAACTCTTTATAGTATGTAGGCGGTAAAATTGTAATGCAACATGACTTCTAGCATTCTCAATCATCCTGCCAAGAAAGCAGACTCCATATCACACAACCATCACACTACATTTCCATCTACCCTACGACCCACCAAACCCTTTTTCCAACCCCCTCAACCAAATACCCGCGGCATACGCACCCGGATCAGGAATCTTACTCCTCTCACTCCCGTCCTCACTGATATACGTCGCGCGCCCAAACTTGGCCTTCATATCCTTTGTGCTATCCGCCTTCTTCTCCGCAACATCCACACTCTTGCTCAGATCCTTGCTCTCAGCCAGCGTATTAATAAACGGAATCAGAACATCCATGACCGTCCTATCGCCCTCCCGTGCACTAGTGTAATTCTTGAGGTTTTCCAGAGCTGCAGATGCGGAGGAAGCGAGTGTGGAGATATCTAGCGGTGCGTTTTGAGATAGAGTTGCTTTTGATAGCGCGTTTGTGAAGGCGGTTACGAGAATGGAGAGGATGGCGCCGAGGGAGCCGCCGACGTCTTCGACGTTTTCGCCTATGCTTTCGAGGAGGGCAAGGATGGGTGGTGGGCTGCTTTCTACAGAGTCGATGTTGGTGAGGATGGATTTGCAGACGCCGGCTACGGCTTCGCCGCAGTCGCCGTCGCCCATTTGTAGGTCGTATTGTGTGATTGTGGGCTCGGCTGCGAGGGCAGCTTTGCAGGCTTGACGGAGCGCGGGGATGAGGGAGGGTGGTGTAGCGGGGCCCTTGTGGAGGAGGGATTTGTCGGCTGCGGCGGCGTTGGCTTTGTTGCGGAGTTCTTCGGTTTCCTTGTTGACGTTTAGGGGTTGGTAACCGTTCTTTGGCCAGGCTGGAGCGTTTGTGGGTGCATCTAGCAACTCCATGACTTCTTCGTCTTTGAGGTCCATGGCCTTTGCCATACCGCTCATATTGCCTAGTGTGATGCTGAAGCCCTGGGCGTTGAGCGACGTCTCCAGCACGCCGGCGTAGATGCGTGTTGGTACAATCTTCCAGTCGCGCTTCAGGGCTATCAGGGCGAGGTTCACCAGGGCGTCGAATTCGAGGTTTGATAGGCCGCCGAAGTTGTTGACGAGCATCACGACGTTATCATTGGGGTTGAAGGTGACGAATGCACGGTCGGAGTCGGAGGGATCGAGGAGGTAGCGCAGCATCTCTTTGATAACGTCTTCGGGACTAGGCATGGGGGAGATGGTTCGTAGGCCCTGGCATCAGTCAGTTTCAGCTTCGTGCTGCAAATCACTGAGTTCATGGTACTTACAGGCTCGTTATGAATACCCATACCAACCACACAAGCATCGTCCTGCACGCTCTCAAACGCTTCTCGACCAGGTACGTGGCAGTGGTCCAAACTCGTGCCGATAGTGACAAGTTGTGAGTTACCCAACTCACCAATCTTCCTACACCGCTCAAAAGCCCATCCTTTCTGTGATGCAGCACCAGCAAGCTTGATGACCAACAAGTTACCAGCCAGTCCTCTCCTTCCCACCTTACCGCTCTTCTCGCGACCCAAGGCAGCGTCTTCCGCCATGCACACAACATCGACTTTGTAGCCTAGAGCTTGACCCTTCTCTCTGGCAAGACCGAAATGCAGCATATCTCCTGTGTAGTTCGTAATGCACAATATAACTCCCTCCTTACTCGGCACGTTTCGTATTCCTGCCATGATCTGCTTGGTGCTGGGAGAAGCGAAGATGTCACCGCACACGGCAGCTGACAGCATGCCGTCCCCAACGAAGCCGGACCATGCCGGTTCGTGCCCTGACCCGCCGCCAGATACGATAGTGACTTGATTCGGAGGGTGTGAGAGATTGTAAACGACGCGATTGGCTTCGTCGAGCGCCATGTGCGAGTTACGTGTGCATAGGGAGCGCAGGTTGTGGAGGACCACGCCTTCCGGATTGGGGAAGAAATGCTTTCTCGACATCGTGACGGTGTGTATGAATATATTAGTGTTCAAAGGTCTAAAGGTTGTCAGCGACTATATCGTGTTTGGCCGCAGTAGTGTGAAGCCGGAGATTGCTGGAGAACATACCTGAATTCAAGCACGTATGCCAGCAGTACACACAGCTAGAAAATAGCAGATTCGAGACCAAGAAATCAAGACACGCGGCGTACCGCCAATTCAGCCGGGCATCGTGCCTTTTAAACAAGTCCCCCCGCATCCCCCGCCTCGATCAACATCATGACCACGAACCCCGCTCGTGGGCACCCCGTCAACTCAATTTTTCGGTGCCAGGAATTCAACACGCGTCTAGAAGCCTAAACACGCGCTCAGATTAGCCCGAAACGATGTCGGAATGATATGCTAGGCTTGGGTATACTGCATTCAGATAAGTGGGCTGCTGGAAGCTGGAGAGAGGGTCGTGTTTGCGCCGGGGTTGCCGCTTTGGGAATGCCGGGTGGAAGCTTGGCTTTTGTGGAGGAAGCTCGCATCGGTCGAAGCTCCGAGAGCTGTTAGGTCGGCGCCTCGCGACGAGACGCTAGTAGTACCTGCAGTATCCGTGATATTTGCTGGACCTTGGTGTCTGGCGGAATAAGTTTAGACTTTGTAAGAGACGTGTGTAAGCCTGTCAAAATTCGATTTGGAGTGTGCAGGCGAGCTGATCGTATTATATCGTCGCAAAAGGTAGCGGGCTATGGTCGCTCGCTCCTCAGTCTCTGGAAATGGATGGAGCGCCTCACTCACAACTCTCCGTTGTCCATTGTCCACACATCATGACAAGAAACCGTACAATCTCTTCAGGAAAACACAGACTCCAATCTGAACCATGACCTCCTAGTCAGACATGATCATCTAGTCACATATGATCTTCTAGTCAAACATGATCTTCTTCCCCTTCAACAGTGTGCCACCGAGCAGTTTGCCAACTGCATATCCAATGTAAGCGCCGGTAACGATCGTGACGGGCCACTTCTGCCATTCGCGGTCCCTGCATTCCGTTAGCTATACCCATTGCAAATACGTTGTCGACTCCAGTCTCAACATTGGAGTCGGTCAAGTACTCACCAATCCAAGGGGATAGGTACAGCACCCAGCCATGCACCGAGCACGGTACCAATCAGCCCTCCGTAGACTTCATCCATCGGCAGAAGTAGCGCGATGATCTGCCTCCAAGTCTCGCCGTCTACACCGTGTACATATACCAGAGGGAGTGTGCTAAGCAACGCGATGTGGGCCCCAGCGAGGAGGGTATGCATGTGATGCGTTGTGGCAGGCGCGCCAAAGAGAACGAGGGTCGCCGTGAGGAGCGGTGTTGCGGCGAGCGTAGTGAGTAGGAGGGACAAGAATGCCGGCTATGTATCCTATAGTCAGTAAAGTTTCTTTCTAGTTGGCTGTCAAGAGCGCATTGAAGGCAGTACGAGTGGGAGTGTAGACGTACGACAATCTTCGAGTTGAGCCCCTGCTCCAGCTTGCCAGGTGCCTTCCCTTTCTTCTCTCCAGGCTTCTTGTTCTTTAAAGAAGGGGTGCCTCCTGTTGGCGGAAGGCATACTGCTACAAAGGCTATTTGCAGCACGGCGAGCGGCGCAAGAGTGGAAAGGAGCGTCGGCACCGGGTCCGCAACTAGGGCAGGAAACTTGAAGGCGTAGACCGAGAGAACGAGTATCGGGTGGATATGCGTGTAAAGCCGTGCAGTGTCGTTCTTCAATGGCTCAATTGGCGGCGCCGTGGAGGGTTGAACCTTTGACGTCGCGTTGGCGTTGATGACAGTTGTGCTGGCCATGTTTACGAATGAGGTGGAGGAATGCTGGTGCGCGCTGAGGACAAAGTGGTAGAGCTATTAATTGACAAGGCGACGTAATATGAGCGGCGTCAAAAGGAGCGGAAGTGGCGCCTGGCCTATTGGTGTGCTGTGGTCGCGGGTGCTGCGGAGGGATGTCGCGCATCGGAAAGTTTCGTGATGTTGTCCGTGCTGCGCTCTCATTGGACAGACAGCAAACATCTCTCGAGCACCTCCATGGTTTGTAACAAGCGATAATTACATGTGAACTGTGATGGAACTCATTGACGGCCTATATGTCTTGGCCTTCTTCTCATTCATCTCATAGTGTGCTTCTCGTGCGACATGTTTCTGAGTAGCAGCGCTTCTACCACCACATCTTGCAGACCTTTACTGCTTCTGCTCGCCCTTCTTCGGTAGCAAGTTCCTCAAAGACAGATCGTAGACCACGTCCTCCACGTCCTTGACCCTGTACTTCAGCCCATCGCTGCGGCGGCGCAAGCTGTCGTTCTTGAGATTGAGGATTTGGAAACCCGCGTGCAAGTCCTTGACGAACTGGTTGATGAGAAGGGGACGCTCATAATCACCGAGAGTGACAGCGTTACGTGCGAGACGTGTCTGTCGTTGTTAGCGTGGTGGAGGTTGGGTGGGAGCAAGATGACGGACCAGTTCTTCAACGAGCGTCATGAGAGAATGTAGGTACTCTTCGAGCGAGAGGTGGAACTCATCGCGGTCCTTGAGATTCACGGGGACTGCTAGAGTTAGTGACGACGTGCATGTGTACCATGATCCTGAACATACTCTTGAAGATCTCGCCAAGCTCCTCGATGGTCAAGAGACGGCCGCATTGTACCTCACCACCGTCGTACTTGTAACCGCCGAGCCAGCCCCAGAACAAAGCGCTCTCGCACTATTGTATTGTCAGTATTGGGATGGCGATATCGTGGGATTGATGAGCATACCGCGCCCTGCATCTGACGGCTCCACATGTTGTTGAACTTGTAATACGGCATCTTTGACGCAGCCTGCGACAGCTTGGAGACGGTGTCAATGACATTGTCAATAGGCTCTTTCGCAGCTTTCAGGATGTCGGGTACTGCATTTTGATTAGTCGTGGTGTCGATAGACATGCGAAGAGCGACTCACGCTCGCTGACGGGCGTCGAGTGGGCTCTCGACAACACGAAGGAGACATTGCGGTCTATGAGCTGTCAGTATATCCCGCTACTGGTATCGAGCATGCTTACTGTGCTTCTCAAGAGCCTGGATGATGTCGCGCAGCTCCTGTCGCGTTGTGAGTACGCTATCACGTGCAGCTCTATCAGCCGCCACTTACATCCCGAGTGGCGGTATCTTCGTCTACGCGCGCCTGAAGATCCTGGAAGATGGCCGGGTTGACCATACCTGAGTTCGCTGCCATTTTGACGTGTAATTTGGCGTTGAGGTGTTGTTACAGGGTGGGAGTTCGTGTTGGGGACTGGCCAACGTTGTTTGTCACGGCAAGCTACAAAATTTCAGTCTCTCACTACTCACCGCGCAAAGTTGCTTTTACTCAGCTGTAAGCGCATGGAATAGGCTACCAACTCTTTCCAAAGTATGATCTCGACTAGATAGCATGAGTCCACACCACATGAGCTGATCACATATGTGCTACGATTAGTATTCGGCGCATTCAAGGACAGGTAAGCATGCGTGCGGCACCAACTGCTGTGCAACATAGCAACCGCAACTTCACTCCAAACACTTGTAAACAACGATCCATAACAACGCTCTATGTTGTCTCATGTCGTGCAAGTTATAGAATATTCAGAAATAAAGCACACATTACGCTTGTGCAATGAGTAGCGTGAGAGACAACGTTTACAAGACTCAACTAGTCACAACTTCAGTCGATGGCCATCACGAATGTGGCGTTGTCGATCAGAATCAATATCACCACCTAGCTCCTTCCTCAAGCGACTGGCAAGCCAGAAGTCTCAATGAAAAAGATCGCGTCTGCCAGAAGTAGTGAAATACTGGCGACACTGTGTCAAAGAAGATGAGCAAGCCCAGAGCCTCTTCGACTGGTTTCAAAAATAGGAATAATCAAGAATTCTCCCGTAGGAGAGTTTCAGAGATTAAACTGAAAAGAACAGATACTACACTTGATCTAAGCCAAAAGGCAAAGAGAGCTAAGGAACAGAAGAGGAGGCCGAGGGAGCGTTGGAATATATACCCATCGTGGCCTTGGCACGCTAGACGTCATGTGACTCTCAGTAGCGTCGCACGCACCTTTTTGTGGGCTGTCGGGTGAACTCCGGCGTCCGGGCGCCTGTAGAACATTGCCGGTGATGGGTGAGAACTCCAGGCTCCAGTATCATGCGTCAGTTCTGCCTACTTGCTCTCACTGTGCTCCTCCGCAGAGGTTTCCATATTTACTGTTACTGTCAAGATACGTCATCGATTTTGCGCTAAAATCCACTTCCAACGGCCATTATGCTTCGTCCGATGATCGCGTTGCATGGGCGCAGTGGAATGTGTCACGGTGCGACTCGATCATCATGAGTTGACTGCGATGTAAGCGTATACCTGGTGCTTAAAGTGGCAAATCACATCCAATAACGATTATGCATACATCTGAGGATTACTTAATTCACAATTTGTCAAGAACGAACATCTTCGTATACGGCTACCCTCAGATTTGTCTATGCTTATAGCACAGGAATATCGACGCTGCTCATGGAAGACGCATACACAATACCGCCGTCTCAATCGAAGTGCTCCACGCTCCATTATGCTATGTCTCCCCCCCCCCCCCCCCAGTGTAATACCATGGCAAAGCCTTCGAACCCCACATATCTCGGCGAACCCGTTCGGCTCGCGCTCCCCTGGCACACCGCATACCTCTTCGACTAACTCACCTTCTTCGTCAGCTCTGGCTTGCCTTGAACCATCTTATACCTTATACTCAACTTGACAATGCGATGCTCCTTCTTTCCCGCACTTTTCGCGCGCGTCTGGCGGCCTTCCACCTCGATCAGATCCGTATCGACAGCATGATTCCGCGCCACCATCGCAACTTGCTCACGAGCGTGAAACTCGCAGCCCAAAAACCTCGCCTCTTCGCAGAACCAATGGAAGCTTAGAGCGAAGCCGGCCTTTTGCGTTGTTTTATATTGTCGTCCTTCGATGAGCGGAACGTCCTCATAGAGCAGTTGGGTGGCCCAGCTATCGCCATCCCACCCGACTCTCATGTTGAGTGCTGATATTCCGATGCCTTTTTCCTTCACGCGTTCCTCGGCTAGCGAATTAGGCGTCATGAGGCCGGTTGCGTCGCGCTCCGATGTGGCAGTCGCGCGCCATATACGTGGGGCGATAGCGTAGAGGTAGAGAGGGCTGCGCAACAGGAAGCATAGGTCGTCTACGAGTCGTTGTTAGTTCAAATATAGGTACATCAACCTGAAGACTTACCAAGAAGTTGCATTCGATCGTGCGCCGGTAGTTTGCCCAACGAGTCGTCAAGTGCGCTCTGAAGATGGCTGCGCAGCTTGTCTTTCTGCGACGGAAGGCGGAGCCTCAGCTTCATCTTTCCGGTCGACTTGGTTCTGCTCCGCGTCTGTAGTTGATTTGTTGGTGGTCTTTACGCTGTGTTGTATCCGTATCGGAGGTCGCGCAGCGTGAGAAGTCGGAAGGCCGTGAATGGTGAGACTCTCACGATAGGATATATGGCTGTACATGAAAATAATGTCACCTTATACCGAGAGCCGAGTTCCTCTCACTCATCGCCCCGTAACAGGACTCGTGCGCGATGGTCAGTCGTCACGGGACTCTTCATCGTTCGGAGGTGAAGTCGGGATTGCGCAATGATTTGATGGATTGACTAGAACGTGCTGGTAGCCATCGCCATCAGAGATACGTATCCGAGGCAAGTACTGTACAGGTTCTTATTGTATCTTGCCGCCCCATCACAAAGTCGCCATTATGGGGATTGCGCTACTCGACAACAGCCTCTTCAGCCTCCTCTCTCGCTATACGCTTTTCCTCGTCCTTCACACGCTCTGCCTCTCCCTTCTCGCGATACTCCTGCGCCAGGTTATGCACCCTGACAAAAAGCTGAATCATCGCCTGTCTCTCCGATTCCGTTGACCGACCCTTCATGAGTGTCCATTCGCCAATCTGAAAGCGCGCAACGAAACCTTCAAAGACGACATCATCAGTATTGTTGACCTCCGGCCCGCTCTGGATGGTAATAGCGATACGATCCCGGCTTCCCTTTTCGGACGCGTCGAACTTGTTCGGGTAGTGATAAGACACTGTCGTGCTCTCTTCAGATTCATTTGATATCGATGACACGTCGCCATCGACGAGAGTTGTCGAAGTGGAAGGGATATGTACTGGCTCGACGTTGTCTTCATGTTCCCACTCGTAGTGCTGTATGTTTTTTCGCCCCGTATCGAGGAGGTAGACGATGTCGCCTTTCCACAATGTCAGCTGCTCGGTCGCGATGTGGTAGGCATTACTTACAACGGAAAGGTAAGTATTCTGTAGGATCAACCCCGGGAAGTGCCCTGTCCGCCAATACAAGGTCGATGCGGTCGCGAAATTGCCAGTCAGGTGTTCTTGCGGCCATGATCTGTTGGATATTGCTGGATGCTTGGAGCTGAAGCTGGTACGGGCTCGATAGCAACAAGCTTGTTATACAATACCTTCGTTTGATGTTGAACCCGTTCAGCAGCGTGCACAACATTTTTGCTTGCTACTCATGAACGGTGCAAGATGGCTCAGCTGATGACATCTTTCTGCATGTTTGAGAAAGCGGCTTCGAGCAATCGAGCTACATGTTCACAATCCCTTGAAGAGCATCGCCCAGAGTCAGGCATCCTTGGAGAATTGAACGGTGCCAATGGTAGTTTGGTACAAGCCTAGTATACATCATGATAGAGCATATAACAGCTGGCAACAATCTCCCACGGCCAGGAGGTGAAGCTCAGTGTCACTACTAATACAGTCAGACCGTGATGGTAGCCTCAATGCTCGCCATGTGCCATGTCACTCATACTCTCGTGCCAAAGTAACAACCTTCTGGAACACATCCAGCAGCGCATCTGCCGCCGAGGAGGTGCTCCTTCCTTTGGCCAACACATACCCATCAACAACAATAAGAACTAAACTGCCCTCAAAGACGATCGCACCACGAGA
Source organism: Alternaria rosae (assembly GCF_020736505.1). Classification (NCBI taxonomy): domain Eukaryota; kingdom Fungi; phylum Ascomycota; class Dothideomycetes; order Pleosporales; family Pleosporaceae; genus Alternaria; species Alternaria rosae. The sequence goes on from NW_025763572.1 coordinate 2,957,447, forward strand.
ATCCTTCTCGGCGCCCTCGTAGCGTCGGATATCCAGCTTGTTGTGACAGTCCTCGCGGTTCTTGGCGTTGAAGGCAGGGCGGCTGATGGAGTACTCGAGTGTTTCTGTCTGCCAGGCATGCTCGTGCATGAAGGTGGTGTTTGCGAGAAGAGCTTCGATAGCCTCTGTAACATGTTAGCAAACATATCAGCATGTTGGAGAGAGTGAGACGTACTGAGGAAGGTAGTGTAGTCTGAAGCGGTGAGAACCGGGAGTCCGCGATGCTTCCGATCTGCCAGCATTGTCTGGAATGCCTGTCGTACTGGGTTGAAGGTCATGTTTGGAATTTGTATCTGATGGATTGGAGCGTAGATGGTTGCGAGCTATGTTTCGGCGGAAGCAGGCTTTTATGTGGTCCATGGCGTGCTTGCTGGATACCTTCCTCATGTCTCTCCTTGTTGCTCGTTTGCTGTTGCAATGATGAGAGATAGGACTTTGTTAATGGTAGCGGTGTCAACCCCCGACATGAAGAAGAGGTTACATCGTGTGCGGAACATGTCTTCCAGAAATTTGGCATGGTCCGCAAAACTCACATGCAGTCGCACGCCACACTCATAAAACGAAGGACTCGCGAATCATCTTCTGGTTTCCGTTCGCATCCACTAGCCCGATCCATGTGGCTGGCAAGAACGTTGCCTCAAAGCCACCGCTGCGGTCCATGCCCGCCTTGATGATGCAATTCCACAATCTGGTCTCCTCTACCGGCCAGCCGGTATTGGGGTTGACTTCGGCTTCTTCCATTTCGATCGCTCGTTTGGACACTACCACATGTTGTTGCACGTCCCAAAGTCCCTCCCGCGGTGGGTTGCGTTCTAGAAGCGCTACTGCCTCTCGTCGGGTGATGGGACAGCGGCATCGGGTTGCGACGAAGTAAAGCTGTGGAATTATCGCAATGTCGAAAGTGAAATGAGCGGTGTTGGGGTTCGTGGGCGGCCTCGAATCGATGATTGCTTGGGCATGACGCAGGATCTCCTTGAAGTGATCTAGATAGTTGTCGTATGTCTTCTCGATGACTGTTGCTGAACATGAAACGTAGACAAACGTTGTGTGATAGGAGACCTTGAGAGCGCTCGCAGCAATTAGTTCATCACCCGAGAGCGCATGCTGCTTTTCGAAGCGCCGCATGTTTTCGTACCAGACATGATGACACGCCAACAAATTGTCCCGTTCTTGATAAAGTTCAAGACAAGATTCTTGTCGAAGGAGTGTTCTTCTTCCCATGGTATACAGGTGACTTATGGATGCATTCCGGAGCTCGAAGTAGGCCTGTTGCGTTTCAGAGAGACTCACAAACGGCCGCTTGGAGTACGTCGCATGCACCAGTTGCGGTATCTCTAGGTCTTCCTGAATCCTGGAGCCATAGAGCAAAGCTTGCGCAACGCCGCGGGTGAAGATGGGTATCAACTTGTCTTCTGTTGAGCTTCTCGAAAATCCGGACCCGTCCAATGCTACGTTGGGGGGATACGTGGTTTGCAATGAGTCCCGATAGTTCGGTAGTTCTATGCGGGGCGCGTACATCAGTTTGAAGCCGTTCCTCAAATGGGTGAAGGCGGCATGGTAGTTGCCTTGGAGGAACTCAATGCAAACGAAAAGAAGACAGATTACTAGTCCAAGCTCTGGCGAGTAAGTGGCCTCGCTCATGCGACTGACTAAGCAGCCGATGGACTTGTTGTAATGAGACAACACAATCTTGCGCTCGTGATTGGCAATTAGCCCCGCGCATGCATGTTTCATATCCCCAGGCTCGGTTTGGCAAAGAGCTCCTAGAGCTATCACAGCATGGCGCACGGCCGGTTCCGAGTGAGCCATCTGCAGTACGATGCGAGACCAGAATTCTTTGTCGAAGTTGGTGGAGAGTGCAGGGCAGGCGCAATGATAGTAGAAGTCCAGATAGCGTGCACTATCTCCAAGGCCATTGAAGGTAGATATGGCGTTCTGTGGATCGGAGGCTTTTCCGTGACTCCAGACATGGACTTGAAAGTTGGCGTCGTTTGTTGTGTAACCATCGCACTTGCGGCCGGAGCGCGTACACCTACTACATTAGCTCCAATGATAACCCGCGGGAATGGGAGCCAATACCTACTTGAGGCATTCCGGCTTCTTCTCATCACATTTGACGCGTCGCACCCTGGGATCGAAATGTCAACCTTTTGTCATATGATAAGGTGGCCACTGCGTACTTGCACGTCTTGCAACCTGTCTTCACTTTTGGACTCCGTCTGCGGGTTTTGTAAGACGCTTCGCTCGTCGAAAACATCCTGTATCCAAGTCAAAGATGGCGGCGGGAGTACAACGTGACTGCATGATGGAGACGCATGAGTATAGTCGGGTAGGGTACGCGACGAAGCTGCGAGTATGGCGGGCGCGAGACGGCCAATCATGACATCAGCGCTCGGGAAGCATCACGTGCTTTTACGAGCCGACCAATCGTGAGATCTCGAACCCACAAAGATCTGACGAGGTCGGAACTAGGCGCAACGACTGCCATAGCGAGAGTGCAGCATCAAGATGATCTATCGTATCATTTCATCGAGGTAGGCCACTGGGGGTGGCTATCTGTAAGTCTTAAAATAGAACAAATTGACCTCCTATTCTACCCAAGAACTAGACTAATTCGTTTACTCTTCTTTTACACTATAGAATGTGCGTCTGTATTAATGATGCGACGCAAGGGTACATCCGACAGAAATTACCATTGTATTGGTTCAAGACGAACACCGCCGAAAGAAAACCCTCCATACCACTGACGCTCGAACTTCTTTGAAATGACGAAAGCCATATGTCCATCAATGTTGACGTCCACAAATTGACCCCCAATCTCGCACCATCCGGTATTTTTGTAGGTATTCCAGAGACCAGAGCTGAGATTGTATTCCTGAAAGCCCGGCTCCAGAAGCTTTGGGGCCAAGAACGGGTTTTCATCAGCGTCTACCACATCGTGCATGAATCGATGCCCTTGGTTCTGCGCACGTCCTCCAGAAAGTTTAAGTTCAAAGGGAAAGTAAAACAGACAGTCATGTTTCGGCGGCGCTGAGCTTGGGTTTTGAGGTAGAAATCTGCGTTCCTCGACGGTGTTCTCAGTGAAGTGAGTAATAGGCGTACTGCGACCGCCCCCGACAGGAAATGTCTTCCCCGCCCAGAACCACATTATCCAATGTATGCGGTATCTTCCGTGCGGGATTTTGAACGCTTGACCCCGGAGTTGGATGTGACAAACCCGCCGACAAGAGAGGATGGTGTTTCCTGGGGGTCGGATATCTGGTTCTTGAAATTTAGTGTCAACAGCCACATCATCTGGGTAACCAGATTCGCCTACTTGTTCTCGGTACCAGAATTTCATCCTTGGGGATCCTTGACCAGGATTGTCAACATCGTCTTCATTTCCCACTGTAAAGACGTCCGCGGGAACAGTGAAGGGTTTCGCATTGCCAGTGAGTTGTCGTAAACGTGTCGCGCAGCGTTGTTTCAGATCGAAAGTCTCAGCGTTGTCGAAATATGCCCTCGTGAAGCTTGCTAGCTTACCCTCTTGGTTCCACTCATCAAGTCCGATCTTGTTGAGACCCTGATCGACATTAAAACGGAAGTATTCGGTATCCTCCTCTTGCTTGAACCTCTTGAACAGCTTGTTATGTACTCCAGTAGCAGTTGACGTTAAGTCGATGAGAACTTTTACTTGCGCTGCCTGAGCTGATAGACCGAAAAATCCACCAGAATCTGGCAAAGAAGCTGCCGTCTCTTTTCCCGTACCTAAAGAGAGAAATACTCCAATAGGGACTTCATACCACAAACGTTTTGCTTCTTCATATGCTTGCTCGCCGGGGTTATTGTAGCCCAGGCCAGCATCCACATAACGAACTGGCGGGTCCCCGACCATCATTGGCTCGAAAAATCCGGTTGCTGCACTTGTAGCTCGAGCCGCCTCCCAGATCTTTGTCCCATCATTTCGATCGTACGTAGTAAATAGATGCGGCTCGGCATTGTTCACCGAGTCGCCGTACACCGCGAGAACAAAGGTTCTACAATGACGCTCTCCATCCCTGGGTTTCTGGTACATTGCGGCCTCTGAATCTTCTTCACCATCCTCGACCACCTTTTTGATAGCTGATTCAAGGATCTTTGCGTCATAACGCTCTTGGCCGCCTCTGGACAGGCGAAGCCCACCAACTTCCCAGCCTCGCTTTTCTTGGAATATCTTTTTGGCGAGTTGCCGATAGAGTGAGATGGCGTCTTTGGTCCTGAGACGGAGACGTCCAAGGAGAATGGCTATAAGACCGCCAGTGCTTGTTCCGCCAATGAGATCGAAATAGTCCGCAGGCCTCATCTCTTCTGGCTCCTCTATGCCCTCATCATCTGCTATTTGATTCATGATCTCGCGAATAATCATCAAGCACGACAAACCTCGCACCCCGCCGCCATCCAATGTCAGTATGCGTCGTGGAGGCAATGCCATCGCTACCTTCCCATAGGCTGAGAGACCGGATAGATATCGATGAATGATGTTTGTGTCTGTCGTCTTGAAGCAATCTGTGTCGTTTTTGAGTCTCGAAAAAGGTATAAGCATAGATTTACAATTGGTGATGGTCGAGCGACAAGCGCGGGAAAGCCTGACTATTAACAAATTGCCCGCAATCGACGATTTTTCAGCTCAGTACTGTGCATCCATGGATAAATTCAGGCGACCAGACATAGACTGCGCGTTCACCGCTAGTCCGCTCCCCATGAGGGGAAAAGGGAGTCGCACACGCATCAGGAAGGCAGCGTCTCCGTATCGATAGCTGGAGGTTGAGAGCCAGGGGCTGAAAGCTGAGAGCTGAGAGCTGATAGAGGTGGACCGCTGGCCAGTCGCAGCGGGTAGACTGGACAGGGTCTGGCGAGTGGGTTACACACGATGCTGACTACCGCACCTAGCTGAACAGCCCTCCTAACGGAGGGGCTAGAGAAGCACACGGGTAGTCAGTCTGTTCACCGGCGATGCCCTTTCATCGGTGAAGGCCATGTGCAAGCTAGCGATCGTCAGCCGACCTCATATTCGCATGGCCTGCGAAGTTGCACGGCGAGGGAGAAGGTAGACCCAGACAAGGACGAGCAGCTGGAGTTGGTCAGCGACATGACTTTCGAGCATCTGTTGCAGGTATCTCTTCTCGTATGTGCTGAAGGGACGTTCCTGTGGGTAGGCTACACGATGCACGAGCTATCGCAAGAGCAGAGGTGTAGTAACATCTGGGAGGCGCTCGACGATCTGCCAAGCGGCCTCCCTGCGATTTACCTATTTAAATATAATGACCAGCAGGAGAGAATCGCTAGAATTGTTATGGGTATCATCCTAGCAGGTCTAGCAACTGCTAGTAATATCGAGGTTGGATATCAGGCGTGCAGCGACTGTCCTAGCGAAGACTGCAGCATCGAGATGAGGCATTTAATCTTTTCATCGACGGGGGATGTGGCTGTTCTTGCGTACAGCTACGTACAAGCCCACGCGCTCCCACGCCAGTACTGAATTGAAACTACCTCAGATAGCTTACAAGACACACAAACACCATTCAAGAGAAACAATGAACACCATGAGGCCTACATCGACGCTACGTCTTCTCATCTGCTTCTTCTTGTCCTATTGTAGGCTGCACGCTTCTTCAGCTACTTCCTTGTACGAGGAGCACCAACTGCTCCAGCGTCTTCACTCCACCGCTAAGTCCCTGGAGATTTGGCGAGGATGATTGCATGCATCTCCTGAGCAGCCTTCTCAAAACCGTCCTTGGCCAATCCGAAGACCTCCTCGTCCACCAACGGGTCATTCCCCTCCTTCTCGCAGAGTTTGCCTTGAAGAACGATCGTGGGGCCCCCAGTGCGGCCGCGTTCTGGCTGGACGGCCAAACACATATAGCATCGTTTGCTCTCATGTCCTATGAACATACAGAGTTGCCAGAGTGACTGCATACCGTTCGGACCGAAGATACCGGCCATACCAAGCTTGATGACATAGTCGGACAAATAGTCTAGAAATCTCTTGTGTTAGCGGAGGGGAGAAATGTGGTGAAGCGGGAAAGAGAACTTACAGACTAGACGGTGCATTGCGTCCGGATTCTCCGCCCACCAGTCGGTCAAGGTATCCCGGAGGACCAGATATATGTGATCGTAGAGCATCTCGCGAGTGAGACAAGTAAGGGGCTCGCGATAGATCTGCGGCTCATACGGTCGTGGCGATGATGGCTGCGGGGATGGCGACTTCGACTGCGTACCGATAATGGGCATGTGACCTGTCGGCGGAGCATACGGCGGAGATGGCGACTTCGACTGTGTACCAATAATGGGCGGGGGACCTTTCAGTGGAGTATGCTGCGCGTAAGTGTGTGAAGGAGCGTATACGGTTGGAGGTATAGCCATACGCGAAGGCTGGAAGCTGGTAACTTTCGGGGAAGGCGGCGATAGCTGTCGTACGGACGTGGTTGGAGACAGGGACGGGGAGGCTAGACCGGGCGACGGAGAAGTTGAGAAGCCCCTTGGTCCAGTCGTCGCGCAAAGAGGATTCTGCGCCTGGAAGTCGTACAGTCGCGAGACTGCATCGTTGGCAGGCCGGGAGAAGTCAGGGTGGTCGGTCATGGTGTGTGAGTAAGTTGAGACGAAACTTGCTCTTGCTAGGGGACGTTGGGTGTCAAGAGCCGCGACCCAGGAGTTAGAAGATCTCAGATCAGAGCAAGCGATCGAAGGAGACAGGAGTTGAGCGCAGTGATTGCTAGTGGTAGCTGATGGTTTGGGGTTGCGCTCACCGAGAAGAGATTTTAGGTGCAAAGTGAAAGTGAAAGTGACTGGATAGGAGATTTGCGCATATCTGACGGCTGCCCACCGTACGAGAATTTCCAAGTGAAATTCTAATCATGAAAAGCTACTACATCGTCCAAGTGTAGATTACAAAAAGTTAAGCTTCCTAGGTATACAATGCGCTTCTGGCAGAACGTTGACGCCTGGTCCGACAGGGGAAGCTTTTACGAATGGTCCTAGGACTTGACCGGAGCAATCTACCCAGTTTCCTGGTATCCTCTTTCAGCGGGCGGGTTTGTCAATGTATTTTCTTGCTCTACAGTCATGTGTGTTCGCAAATCGCAAAAACATTCTCACCTTATCTACCTAGGTAGGTATATAAGCAAGAAACTGAACAGGTGCGCTGCAGTCTACATTAGTATCAAGACTGAAGATCAAAAGGACGCTAAAACAATGTAGACCTCTAGATCATCTACGCTGGCCAGGGGTAGGTATTCAATTGTTGTTCGTGAAGGAAGCTTTCAAATGTGCCGCGACGATCTGCTCCGGATCCTGCTCTTGAGATGGTACGCTGTAGATGTGGGTAGCTGGAGTTCGTCGACAAGATAGTTAAGGAAAGAGAAGGATCGCGACTTTGGTGCAGGTGGCGGCATCATGGTATCACGAGGTCGTACCGTTTTGTTGCCCGGAGAAAATCGTGGAGACGGAAATAGCATAGTACTAGCCTCGATGTGGATACAATCTGCAGGGTGGGACTAGTGCGGCTCGGGAAGTGTCAACAGTGCGCATTCACTCCTGACAACCGCCCCCATAGTATCCCTGACCCTCGTCGCACCCCACCGCGCCTTCTCTCGTTTCTGTTTACCTTGCGGACATTCACTCGCTAATCGTCCGCACCTTCCTCCGCAATCACACTTCACTCACTTACCGTCCTCGACACCAAGCTACCGCCGTACACCGCGCCAGACCCGCCGCGACCCGAGCGACACCACACGTTTCATAATCCGCGATCATGGGCTTCGGCGACTTCCAGACGATATGCGAAAAGGCACCGATACCACTTTGCGCGCTTGTGGGTCACCAGGAGATCAACGATGGTGTGGGCATCCAGACAGAGTGCTATGCGCGCACAATTGAGATTGCGAATACCCTCATTTTCGAGGCGGCGAACGACTTCATGCACATCTTGGCCATGATCATGACCGTCGTCATGATTATCCATGTGCGCTCCAAGTTCACGGCTGTCGGTACGTTTGCGCACCGCCGTCTATATCCGGGGCTCTCCACTAACGTACACCAGGTCGCAAGGAAATCACATCCTTCTTCTACATCTACCTCCTTTTGACCATCATATCGCTCGTCCTTGATGCCGGTGTCGCTGCTCCTGGTTCTGCCGCCTACCCATACTTCGCCGCCGCCCAGAACGGCCTCGTCTCCGCGCTATGCACCTGTCTGCTGATTAACGGCTTCGTCGGTTTCCAGCTCTACGAAGATGGCACTACACTCTCCGTCTGGCTTCTCCGTCTCTCTTCGCTTGCCATGTTCATCGTCGGCGGTGCTGTGAATCTCTTGACCTTCAAGGGCTGGGCTGGACTGGAACCTGGCAACCCAGTCGGCATCTTCGTCGTTACCTACATCGTCAACGCCATCTGCCTCTTTGTATATACCGTCAGCCAGATCATCCTGGTTGTCGGAACACTAGAAGACCGCTGGCCACTTGGTGATATCTCATTCGGTATCTTCTTCTTTGTCATCGGCCAGGTCATTCTATATGTCTTCAGCGACACCATCTGCGATCAGGTTCAACATTACATCGACGGCCTCTTCTTCGCCACTATTTGCAATTTGCTTGCTGTCATGATGGTCTACAAGGTACGCTTGCCACTAACATTATCCGTTCAAACGACGCTAACAAGCCATAGTACTGGGATTCCATCACTCGCGAAGATCTCGAATTCTCCGTCGGCGTCAAGCAACACAATTGGGAGGTCAAGGAGCCTTTCCTCGAAGAGGACAACAAGCGTGGCACCATGTACCAGGACTCCGACTATGCACCATCGCTATACCAGCAACCGTACACGCGCAACTCGCACTATTCCGCCGTCGGCCACTAAGCTCACGACAACATCCCGCTTTATTTTACTTTCGATGATACATGTTTTGCGCATACCATTTTACGGCATTGGGTGGAGTTATGGCGCATATCAGCTTCGGCAAAATGCTTCAGCACTGTGTTGCTTCTTGTGACAGCCTCTGGAATATTGGAGGAACTGGGAACTGCAAAAGCACTTGGTAATGTGCTAATATGCCGTCTTTTGCAGACGCGATCATGACATCTTAGCGCTTATATAGTAATATCAACTTTTTAAACCTTTCCGAAGTCCTCCCTGTGGATGCCGTCTTGTCGAGCGGAAATTACCCGGGATTGCGTGGAACACGCCGCAGCAGCAAATTTTATCCCACCTGGGGAGCAATGAGAATATCATCACTCTAGGCAACCTTGCAATACCTTTGTAACACGACTGTCGCATATTCACCGCTCGAAGTTTGGGAGAACGTTACTCCGGCTCCTTCCCCGGATGGCGATACGCTAGTGAGCGGGTCGATGTTCATCCCCGCATCATGTCCGATGCACCCTCGGGGCTTCATTCGGCAAGTATAAACTTCGCAATGCTGTCATTTCGCGATGTAGTCTTTCACTGCGACTGCATCATTGATCATCGCTGTAGGGAGTAGCATCGACGCATTCACCGCATATAATCGCTTCTCATCTCATCTTCACCGTTTACACGTTCGCACATTAGTGCGCCAAAGTCCCAGAATCCCATAACGAATTCCAATAGTACATTGACGCGATGCCAAAAACAGATGTTCTCATATCCGGTTCCGGTTCAGCTGGTATCTTCGCAGCGACTTGGCTGGCAATCTACAACATACCATTCACGATCCTTGAACGACGTCCTGGTCCACTAAAGATTGGCCAAGCCGATGGCGTGCAAGTGCGCACAGTAGAGATCTACGAGTCATTTGGTTTATCGGAAGATCTGTTGCGAGAAGCGTATCATATTTTGGAGGTATGCTTCTGGGGCGTGGACGAAGATGGCAGTGGAAATGAGCATGGCGGCATCAAGAGGAAGAGCAGATCCATCGATACGGAGAAGGGCTTGAGTCATTTACCGCATGTGATTTTGAACCAAGCGCGTATGAACGGCCTGATGTTGGAAAAGATGGAGACCATCTTGAAAGAGAAGGGAAAGTGGAAAGAAGGTACGAGCAACGGGATCGAGTACGGCTGGGCCGTCAAGAGCGTGGACATAGATGAGAAGAGGAAGAACGACGCAAACGCGCACTGCGTCAAGGTAACCGCTGAGAAAGATGGCAAAGAGGAAGTCTGGGAAGCGAAATACGTCTTAGGCTGCGATGGCGCGCATTCCACCATTCGGAAAGCCCTCGACATTCGCATGCTCGGCGACTCTTCCGATACCGTCTGGGGCGTCATGGACATTTACCCACTTACAACCTTCCCCGACATCCGCCGCAAATGCACCATACACAGTACCGCCGGCAATCTCATCATTATTCCACGCGAAGGCGGTCAGCTGGTCCGATTCTACATCCAACTTCCAGCTGGTGTGCAGCCCAAGTCAGTGAAGCTAGCCGATTTGCAAGACCAGACTCGCAGAATCTTTGCGCCGTATACCATGGACTTTGCAGATGTCTTTTGGTGGAGTGCATACAGTATCGGTCAACGCCTCGCTGAAGTGTTTCATGCGCATAATCGTGTGTTCTTGACGGGCGATGCGTGTCATACGCATTCACCCAAAGCAGGTCAGGGGATGAACGTGTCGCTTCAAGACGGCTACAATATCGGCTGGAAGCTTGGCTCCGTTCTTTCTGGTCTCTCACCTCCTTCCCTGCTATCTACATACGTCTCCGAACGCAGTAAGACGGCAGCAGACCTTATCGCTTTCGACAAAGAGCTTGCGAAGATGATTAGCAGGAAAGATCGGTATGAAGGCGAGTTTGCGAACTACTTTCGGAAGAGTGGAAGATATATGGCGGGGTTCACAGCGAGGTACGAGGACACTGCTATTACGAGGGGGATGGACAGAGAGGAAAGTGCGGCTACGGCGGTCACGGTGGGGATGCGCTTTCCAAGTGCGCAGGTGATACGGTTTTGCGACTGTAAAGCTGTGCAATTGATGAGTGTTCTGAGGAGCGATGGTAGGTGGCGCGTCGTGGTGTTTGGTGGAGATATCAATCAAGCGCAGCATCACAAGCGGCTGGACAAGGTATGCTCACAGGCCTGCAATGAGCGCTCCACGTACTAACATCATTCAGCTAGCAAAAGCGCTTGAATCTATCGCAAGCCGATATACCCCGGCAGGGCAACACATCGACAACGTCATCGAGACGCTCCTCGTGTTGAACAGCAAGTTCACAGAAACCGAACAAGAAAGCATACCCGACTACTTCTGGCCAAAAAGTGGGAAGTGGGATATACGCGGTATATATACCTCTCACCTCTTCCCGCCTACTATCGGGCTGACCCATTTGCCAGATCTTCACAAAACGTTCGTCGACGACGACCATTACAACTCCGGTCATGGTCACGCGTACGAAAAATATGGTGTGAAACCCGATGTTGGCGCCGTCATCATTGTGAGACCTGATCAATGTAAGCCATCGTGATGTGACCATGAGACTGCGAAAAGCCCACTGACACGATGCAGATGTATCCAAAGTGACGACCCTGAACGACTATGATGGCATCGCAGAGTTCTTTGCAGACTGTCTGATCGAATCGGCGTTCACATCGATTGCGGGCGTAGATGCAAAGTTGTGATTCATTTTGATGGCTATCAACTCCGCCGGCATCGGCGGCGGAGCTAGAATGTTTGGAAGAGGGCGAGACTAGCGAGTATAAATACCTCACATCTGTCCAAACTCACCTTCCATATCCTTACCTTGCGTTTTTCCAAAATCTGGTATTCCACCATATATTTATGGGCTTCCTGGTCTTTTCCAAAATCCGTTTCTTCGAGATCTATGGAGCAGTGGTCGGTTTTGCTCGGAATGAGCTCCTTCCACACACATGTTTCTCAGCAGTCACCTTTTCTTCCAAGATGTCAAGATCGATGCCTCTTGCTGTTCGAGAACTGCTGTACTTTTTGTCGAAAGCCATTCATGGAGGACGGCTTCGCCCAACGTTTCACTGTTTCCAAAGAATCGCCAGTGGCGCTTGATGGTGCTCGTGGTCAGAAATCCATGTGTTTCGTATTCTGCACTTTTGGAGGTTTCCGAAGCCACGTCCCGACCTCTTCGCTCACATACAGAAGCCAGCAGGGTATCTTGGAATGGCTGCAAACAGGACGCCGACGCGCTCACATCACTGGTAGTTTGTATGTTTTCGAAGTCAAGAAAGCCTTCTCGTGGTTTGGAAGGATGCTCGTCCTTCAGAGGTCACTCAGTCGTCGCTCATGACACACTTGGGATACTATTTTCCAAGAACGCTGTACATTGAGCTGGCTTTATCATCCGGCGAGGCGCGACTGCCATAGGTTTCCGCTTCAATGTTTCGTTGTGCGAGAAGAGGAGAGCACAGCAAACATCCAACCATGTTTGAGAAGAATGGAAAGGAATTTTGTAGGGAGAATAGTGTTGCGCGAGCGAAGTATTCATACATGCTGCAGTGCCTCCGGCTCTTGGGTAGACCCTGAAACTATGTTCCCAAAGCCATGACCTGGCACATGTGGATTTTCGAGAAGCCTGGACTATTCTTTTGAAGTGTAATCGTGTTGCGAAGACGCCATGTTCACTACGGTGTTGAATTCTGAAAACACAGGAAGAGACATAGGATGTGCTTATATGAATATTGTTTTTGAGGAGAAGTGTGCAGGTGTAAACTAAGAGGTGTAGAGTAAGGCATGCGAACTTTATACTTCTGGACACTCGAAGATGCGAAGGTATACCTTTTCGAGGTTGTACATATGGTTTCGACGGCTACATATGTGGTGCTTTTGGAGAATCATGTGTCGCAATGGCAATGTCTTCAGCAACGCGAGAGTGTCTCATAGAAGCTCGCCGTTGGTTTTGAAAGGTAGAAGTAAAGCGCAGTAAACATCGGACTTTTACTTCGCTTTTTTTTTTGGTTTTTTATGAGAGTACAAATGGTTGTGGAGGGTACAAGTGAGTCGTGACGACAAAATGACGCGAATGTGATGCAAGCGAGGTACGCGCACTGACCCGCACCATCTACACCAGCCTTCTCGGACCCTCGTCTACGATTGGAGATCACGGCAGGTCAATCGGGATTCGTTGCGAGAACTGCAAGTCATCAAGCACGACATCGTCGCGAGCCCCTGTCGCCGGAACGGCCATGCCCACTCACACCACACCCACTAACATCGACTTTTCAAATCCCATGCCAAAATCTAATGCCAGATATCCACTTCTCGCGGTAGCGTTACCCAGTACCCATGTCTCTTGGCTCGAAATCGACATTTCATTCGCGCGCGGCCCGGTTTGCCGCGGCATATCTCCACAACACCGAGCCTCCCTATGTTCGACTACCGCTTTCGGCACATTAGCGTCTCAGGTATCGACTGCAGCGGCATCTTGCTCCCGCCAATGTATCGCCGCCGGAGACATGATTGTGGACGGCACGGTGCCTAGCGGTGTGCGAAATATACTTTATATGGTAGGTGTGGAAAGTAGGGCGCATACCGCGGAGAGTAAGGCCGAAGGTGTGTTTCTGCTTTGAGTAGGAAGGGGGGGGGGAGGTGTTGAATACAGTAAAAAAGCGGTGTTTTGCTCCATCCAATGGATTTTCAGTAAGTCGATGAAGGATGCACTCCATGCCATGGTCACTTCAACTTTTTAAGCGATGGACTTGTTTATGCATCTTGGCATGATGATGTTCTGATGGTGTCGTGCTGTTGAAATCAGACGATGCTATACGAGGCCTTCAGCAGGGAAGCACGGCAATTGCATGAAGCGGAACTAGTGTCCTTCTGATAAGTGAAAGCCACGTTTAGAAGATTTGATAGAACAAGCTTTCAAAAGTCCCTATACGACAAGCGCGCGAGTCCTAGACTAGGGGTTGCAAAAAGTATACACACGACTTTTATGCAACGCTCCCACATTTTGAAACCCCTCAGACTCATACATGGATGATATCACATCACCGAAGCCTTGATCACGACCACGGCCAGTAACTACATGATATGGTTTCGGTGACGTTGAAACGCCACGGGCTCTTTGGCTTCTGCAATCATGGTAGTGTTGCAACACAGATGGGTCCAAAAGCTCACGTAGCCGTCTGCTATCAGAATTCTTCCATAGCATTGATATGTCGATTCTGGATCGAAAGACTGAAAGCATTGTATGCGATGTCACCTCCGCGTTCTACTTGCTACCACCATCTACAGCACCCCCCTCTCCACGAACCTCACTGGCAGATCCACGCTCCTCGCTCTGAGATACTCACAAACGTTCTTACCCAGCGTATCATAAGTACTACAAGCATCATACCCGCGATCCAAATGATCATGCAACAGAAAGTGCACCGCCTTCACATTCCGCATCTCAAACCGATCAATCGGCTTGCCTTTGTATTCATCCGGCCCTAGCAACTCTTTAACCTTGTCGATGGTGAGGAAATTACGCAACCACTCCCACTCATCGGCATGCCTTACGAAGAAACCAACGTTGGCGTCTGAGCACTTGTCGCCTGAGCGACCGAGGACTATAGAGCCAAGGGGGAGGCGGATCGTAGGCCCAAAGTGGTCAAGTGGGATGGGTGATGTAGTTTCGTAGGAGGGCTGTTGACGAGGGTACTCGCGGAATTCGGGTGCGAGGGGCGTATCGATTACCTTCTTGCCATCCGCAAATCCATTTGCTATCTCACCATCCCAGATACAATGTACGCGTTGTTTGAGGGCGGATTGCAGGAGTAGAGAAGGATGGTACTCGTAGTATGGTTTCCCTTCTGCTTGCCGCACGTCGTTGCCAAGTGACGCGCCTGGACACGACATGAGGAAGTTTACCATGGAGATGCGGAAGAAGCCCTTGGGGTTGCGCATATTGAGTAGTTCTCTATCGCGAGATTGGGCGAAGACTCGGAAATCGACTGTAGCAACGTCCTGGTTGCGGGCATCGATGACGGAGGACCCGTTTTGCATGAACTTTAGGACGTCGAACTTCTTGATCAGCTCTGGGCCCAGTTCGTATCGGATTTGCTCTTCGATCCAGCGGCATTTCTCTTCCATGTGCAGCCCGACGAGGTAGATGTGGTATTCAGCTTGCCAGCCCGCGAAGCCTGTGATACCGACTTTGGTTGTCGGGGGTGGTGGGAGGCCTTTGATGCCGGAGACTTTGACTTGGTCTTCGCCGATCTGTTCGATCTTGATGTCTGTCAAGTCTGCGGTGACGTCGCAATTGTAGTATAGTGGGCCTTGGATCTCGTAGAGAAGCTGGGATGTTACTGAGTTGACTGTCATGCAGCCGCCCGTATTCTTCTCCTTGTACATCACCCCCTCGCCTTTGTTATCGATTGCGCAGATCGGGAAGCCCATGTTGATGTGCTTACCTAGTAAGTTGTCAGCACGAACAGTAAGATGTCTTAGAATGGCTTTAATTGCTGCGTAGCTAAAGCGTAGTAAGAGAGATACATACTAGTTAGAAGTTAGCAATATATCTTAAGAGCTATTCGTGGCGGCTACTTTACCCATGGGCCAGGAGATTGCGAAAGTCAGAGCAGTAGCCACCGGATACGTATGCGGCACATTCCAGGAGATGACCTGAAGATGTCAGTCCGAGGTATCAACATGATCGCAAATGCCTCACCAATTAATAGAGAGCCAGCCAGTTCATCGAATTGATCACTCGTCCATTCGTGCCACCATGCAGCGGCACCAATGATGGGCGAAGCATCCGAGACACGACCAGCGATGACAATGTCAGCGCCTTCACTCAGTGCTCTCGCAATCCCCAATCCACCAAGATAGCATTGCGCACAAACAGGCTCCAGACCCCATTCAGACACCGATTTATCATGCATCAAGCTCTTGAACCCCTCGCCCTTATCCAACATGCTCTTAACAGTACCAGTAACATCATCACCTTCAATCCAAGCAACCTTCATCGGATACCCAGCTTCTTTGCAAGTCTTTTCCACAAGCTGAGCCAACAACTCAGTATCAGATGCACCCGCATTGACACAAACCTTGATACCACGGGTAGCTATATCCTGAATCGCAGGAGTGAAGCAATCCATGAAGTTCTCAGCGAACATGGCATAGTTGAGCTTCTCCTCGAATGAGCGAGCTTGAAGCATTTGCTCTTTATTTCTGAGCTTCCCGGTACCGTGCATGGTCATTGTCATTTCGGAGAGCCAGTCTCCTACTATGACATCGACGTCGTCTTTGGCTAGGGATGCGATGGCTCGGACCCGGTCGGAGAAGCCGCCTGAGGCACCGCCCACGCGTACGGGCCGGCGGACTGCGGGTGCCATTGTAAGATCGTATCAGGGGTTGTTTGGTATGGTGAGGATGGTGGGTAGAAGGCGCTGAACGAGCCATGGGTCGACTAAAGGCCATGTCATAATGTATCGCTGCTCCATCGGGAAAATTTTCCCCTCATGCACCTGAATTCTGTGTAGGAAGTCGAACGGCTGTTCATATCCGTAGGATGCTGCGGACTATGCGTTGACAGCTGGGATAGACATGTACCCCACTTGGGTAAGCCGCTGAGACTAAACCGTCAGTAGCTAGGATCTGACCCACTCACTCCGCCCTGAAGTCTAAGGATGGCTCTCGAGTTGCCGAACATACGCGAGATGCTTTACTCAAGTAGCGCGTTCGTGGGTAGGTTGTCATGTGCGGGACTGTTGGGGAACCTCGTATAAGGAAGAACCTGAACAGGTCCGGGTTTGCAGCCTACATTAAGACGAAGACGTGCAAAACAGATGACCTGCCGTTGGTGTAGGCTCCAGGGTGTTTAGCTTTTCCTTTGAATGAGGTGGGAAGTGTCGCGGTGTATCCAGGCAAGTGTGTCCAGTTCGGAAATAGTGGCAAGACCTGCGTCAACCATTTTGAACTTCACCTCAGCTCAGCATTGCCATCAACAACGAATCCTCAGAACGATTGCCATAGTCAACGATGCGATGTGGTACCACCCCGAATCTCGTAATCCATGGGAACGCAGTTGTGCCACACACGTGCCTGTCCATTCGGCCCGACACTAAAACACACACCATCCCCTAACCATCGCGCATCCCCGCATCTCCACACCTAGATCAACTTTAATGTCGCAGTCACCGGGGCGCTTTAGCGCGCCCGTTGACCTTCCCATCAACGCCCCCTCGTGTTCCCCGAGCAATGCACACCCCAGCAGCAGTAATGGCAACAGCTACAGCGATGCCGCACCTCTACCTTCCTACCTAGCCCGGCACATCCAGCTCGGCTTCTCGCCCGACGATGTCGCTGCGCTCATCACCGCCATAGACTCAAGCCAAGACCGATCGCCTTCCTCCACGAACAGGACGCTAGCGCACCTCCCCGCAGAACTGCTCCTTCAAATTCTCGAACATGTCCCTGCGGACTATATCCTCGATTGGCGATTAGTCTGCCGTGGCTTTCGCGATGCGATTGACGGACGGGTCTTATACCGTTATGTGCAACGAACCGAGTTGGTGGGGTATATAGGGGCAAGACAGACAGGGCCCATGGAAGATTTGGACGACGAGCAATATGAGGCGGTTCATTTACTTGAGGCACGGTTTGCGCATGTCGAGTGCGAGACTGGTGCAGACCTGGAGACAAATCGACCCGTGTGGGGAGCGACGCACGCCGTTTTCAAGATATCAGATGAGTGGTATCGCGCCTTCCGGCAAGCAGGCGGTGCTGAAGCGAATGGTGGCGACACGCTTGACGACGCGGATTCGTCATGGTATAGTGTCCTGGATCGACTGCAGTTGCGTCGCAGGGAAGAAGGATTCGGGACGTTGCGCTGGTGCATCAGGCTCGACCACGCGGTTCTGGATTTGGATCTCCCATGCGAATGGCGGCGAATGCACTTCGACTTCAATGTCCATCTGCGCACGGGATTCATACGGGTTGCGTGGAAAGGCATGCTCGTCCGCTTCCTCAAGACAGAACGACAATACCGGTTACTACTGGAACAAGTACGTCTGCCCTCAAAACAGCTTGTATGAACATGCTGACAATCACCACCCAGAAAACCGACTCACACTATACATTCTCCCACCACGAAGACTGCCTCCGCTCCGTACGCCGCACCCATCTCATACGTTCCCTCACAGACAGCAAGGACGACAACCGCATCCTCTGGCACCTCCGGCTTCTTCCACCACTCTGGGCCAGCGCCCCATCCCCAAAACACACGCCCCTAAGCCTAACTCCCACCGAGAACGATGCTGTAACCACACTCCTGCTCCTCCGGCGCACCGCCTCCCTCTCCGCCTCCCAACTCACCTACCTCCACTCCCTCCATTCCGCCTACCAAACCATGGAGTCCGCGCTCCGCGACCTGGATGAAGCATACTCTGAGTTCAAATCCTACATGAACATGCCCGGTTTCCAGATGAACATCTTGCTACCCGCTATGATACGCAATACGAAGAACATACCGAGGAATCCTGTGGCGTGGAGTGATGAACTACGGGCGAAGATTGAGGGGTTGGTGGAGAGGTGGCAGGGCCAGAGGGAGGTGGTGGAGAAGATCAGGGGAATGCTGGAGAGTAGTAACGTGGCGATGGCTGTGCCGGATGATAGCTTTGATGAGCTGGGCAGTGATTTCTGAACTGGTCTGGGATGGCATGGGATATAATGGCAGGATTGAGACGTGAAATGGAATGTGTTGAGTCTGCGGGCGGGCTGGTATGGCAGATGGTTTATTCTATTCTTCAAAATAGGGAAATTGTGGTCAGACTAGATACTTTTTGATGGAAGATTGTAACGGTGCTGCGCTAGCCTATAACGGATTTCGTATTGGGTCAGACGCTTACGAGGTCAAATTCTTTGAATACATGTCCTTAAATCTTGATTGAGGCATGCGCTATTTACTGCGCTATAAAATAATGTGGGATACCGTGGTATGTATACCTTTCAAGTAGACTTCATCACACTCAGTGTTACCAAAGAGACATGTATGCGACGACAGTTCTGATACACTGCACATCTAATCGAACATCATTCACAACATCACAATCAACTAGCAATGTGAAGACGAAAAGTGTTCCAAAGTATTATGATTAAGGCCCGGAATCTATCCCAAGCTCGGTATGCCGAATGCGTAATGTGTATATCTCAAAACACCATGCTCTGCATCAAACCATAATAAACAAAAATGCGCCAAAGCTAGCTCATCGAATCATTGAGCTCGCAAGCTATCAACATGAAGAGTAACAACAAGCGCCGGCGACATGCTCGCTAATGCAGGGAAGACATGCGGTGGAAGTAATGCAATGCGAGGCGAGGCGGTGGCCATGCAGGGGCGATGTGAAGCCTGACATGCCATGCGCGGGAATAAGAAGAAGTTGCTCAAAAGAAGTCGGTGGTATAATGCTATGCTCATAGAATGAGAGCAGCGCCGAGGAAGACCATGGACGCGCCGACCATGGCGAGAGGAGCCATGGAGATGGAGGATGCGGCACCGTCAGCGGGGGGAGCGGCGGCGTCACCAGTCTCGGTCGCTTCAGCGCCCTCAGAGGCAGTGCCAGTCGCACTGTTGGAGAAGGGTGTAGCGCTGGAGAAAGCAGAGCCGGTCATTGAGTGCATGCTCCTGCTCTCGCTGGTGAGGCCGCTAGTCTCGCTGGCGGAGATAATGCTAGTAGATCCGGACAGCGCACTCGAGGTGGTGCTGCTCATCGACGCGCTCATGTCGCTGCTCATGCTTGACTTGGCAGACTCATCGAAGAGAGCCTGGATGCGGATCTCGTGGCACTGGTCGCCAATCCACGTGTCGTACAGGTTGCCGAAAGCACCGCTCATGCAGCGCCACCAGCGTGTGCTGCCTCCAATGGCGAGCGAGTCGTTGCCGCAGACTGAGAAGCCGCCTGTGTAGATTGCGCCGGCTTGGGGAGGGCCGTCGAACTGGAATTGTTGGTTGGCAACGATGGAGCCGGTGCGGCCGTATTGGTCGTGGAGGATACCGTCTTCGAGAGTACAAAGGAGGTCGCCGTCAGATGCCTGGTTGATGACGTTAGTATGAAGTTATGACTAAGACTCCAGAGCAGCGACGTACCTCTTGAGCAGTTTCGCGCCTCCTGAGACTGGGGTTCTCGAGTGTGCCAATTCGGAAGGGCGTCTCGACAGTCGTCTGGCAGCCCTCAGGCGCAGAGGCATCGGGAGCGATGCCCTCCTCGACAGCCTGGGCGAGGCCAGTGGCCGCGAGGAAAAGCGGAGCGAAGATGGTGGAAGTGCGCATGGTGAAGGTCGAGGATCCCTGACAAGGTAAGACCCACAAGTATGGAAGGGTATATCGTATCGTATTACTCGTAATAGTAGCAGAAGACTGCGGGATATAAGATACTCGTGATATGGGCTTGCAGCGTCAAAGTCGTGAAGAATAGCAGAAAAGCGGTGATGGGCGGGTGCAAGATAAGAGGCTGGACGCGAGGCCGGCCAGAATTATTTGTTGGTGCAACCCTCGCGCGACTTCCACACAAAGCAAGGTCAGAGGCGCAATAAGCAAGGTGTACCTGCAGATCGACGCTCAATCGGGAAAGGCCCAACGCGTGGACGTCAATGCGTAGATTGCATGTTTATCGTTGAGATCATAACCGCTTGCCGAGATGAAACATGGCCGAACATGCACCCTATAGGGATGAAGCCCGTAGAACTCCTGGGGAACAATACGAGCGTCACGGCCGTCTACGCACGGCATGGTGAAGACACATGGAATCGCATCGTGTGCGTACGACAGCGCCTCCCACACCGCCACCGGCACCAAGGCAGGTACCCGCCGCCGACGTTGGAGCTTGCGGCTGTCAACGCCTGCCCACTAATTTGCTAGTCCTCTGGGCACTGGAGGACAAGATCTGGGCAAACATCGCAATCGGCATTCACTTCCGTCGCACCATCGCCAGCGCAGCGTTTACGAGTACACGGCATTGCCGTCATCGCATTGTGTTTGCCCATTCTACACGAAACTGTCTTCCACATAACCTCCCGGCTGCAAACCTACCATTTCCAGGCTGCCAGGTCATTAAACTGTCGCTCTGCCTGGACCTTGTGCATTCTCACCGTCATGTCCTCTGGCGTCATAGCTGGCCCAGTCTGCGTGGGTCCCGAGGCAGGTGCGGTAGAGTGCGTGTGCGCCGGAAGAACATCGGGGTCGACCGCCATCGCAGCCTTCGTCTCCTCACACACGCGCCCGATCGCAAATGTCTGGATTTCTGCAGCTCTGGCCTGCAGTGCTGGCATTTCTGTTTTGTCCCGCTTGTTGAGGTCGGGATGGTTCAGCACCCCCGGCTTATACGTGTCTGCGCACAGTGCCATCAAATCACCGATATCCTCTGGTGCGTGCATCATCTCAAGAAAGAAGAATTTGTACCATCCTGCCCGGTTCAGAGCTGGCATGTACGCCGTGTATGTTGACATTGGCGTCGGCACATCAGCGATTACTTTTGCGTCTTCCGCGTGCGAATGTTGGTTAAAGTTCCAGTT
The DNA here is from genome assembly GCF_020736505.1 of Alternaria rosae. NCBI lineage: Eukaryota > Fungi > Ascomycota > Dothideomycetes > Pleosporales > Pleosporaceae > Alternaria > Alternaria rosae. The sequence goes on from NW_025763572.1 coordinate 2,978,932, forward strand.
TGGTGTCAGGTTGGATTGGCAAGGCACCATAATGTGGGGGATTCCCTCGAGACTCCACAGCTTTGCAAAAGCGCTATAGGACCTGTACGAAAAAAGACCTGACTGCACATTAGTTCTGCATCATGTGTCGACAATTTAGACACTCACGACACGCGTCTTCGGTCAATTTCACCCAGCTCCCGATGATCTTTGGTGCTTCCAGAAGGCCCGTGTTCTTTGGCTCAAACTTCCGGTCCAGAGCGTCGAAAAGCAAATCGGCCAGAATATAGAACTCGCGTGTTGGAACTTCAGTGACCGCATCTGCGAATCTCCACGGATCAGCCAGTGGAATCGTGCTGAGACTAAGCGATCGCCGAGGAATGGTAAAACCAGGCGAAGGCGATCCAGTCTGCGATAGCGAAGGGCGGAATGCTTGATATTGCGAAACTGAGACCGATGATTCATGTTCCTTCGGCTTCGATTCTGCAATAGTCAAGTTTCCAAGATCTGCAGGAAGCTCCGCAATAAACTCGTGCGGCGCAGAATATTGAGCCTGATGCGGTGCAGGCGTTGACGACTGACTTGACTGTACAGCCTTGTTGGACGGCAATTGAGGTGATGCATTCATTGGCTGTGTAGGCGGAGGGCTGACGGAGTGGGCAGGCATCTGCGACTGTCCTGGGCTGTATGCACCAACGGGGGACGGACTGTTCCATTGTTGTGGATGAGTTGCAGGACTAGTCGCAGTGGGGTTCTGCTGTAGAGGATATGCTGGGGCACTTGACTGCTGCCCGGTACCTGCCTGTTCCCATTGTGGCTGCATGGGCTGGGTGGGGTTTACCGGAGACATGCTCGAAGTATGAGATGGTGGTGTATGCTGAACAGCATTGTAGCCTCCCACTACTCCCGTTTGCTGACCAGTGTATTGGCCCGATTCCTGTGTCTGCTGCTGCATAGGCGCCTGGGGCTGACCTGGCTGCGTCTGGCTCTGCCCATTATATCCATGTGTCTGTGTATGCTCCGCTGTACCCCCGCCTTGACCGTATTGCCATGAAGTATGTCCTGTAGTCGTGAGTGGCGACTGCGGCGTATGGGACTGTGTGGTAGGCGCTTGAGTCGTCTGCTGCGGGAAGTAGTTGCTCTGCCCTGAGTGGCCGGAAGCGGGTGTAGAGTAAGCGGGTTGCTGGTACGGAGACTGCTGCGAAGGTGGGGGTTGATGTTGCGGTGGTGCCCATTGCTGCTGTTGCGACTGAGGACTGAAAGCTTGACCTTGTGATTGCTGATATGATTGAGTCTGGCTCTGCTGCCCAAAATGAGTCTGATAACTCTGATAGCTCTGAAGATGCTGTGGTGGGCCTCCTGAAGGCTTGTTTCCAAGCTTTGAGCTTATAGTCTTGCCCAGCTTGTTCAACATTGGCTTTCCTGTCGTCACCGCCTGCTCAAGCCGCTGGTTCATCATCTGACCAAACGTGCCACCTCCCTTCTGAGATTGGTACTGTGCTCCATAGGTCGTGGTATTGGGCTGATAGCCCGACGGCTGTTGGGCGCCTTGCGATTGAGCTGGAGCGCCCTGGGTTGGAGGAACGTAGACCCCTGGCGTCGGCATCGAGTTGTACTGCGACATGGCCTACAACGTGATATCAGTGAGCTTCAGAGCGAAGTCAAGAGGCTCTCTTGTCGTTACAGCGGCACCAAATTGCAGCGCGAAGCTGGTTACAGCAGATGGGCATCAGCCGCACCGTATGCGGCGCTTGGCAACAAGCCATTGAGTCTAGGGTTAGCGAAGACATTATCGTTAGTATGGTGATCGAAATATGTGAATAATTACAAGAGCAAAAACCAATGCCTCTACTAAAGTCACGATAGTAGGTAGTGGGGTGTATGGTGTTGACGAGATGCGTAGATTACTTTTGCGGAAGTGACGGCATGCTGGACCCTGCAAGCTGCCAGGACCGAGGTGGAGCACCTTCCGATAATGCGGACCCAAATTGTCACTCTTCGATGCGCCAACTGCAAAACACCGCTCAAGCGTTACAATCACAATACACTCCTAGCGTTACTGGATATCCTCGATCTATATTAACACGACCAATTCAATGTATAGCAGAATCCACACGACTCATGCCTCCAACTTCCACCAGAATCTTAACATGGTTCTCCTTGTCGTTGATCAGGGCTTTGATCCCGCCCTCTACTAAATCCTCTAAATTGATCTTGCTGGTAATCATCTTCATAGGTTTCAGAGTGCCTAAGGACATGTCAGCATCCGGAGTTAGTACTTTTCGCTCACCGCACAACTTACCAGCAGCTAGATGTTCGATGACGGCCTCGAGGTCCTTTCTTTGGTAGCCCAAAACGGCTGTGTACTGCGCCTCTCGGAACACAAGCATATTGGGGTTGAATGGAACCTCCTTCTCCCAAATCGCAACGTTGACGACCGTGCCTCGAGCGCGCACCGCCGTGCAAGCCGTTGTGAGACTTGCGGGAACGCCAGCGCAGTCGAAAACCACGTCCGGTCCATCCTTTCCACTCAGAGCCTTGCTCATCTTCGCAACGTCGTATGTTTTGGGGCAGAGGACATGGTGCGCGCCGAACTCTCTCGCGAAGCGCTGCCGCGCGCCGGATACCTCGCTGACTATGATCTTCTTGGTACCCAGTGCCTTGAGACATTGAACGATTGCCAGCCCGATCGGTCCACCGCCCAGGACCATGACGACGGAGTCGGGTGTAAGTGGAGCAGCTGAGATAGCATGCCAAGCAACAGCCAGTGGTTCTACCAGCGCGCCGACGTCGAGCGGTACGTTGTTGGGCAAGTTCAATACTGCGCTTTCAGGCACAACGACTGAATCGCTCAAACCGCCACCTCCTCCCGAAAGCCCGATGAAGCCACCATTCTCACATACGTTCTCGGAACCAGCTTTGCATGCCTCGCATTTGCCGCAATATATTGTCGGCTGAACAACGACATTCTGGCCCACCGTAAAGCTCGAGTTATCCGAACCCACTTCAGTCACAGTCCCTGAGAATTCATGCCCCAGGGTGATAGGAATCGTCTCGTTGGTACACGGGTGCGGTGTCGTCGGTGCGAAATTAGGTCCTCCGAGGTATTCATGGAGATCTGTACCACAGATCCCTACGAAGGCCGGTGCGACCTACTCACTGTCAGTCATCGCACATGCCATTTCCAAAGATCCAAATACATACCCTGACTTGTCCCGCCCCGCACTTCTGCTCATCCACATCCTCAATCCTGATGTCCTCTTTCCCGTAGTATCTTGCTGCGCGCATGGTGAATGTAGAAGCCCGGTCTTGATCACCCCAGTTCTGTAGTCCCATAACTCAGATTCCTCTCGATCAACGACCGTATTTACAAATGCGCTTTCGATAGCAGATGACATGACAGATCTGCACCTCCGCTTTGCCAACTCTAAAAAGGAGCGACCTCGGTTCCGCTTCTCGGAACGTATGCGCACAGCCCCCAGGTGTACATGTGATCTAGAAGAGTTACCCACTGTTGCCGCCGTGCCGCACTACATATCTATGTATGTTGACGGGTCTGGACGAATGGCCAAGCCCGAATTACGGGCGTCGTGAGGCGACGCGGCTCGCACAAGAGGGCCGCGTCCGCTTGCACGCTTGGGTATCATCGGGAGCGGGGCTGGAATAGTCACGATATCAGGAGATATCTCCGTAGAGTCCCGTATACCCGGCTGCCAGTGGCTCCATATGGTGCCATGCGAATGGGTTTGGTGGAGTCGGTGCGAGGCTAAGTTTGCGGGGGCGGGGAAATTGTGGAATGACTAACTTTGGTAACCCGGATGCTGGGCTCTTGCTTTCTTGATCCGACTTGGCTTTTGTGCTCTTTCTTTTCGTGAGAAGGTCTGGAACAAACCGCACCCTTTATTGATTCGCAGATGCCAGCACTTGATAGTGACAAAGGACTGGGCTTCCTCGTGCGATAATCGCGATATTCCAGGCTTGACAGTATTACCACATAAGCTGCGTCCTGCGAGTAGGTAGTCTGGCAATGCAGCCGGAAGACTTCATTCGATCATGACGGCTTATGCGCATTCAATGCTGCGCCGATCTACGAGTTCTTGTTCACCGAAGAACATTCAAGGACGGAACAAATGACACAATGGGGAATTATGACAAGGCTGGGCATAAAGCGGCTGAGCCGCCAACCCCGCGACAGGCCACAACATCGTCGCGAGGCATCTTTATCTCTTGAAACACTCCGACTTTGCTCCCACCGAGCCGCTCTCTGATTCATCTGCGTTGTCACGCGTCGAGTTGAAGATGCAGCCATTCACCTATATTCGCGAATCTGTTCTCTACGCTTGGAACGACAGCGCCCGCTTTCGCCGCTGGACAAAGCTCCATACGTGCCCATGTCTGGGCTGCTGTTTCTGCATCCACTCAGCTGGCTTCAGCGACTGCACTGGAGACCGGCGCAAAAGAAGAAGACAAAAGCGCAACCTCATTATGAGTGAAGTGAAGCAAGCGCGGCGAGAGCGGGCCTTGGCAAACAGAAAGCGGAGTGTGTCTGTGGACGGGAGACAGATCAAGATGCCGTTTAGAAGGAGGGAGGAAACTATGGAGCAGCTGCAGAGCGCTTTCTTTGGTAAATTACCAGCGGAGTTGAGACTAAAGATCTATGAGTTGGTGCTTTGCGAACAGGACGCGATTGTTGTGAATCCGGATGAAAAGGCAGACACCTGTGATAGGAGGGACGTGTTCAAGTTCAAGACGGAACCCGGACGTTCAGTAAGCATATTGCGTACCTGCAAGAGACTGTAAGTAAACCCCAACGATTTTGTACGCCAACTGAGGTTTTCTTCCACTAGCTATCACGAAGCCATCGACGTGCTCTACTCCGGCAACACTCTCAGTTTCAAAAGCTACCGTCGCTTCGTCATGTTCACCCGGTCTATCCCACCACCGCGATTAGCCAGCCTCATGCACATAACCATCGTCCAAGCTAACAAGACACTCGACTACCCAGCCGGCCACATGACCGAGAAGCAACGATATCGTCATGACTGTACATACCACGACTTCTTCACTCTCGTCAAATCTTTACCCAGGCTGAAGGTTTTGATCATGAGATACGAGGTCTATTACTCCGAAGCCTGGCCGTATAGACTTCGAAACGAGTTTGAGTTGTTGGACCTCATTGAACGAACGGATGATTTCGGTGCGGTGGAGGTTTGGTATGAGATTGATGGATCAACAGAGGGGCTGGAGAGTTTCCGGGAATGGGAGTATGATCGGAAGAAGATGTATTTGGGGGGTTGGACGAAGTGGAAAGTTGGTGAGAGATGCAGGCTACTGTGATGTGATGGATGTGTTGCATGCTTTTAAAATGTACCGTGGAGGTACTCGCTGCGAGTTGCGGTGGTACGCTTGAGAACTGTGACACTACGAATACCTTCACGATAGCTTTCGGATTCACCCAATGTGCCTGACTAGAGCTATGTATACACCCGATGACACCATTTCTTCCGAATAACTTGACTAGTAAACAGGCCAAAGTTGAGCATACACTAGGCATGACCTGGAGGAAGATAGGATTTGTGTTCACCGCCAGGGATACGGTCGCCTGACGGAGCCAAGGCAGGGGACGGGCCCCCACCAACTGCGCCTCCTTTGCAAGATTAAACAAGGCCACCCACAACACATATCTTCAGCCGACATCCTCCAATCTCAACATATACAACAATCAGACAACACGATGCCAATTTTTGAACCCATCAAAGATGCCATACTATATACATGGCACACCAACTCCACCCTGCGCTTCTGCTGTAAACTCGTCACTTGCCCTCTCTTTGGTCTGTGTTATTGGATCAGATACATAGGACCCATCACCTTCCATAAGTGCCCAGGGCCTCCCGCTCCGCCTAGAAGACAGCATGCCTTGGCTAACATCGAATATCGGAGACGCGTGCGTCGTTTGAAGAAAAGAAAGCGCAGTGTTTCGGTTGATAGGACCCGGGGGCTATGGAGGAAGAATGCGGAAGATCAATCGCAGAGTCCGTTCCTTGCTAAACTGCCCGCGGAGTTGAGGTTGAAGATTTATGAGATGGTGCTCTGTGAACAGGAAGAGGTGGGGTTAAGCTATGATTGCTACAAATATTGGGACTGTTGGGAGGTAAAGGCGGCGTCGGGTTGCAACACCAAGATGCTGAGAACTTGCAAGAAAATGTCTGTTTCCTCCTCGCTTCTTGGCAGTGTTATTGAGCAGGCGACTTACAATAGGCACAGGTACCGCGAGGCCATTCCGCTCCTCTACTCTCAGAACACGTTCAAATTCGAAGGTTACAAGGTACTGTCGATCTTTACGTCGACAATCCTTCCGCAACGCCTCGCTTCGATCCGAAATATCGTTATCGATGATACACACATGTGGTCTCGGTCCGGTGATACTGGTCATTTCAGGCACTACGAGGACCTTCTTGCGTCGCTTGGGGGTATCGCAGATCTTGGAGAGGTGGTACTGAGGTACCGTCTACGCGAGAATAAATACAGACTAATTCCCCGCTTACATGAATTTGCGCTCCTTGAAAAGTGGGAGAAAGAGGAGAGGCCAAGAGGGTATGAGATGTTTTATGAGATGTTGGATGTTCACCCTGGGCCGAAGATTGATGGTATGTTGTTTGATCGGTGGGTTATTGGTGAGAGGAAGAGTATATGCAGGGTGGATTCAAATGAAGACGTCGAATAAATACTTTCGTAAGTATCAGGAAAGACGAGGAAGTAAAGACATACTGAGAATATGTAATTAGACAAGCATAACCTTCCTCTTCTGCTCAGGCTTGATGTCCAATGTGTCCAGTACATGTCCGTAAGTCTTATCGACCGTCTGCCCGATACCTATACGCTCGTAGCAGATCTCTGCAAAGCGGTGCGACTCAACAACCAGTAGGAAGTAAGTAATGGGAGTGCTACTGAAGGTTGCGTGCACTCTCTGTTGTTACGATCAGAGCCATGCATTGGGTAATACAGCTTTCTGGGATGCGATCATGATAGCCTGTGCCAATGCAGATGCCACGCTCGTCGAAGATATCGATCACCATGCGAAGGTAAGGGTCGCTATAGGGCGCGCTTCCGTCTGAGCTTGAGCGGCAGACGACGTTGAGGCAATAAGCCTCGAGCACCAAGACGCCATCCTCAGTATGTGCAACCGGTACAACGGCTCGCTGGAGCTTAGGCCGGTATTGAAGCACCGTGGCTGCAAGTTGAGTGGCAACCGTCCTTGATTCGCGGCTGAAGATCATATTTATTGGGCCATCCAGAGAAGCCCATGACCAAGAAGGTGGGCTAGAGATAGCGGCAACCCGTCGCATGAGAATGAGCGATCCGTCGGCATACCATAAGAGTCCAGCATGAACGTGTTCTCTCCATAAGCCTGGTAGACATCATCTACGCAATGTTAAAGCGCAGTCATTCTGTTCATCCTGCAGGCCAAGCGCTGTCGGGAACATGAACTTTATTACTAACAACGCTGTGTGATTCAAGCAGGCTGTATCTCTCTTTTAGGCATTTAGCAATAACGTTAGCTGCTTTGAATACGCCAAACTTGGCCAAGTCAAGGCCTGCGTCGCGACACGCCTCATGAGCGTGTAGGTTCCTGATATGGCTGACAATTGCAGAGGCGCAACAGCGCAGACGCATGACTTGTACACAATGACTTGGTGTTTAGCATAGAACGCCGAGAGACCCATTGTTATATATAACGCAGGTGTTTTGCTAAAACGCGTAAGGTAAGAAAGACGCAACAAGATATCCTAGGGACAAGAGTTCAGAGCGCTGGTGAAGACCAGTGAGAGAAGTTAGGAGAGACTGCAACAAAAGACGCGACTGCGCTATGCGACAAGAGCGGCCTTCTATCTCTTACTTTTCTCGGGCATTGAGGCTACATAGTGTACATGCAGAAGCTGAGGTTTATTCAGTGAGACTTAGATAAGGACGACTGTAGCTGAGAGGTTTAATGAGGCGAGGCACTAGGCAGGGATCGTATGCTCCGACGCTGCTGATTGCTTCTAAAATGAAGTCTTGTAACGTTGAAATAAGTTATATATATAGAGAATGCCGATGGGTAAAGCTGGCAGATACGTCATTATTGAATTTCTATGCAGTCTCTCCTGAATCCCATTAACAACAGCCGCACTTAGCTGTGTGACAGCACTCTACAGCTTTAATATACGTTCCTTCTTTACAGTACCTAGGACATTTGCAGATTAATATGCCTTGTTCAACCTGACCCTTCTTAGTTCCCGCAACCGATTACTTTCATCATGCTTGAATACCAATTCTAAGTGATTGTGATCATTGACTCGTATCCCAACAGGCTCCTGATACGTTTCTATGGAGTTGATGCCAGCCGAAACATGGCGCAAATGCTCGCTGCGCTTTGACTGCATCGCAAGAACAATGATCTCAGTTGCCGAACTCCATGCCGTGGATGTGTGGCCGCTACTGAGCATGTATGTTATGTATCCGACAGCGAACATGCAGTATGCCATGACAACGGCTAGCGATAAGCGTGTAGGTGTAGACGACATCTCGTATCCGTAGCCAAGACGCGTTAAGACGATTTCGAATACCGTATACGGCTCATGCCCAGATGCGCTTTGTATTTGCTCTTTCCAAGGAATCTCGGAAAAGACGGTAGCTAACGCGGCGGCTAGTCTGGTGCTGTCACTTTGTGAACCTTTGGATAACATGGCGCCAAATGACGGGTTGCTCAAGCCAGTGATGCTGCCGAAATCAGCGGAAATCGGCCGCGTAGTTTTGGGTAAGCCATGCCCGGAGTTCGAGAGCGAGCCTGTGCGGACCACCCAAGAACCACTGTCTGCTGCCAGTTCGTGTTGAGACGGCTCCCAGAAAGCGGCTACTGTACAAGTCTTTGTAGATAAACAAGAACTGGACAACAGCACAGATTGATTGAATTTGTTGAGCAGTAAATCCGAAATCATGTATTGCTCCAGGCCAGCGCAATTGCTCTGAATGAAGGTGCCAACAACTGAAGAAGAACCAGGTTCAGGCGAAGCAACCCAGACGGGTGGTATGACGTTGACTGGTGTGTCTTGAGAGCCACCATAGTCGAGAAAATACTGAATTAGGTTCTTTAGACTAGAAACAATGCCGATAGAAGTACCACCATCCAGAGAGTAGGCTACTGGCATATCCACTGTAGTGTATCGTGTGTTGTATGCAGTTAAGCAATGCGCTGTGACTGAAACACGTGGTAATCTGGCGGTTCTTGTGTAATAAATCCCAGAAATCCAAGTACCACCGTTTTGTGCAAGAGGGATCTGATGTAAAACCTGTGCACTGAGCTGGGTTGGGATAGTGACGTTTGCGGAGCTAACGAGGAAATCGCCATGGCGGCTTGACACCTCGTTCTCGGTCATGATATAGTGCAAAGCTCGTGAGGTCAATTGTACCATCGTGTCGTTTCCATTGTAATAGACTTGAGTGTTGGTGAACTCTGTCTGAACTGTTTCCTCGAATGAGTAAGTTGTGGAAAACCGATCTAAGTTGCTATACCCTGTCAACGATGGTCACAATACGTTGCGGTTTGTTTGGCTTACAATGTCAAGTTCTGCGTCTTGTCTAGTCGAGAAGGGAACATGGTGTCTTCGTCGCTCTTGGATCGCCAATGTATAACACTTGGTCTGCTTGACATTCCTGCCCTTGGAATAATCAAAACAGCGCTCGACGGCCCAACGAGGGCTGTCAAAAGGACTAATAGAGGAACTAGACAAACGAATAGCGCTTTCCGCCGCCCGCGGAAAGACTGGGATGTCACTGCAGCCAGTAAATCGAGCGACCAGAGGTAAGATAGGTGCATCGCCTGTGTAGATACTGACAGAGCACCTAAGGGCAGATATCCTTCCATCATCTGTGAACGAACAATGCTTAAGACGATCTCAGCAAGGGAGGCCTGCATCAGAAGCTCTTGTAATTTGGCGACAAACTGTAGCGTAGTAGAGAACGTGAAAGAAGGTCCCACGAAATGTTCACTCCAGTTGAGTATTAAAACCGCGACTGCGCTGCTTAAGGGAATCAAATGTAGTAAGGCATGACCAGTGGCTAACCAGCGACTCTGGTACATCGCAGTCTTGCGACATTCCGCGGGGAATCTCCATGACTTGATTGGGGCAAGAAATTGCAACTTCCAGTATCGGAGGAAGTGCTGACTCTTCGAAATTTGTGGTTGTTCGCTACTATCGCTTAAGACGGGTTCAACGGCGTCTTCAATCAGGTTGGTCCCTGGCGTGTGGTGTCTAAGTTTGTGAGCTCGGACGTTGACTAGTCGTGCGGATTCGCCAGCTTACCTTTGACTATGCATTAGTATTGCTAGTGGCGATGTCTTGAGGTCGATTTGGTACACAGAGAAACAATTTGCAAAACAATTTGCCACTAGCCAGAGCATACAGTATGTTCATGAAATCGTATGGGATAAAGGGGGTTAGAAGCTGAAAACTTGCGAGCTGTGTAATGCCAACTACCATGCCGCACAGGATCGGTTGCAGAACACCTTAATCTGTGATGAAACACGCTGTTCCTGAATAGGTAGGCACGTAGAGGCGAGACAACGCCGCTAAGCGGTTGATAACAAGGTCGCGAAATGCTGCAAGCGAAAGCTGAAGAACAGCGCTCCCCCTATCTATCTATTTTGACGTTGCCCAGCCTGATATCACACCACGAAGAAATGACTATTGAAGCCGCACCGCTGCTGCTAGACAGTTGCTGGCTGCTGTCATTGCGGGCGCTCTAACGGCGCCGAAACTGCATCGCCATCATCGACCCAGGCGGTGGCTGGCTGTACAAGATAATATGTCGAATTGTTGACTCAATGTCCCCCGAGTATCTTGCGAAGTAAAGGTGCTAGAGGGCGGTGGAGATAGATTGTATCGCGTATCAGGGCGTGGTGTGAAGCATCTTGACGGTAATAGTAGAACACTTAAGTTCGCCGCGGGGGTCTATCAAGCCGCTGCCGCTTGTACAATGTTAGCGTAGCATCCCGGCCATACCGGTATCCGAGCCACCTGAACATACCCACTCCACACACGTCCTGATTTCAGCGCGTCAAAACTCTACCACTTTGAATCTGATTTAAGAAGCGATAGAAAGTATCAAATCGCGTGAACTAGGAGATGAATTCTCGTGTTGCGAAGTCGCGAAAAGATTCAACGTTGACCCAACAACGCTGTTGTGGGGGCATCAACGGAAGCAAGCCACAAATGCAGCCCCTGGAGAAGCGCAGCGCCATATCAACCTATAACAAGAGCAGGAACTCGTACAATACATAGAATGATGCACAAGGCGCGGCTTGCCGCCTACACGGCAGATGCTGCATGATTTCGCCAGCGCGGTTGCGAAGTGGGAGATTTCCCACAGCTGGGTTACACACTTTTTGCAGCGTCATTCTAGTGAACTTACTACCAAATAGAGCGCTGGGATCGGCGTTGACACCGCGGGCGTCGGATTTAGCCGGCTGAGAATTCCAAACAGATAGACAGTTTCGCATATATATAGAACATCACATTAGCAGCCCCGCGGTAATCGCTTTTGTACGTGGCTGTTCATCTTCATCTTTCTGGAGTCTGCATATTATTGGAGTGGCTCACATGCCGAACTGACTCGGACGGCAGCTAGTGATCGAATTTACGATTCTCGTGGCCAGCAAGCCAATTCAGTACAAGCAGGCAAATTTTATCACATTGCGAACCTGTTCCGAACAAGATCTTTCAAGTTCACACGGATAGTGAGCTTTCTACAATATTGCAGGATTGGCAGCTTATCGGCGGGTTCTATGATGTACGTCGCCCGAGATGTGCTGGAATCTCGTCGTGAGCATTCTTTGGACAAATTTCGCAGTGCTTGCGAGATTGCCTTGGATTTCGATACGCTGTGGCCCTCAGTCTTGAAAGGCATATCCAATGGAGACGTAGACTTATCGTTCGCCGCGTCATACCGCGCAGACACGAATGAAGAATATGGAAAAGAGACTGGTTCTTCTGAGGAGCAGGCTAGTTCACCGACCTTCGTTCTCTCTGGTACTGTTGGTTCCTTCCCGACTGCGCGTCCTTCAAATCTCGAGCCAAGCATGGATCAGGAATGGGTTGAAGCCTTCTACAAGAGTGTCAATACTCGTACACCGGTGCTTCTTCAGGCTGAGGACGGTACACCCCCCCCCCCCCCCCCCCCCCCCCCCCCCCCCAGGAAATGTGTGAGGCATCCACGAGCCGGTGCTATGGCGATGTCTGCCACCAGGCTGTCCTGCTACCAAGTGTTTCGAACCGGACTGCCAATGTTCATGCTGCCTTAATCGTCGGTCTGGCACCTCTTACGGCTTAAGATCGCCCCTATCAAGCATGGATCAAGACGCTCCATCGTGACTTCTCCCACGAAATGATGTCCAACATGGTCGCCAACGCGATCAAATTCGCCAAAGATAGATCCGACGAAAGAGCTGTCACCGTTCGTATTGGAGTAGCATAATGGCCACCTACTGCCATCTTTGACAGTCTCATCAAAGCAGTGCAAAAGACTAGATCAGTGGACCAATCAGAGCTGGAGGAAGGGTCCATCTTTTTGTGGTTCAAGGTCGAAGATACAGGGTGCGGAATGGATAAATCGACCAAAGCGCGCGTCTTCAGCCAGTTCACTCAGAATAGACCAAAGATATGTAGTAAATACGGTGGTTCTGGGCTGGGGTTATCCATCAGCAAGAAACTGGTGGCCTTAATGGGTGGCGAGATTGGCTTCCAGTCCCAGCAACATATCAGGTCTACATTCGCTTTCTATACCAAAGCATCCAGGACAACATGGTGAATCAACGGGTGCTCAAGAAACAGCTACAACTTCAGGGGTATATCGTTTACACAGCCGACAACGGACAAGAAACTTTTGACTCCATCAAAACTACGGAGCACTGGAAAGGTTCGACCTCATCGCAGCCACGTATTGACGAGCCACGCATCGACGTCATACTAATGGATATCGAGATGCCCATGGTCAATGGGCTTGAGTGCGCGGCTATGATTCGCGCCGTGCAGGAAGACGGGTCAATCGATAAGCACTTGCACATCATTGCTGTTACCGCAAATGCAAGACCTGAGCAACTGAAGCGCGCGCGAGAGACAGGAATGGACGACGCGGTTCCGAAGCCGTTTCGGGTGAGAGACCTCGCAGCTGTTATAGAGCAATCAAGACTTGAGTGATCGGATGCCAGAGGATGCCTCACGGTGAAGCGGTGATCAGCGCGCCTTCCCGTTTCGTCTCGTTTGGCTCTCACTTCACCAGGGTCTAGATGCTTGACTTGGCGACTACGTTGCAACTTCGCACCATCGCTTTATTCCTGTCAAGATAACGTAGCCACCTCGGTACGATTCAAGGTATGTCGAAGAACTGCTGAACATGCGTTTATACTGATCATTTGCAGATGAGCTTCAATCTTGACGCACTCTTCCACGACTCTGACGACTTGCGTCCCAAGACTTTGACGCTTAGTCTGTCGGTACCCAAAGCGTCTATTGTAGAGTCCGCAGGAGGCCTCTGGCAGGAGAATGCAGTCGATGAGGAGCAAGAAGCGAAACATGGAGAAGAAGCCCGTCTGAGAGCCATGGTCGCCTCCCTGAGCCAAGAGAGCGACTACTGGAAAGCGCAAGCTGAGGAGCGAGGCAAGACCATCGAAGATCTGGACCGAAAGACTGCCAAGATCGCCACCGGACTTGATCTTCCGACCGACACCGTACGCCGTGTCAACCGCCTCGAAATCGAGGTCACGCGTCTGCGATCCGAGAACACGCAGCTGAAAGACACGCTCAGAACTATCGAATACGAAAATGTCAACCTGGGCAATCAGAATGATGGCAAGACGCGAAAACTGAAGGGTGCCAACAAGAAAGTCAAGAATGCTAAGGAAGTGGCGGGAAAGGAGGAAGAGAAAGCCAAAGATGCTCAGGGTGACAAGCAGCGCCACCTCGTCTCTGAACGCAGGATGAAGAAAGAACGCGGTGATGCTTTGGCTGCACTACAGCAACAGAGAAAGCTCAACGGCGACCTGCGCGCGGAGCTTGAGGTCGAGCAGTCTGGTGCGCCTCACATGCGCGATGCGGCTGCGGACCCGAACAACACCACTGCGGTCATTCCCATCCAATTCCATATCCGCCACACCGATGTACAACCTACGATGAGAGTTCTTCAGTGGCACCAAACGCACCTGACGGAGAGGTTCGAAGAATGGTACAAGGACTGGAAGAAGGCATCTACGGGTGAGGTACGCAAAGTAGTCGGCTCGGAAGGTGTGGATGACGAGAAGAAGAAACTTGAGAAGCTCTACGGAGACATGATTGAGATGCCTGATGGTTACATGGAAACTGCTGCTGAGCACGATGGTCGGCGTTCCAAGCGCGCTGTTCAGGCGGTTTGTCGTCATGCTGAAGCGAGACACAACGGAGAGATGTAGGTGTCGGAGATAGTGGCTTCTTCCGGGTTCCTGGGTCTGGTCTCCTACCTGATACGTAGTATTGAACAACACGCTATCAAAGAATCTGCCGTAAGGTCCACGGCCTCGCACACAGCTCGCTTTCCCAACTCGTGATCTATGATTGACTTCACTCCTCCTTTTCGTCTGCAGGCGCTGAGCTTCCCAGTCCGGTGAAGCAAACAGAATGCACTACTAAGTTTGTTGAGTAAAAGTGGTTGAGAGTCCTGAGAATTGTTGTAGTGCGAAAGTCGTGCGTTAGCTAAGCACCAGAGATGATCCCTAGCATACTCGACTCGCGGCAAGTCTGACGCACGACGCACGACCCTCCGACCCACATCACTCCGCCAAACAACACCGCCAGGGTTCGATAGCGACCATGTCCAACATCCTGCCCCTACACCATTCGTACTACCCCTCGCGCCAGTCGTCCCTCTCCCGATCCGTAGATACCGCGCAAAAGCCATCGACATCCTCCTCTGCAGCCACGATCCGTCCGCAATCCGTCACACAATCGCAACCACAAGGGCAGCACATCGCAATGAGCGGGACCCCAAGTCAAGGGCCTGGGCTGCGGTACCCGTCGAATAAAAAGAGCATATATGACAGGAACCTGAATCGGAGCAAGAATGCGGAGCTTAGCAGGGCGGCGTTTGCGTACCTCTTCATTGAGATGATTGCGTATGCGCAGAAGGGCGCGAAGGATGTGGGGGACTTGGAGCAGAGGTATGTTGGATACATGCAGTTGCGGAACTCCGCATATGCACTGCGAAATATTGCAATCGACTTGCTGCCGAGCGTGTCCTGACATTCCTCTAGGCTGAATACACAAGGCTACCCAATTGGCCTCCGCCTACTCGACCTGCTCCTCTCCCGCACCGCGAACCCCCTCGCGAGCATCCGACCTACGCGTATCCTGCCTCTCCTCCAATTCATTGCACAACAACTATACCGCTACCTATTCGGTCGACCTGCCGATGCATTAGAAAAGTCTGGCACCGACCCAGGACAGTACATGCTCTTTGACAACGACCCCATGGTCAACCAATATATAAGTCTGCCCAAAGAACTATCGAGTCTGAACTGTGCGGCTTTTGTAGCGGGTATAATTGAGGGTGTTTGCGACGGTGCGGGGTTTCCGACCGAGGGCGTGACAGCGCATAGTGTGGGCGATGAGGAAGGCAAGGGCCTCTGGCCGGGAAAGACTGTCTTTCTGATCAAGTTCAAGCCTGAGGTATTGGAGAGGGAGGAGATACTGGGCAGGGGTGGGGGTTGAGCTTTTGAACGGTTGTTCAATTTTTGAAGAGCAGCTGGGTTTCACTGCTCATGATGGCATAGCGAGGCGTTGTGGACTTTCTGGAATTCAAGGTTACTACCAGTCAGCATGTATATCATTGCACAGCCGTATCAATCTCCATGAGACCATCCATCAGTCTAGAACAGACCTCCCAACTCGTATGACTGGTGAACCTGGTGGGGAAGGCACATCTGTACACTGCGCCACGATGTGAAGCCTCTCCCTCGTAGAAATGCTATCACCGACTACCAGATGCAGCAAGTGCACCGACACGTGATCATGAAACTGATGACAAATGCTGATTGGCCAGACCATTCGTAGTATGGCGCATCCACGGATCGATTGGAAAGAACATTCCACAAGGTCGCGCCATCGCAATCGAGAGAATACAAAAGTGTAGCCTGAGTCTAACGACAGCTTCAGTACACTACAGCCGTCTTCAGACAACCCACTCAGCAAAACACGACACGCAAACCAGCTCTACACACAGCCTTGGCAAGCTGCCTGGACCAGCAATACAACCCTCAACCATGCCAACAGAAATATCAGCGCCGTTGCACTTCCGCACCCTTCTCAATGGCCACACCTATCTCATCGCCGACTTCTACGCAACATGGTGCCCACCCTGCAAGCAAATTGCGCCCATCTACAACCAGCTTTCCACAGCCCATTCCTCACCGGGGAAATTCGCATTCGTAAAAGTCAATGTGGATGAGCAGAGAGAGATTGCGGGACAATATGGTGTCACTGCTATGCCTACGTTCATGGTCTTCAAGGACGGGAAGAAAATCGAGGAGATCAGGGGCGCGGATGTGAGGGCGCTGAAGGCCGCCGTGGAGAAGGTCGCTGGGGAGGTGCGAAAAGTTAAGGAGGAGAAGGTGGAGGCGAAGAAGCCTGAGGTCAAGCCAGAGGTCAAGGAAGAAAAGGAGGTTGGGGAGGAGAAGACTGTTAGTGGGAGTTATGGGATGACTGGGGGCAACAATTGGAAGATGTCGTTGCATTAGATATGAGGGCTGTAGTAGATCATCATCACATGCAGAGGAGGACGATGGATTTGTGATACCCAGGAATTATAGCAAATATTTTGATCTCAATCATTACCTATGAGATTTACAGCGTGATCAGTATGCATAAATAATCAAGTGTACGTCATCCGTCGGGTTGATATTGGATTTGTAACGTTCAGACGCGTAAGGACACCTTTCAGACTAGCGATCGCCACCGCGGGACCCTGATAGCCGCTGTGCTGCTCTAGCTCCCCACCAGATTTCCCACCGCTCTTCAACACACATTTGGAGCCTCAATCTATCCTTGGGCTTCACACATATTCAAGATGCTTTTCCGCAATTTAATACCCGCGGCCATTGCGCTGCTCCCCGCAATTGCCTCTGCATCCGCCGTCATCGACCTCACACCCTCCAACTTCGACGATGTCGTTCTTAAGTCCGGCAAGCCCGCCCTCGTAGAGTTCTTCGCTCCCTGGTGCGGCCACTGCAAGAACCTCGCCCCCGTTTACGATGAGCTCGCTGGCGTCTTCCAGCACGCTGGAGACAAGGTCAGCGTCGCAAAGGTCGATGCTGATGCCCACAAGGCGCTGGGCAAGCGTTTCGGTGTCTCAGGCTTCCCTACCCTCAAGTGGTTCGACGGAAAGAGTGACAAGCCTACGGATTACAGCGGCGGACGTGACCTCGAGAGCTTGAGCAAGTTCATCACAGAGAAGAGCTCGGTCAAGCCTAAGGTCAAGGGCAAGCTGCCTAGCCAGGTTGTCTATTTGGACGACAAGACCTTCAAGGAGAAGGTTGGAAAGGATCAGGATGTGCTTGTTGCCTTCACTGCGCCATGGTGCGGACGTATGTCTTCCTAGCGTCCCCTCTATCGACTGATCATAGCTAATATCTGGGCAGACTGCAAGACTCTCGCCCCCGTCTGGGAGACCCTCGCCAACGACTTCGTTACCGAGCCCGGTGTCTTGATCGCCAAGGTCGACGCTGAAGCTGAGAACTCCAAGGCCCTCGCACAGGAGCAAGGTGTGTCATCCTACCCGACCATCAAATACTTCCCCAAGGGCTCCACCGAGCCCCTCCCCTACAACGGCGCCCGCGCCGAGAAGGACTTCATCGACTTCATCAACGCAAACGCCGGTACCCACCGTGCTGTAGGTGGTGGTCTCGACGCCACTGGTGGCACCATTGAGGCCTTTAACACCCTCATTGAGAAGTTCCAGGGCTCATGGACTGGTGGTGCTGAGGAGGCCAAGACCCTTGCCGGTACTCTGCAGGACAAGTACGCGGAATACTACGTCAAGGTCTTCAACAAGATCGGTGCCAACCAGGAGTACGCTGCGAAGGAGCTCAAGCGTCTGCAGGGACTTATTGCCAAGGGCAACCTGGCACCCGAGAAGATGGATGACTTGATGAGCAGGAGCAACATTCTGAGGAAGTTCATGGGTGATGCTGAGGAGGAGAAGTCTGAGTTGTAGACGACTCGCACGTGAAATGAGATTCCAGGATATGGATATTCATACCAACACTCTTGAGATGATACGACAAGCTGGGGGGCGCAAAGAGGCCTGACGCAGGAGCGACAGGCATACGTGACCATGACAATGAGAAAGCAGAACAAGTAGTAGAAACCAAAAGTCAATACCCAGATTGCATATGATCTATGTAATTTAACACCAAACGCCAATGACTGAGATATGCGTGATGTACACCGCCTGCTTTTGACCATGCCTTCCGCGTAACTCTACTTGCCAGACCCTGAGCCCTTGGTACCATCTCCGGCCTGGATCGTTGCTTCGAGGTTATCAAGTCGCCGTGACATGTCATCCACTACGCATTATGAGCATTCGATGTACCTGCTATAGACAGGCTCCTACTTACTTTTGGCAAGCAGCTCGCTGCTGACTGTTGTGAACTTGGTGTTGAGTTGGTTTAGAAGGTCGTCGACAACTGCTGTGAGCTCTCCAGAGCTCTCAGCATCTTTTGAGACAGCAGACTATGCGCGTGTTAGGTAGGGCGGGGCATCGTGAGTGTAACAAGCACGTACCGCAGTGTCGCTTTGCGCGCGGTCTGCTAGTGGCTGCGGTGTGGCCATGTTCGAATGTGTTTGTGAGGAAAGCAAAGAACAAGACGAAGAGTTTGCAGATTCAAGACGATTGAAGCAGCCCACCAGACGCCTGTCAACTTTTGTACTATAGTATGACAGGAGAGATGCGCATGTACGGTGGATATGTAAAGTCGCGGAGCACGTGGTCTTCGCCGCGGCTTCCTGCCCGTTTGGTAGGCGGTCAAGCTAGCGTGCGCGCTAAAATGTTTCTGCGCCCAGACTTCGAAGTTCACGAATTATTTTCTGAGAAGCTTTGACGTCTTGTCTTTTGCGACGTCCGATACTCCACACCCTTCAGAACCCCCTCAAACCTCAGACGACATGGCGAAGAAAGGTGTGCTCAAGTCAGCGCTCGACAACTACCAGGGCCGCGACATCAAGCGCGAGAAGCAGAAGAAGTACGTCAAGCAGGCGCTGAAGCGCAAGGAAAAGCGCGAAGCCACGAAGGCCGCGGAGGAGGGCGAGGAGGATACTGAGGAAGGCGGCGTGCCTGTGCCGTTGGACGAGGTAGAGGTCAAGGTCAATGGCAAGACAAAGAAGTCGAAGAAGGACAAGAAGGCCGACGCAAAACCTGCAAAGGCCGCACCAGCAGTCAAGGAGCCTGAATGGGAGACCGAGGGCGAAGATGACGACGACGACGCAAGCGACGACGAAGATGAGCCTAATGGACTTCAGGTAGACCTTGACCACCTCAACGACACCGACAGCGACATCAGCTCGGACGAGGA
The DNA here is from genome assembly GCF_020736505.1 of Alternaria rosae. NCBI lineage: Eukaryota > Fungi > Ascomycota > Dothideomycetes > Pleosporales > Pleosporaceae > Alternaria > Alternaria rosae. Next base: position 2,998,547 of record NW_025763572.1, read on the forward strand.
GGAAATACAGGCTGAAGAGGCCGCAGAGGAAGATGAGGACGCGGAAGATGACGAGGACGAGGACGAGGATGAGGATGACATTGCGCTATCTGATCTGGATTCCATCGCGTCAGAAGACAAGGGTGATATTATTCCCCACCAGCGCCTTACCATCAACAACACCGCCGCCCTCACCGCCGCCCTGAACCGCATCCAACTCCCTTACTCGAAACTCGCTTTCTCGGAATACCAGTCCGTCACCACCGACGAACCTGTCGAGATCGCCGACGTCGAGGACGACCTCAACCGTGAGCTCGCCTTTTACAAGCAATGCCTATCCTCGGTCAAGGATGCGCGGAAGAAGCTGAAGAAGGAGGGTGTGTCATTCTCCCGACCAGCCGACTACTTCGCGGAGATGGTCAAGAGCGATGAGCACATGGGCAAGATCAAGCAGAAGCTGATTGATGCCGCGGCAGGCAAGAAGGCCGCTGCTGAGGCACGCAAACAGAGAGACTTGAAGAAGTTCGGAAAGCAGGTTCAGGTCGCGAAGCTGCAGGAGCGTGCCAAGGAGAAGAAGGACACCATTGAGAAGATCCAGACTCTCAAGAGGAGTACGTATCACCTGTATCTGAGGACTTGACTAGCAGTATACTGACAAACATGCAGAGCGACAAGGAGCCGACATCACAGCTACCCACGAGGAAGACCTCTTCGACGTCGCCGCCACCGCTGATGACGACAAGTCCGATCGCCGCGGTCGTGGTGGTGCTGGCGGCAAGGATTTCAACAAGCGCCAGAAGAAGGATTCAAAGTACGGTTTCGGTGGCAAGAAGCGTCATGCGAAGAGTAACACCGCCGAATCCAGCGCAGACGGACGCGATTTCTCGGCTCGCAGGATGAAGGGCAAGCCCAGTGGCGGTGGGAGCAAACGGCCTGGCAAGGACAAGAGGGCGAAGAGACACTAGGTGGTGTAGTCATATGGAAGGCTGAGTGACAATCATATGTCACGTTCTGCATGCGTATGGCGCTCTGGCGTTCAGGGACTGAGTCTAAAAGCACACTTTGTATTCTAAGAGTCGGAATGTCTTACTTTGCTAGGAGATACCAATGCACAATCGTACGAACGTCTGAAGTCACTCCGAACTGCCGCTGTGACATCGTTCTGCAACTTCGGATGAGCGAGCTGGCGGCTACATACCGCCTTGTCTGGGCGATATCGCACGCCATCGACCACCGTGGCGGTATACAGGTCTTTTGGTAACGGTCTGTCGGCGCCCCATACTGTAGCCTGACTGATCTCGGCGCCAGTCCCACCTTCACCGCGATACCGCAAACCACAAGCGACTACGTCATCTAACAAACGCTCGCAGGCTACAACGCCCGTGCTTGCTCTTCCCGCATACATTGCCCATCCCCTTCACCTTCATAAACTTCTCAAGTACCGTCCTCGACGACATCAATTCAGCACCGACGTT